>NC_046185.1:101739503-102339503 GCF_011004875.1 Balearica regulorum gibbericeps
CCAACAATTTTTTTTTTAAAAAAGCTAATATAAATTGGGAAATAATTTGTACTCGCCCTATGCCTTTCCTGTCATTCATAGGAGAGAATGTTAATAAGCTCTAGGGAGACCTATCTTCGCAAAATTTGAGATCCTTGGTTGGCAGAACAGTTTGTTGCATCTTTTGTCTTCTTTTTTCTAAAAAGATGCAATGTTTGTATTGCTTATTCTTTTCATAACTGCTGTAGCAGGTAAAATTGCATGCAGGAAACTCATTAAATTTATAAGAAATCTTTCCACTGAGTGATGTTGATAATCTTTTATGGGCAGAATATTTAAAGCTTTCTTAAAGATTTTGCTTAATGCAGTGTGATGGTTTGATACGTGTCTTTTTACATTAGAATCAAACACTGCTGGGCCATTAAAGTTTGTCATTTCTTCCTATTGATTTTACTATCATGTCTGAAAGAATTTTTGGCCTGCCATCTTGCCTCTCGGAACGTCACAATGAGTTTCTAGGCTTTGTTAATACAACAAGAATTATTTTTTACATGGAAATAGTTTTAAAAGTTTTTTTATCCTTGAATGGGAAGATGGCGTTCTGGTAGTAGAGTTCTGTTAAAAGATGGATTTAGTGGTCTCTATAGCTTTAGTATAATGCTCAGAGAACTCAATGTGAATCTCATGTTAGCTGTGCATCGGGTCATGTTGTGTATAAGACAATATTGCTTTGTTACTGAGGAGGTTACATTTGGCACATCGCAAATTTCTAATTACTGTCTTCAAGCCATTCTTGTCATGACAGGATCCCCACACATCTGGAGATTGTGGTGGTCAGTCAGGGACTGGACTCTGCCCGGTTCTGCCAGCAGCAGACTGCATGATATTGTTTGTTCGTGCCTTGTCACCTTTCTGGATCTTCATCCAAACTTCCACTTGCAAAGTCTGTTTAAAATCTTAAGAACAGGAACTGTTGGGCTTTTTTTAGTATGTTTGTGTCGTACCCAACACAGACAGAGCTGAGCTGCCTACATTGCTGTTGTGGCTTGACCCCGGTGGGCAGCCAGGTTAACACAAGCCACTCGCTTACTTCATCCCCCCTGTGGGACGGGGGAGAGAATTGGAAGGGTAAAAGTGAGAAAATTCATGGGTTGAGATAAAGACAGTTTAATAGGTAAAGCAAAAGCCATGCATGCAAGCAAAGCAGAACAAGGAATTCGTTCACCACTTCCCCTGAGCAGGCAGGTGTTCAGCCATCCCCAGGAAGGCAGGGCTCCATCAAGCATCACGGTGACTTGGGAAGACAAATGCCATCACTCCAAATATCCCCCCCTTTCTTCTTCTTCCTCCAGCTTTACATGCTGACGCCATATGGTATGGACTACCCCTTTGGTGAGTTGGGGTCAGCTGTCCCAGCTGTGTCCCCTCCCAACTCCTTGTGCACCCCCAGCCCACTCGCTGGTGGGGTGGTGTGAGAAGCAGCACAGGCCTTGGCTCTGTGTGAGCACTGCTCAGCAGTAACGAAACCATCCCTGTGTTACCAACACTGTTTTCAGCACAAACCCAAACCATAGCTCCGTACCAGCTACGATGGAGAAAATTAACTCTGTCCCAGCCAAAACCAGCAGAGTGGCTATACAGTGCAGATGAAAAATCCCCTAGGAAGGATGCTTGGTACTTTATAAACCAAGGATTCCTGGTAGTCAGAGACAGTTTATCCCAGTTCCACCATGATGCTTTCAGTGCTAATGTAACTGTCTTCAGGAAATTAGGTGTGTAAGGATTGACTATTATATTTCTTACTGCAACTACTGAAGGTCATGAGCCAAAACTCAAAATTTGTGAGATTTAAAAAAAACCCCATGTTCTTGATTTGCTTCTGCTTGGTTTTTTGAGGCTTTACTTTACAACGAGGAATATGTAACAATCAGAAATTTACATTTTTAACAAATCTGAAATATTCAAAAAAACCCCACTCAACACTGGGAGCTCAAATTTTCAGGAATACCACATATCACAAGATTCGCAGGAAAACTATGAGTTGACAAAATCATTATATCTGAGCCAAATTTTTGCATTTGATGGGAATAAACTATGCAGATATGTTCTATGCCTCTAGCACACTCTCTGTCAGCCACTCTAGCTTATCTAATCATAGCAATTACAGACTCATTGCATCAGCTGTTACAGAGATTTACAAAGCTTGTGATTTAGATTCTGTGCATCGTTGGCTTTAATGGGACCAGCTTATTTTCTTAGAAATAATACAATATACAGAAAGAAAGTGAAGAAGACTTTATAAATTACATTGCCCACAGATGCAGTGTGTTCTTAAACTGAGCTTTAACCTGATAAGCAAAAAGTATCTAATTTCCTTTTGATACCAAGGAAGCTTCAACCATTTTTCTTAAGTGTCTGTGGTAGCTCTGTGTTCTCTTTGGCTGTTTTCAGTGGGGAATCTTGCAAACCACAAGACTTGAATAGCAAAACCATCTTAAATCTCTTCTGAACAACATTAAGTGCACACTTTTGTATCCTGCTTTTGCATGGTTTTGGATGCTGGAGGACTTTGTCATTTAATCTTTTCATTGTAGCTTTCCATTAATGGTATATTTGTTTAGAAAAATAATATGAAATAAAAAACGCAGTCTGTATAAAGCTTGTTGTATGAAGCAGGAGAGAGAAATGAGGAGAAGATACCTTTTGAAGAGAGTTTGTCCACCTCTATCACATCATTGCCTTCACATCTCAGAACATCTGACAGCTTCTGTTAATTTAGTTTCACTCCCCAGTTCAGCTTCCCATATGGAAAGCTGGAGTGATTTTTGAATAACAGCAAGTAATATCTGAAGTGGCAGCAACTGGCAACTCTGACATTGAGTTTGGCTGTGGCCATTACCCAGAATCCTTCCGCTCTTCTTGAGAAGCAATTACAATTTCACAGGTTGGAATTAAAATTCCCTGCGGTATGCAATAGAGTAACTGAAACTGTCAAAGTGATTTCAAGCTGCTAATCTCTTGCTGCTCAAAGAGTGAAAATAGAGCCCCTCTTACCCAGGCACAGATCTGACAACTTAAAAACTCCAGCCTTCCACTACATTTAAATACATATGGAGAGTGGCTTGATCTGCTCACAGAGGATATCTGTAAAGATGTTATGTCTATGAACATTTGTGTGTTATTAACAAGTCTATCTTTTTTAAGATGTGTGTAACTTCAGGGACTAAGACAAATATAAAAGAAGTTTTATGCAAGAGCTCTGAGAATTTGGAGGAACGAGTAGGCATGTGCCTGTTAGTGTGAGGCTTATTAAAATCTTTATTTATGTATTTCTGAACATGTTGTATTTTTTTCTGGAAAAATTGCTTGCAACTTTCCCAAATTTTAATTTCACATATCTATACCCCGTATTTTATTTTGAGTGCAATATGTTTGATTGTATAGATAGAAGCAAAGAGCATTTAGAAATCAAAAACAGAGGAAAAAAGTGAGAGGCTGTAAAGCTAGGGTGCAAAATGAAAAATATTAGTACGAAAGCTGCAAAGCAGGTTTGAACTAAGAGACACAGCCTGTGGAGTTAGGGACTGGCTGCAAAACATTTGACTTACTCAGAGGCAGGGTTCATCTGTTAGGTAATTAAAATTAGAATGCTTGCTGGAAAATATTTGTGCAAATATCATTAAATGTCTTTTAGTTGCATATTTCATTCATGCATGCACTTAGCATTGAAGTGAATGCTTTTTTCGTTAAATGAAGATGCTTCAGTAGCTGGTGGAGAGGAGACAAATTATGAATAGTCCCATTTTAATTTTAAAGAAACCCAATTAAAAATAATAATAATCATGTCTCTTGCACTTGCTGGCACCTCAAAGTCTGTTAACACCCACTTGGGAAGCTGTGGTTATGGGTTTGGATCATTTATGCTGTAGATCTCCTCGTGCTATATTGTGACAAGTTGAGTGTTTGAAAAGTCATGGAAGTGCCTGTGTTCCAGTCAAAACGTTAGTCAAGCTGATGGCAGAACAGATCTTCAGATCTCTTTGTTTCTCTGTCCCACACCTCTCTCTCACGCCTTTTCACCATCTGTGCATAGACTTCTCTCCATTCTCTAACTCTCTTCTCATTCAGATCTCCTTTATCAATATCAGGAGTTTAAAGAACAGTTAGATAACATGTTTAAGTTTCCATGTCGTCCTCTTGGGAAGGGAAGGTAAGAAAGAGGAAGGTAAGGATATAACCATTGATGAAGGTAGTGTGATGATCAAAGAGCATGAGAAACTCTTGTGCAACAATATGAGAGCTACATCATCACCTAAAATAGATCATAAGATCTGTCTTGTGTATCCTTGTTTTTCTCTATCTGTAATCATTAGTTGCTCTCTCTTGTATTACCACTCAGAGTAAACTGCATTTCGTATGTACTGCTGGAGGAATCCAGAGTGACGAAATTACAGGTACGAGGGCAGATTGAAGTACAGCAGTAATGTAGACTAAGACGTGCAGGTATATGCAGTCCTAAAAAAACCAGCAGCCAGTGCAACATCATACACCTCTGGTATTCACAGCTGAACTTTTTCATGGAGTCCTAGTTACTAACATGCAAATTCCAGGTACCAGAATCCTCCCATGTGCAGAGAGCTACCATTGAATGGCAGAGGAGAGGAGGGAAAAGTGAGAGTAAAAAGAAAAAAAACCCCAAGCTTGACTAGTTATGTTTAAGTACAAAAGGGTGTTATTTAGTAGCCGCATCACCAGAGAAGTGCATTAGCAGCTCAGAAGGAAGCTAAATACTACACAGTGACATCCCAAATCTCTTCTTTGCACTTTTTGCTTCTTTTTCCTAAATACTTAATCTGTGTTCCAGAGGGATGAAAATTCCCCTGGCAAAACCTAACCAGATCAAGAGGGGGACAGTTTCCTTTCTGACTGTGGTGATTTAGCACTTTTTTCACTGAGGGGGAGCGGTAGGGGGTGTGAATCACGTCCCATGAATGGACAAAGAATAATATTTGAGTATCTTTTCGACAATCTTTATTTTACTGGAAACTATTTAGCCAGGATAGCTGTTGTTCTTGAAAAGTGGTGTTAACATGATGTTTTATAGAGTGCGATCTGCCTTGGCTGGTTTGCTGCATGCTGGTTGTAGGTAATGGAGTGAAATTCCATGCTGGTGACCAGAGTGCGATGCAGATTTGTGCCTACAACTTGCATGCTTTAAATGTCCCATCTGTCACTGAGTGTGAGAACAGGCTAGTTGTGCTCAACTGAGCATAAAATATTGTGTCTACTCCCTTCCTGGGTGGTGGTTGTGGGGACTGGTGTACAAATGGTTAGTTGGCAATGAGTTACAGATTACAGAAGCTTGGAGATGATAAAACGCACCCAAAAAAGGGCCATGATTGTTTGGCACGTAATGTGAGTTGGGGATCGGAGAGAAATTCATGTGATGATATCATGACATCGTGGGAAATTTAACTTTGCATAGTTAAGATCTCATTATAGTATAATCTGAAGAGCAAAACTGTTTTATGGTGCTTGAAAGGCTTTGCTGCACAGACACTTTTCCCAGCTGCTCCTGACTCTTGGGGTTACTGTTGTGTGTTAGAGCAGCCTGTTTCACCACACTAGCTGCTGCACACGAGTATCCGAGTCGGAGGAAAGCAGCCCAGCTCAGCTGGCCTCTGTTTGCGAGCTGGGCACATACAGTTTTATGGAGGAGGGCACTCCAAGCAGTTGTCACCTATCACCCTGTTTTGTCAAAGCATTACATTTCTTATTGCAGGGTAAGGAGAGCGGGTAAACTGTGACCAGCAAAGAAACTTACTCAGTCCAGTGGCACTCAGTAAATAATACATGCTATTTAATGATTGCAAGCTTCGACTGTTAAGTACCTCCGTTCTATTCCTTCCCTATGAGCGTACCTTCTCTCTTATCCTTTCTTCCAGCTGCTTCGCTCAAGCTCTCAGCACCTCATTTTGTTTTATGGAAGATGCTGTGTCTTCAGAAGGATAAGTATTAGTCTGAGCATGGTGGCTGCTTCCTTGAAAACAATGCTGCTTCTCCTGTGGAGCTGATTTGCCAGAGGTATCAGTGCTTGGAAGCTATTGCGTTGCAGTGCCTCTCCTTTAACCATGTAGTGTCTGGTTGCCGTAACCTTTGGGTTATGATGTCAGAAACTCCCATTTGCTAGTAAGCAGTATTGAAAGGCCTCTTCTGTTGTGCTATATGATTTTTAATCTTGCAAACCCCAGAAATGGAGTAATTTGAAGCAAGAGATAAAATACATCAGTGATGTCAGTTGAACGTATTAAATTTGATATCCGCTAGTGGCTTTATGAGCCGTAAAAGTCAACAACTAGCAATCATTAACTACAAGATCTCTATACAGGAGATCATAAAGGCCAATGTGTGCCATGGTCTGCAGAGTATTAGTATGAGCCAGCGGAAGGAAACAAGCGAACAAGTTACCGAGACAACCACACCGATAACCAATAACAGAGAGAAGGATGTTCCCACTCAAGGGACAGCTTAATCTCCAAGTATTGCAGTAATATTAAGGAAATAAAAAAGAGATAGCAGCTTGGTTATGGTGCAGCAGCCTTAATTTGCTTCTGTCCTGCTTGGATTGCTTAGTAGGCAGAAAGGGCAGTCTGAATGACAGTCTCCAGCAGAAGGGTAAAACGGAGCCTAATAGCAGTTAACAGCTTTGGCTCAGTGAGAAATTATTTGGTACAAATTTGAAACTCCTGTACTTCCATAGCTCCTCCCCATTAAGCTCTGAAAAGAGAGACCTTCTTGTTTGGGTTGGGGGGGGGATTTTTTTTCTGCAAACGCATGTTCTTGTTCCCAAAACCAATTTTATCTGACTCTGAAATAATACTGAACAAAATCATTCACTTTTATTTTGAAGATGTAGCTTGTTTGTGTTTTGTTGCATCATCTGTAAGCCTGAATCAACTAGTGCCTTACTTGTAGGATGATTAATTTTTATACTGATTTGAACCTAAAGTGGAAGTTTTCAGTTGTCCTGTGGAGCACTGTTAAAGGGATCAAGAAAATCAAGCCTAGCTGGCAGTCAATCTGCTGTGTTTACTGTCTCTAACTACAGATTTATCAGGATTGCATATGGAAAATTGTTGAAGCTAACTAATCTAAATCCACTGATAAATTTTCAGTTTCTACCAATTTATAGTGACATTAACATCAGGCACACAGATAATTTCATAGCCTTGCCCCAGCATATATCTGCTGTAAGAGTTACCGCTGTAGGGCAGTAGTATTATACATTGCTCTCACCACCTCCTCCATGGAACCTCTGCTACGCAGGAAGAAAAACAAACAATAAACATCAGATAAGAGGAAGTTCCTAAACTTTGTAAAGAAGTGGGTGTCTTGTGCCTCTGTACAAATATTCATGAAAGGTTGTAGTAATTTGTAGTTTCTGAGTTCAGAAAGTTTGTTCTAGAATAGTTATCAGTTGCATTCCAACGTAAATGCTGTGTGTGGGTTAACAGGTTTAAAACAAGAAGTAAAATCACTATCAAACATGAAGGATGGAAGAACTCTTCTCTTTCCCTATCTCTCAGCAGCAATATGTCAAACAGCAGCAGAGCTTCCAGGACCAGCCTTTTGTCAGCTGTGCTTCTTTCCATAGTCTCTGAAAGACATTTACTTACCATGCATCCTGCAGAAGCCTTGTGTTCTCTGATGTCCTTTAATGAGCTCGGAAGCACTTGTGAGTCTGTTCTGCAGGCATCCAGGACTATGGTTCCAGCTTTCTGAATCACAGCAAGGAGAACAAGCTATTTCAGCCTTTCACTTCAAAGTTGTTGTCCTAAGAGAGTTCAACAGTGTATCTCCTGTTCTTGCTGCATACACTGCTGCAAAAGTTGAGTCATCAGTATGTAAATACTTTCTTGGCCTCAGAATATCTGATTTTTGTGTTGATTAGCTGCCCATTTCATTTCTCTTTCCACACTTATTGAATCATCGAAGAATAATGAAATTGGGTCACTGCGAATTGTACTTGATATTTGTGCAAATGTAGGAAAGCGGAGGCAACTCATAAATACTATCTTATCTGTCAGAAAATCCATGAAACTGAAATTCTAGTGATTCCCATTCACAGCAGTAGCTTGAGCAAAAGACCTGAAATAGTTTCAGTAATAAAGTCTAGTCCTGTGGACAGTCTTGCGCTGTGGTCTCTCATGGTCTGCTTGTGAGCAAGGAAAGTAAATGAAAGTCTGCTCCATGGAGGGAACATGTTTTATTCTGTTTTCTTGAAATGTTTAGCAATCTGGCCCAAACTCACTTGACAGGTAGAATTGACAAGGTCTCCTTGCTTTAAAAAAATGACAGTGTACTGACTAGTCTGATTTTCCAATTGTCAGAGTTCAGTTATCTAGACATGCTATTCATGTTTCATGCAGTAAAAGCAAGCTGGTGTGATGGCCAGACAAGCATAAAAGTTTTCTCCTCTTTTCCTAAGCACCTCAGAGTTAGTTGGAAAGCAAATGTTTTGGCCTTACGGAGAAGGAATGGTATAGATGGCTCTTTCCATACCTTGTAATTGTCAATATGGGACAAGCTTTAAATAATACAAAGACCTAAGCAAAATAAGAATTTTAAATAAACAACCGTATTCTGTCATGTAGTATGATTTTAAAGTAAGCTACGTTTTAAGGGTTATATCCATGAAAAGGCCAATTATTTTGCTCACTTTTTTCTTTTTCCTTTTTTTTAATCTTAGGTTTCCCCTCAGTTCTTGGCAGATTAAACATTTTCATTTCAAAATATAATAGCTGCAGCTCAAATAGAATCATAGAATGGTTTGGTTTGGAAGGGACCTCAAAGATCATCTAGTTCCAACCCCCCTGCCATGGGCAGGGACACCCTCCACTAGACCAGGTTGCCCAAAGCCTCGTCCAACCTGGCCTTGAACACTTCCAGGGAGGGGGCCTCCACAACCTCTCTGGGCAACCTGTTCCAGTGCCTCACCACTCTCACAGGAAAGAATTTCTTTCTAACATCTAATCTAAATCGACCTTCCTTCAGCTTGAACCCATTACCCCTTTGTCCTATCACTACACCCCCTGATAAACAGTCCCTCACCATCTTCCCTGTAGGCCCCCTTCAGAAACTGGTAAGCCGCAATAAGATCCCCGGGAGCCTTCTCTTCTCCAGGCTGAACAACCCCAACTCTCTCAGTCTGTCCTCATAGGAGAGGTGCTCCAGCCCTCTGATCCACTTCATGGCCCTCCTCTGGACTCGCTCCAACAGCTCCATGTCTCTCCTGTACTGGGGCCCCCAGAGCTGGATGCAGTACTCCAGGTGGGGTCTCACAAGAGCGGAGTAGAGGGGCAGGATCACCTCCCTCGACCTGCTGGTCACGCCTCTTTTGATGCAGCCCAGGACACGGTTGGCTTTCTGGGCTGCAAGCACACACTGCTGGCTCATGTTGAGCTTCTCATCAACCAATACCCCCAAATCCTTCTCCTCAGGGCTGCTCTCAATCCATTCATCGCCCAGCCTATAGTCGTGCTTGGGATTGCCCTGACCCACATGCAGGACCTTGCACTTGGCCTTGTTGAACTTCGTGAGGTTTGTGTGGGCCCACCTCTCAAGCCTGTCAAGGTCCCTCTGGATGGCATCCCTTCCCTCCAGCGTGTCGACCACACCACACAGCTTGGTGTTGTTGGCAAACTTGCTGAGGGTGCCCTCGATCCGCTGTCCATGTCACCGACAAAGATGTTAAACAGCGCCAGTCCCAGCACCGACCCCTGAGGAACACCACTTGTCACCACTCCCCACATGGACATTGAGCCGTTGACCACAACTCTTCGAGTGCGACCATCCAGCCAATAGTCCTCTTACAACAACAAATTTTGACTCTCAGTAGTTTCTACAGGCTGAAGCTAATTTCCCAGAAACCAGAATCAATGTGGCAGCCTTGGGGGAGTGGCTAAAGCAGCCCAAAGAGATTTAAACTGAGGCTGCTGCCTTTCTGTCCTACCTCCTATCAACAGCTCTTGCACCATCAGTAGTGCTGTGAGACTGCCTGAGGAGAAGTTCAGGTAGCTCCTCTAACTGAAACGTTTTTTTGCGGGGGCTTATTTTGAGCGGGCTCGTGTTGCTGGACTGGCTTGCTGTGCTGTTGCGAGAGCATCATTGCAAGGAAAGGTTTGAGCTGCCAGACC
Source organism: Balearica regulorum gibbericeps (assembly GCF_011004875.1). Lineage (NCBI taxonomy): Eukaryota > Metazoa > Chordata > Aves > Gruiformes > Gruidae > Balearica > Balearica regulorum. Next base: position 101,749,679 of record NC_046185.1, read on the forward strand.
ACCACACTTCGGGCCAGAGACAAGGATGGCGTGAGTCTTACAGGCTGAACTGCTTCTTGCTGGTACAGCTTTGGAAAGGTCCTTATTCTACGGCTTTATTTCGGTTACAGAGTTGCAGTAGCATGTTGCAACCACACAAATATGTGACTGAAAACAGAGTACTGTTGTGCAAGCACTGTAGAGCAGGGCCATAAAGTTGTTTGTTGTTTGAAGACCTCGATGCAGCTTCAGAGGTAAGGTATGCTCAGGAACTGCAGAGCTAAGGTCACGGCCACAGGGCAGGCAGGATGTTGCTGAACTATAAGGTTTCAGAGCACTTGAGTGATCTGATCAGCTGAGGATTAGTAGATCATAAAGGCCATATAAAGTTACTGTCAACCTGCCCTTTCCCTCAGGCTAGTAACTCTCCTTTTGATGTCTATGTACGTACATAATACGACTTTTCTTTCCTTTTTTTTTTATGGAAACACAAAGTGCTTGTTGCCTCCCAGGAAGTGCTGTTTATGTGGGTAGAACAGACTTAGTGTTTCAGGACTGCCAATCTGTCCCTTTTGTTAGCTGTAGAAATCACTTTAAAAACCAACTGGCATGTGAGTGGGTGGTTTTGGTTGGTTGTGGTTTTGGGGATTCTTTTCTTTTGTTGCATTACTTTCCTTATGCACATGCTGCTAAATTTCTATTTGTTAAGGAAGTACAAAGGAGGAAAAAGTAAGTTCTGCGTCATTTCAGTTTGCCTTTGTGCTTAGATCTGGTCAGAGCCAGCCAAATTCTCGGTAGTCAGCAATGTCAGCAAACATAAAGCAGATATCTAGAAAAGGACTTGGAGCTTTAAAGTCACATTAAGACTTTGTTATAAACGTCTGCTTTGAAGACTTGCAGTATGACACATGCAAAAAATGTTAACTTCCATTAAAAGCTCTCATGAGATTTGTTACCAAATGTTAGCAAAAATGCAGCAGGACATTTCAAGGGGTGCATTCCAAAAGGTTCTGTCATGTATTTGATGAAAGCATCTTTAAAAACCCAGTTAGTGTAAAGGAGGAAACATTGTACTTGCACCAGATTGATATTAAATGCAAATTTGGTTTCTGGGAGCAATTTAGGAAAACAATGACATTTAGTGAGAGCTTAATGGAAGTGTGTGAGAATAGAAATGGTCTTTGCTTGGCCTTCTGTCCACTGCTCGCAAAGTATGTAGAAAGCAAGTGACGAGACATTTGAATTGTGAAACACCAGGAAAAAAAAGTAGTTTATCGTCAGTATCCTTAATGGAGTATTGTGGGCATCCTGCTATTTCTAACACTACATTTTTGTAAGTAAGTCCTGTGGATTAGTTTGCAGTCATTTAAGAGTATATACACTGTATATGTACGCTAGTATATTTTTGTCTTTCTCCAGTTTATTCTGTAGTCAGTGGCTTGAGAAGGCTTATGTGAGTTTAGGAAGAGGAAAATATGGTTAAAGAAGCAATATTATGTCTTGTTCTAAGGCTCTGAAATTCAGTTTTTTCAGTATCTTGAAACAAGTGACCCGGTTGGGGCCAGTGAGGGAGAGAGCTGTCTCCCCTGCCCAGGCCGGCATGCAAGACAAATGGCTCCATTGTTTCTGTGGTGTGCAAATATCACCGGTCCTGGGAGGTCAGGATTGCACGCACTGAGTGGGTGCTTAAAGAACTTGGATCGAATACACATAGAAGATTTTGAAGATAAGGAGCCAGTAATGATAAGACTTGTGTACTCTCTAACCATGTTTTGGTGGTACAGTAAAAACACAAAGCACTGAGCTTGTGTAAACTTACTCACTCTGCTAGTTTAAAATATGCCAAGGAGTTAACTTTCTACCAGTAGGCTTTATGCCAGATAAGGTATCATTCTTCCCTCCACAGCCAGCCTAAAAACATAATGCTGCCACAAGCTTTCTATTGTTTATTTGAGCAAATTCTACAGAAACGCAGTTATGTACCTGTGCCTGACACGATGCACATGTGTTGTAGGTGACCTGGTATCACGTGGGTGTGGAAATAGCGAGCAGGGAGGCTGCAGACGTCTGAGGCTGGGGTGGAACTGGGTGAAGCTGGGCTGTGAAGGCTTTCCAGGGGACTTCACAACTCTTCAGGAGTTTGGGCCTAGGGTTGGGCTGAAGATAAGCTATAGAGTGGCATATAGATTTTTAATTTTTAGCACTCTAAAGATAATGATTTTTATTTCCATTTTAAACACAGGAGTTGCCTTAGACATAAGGGCTGATATGGTAGCCAGCAGGCTGATCAGGTATTACAGAAGAGCACAACAGTGCCAGTGAGCTGGTGATCTTTGCTTTGGCTGTGATTGGCATAGTTAATGCATTAGGCTGAAACAGTCCTTCACAGAAGATCAGCGATCATGGAGTTTTGGCATACTCCTAAGTTACTCATGTTCCTTATAAAAAAAAAAAAAGAAAAAAATCTTCCTGATGGATGTTATACCACTGCCTGTTGCTCTAACCATGTACAGGAAATAAAAAGCCTTGTCCTGCTCTTGAATTACGCAGACAGCTTCCACTGTGTGGTGTCCTCCAGAATTAGTTGTCATAGAATTGGAACAGAATCATGCAAAAAAATTCAACATCTTAAGGTGCCATCTAATCTCATAAAGTTTTGGAAGGACAGTTCCTCCCCCCCAGTTAGTTTTAGGAGGAGGAACACTTCTCTTGTCCTGCGTCTTGTGCAGTGTGAATGCCCCCTTCGGTTGTGTCTACTAGAAATGGCACTTCACCAACATCTGGAACCATTATTGACTTTTATATTGCAGACAATGAAAAATCACTCACAAACAGTCTTCGTTGTTGTGGTGGTTGTTTGGCATCTACTTAAGATACAGTTGGAAGAGTTTTAGTGTCTTGTCAATCTCTGCACTTAGCGTGAGGCTCTATAGACAGCAGTTGTTGCTGGAGGTCGTTGTTAGAATGAAGCCATTTGAAGGCAGCATTGAGTGGCCTCATTTAATTCCAGTGTAGCAAAGTGATTTAAGGACCTGCTTCCCTCTTATTTTGAAGTTGGATTTATCTGGCTCAAGGATTCTGACATTGACTATGTTCCTGGAGTATGGAGGCAGCACCAGAACTGCGTGCAAAGTTAATTTTTTTGAAATATTAATTTATCCATATTTTTTTGATATGTCTGCTGATTTCATACTCCTTTTGCCCACCAGACAGTTAAGGTATGTTTTCACAATTTTTCTTTGCAAATACCCATTGGAGTGTAAGATTCTTTCTAAGGCATGTTCAAAACCTTGTACATACTTTTTTTTAAATGAAAGATTAAATCCTCCTCTCTTTATTGTTTTATCACTCCTTTTGTTTTAATTTATAAGGTCACTGCAGCCAGATTTTTTTCTAAGGTGGATTTTCTGGCCTTTTTTTAAGGGCTTGGAGGTAGGGGAAAACAATTATGTAAGAGAATGATTTTCATTCCACTAATGTTGATTCACTTGGCTCATAAGAAGAGCTTATTGCTTTGTTTACTGGGAAAGAATGAATATCAACACATAAATAATCAGCTGAGAACTAGATTTCCAGAAGGAAGAATTTTCCTACTCACTTCTCAATTCAAAGCAATATCTTTTAAAATTGATGTAACTCACAGCCTTATGATGGTCACATTACTATCCCTTAGGAGTAAACACAGACAAAAGTGTCTGCTTAGTTTCCAAACTAGAGAGCAGTTGTTGCCTCAGGTACTCACATTTCTATAGAAAAAAGCCTTCCATAGCTCTTCTAGCTGTACATACTGAATGTATCCATGTACCTGGGGACTTCCATGCCAACTTTTAAGAAGTACTAGGAACTCTTCTTCAGAAAGACACGGAAAAACAATTTACTGACCGAGCCTCCCAAAAGTGCTTTTTCAGACAGTCTTTCACCTAGCTAAAGTACTCAGACCTGATTTGCAATAGCTGGAAGAAACTAACCATATCGTATAATTTCTGGACTCATTTTTCCCTTCCTTTTACTCTTGGAAAGATATGTAGCCTAACAGGACAACAGGGTCAACCCTTTCTTCAGACCCCGTTGCAGTGCAACACTCAAACCTCCTTCTGGAAAATCCTCTCAGGCTAATACGTTGACATCCCACTTCTCAGAGTTTGCAAAGCCTAATGTATTTAGCTTGTTAACAGCATCCCACAGAACCTCAAGTCCCAGGGACAACTCGTGTCCTTCACGGCTCATGGGATTTTGTAGTACTCAACAGCAGTAAGAGATTTGTCCGAGAGGAGGGCCCGGGCCACTGGTCATGCACGTCATCTACACCATTATCTGTTTCGGCAATATGGCTTGATTTTTAAAGCTTCTAATGGAAAGTGTGTTATGTCCATTATGCATAAGCCATCAGATGCTTTTATCAAGTACTTCAGCTGTTCCAAATTACAAGCATGTTTGTGGGCTACGTACATTTATTAGCTTATTTCTATATGATGGTTTCATAATGCTGAAAACAGAGAAAGAAGCAGATTCATTTTCCTCAGACTGCTTGATGTGAGAAAATTATCCTCATAGTTCATGCTGTTAGAGAAGGTTGCTGTGACCTGGAGATGTACCACTTAGGTTATCACTTTCCAAGTTTAAAAGAATTAGCTGTCAGCAACAGAAACTGTCTTTCTGCTTGCTTTACAGCATTTTGCAGAACGCAATGCTGATCCGTGTCAACAGACTTTGGATGCCACACAGCAACACTTTTAAGTAAATCCAAGTAACCAGTCATCACACTGGCTTCCAGGTATTTACAATAATAGTGCCTAAATCCCTCCTTCAGACATCGGACTTTCATACCAAGTGAGGCAGGAGGTGCCAAGAATTAAGTAACTTAAAGGATAAGAAGTCAGAGACAGAAACTGCAAGGGGGACGAGCTTTAAAAGCATACCTTGAATGCACTTAGGGCAGTTGGGGGTGAGGTGGAATTGTTGGCTGTGCAGAATACCTGAACTGAATTGCTAGTTTTTGAGTCAGCAGAGCATTGCCAGCTTTACAGCCAAGAACTGCATTTTTCTACCCAGACTGAGTCAAATGCAAAACCAACTTTAATTTTGAAATAAGAATTGCATGTGGTTATTAAAAAAATAGAGATTGTCTTGAGTTGTATTTTCACAATGGGAAAATACTGGTCCTTTCTCGTGGTACTTGTTACTGGCCAGAATTTCTTCTTCAGCTGTTTTTGGACATAGTTCAGTACAGACATTTTTGGCGATGATTGAGCTAAAGAGAGTTTTTGTGGGTGGACAGTTGTCTGAGTTACCAGTAAACCTACTGTTTAATGCTAAAGCACTGTGCTGGAACTCTCCATTTTTAATCACTAGTCAATTACAATTTAAAAAAAAAGAAATCTAGCCTTAGACTTCAGCTTGCTCAGTGGGACAGCAGAGGCTGAGATATATGCAGGGACAATCAGTATGATACTTTTTTCCCCAGTGTTTTCAACTTTGTGTTCATTTGCATCTGACATTACAAAGCATGAATGTAAAATATTGCCAAGTTATGAGTGTAATAAATCTGCACCTACTTGCACATAAGGTGGTCAGAAATCAGGCCCGGGGATACTTACTCCCTGCAGACTGTCAGTAGTCTGGCAAAATATGAGTGCACATCCTGATCCAGAATAATATTAGGCTCATTCATCTTTAGCTTAATCTACTTTGGAAAAGGAAATACCTTGTGACATTCTTCAGTGGCCTCTATGGACAAATAAATAAAAGATTTAATGGAGCCTTCACAGTAGGACATTGGCAACCAAGGAGGACCCCGAGGACTGGGTTGTATAAATTAGGCAGAACTTGGGATATTTTCAGAGCTCCATAAGGGATGAGGAAGAAAGGTCTTTCATCCACTCAAGTTCTTGAGGCTCTGAGGAAAAAAAAACCTCACCATGTTTAGCACAGGGAACAACTGTTTCTCCTGAGTGTTTTGAGGCTGTATATGTGCATCTTATAGTCTGGCCTCGTTCCATCAAGTACATTCCTCTGAATTGGACACTAAATGGTAATGGCTTTTAGTATGTCAGCAGGTAATTAATTATGATAAACGTGCAAATTGTGTATTGTCTTGATAGGCTGTGTACAGCCAACAGGGCACACGTGACTAAAAATATACTGATTAGAGGTCTGCAGTAGTAATGAGCACTGGGACAGTATGCCACACTGAGTCACTGAGAGCTGTGCTGTCAATTACCTGTGGATTAAGGACCGATGTGATTTTAACCAGATCCCTTATGACCTGAATGGAAAGCCCCAAGGCATTTCGTGGCACTGCCTCTTACAAATCCTCCCTGATAGATCTGGGTTTTATTCTTATTATTTGTTACTTTTTTTTTTTTTTTTAAAGAAAATCAAACTTCAAAGTAATGGCCTAATTTTTGATTAATATACCTTACAGTATATATCCTATGACTTCTTTTTTCTTGTCTCATCCGTTAACCTTCTGCACCTGGATGCTGAAGGGAAGGAGAGGGCTGGGGGGAACAGATGATGCATGCCAAAAGAAAAAGTAATTGTGGCGATAAGGAGTTTTAGCAACTTGGAGAAAGAATCCTTTCCCTCACATTTTCCAACCTCTTTTGGCTTTTGTGTTAGCCTCTCATTGTTATTTGTGTGTGCATACATACATATATGTGTGTGCACATATTAAGCACATTGTTGTAGGTGAAGAGGATGGTTCTTCATGTCAATACATCAAGAAGAACTCAGAACCGCTTTGTCAACATATATAAGCTATTAGACTATCCACAAATGATGTCTTTGAGGTCATCTTCTGTAGCCGGAATAAATTTCTCTTTAGCGGTACAGATGGATACTAGGAAAGCCAGCAGATGTATTGTAGCTAATCAGAAAGAGGCTCAGCAGGGTAACTGAAATCTCTGCTAGAATTCATATCCCTTCACAGAGTTTAATTAAAGAGCTTTGTGTGCATCCTTTTGTTTTATCTGTTGCCAGTGTTTTGTCTCCTATTGTGGCAGTTCCTTCAAATAACCATCAATTTGCTGTGATAATCTGATGAGGAGAACGAGCAGCACTATTTAATTATATAAAAATGATAATGAGCTTTGGCTGCCGAAGAGTTAAAGAGGTGCTGCTGGCCACAGGAATACAAAAGAGCTGGTGCCAAAGGGGCTCCTGGAAGTCTGTGGCACTTCAGACTTCATTGCTGAGCAGCAGTAACTGGCTTGAGCAAGCAGCAGGCCAGCGGAGCTTCCTTCGGGGAGAGATAACTGAATTATTGAGCAGCCTCCTCACAGCAGGAAGCAGAACAGGCATGGGCAGATTTCTGTTTCACACCCCAGCAAAAATACAAGGCAATCAAAAGAAAGATCTCTTGTCCTACATAAGCACAATGCCCTTGGCACTGTACTCCATTCCTCACCCTCACAGCAGAAGATGGAGTTTGGGCATAACCAGGTGTCTATCTGGTGCCATTTTGCTGCAGGAGGTAGCAGGAGAACTTGGGGGAATGGGGTTCTGGCTGCTGGGGAAACGTGAGCCAAGGTGCAGATAACTCAGGTATGCCTGTGCTCTGTCCAAGAGTAGTGTGGGTTCAGGTTTATCAAGGGGTAACTCTTCTAAGAGGTAAAAACTTTCCGTTTTCAGAGCTTTTTTTTTCTAATCTTTTTTTTTTTTTAATAACCAAGAGGTAAGTAAAATATTGTGCAACCTCTTTATTTTGCATCCAAACTACTTAGTCATTGAAGTTGTTGTTTTCCTTTTTCTATTTTCTCTAGCTGAAGTAAGCATGGGGCGGGGAGCTTTGGAAAACAGGAACAGCAGTGGAGCAGAGGAGGCAAAATTGCTGGAAGCCCTGTTTCTTAAAGCAGAGAACCAAGTCCCCAGAATTCAGCTTAATATTGATGTGACTGACTACCATGTGCATAGCGTCCTGATTAATCACAGCAGTAATGAACTCCTGAGATATGTAGCGCCCACAGGGTCTGTATAAAACAAGGTCTCCAGGAACGGAGCCGCTTGGCTGGAACATGTATGATGGAGCTGGAGATAACACATCCAGAACCAAGGATGTCTGTGAAGGCAACGAGACGTGGCAGGGCCTGCGCATAGCCTGGTCACAGCGCTGTGGGAGAGGAGGTGTGGTAAGGCAAGGGCGTCAGGGCAGCTGAGGTAAGCCGGGGCGAAACCTGTGACAGAGCAATGCTGTTAGAGGTCTGATGTGAACAGGACTGTGATGGTACTGCTTCTGACTGACACTGCTGTACCGCTCATACCCAGAAAGTGGAAAAAACTTTGAGGAGCACTCTGTTTTTACCAGGGTGTGTGTGTTGATTGTATGTAAGGAAGACTGACATGGGAAGGGGCGGTGCTGAGTTGATAAGAGATGCAGCTTTGCCTTTATTGCAGCATTCATCCTATAGTACGCTGTGCTGTGTATTGGTATTTCTGTATCAGGAAAGGTGTGCTGGGATAGATACAGTCTTAAACAGAGAGGTTAAGGTAAGGTTACAGAGAGGAGCACTTTACAGGTGTAGAACTACAATTGCATTATACAGGCAGAGCTTTTTTATTGCTACTGACAGTCTTTTAGACCCTGGCCCCTTTGACCGGGTCATTTGTTTGCATGTGATTCTGCAAATTTCTCGTAAGGGTAAGTGAGCAGACATGCCATCTTCCTCCCTTCCTTTGGTTATCCTCCCCACCTCTCCTCTACAACGCTGTACTCATACTGTCCATAACAAGGTTATTGACCTGCTTGCCTTCACGGCCTCTCCATGTGTCAGTGTCTACTCTTGTATTTCACGATATTCCCTGCTCTTATCCTTCTTTCATCCCTGCGGGCACCGAAGCCAGCCAATGCTGTTCAGCCTGAGAGCCACAAAACTCCTTTGGCACTGGCTCTTTTGTGTTCCAGTGGCCAGCCACGACAACTCCTGCACGACCAAGGAAGTTATTTTTACAGGAAGAGTACCATGTACCTTCCTCAATAGGAAAGATGTGAATCTGAATTATCTCCTCGTCTTTTAGCCTCACTCTTTTTGACATCCCCTTCCATTTATAACCCTGTTTCCTAAGTTCATTCAGCATGCCATCTATGTAATACATCCTTTTCTCTCTACCCAGACAACTACAACTTTGCTGTTATTTCTTCAGTTCTTGTTATCTTATGGGTCAATCACTGTACTCATCTGATACTGTATGTCATAAATCTGACAGATGGACCCTACCCATCCCCAGTGCTCCAGCAAAGATAACTTTCCCAATGCTTAAGTTTAACTATGTTGTCTGTTCTTTGTGCTTTCCCATTGCCTTACTCGAGAAACTTAAGCTACTTGTTTTTACTTCAAGGCTTATCATGACCTGTCTTCTCCCTACCTTTGTCCTCACCTCCTCAGTACTGAAAAGTTAGCTTCCACCTCTACTAGGACATAGTCCTGGCCTCCTCTGAGCACTCATTCCATTTTTAAATGTTCTTAATACTTGGAAGGAGCATCCTGTGAAGCTCTGCAAAGCAGCTTCTTCTGTCTCTTAACATTAACTCCTAAGACTCTTCCTTTCCACATTGCCTCTTAAAAAACTTGGTGTATGGCTAATGTGCTGGCTGACATCATTGTCTAATTTTACTCCCTTCCCTGGCCATACTGCCCCAACACTTTACGATCAGGTCATGAATGCTTTGGGACTGGGACTGTCACGCTGTTCTGCCCAAGTACAGCACATAGCACAACATAACCCAAGGGGAACGTGGTCTGTGAGAAGGGCTCCTATGCACTTCAGTAATAAATACCTATGCAGCAGGAGTGCACCTGTAAAAGCAGAGTTACATGGTAACAATACAGGAAAATTGTCACCCTTCCCCTGGTGACATAAGCAATCTAGAAGAAAAGCAGAGTGGCTGGTATCTTTACACTCACACTCAGCTCACCCACACTCAAAAGAGATCACATCTCTTTCTGCTCCTACCTGACATAGGTTATGCCGAAACCCGAGGATGTGAGTTTTGGTAACATCACCTGAAGAACACCTCTGGCTAGGCTGTGTATAGGGAGAGGTACCTGTCGGCACACAGCACTTCCAAATACCACTAGTGCAGTTCAGGGCTCGGCAGCTGGCCCCACCGCTATGCTGGTGGAAAGGATGGTGTGAGCACTCCTTCATGTATTCCAGCCCAGATTCATCAGATTATCTCAAACTACTTCACCGGGGCTTAAACTGGCAGGGCTGGGTGTGCGCTGTTGCAGACTGGGGGGCACACGCAGACCCACTGGGGTACCTTTGGGCCAGTAAATCCTGGCAATGGGGTGGTGGCAAACAGGCATGGGGTGGGAGAGGAGGAGCGGCTGTAATGTCTTCAGCCCTCGCAGCTGTGTGCGCTGTAAGCCTGTATCTGCAGCACCACTGTACTTGCTAGCACTTCAGACAAAAGTAAACCTTTCTTTTTGCAGAGACTTCTTTCTGTGTGAACTAAAATCCTTCGTTATCCACGGAGTTTGACTAGTGTCGCATTGAAATGAACTTCAAAGCAAATTCACATCGAAACTGCTAGAGACTTAATTTTTGCTTGGTTTTGATACAAAACATGAAAATCACCTCAGGCTAGCTGGCAATGCTTGTGACGAGCAAATCTTTTGGTGAAACAGGAGAGGGCTTCCGGTTTCTAATGAAATCCTGCCCCCCTCCCTCCCCCAATCCAGTGGGCATTTACATGGTTTTCTTGTGAACATTTCACGCAACTTTGAAAATCAAATGCTTCCTTACAGGAAATGTTTTTTCTCTGTTGTGCATCTTTTGTGGCTGACTGCCAAGAGATCCTGATCCGACATCCAGCTGTGCTTCTATGACCAGCTTTTGTGACTGTGGAGAATCATTTTTTTTTACTTCTGCTTCCTCCGTTTTCTTCTCTGTTAAATATGTATAAACAAGTTAGAAATCAGAGCCTGTATGTTCTTTGCAGCCATAGTGGGCAGAAATGTGATAGCAAAAGGTTAGAATTCTTAAAAAGTGTCTGAGAAATAAATCAGATGATAAACATAAACTTTTTTTTTTTAATCTGACAAAAATTATTTTTTACTCACAAGGTGAGAGCCATGCAATATTTCAGTGTAAGTTAAAATAGTAAGTAAAAAAGTGCTTACCCTGTATAAAGTTTTGCTAAATGAGGGAGGAGATAAAGCTCTTGCAAGGAATATGCAAGGAAAACAGTTTCCTTTTCTGGAAAACACGTTTTACTGGTATGCATCCTTTTATACTGTCTTAAGGCATTCTGAAGTAACAAGGTTGCAAAAGCAATCTCTGTTAGCTGCATTTTGACTTAAACAATGAGGTAATTACTAATGTGGTAATTTCATGTGGGCAGATGCGTAAAAACCCAGAAAGACACCCTGCTTTACACTTATGCAACTGTAAATGAGTGTTGCAGTTATAAATATCAAAATACAGGGAGAAAGGGGGCGTGGGGAGCAGGAGCAGGCCTGGCAAAAAATCTGGGCTTCATACAGCCAAAGCCCTTCATTTGCACTCTGAAAGCAAGGCCAAATCAAATTAACACACAGAAGAACATTAAGTAATAACAGTTCATGGGCTCCCTTGTTAAAGTTACTGTAGAGCCTGTCCCTGGCAAGCGACATGTACACGTGGTGCTCATGCATGGGGCATCACTGCTCTGGGGGCACGAGGACTCACCAGTGGAGTCTTTGGGGCGGTGTTCAGGTAGATGCCAGCAGGAATCCATTTGGCCTGCACCGAGGTTTCTTTTGCACTTTACAAAGCAGGGATTCAGCTAGTGTGGAGACCAAATGCCCATTTTGATCTGGGAAACAGATCCGGTCTTGAATATATGAGAAACACAGCACACCATCTTATGAAAAATTTACCTTTATTCCTTTCTCTTTATTTTTTTAAATCGACATTGTGGCCAGTGCTCTATGTTCAAAAATAACTTGCTTGAATATGACGGTATCTTTCTTAAGATAATCACAAGAAAATAGCATTAAAAATAAACATTTCTCCTTTTGATATATTAGAATCTGGAGTATTTAAGATTTGTGCTTCCAATTTCTTTCTCCTCATCTCTGGCACTAGATTTGATGTATGTTTCTTGTCGGTGAAAGCTGAGGCTTTCTCTGACTATGAAACTGGGTTAAGTATTTTCTGCTTTCCCCATCTATCCTTCCAGTCTGTTAGCTGGCCTGAAACAGTGGTTTGTGGTTCAGTTTCAGATTTCTGACAATAATGCTTGAAAAAAGCTGCCTTCCTTTTTTCCTTAAGATTTACTTTCATATTGTTTTCATAATAGTTCTTATACTGAAGCCAGTAAAACTTACCGAATGGCATTGTGAAGCTGACTTCCCCATGTTATAATGGCCTTTCTGATCATCATCCCTGCATTTCATTCAGCTCACTTGTGAAATGGAGGCCTCGCGATGGTAACGCCAAGGTTTCCTACAGAGCACTGGTTTTCACCTATTTACTGCAGTGGTATCGCTCTGAGGAAGTGGTTATGGTTACTTCTGGTCATATGTTTCTCCAGGAGAAGTCCACCTACAGTAGCCTTAGTTAAGTTGATCCTCCAGAGATTCCCTGATCTTCTGACATCCAAAAGAGATGACTTTATGTTGTAGGAAAGGTGACTTGATGTTGTAGTCTTCTCAAGAGAGCAGAGTAGACCGTGATTTGTTCCTCTCAGTCCCAGCATGGTGTGATCCAAATCCTTCCATTACCTGAGGAAGGAAAGGGTAGCCTTACTTCCTCCCTATTTCCTTAACTAATAATTCAGAGAGAAATAAAAACTTACTCTTAACAGGCTGATGCTATTAGAGTCTTCAAAATGAATTTGCATACTCTGCCTCCTTGTGCCCAGGAGGACTAGCAAGTAAGTCCTGCTCGCAGGCATAGGGTCTGCCAGAGATGTTGAAAAATTCTTCACAAATCTGTGAGGGGGGAGGTCCCGCCTGCACTGTGCAGTTTTCTAAAACAAAGCAAAAAAACCCCAATATCTAAGAACATTGTGTTTGCTGACCTCTAAGTTAATCAAGGCTCACAGTTAAAGTAACCTACCTACCAACCCACCACAATAAAAAAAACCCAAAACTGTGGTCTATAATTGCTCCTGTCTGTTAGGAGTTAGTTTTTTCTTTTTAGTCTGTCTTTTCAAGTACTGAAACTTAGTTAAAATAAGTAGAAGTAGAAAACAATGGAGTATTTCAGCACGGGCTCTTTAGAAATTTCAGTAAGTTTTTTTGTTTGGTTGGTTGGTTGGGGTTTTTTTAAATAAAAGGAGATGCTCTCTGTGTGCTGATGTGCTGCACTTTCTATTTGGGAAGGCTGCTATGGTATCCTCAATAAGCAGTTTAGAGTGTCATTGATTGACTCAGCCTGGTGCTGAATGGTCATTTTTAATGTACTGTATTGTCCTCACCTTTGGCCATCGGAGTCCATCAGCTGCAAGACTAACAGGCTCTTTACTTGCTCTGTTCAGTCTCAGTGGCTGTTTTAGCATACCTGCATTTGCAACTCCAGTCATTTTGCTCAATAAAAAGGTTGTAGTACTTCATGGTGGCCAGGGAAGCTTGGGCTGGCATTGCCACTGCATTTCTGTTGGGTTTAGGTTTTAGGTACTTGTGGTTTGATCCCTAACTCCCAGAAGTTTTTACAAAATTTGTTTTGACAAGGTGAGTGAGCTTTCTGAACAGCAAATCAGGGACATGTACATTTGTTTGAATCTCAGCACTGCAGATGTTTGTATGGGGACAGAAGTGCCACAACCTGTGGGATGAGTTTGGGGGTTTGCTTGGTGGGGATAAGAGAAGACGACATTGAATTCTTTGCTAGATGAGGGATGTTAGAGGAGCTGAGTTTTGTAGCTATTACCTTCTGTAACTGCATCATATTTCCTTCCAAGCTTGGATGACTTCAGAATCTTTTTCACCAAGTCCCACTACCTATCACCTAAATGTATGAGGATCTTAGCTTGCATTTTCTTGAAGCACGTTTCTTTGCCTTGTGGTTGCCAAGAAATACTTGGATACACTGCTGAAGTGTCTACATAAGAGTTCTTTCCTTTCTTTTAAAGTGAATTAACAAAAAAAAAACACAAAACCACAACGTAATTACCTTTTACATTTAATAAAATCTTATGATTTTAGAGAGACTGACTCATGATATTTGAATGCCAGGAGTTGGCAATACTGCTAGATGAAGTGTTAAATCCCTTCAAGATCTGCCCTGATCATCAGCTTTATTTCACAAAGACCAGTGAGGAGACAATATACATATAACCGAAAAGTAAAGTTCATGCAAAGGTGTCTTTATTAGATGCTAAAAGCAGTGTATCCTCTTCCTGAAACAATTTTTACCTGAGAGTGAACATGTTAGTAGCCACTCATACGTTACCTTCTGAGATCCAGGCAAAAAATACATTTGAGCATCTCTTTCAAGATGGTACTATACTACTGGAATGTCTTCCATTACCTTATGCTGCAACATATTACTTGAAAGAGTGATAGCATTTAAATAGTGTTCAAATAACACAGCCCATGCCCACCTGCTTTGGATATTGTTTCCCGCTTCAAAAAATCCAAAGGAAAGACAGAACTGTTTTAAACTAAATATTGGCCCCTGTGCAGGTCTTATCACTTACACTTCTCCCCCTTTCCCCCTGAGCAAAAAAAATCTTTTATATTTGTGGTTTATATATGATCTTGTGGTATTTTCTCTTGCTATTTGACTAGTTCTACCTTTATGTGGTATTCTTATGCCTCTGGGGCAGAGCGCAGTGGAGGACGATGTTTAAAATTAGGTGCAAAATTATAAATCTTTGATAAAATGCTGATAAATCTTTATGTAATGTGTATTTAGAAATCACTCAAAATCAAGAAATCATATTACCAAATCACAAGCCAGTGGTGCTGTTTCATGCCACCAGAGCCCTGTTGGAAGAAAATACACTGGATTTTGATTTTCTGTCAAAACCTTCTTTATTTCTAGATCCCACAGCCCTGTGAACAGGACATAAAATAACCATTTTAATTACAAGGTAAAATAAATATCATTAGATGCTATTGGAACATTTTCAGCTAAGCCTGTTTTGCTGACACAAGACATGTATCATTAGAGACAGAGAAGTCGGGATGTCTAGGACATTACCTGTGTTGCATGAAGAATGAAGAACCGGCTTCCTGCTGTGGAAGCTGTATTGTGCCTTAGAGGTATGTGGAGTGCCCTCAGCTAATAAACTGAAGGATACTTCTTCTAAATAAGCTCTAGTTAGCATAAATGGGTGAAAAGGGTGTAAATCACAAATATATTTCAATTTATGTTAATAAAATTTAAATGGTTTAGAAGCTGGGTCACTGGTTAATCAGAAATGCCATGGAAACAGCATCAGCTTTAGTAGCAACGATGAAATCATAGACAAGGACTTTAAAAACAACACTGAGTGATTCTGTGAATTTCTTGCCTGCTGTGCTTAATATTTTTAATCTGAAATTACTAATAAAAATATCTGTTGCTCTAGCAGATTTCAGGCACAGGTTCCCAATACGAGGGGTAAAGCAAATGTCCTACTATCTGCTGCAAAGGCAAAGCTGTGCCGTATTTTTTCATACTAATTTAGGGCAAAGAGGGACCATTACAGCCATGTAGTTTGACCTTCTACATAACGCAGACCAACGAATTTAACTCAGTGATTGCTACCCTTGGGCTAGATTTCAAAAGTGGAGAGAGATTTATTCCTTTCTTTTTT
Source organism: Balearica regulorum gibbericeps (assembly GCF_011004875.1). Classification (NCBI taxonomy): domain Eukaryota; kingdom Metazoa; phylum Chordata; class Aves; order Gruiformes; family Gruidae; genus Balearica; species Balearica regulorum. The sequence goes on from NC_046185.1 coordinate 101,765,388, forward strand.
TCTTTTGATCCCTCAGTGTTTTCAACTGCCTGAATCTGGCTCTTTGTTAAAATGGAGAGACTGTAATTTTAATTTATGTTTTGTTTTCAGAATGTGCATATATATATATATATAAAAAAATACATAGGGGTGTGTGCAGACACACATTTGAAATGGTTTGCATTTGTAAAAATAGAGATGACCTCAGATTTGAAAGGATACATAGACTCAGAAGAAAATTGGGAGAGAGAAAGGGTGGCAGAAGGTAGCATGACCTTCACGTGCAACTCATCATGGGCCTCTCTGGTGAAGTGTTTATACTTCATATTAAGTCAGCACAGGGTGGGATTAGAGGCCTGCAGAGAGAAACAACTTGCCTCACCCTGAAGAAATTGCCAAAAATGTAATGTAGCGCAGAGCCTTCTCAGTTGGGGCTCATTTTAAAACGGCAGAAACAGGCCAGGCGCTCAGCCCTTTGCTGGGAAGTTGAAAACTCCTTCCCTTTGCCTACTGTGGGAAAAGCCTGGGTAGATACACACATGCTGAGGAGCAAGCGTGGAGCTGCCTGCTTCACTACCCATCGCATCTGTGCTGGATTGAAGCTGCGAGGTTTTTATCTCTTGCTTCAAAAAGTTTTCAGAGAAAGCTCCATTGAGATTATTTTCCTTTACCTTATGTGGGCTAAAAATAATTTTTAAAAAATCCTGTAATCACTTCACTTACTCTAAGGAGTATGGTAAACATGATAGGATACTGTGCAGACCTTCATCCGTCTTGTGTTTACTACCAGTGAAGACCCTGGGCCACCCTCAGAGAAACAGTGTCTGTTAAGTGGTCTATTAAGTGCTCTAGTCCGATTAACGAAGCAGACTTATTTATTGTCACTGAAAGTTGACCTGGAAGCTTATTTGAAAGGAAAACTGCAATGAAAAGTTACCACATTTTGGATAGGTAAATACTTAAGAAGTAAGACTGTATAAAAATGAATTTTTGTTAGGATAGCTACCCTCTCTCTCACAACTCCCATGATAACCATGACCAGTCTGAATGACCTCCCAGTGGGCCTTTTTATTGATACTTCCCAGCAGGAGTTTCAGTCTGACAAGTAGGTCAGGATTCTGTTGGTCTGATTCCCATTTGAATGCATGACAAAACAGGAGGATTTCAGCTTTACTGTCAAAAAGGTTCTTCTCTTTCATGTTCAGGTTATCTAATATCTAGAGGGCAGGTGCAGGGGTTAAAAAAAAAAAAAAAAAGAAAATCACAAAGGGGAGGAGCATAGAAAGGAAAAGAAAGTATTAAAATTTAATCCTCTGAGTGATAGCATGACTAATGACTCCATAATCTCTACTCTGCCATTGCGCATCTACAGCAGAGTGGTCCTGCTCCAGATAGTACTTAATGTCCCAAAATATTTTGTAGCCACCTTTAATTTATGAAGTGATCTCCCACTTATCATCATAGCGCTATCTTTTTGGAGTGGAAGAGAGGGTGTGTTGATACATTCTGCCCTCCTCCACAAAAATGCAGAAGGTCCAGGGGGCAAAACTGAACTTGCTCTGACAATTCCTGCTTCTCCCTTTTCTCCATGTGCCATGTCCTGGGAAGGGAGTTCATGCAAATTTCCCTGTGCCCCTCTGGCACTGGGAAAGGAAATTTAATCTAATTTACTACTTCTCCCATAGGCTTATGTTGAATAAAGAATGAAGAAGTGTATCATCTTGTCCGGTGAAGTTGGGGGTGATGAGCTGAAACCAACAAATATATTACAAAAAAGATAGCAAGCTGGACTAAAACCAAATTCTCATTGGTGAATTATTAGTCCACTGTTCATTATGATGTTGAGTTTCAATCCTAATGAGGTGGAACTTGATGAGATAATTACTTTGAACTATAGGATTCTGTTTGCCCACAACAAAAGCTTGTAGTATGGTATCATCTCATCAAGCCCTTCCCTTTTTCTGAAGTTATTAGTTTTCTTTTAAATGGGATGTTTGTCTTTTCTCATTTAATGAAAACTGCACAGTGACTGGAGATATCTGGTACCTATCAGGATTTATCTAAATGTAACCACCATCTGTAGATTGTTCCTACTCAGTCCGGTAAAGAAGAACCTCAAAAAGAAATGTCAAGGGGATATTTACTGGCAAATCTGGTACAAAGTTGGTGCCATGTGTACTGTCTGGTATGAAAAAGATGAAGTGAACTAATACTATTGGAACATCTTTTGTGTCACAAGTTTCACAGAGCATGAACCTTCTATAATCTTCACAAGCTGAGTTGCAGTGTATGGAGGTTGCAGGTTCAGCTAACTGTGGCTCTCAACATCATTGGTGTGTAGTGAAGATGCCTCAGGTCTCTCTTGCATCCCTTCTTTGCTGACCATTTGCTTCAGCCTAGAATATAGGAGCATTTGTGAGTGTATGAATGAAAGAGTTCCTACATTTTATTGCTTTGACACATGGTGTTAGGATATGTATAATATTTCACCAAGCAGTCACTCAAAGTTATAGGGTTTTTAAAATCATTTTTCCAAAAAGGATGTGATGTGCTGGTTGAGCCTCTTCACTTTATTCAGGAACCTAGAATGGCTGGTTTTACCATCATTCAGTAAAGAAAGGGGATGACGGAAACTGCCTTCAGACTAAAAATAACAGAAGGATTTTTCTGTGTGTTTGAAGGGTGCAGCAATGCGTTGTGGATAGAGCATAGGACAAGTAGTTTAAGGCCTGCTTTTCTTTTCCTCCACAAATATCACAGACTTTGGATGAGACACTTTTCTCTGAATAAAACCTTTTAGTTATAAAATCAGATTGATATAAAGAAATCTCATGCAGATGTCAAAGGGCCCAATATATTCATATTTCAATCTGATGAGAGTCTTAAGATAGAAGGAGCTCTGGAAGAACTGTGTTTACAACAATCAAGAGACATTCATTGAGGGAATGGGACGGTGTGCTGCGATGTTGTAGAACTAAGGAAAAATAAGGAAAAGAAGCAAAATAGATTAGTAGTTAGGATGGAAACAACATTTAGCAAATCAAGAAAGGAATTATCATCAAAAGATAAAATGTAATCTTACACACTTTAAAACATAGGGAAAAAAATGAAGGCACATATTTCTTCCACTCATTCATATCTTGCACTGGTAATGATGTTAGTATAGAATGGTGGCTTGTTTGTGTTGTGAAGTCCTTGCTTTTCTCCAGGGATACACAGACAGGGCATGGAATAGCACCATAATGAGACCATGGGAGCTGCCATGCTGGCTTACACTAACTTGCTGTCCTCTCTCCACATCCCTTCTTGGCCTTTTAGCTAAAATCAAGTGTAGTACCCATTCTTGTCAGTTTTATGCCACTCATATCTTCAATATGAGGACTTGATGTTAAATGAGTGTGGAAAGCGGGAGGTGGACTTGGAGCTTGCTCTGTGCCTTGTCCTAAAATGCAGTGCCCCAGGGAACAGGACTGGGTAATGGGACGGTGGGCTGAGAGAAAAGTGTATAAGCAAGGCACGTATGCAGCAGTATTTCACAACAGTATTTTCCCAGCCTACGATGACTTGTGGTTCAGTGACTTTCTGAGCCAAAGGGGGGTCTTTGTGTAAATTCTTTTCTATTAATTTTCCTCATTTTTCTGAGCCAGATTCTGCAGCAAGGAGGGTGCAGCAACCATCTCGACACACTGTGTGAGGAAGCATTCCCTTCTCGTGGCTTTGAAACTCTGATCTGCCTTTTTCATTGAGTCTCCTCTAGTTCTTTTTTTTTTTTTTTTTTTTTTTTTTGAAAGACATAGAATAACCTTTCTTTCATTTACTTTCTTTGTGGGCCACTTATGATTTTAAAGATCTGTGTCATGTCTCTTTAAAAAGTTGTAAATTATGGTTACGATATGAATACAGTTAATTTAGTTTAATGGCAGGCTGTGTAAGAAAAAAGCTAGCAGGAAGTTAAAACAATGATACATCCTTCAACAGACATTTCAGTGTGATTAAGAGACAATACAGGAGCTATTAACTGTCAGGCTGCAATGAAGTTAAACAGCTTGTTTTGTTTTTACTGGAAAGCAGAAGGACTATAAAGAATTTAAAATGTCTTTCAGATCAGGGCAAAGGAGTTGCTAAGAAGCTGTTTCCTCATGTAAAAACCTTACTGAAAGGTCTGAGGAGCCTGAACCTCCTGAACTCTTTTCATAGGGAATAGGTGGAAGAGTTGTGTAAGGAGATCATTTATAGCTCCAAAACTCTTTTTCTTTGAAGTTTTGTCCTGTTCTTACAATTCAGACAGGCAATACAGCGGTACTGGCTCTTTGCTAGAAGAACAGAGGGAAGAAACAGAAGTACTGAACCCAACACGGGTAAACCCTGTTGACATCTAGCACATTGTAACCCATGGCAGAGCCTAAGCAGAGAAGAACTTGGAAGCTCCCAGGAGAACTGGTGAAGATTCAGGTTTTGTCAGTTGAGGAGATAAAGTGAGGACACTTTGGAGGCCATGGGTGTTTGGGAAGGCCTCCAGGCATTGTTTTTATCTTCATATATTTTTAATGGTTTCAGGTTTTTGCCTCCAGGATAGATACAGTTTAGAAAACTCGTATGAGCATGCAGCACCTTTTGGAAACCCCAGCCTACATTTCTTTAGAGTTTAATACCATTGTTGGCATTGATATTTTTTTATTAAATTATGTTTTGAGGTTTTTACTTGTCTGCATGCCCTGGTACTGGTTGTGCTGAAGAAACTTCCATTTCTCTAATCCTGACTTTTTGTGTATAAATACTATTTTCTGTTTTAGCTGGAGGTGTTAAAGCAAGATGTGGTTGACTAGCTGCAGGTACTTTTCAACACTAGTGTCTCCTAACTAATCTTTAGACTGGTGTCAGTATCGAATTTGCAGATGTTGAACCATAAGTCCCGAAGTTTATGCTCCCAGCTGTAGAAATGTCCTGTATCTCTTAGAACACAGGATTGTGAGCAGAAAGTTCAAGCTCCACATGACAGTGTCTCACTGACTTGCATAGTGTTCTTTTGCTGAGGACTTGAGGTGGTTTTAGCCTCCATGAAACAGGTACATTAGTTGCTTACAACAGTGTGGCCCAGTGTGCTGTTTGGAAACTCAGTAAGATAGATCAATGAAAGAAATTTCTGAATGACACCTCCAGCAGTAAAGTTGATGCTTAAAAATTTCTGAGTAGAGTGACTGTACCAAATGTTGTTATAGTTCTCATTTTATCTAGATTGTCCTCCAACCAAAGGAACTCAGCTAAATGCATGAGCTATTTCTTCACATGTAACAAAATATTATTGCTGTGGAGAAGTCGTCCTCATCTGTGGAGGAGGTAATGCTCAGCTTTTGCTGTGCTTTGAGGTACTGTACCAATGCTTTTTTTTCCCTCTCCTGCCTCTGCTTTGAGCCCTGTGAAAAAATTACTTTGGGAGTTGTTGAAACACCTACCTTTGCAAATTCAGACCTGGGGTCCTCAATCTTAATTTCTTCAGTTACTGCAACTAGCAGTGGCCAAATGTACCCATAGCATACGTAGATGCCAGCAGCCACAGATACCGCGTGAGGTGACTGGCCCAAGGACTCCTGCCTTTATTGGATGTTCATGGGGAGGTGTCCCTCACCCTCTTCTGTCACATAACCTCACCTCCTCAAAACTGGATCCCAGCCCCACATGAATAAGTGGACCTTAACCTCGTACTCCCGTCTACCTCTCCCATCCCTGCAAACTGTTACAGTCACGTCCCTTCACTAATATTTTCTTGTACAAAAACACAGATTAAGCCTATGCTCACTTTGTTTCAAAATATACTTGCAGATGCCTGGTAAAAGTCTGTAGCCATGATACTGTTCTCTCTGTATTGCAACTATTTACATGGATGATGCCCAACTGTAAGTATTGCCAAACATTTGAATTAGAGACCATGGGGATCGTTAGCCACAGCTTCCTGCAGTAATTGAGGGAGGCAGGCTCGGGAGCCTTGGCTGAGCACTTGTCACTAAACCTGCACTTCCTTCCTTCCTCACTCAGCTCCAGAGAGCATTTCTGATCTGGGCAATGATTGAGTTAGTGCACCGGTTATTGACTCAAATGTCTGCCTTTTACTCTTGGTTGAATCTCCAAGTGTTTCCACTGCTGGCTGCTCATGGCACACAAGTGTGTTCAAAATGCTACCTGGCTGGAGAAGAGATTGACACTCCCTTCCCAGTGGTGGTCCCTGCTGCTGCAGGAACTGTCACAGGGAAAAAATGTATGGGTCTGTGGCTTTTAGTCTCATGGGCAGAGCCATTTCTTGTAAAGCCTTGCTTTGGCCATTTTCCAACTGGGAGAGGTTAGAAAACAGTCTCGCGGTGGCTTCCATGAGTCTTTTGTGTCTGACAGACTGGGCCAGGTGGACCGTTTTGCTCAGGAGTTCATGTGTTTTGCCAGCCAACTTCTTTTCCATGCTTAATGACTTTTGCAGCACATTCTGGGCAGCTCCAGTTAATCTCATTCTTTCATCCTCCTGTGATCTCACTGAGTTTCTGGGAGAATGAAGTGTGAAGGTGCAGTTGGCCTCTTCTGTACTCCAAACCCTCAGGCTGCCAGTGCTGGAAAGGGGAGCACATGGTAGCATTACAGCTTATGCCTAATTCTTGAGTGGCTGTGTGACTGGAGAAGTACTTGTCCTTGGAGAAATCAGTCCTTCATTGGAGAAATCCTGATAGCATTGCTATTTCAATGCAAATTTTAAATTCTACACTCTGGCCTGTATATACTAAAACATTCATCCAGTTACATGCTGAATTTATGCAGGATTTTTTTAGAAAAGAATGTGGAGTTAACTGGGGGTTATCAATAAGCATGTAGAGGAGGAGGAGGTTATCAGGAGTGGTCAACATGGATTCACTAAGGGGAAATCATGCCTGACCAATCTGATAGGCTTCTATGATGGCATGACCAACTGGGTGGATGAAGGGAAAGCAGTGGATGTTGTCTACCTTGACTTCAGCAAGGCTTTTCGCACCGTCTCTCATAACATCCTCATTAACAAGCTTAGGAAATGTAGATTGGATGAGTGGTCAGTGAGGTGGGTTGAGAACTGGCTGAATGGCAGAGCCCAGAGGGTTGTGATAAGCAGCACAGAGTCCACTTGGAGGTCTGTAGCTAGCAGTGAGCCCCAGTGGTCAATGCTTGGTCCGGTCTTATTCAAGATATTCATCAATGACCTGGACGAGGGAACAGAGTGCACCCTCAGCACATTTGTGACGATACTAACCTGGGAGGAGTGAATGACACAGTGGAAGGCTGCGCTGCCATTCAGCAAGATCTTGACAGGCTAGAGAATGGGGCAAAGGGAAAACATATGAAATTCCATGAGGGCAAGTGTAGGGTCCTGCCCTGAGGGAAGAACAACCCCAGGTACCAGTACAGGTTAGGGGTTGACCTGCTGGCAAGCAGCACTGCAGAGAAGGACCTGGGAGTCCTGGTCAAAAAAAAGGTCTCCATGAGCCAGCAGTGTGCCCTCGTGGCCAAGACGACCAATGGTATCCTAGGGTGCATTAAGAAGAATGTGGCCAGCAGGTCAAGCGAAGGAGCTTATCCTCGCCCCCTGCTCTGCCCTGGTGAGGCCACATCTGGAATATTGCATCCAGTTCTGGGCACCCCAGTACAAGAAAGACAGGGAACTACTGGAGAGAGCCCAGCGGAGGGCTACAAAGATGATTAGGGGACTGGAGCATCTCTCGTAGGAGGAAAGGCTGAGAGAGCTGGGTCTGTTTAGCCTGGGGAAGGGAAGACTGAGAGGGGATCTTTCCAATGCTTCTGAATATCTAAAGGGCGGATGCCTAGGGGAAGGGGTTCGGCTCTTCTCAGTGGTGCCGAGTGACAGGACAAGGGGCAATGGGCACAAACCGGAAGACAGGAAGTTCCATCTGAACAGGAGGAAAAACGTCTCCACTTTGAGGGTGACCGAGCACAGGAGCAGGTTGCCCAGAGAGCTCGTGGAGTCTCCTTCTCTGGAGATATTAAAAAACCCACCTGGATGCAACCCTCTGCAACATGCTGTAGGTGATCCTGCTCTAGCGGGGGGGGGGTGTGGGGGGGTGTGTGATCCTGAGACGTCTCTTCCAACCCCTACCAATCTGGGTGAATCTGAATCTCTAAAACCATGCAAATATTCCTAGAGAATAAATGGGCAATTACTGTATTTCTTATTTAAATAGGATATAGAATATACAGATGGCTGGTTTAGTGTCTACCACTGTAGTGCCATATGCAGATAGCTGCTTCATGTACACATGTGTAACAGTAACTGAATATTAAAATTGAACAGTCATGTAGCACTCTGTATGTTTTCCCTCATTTTAAAAAATCTGGCCTGCTTTATGTAGGCAATGTATTACTATCGTCTTTGGAACGTCTATATAATATTTACTGAATTCATAAGTCAAAATATGAATTCAGTTTTCACAAATTGAAGCACACTAACCATTTCTGTAGTGTCATCTTGTTTGCATTTAATAGAGAATTCATGAGTTGAATAATAAATTTTGAGAGCGAAAAGCATTTCACAGAAGAAGTTCATAAAGACGTCTGACACAGAGAAGATACATCAGATGGAAAAGTCCTTGCTGTGCTGGAATAATTACAAACTCCTTTTAATAAAATTTATTAATGGGATTTTTCAGATGTGGCTTAGGATACTTACATGGAACATATAATAAGCTAAAGTCACTCCATCTTGGGGCTGCAATCATTATTTGGACCATCTTTAAAAGTTCTGCCATTTATTCAATAGTCTATAATGGGCTTTATGAGCTGTATGAGTTCATTATGCAAATACCTATTTAAGATTTGTATGGACCACAATTAAAAACATAGCTGGAGAAAATGTGTTGGGTTTTACATGCCCAGTAGGCAGGCTCCAAAATGAGGTATATCTCCACTGCCTCAAATTACTTTAGTACCAAACTAACTTAAGCAAATTACATTTTCACTATGGATACCTGCATTGTCTTACTTTCCCTCTCTTATTTTATTTCCAAGCCTAACAGTTAAGGTCTACCATTGAATCAGGACAGAGACTGAGACATGCTTTCACTATTGTGTGTCATTTTTAGGGTGTGTTCTTCTGAGACATTGTTTTGCCAGCATCTTCAATAGCATTATAGCTTCAAATGTACCTATGTGTGTATAAACTTAAAATGGCCAAATTTCATGAGAGATTTCAAAAAGATTAGCTTGTCAAGCCTGGGGTGTCAGTAAATTATCTCATTCGCAAAACCTTAGGAAACTGAACTTGTGGCAAGGGTTAACTCTGCAGATGCCAGCAAAGATTTTAACAAATACTTACCTTCATTCTTCCTTTTGTCCACAATTGCAGCATTTCATTTGCCTGGAGTATGATGGGATCAAAAGAGGAATACAAAGGAGCACTGTCCCCTTCCACTGTTTTTTTATGGAAGCTGAGTGTTCTGAGTCTCCTCTGACATTGACTGTAAAAGACTGAAGGCTTTCCCTGCCTTATATTTGCCATTGGAGGGGGAGAGCATTTTCTGTCACATGTGAGGTGCAAATAACGGCTGTAAGAGTCGCTTCAGGACACTAATATATAAAATCTTCACCCCACAGAGTTACCATTCTAGTGTTAAGTTGCAAATGAAGTGGAAAATCTTCTGTGATAACAAGACATAATAGTGAAGCAATTGGATTGGGGACTTTGTGTCCTATTTTTTTGTGTCTTAAGAGAAATGATCACTTGTATGAAATGGAAGATGTTTTCTGCTCTTTCATGGCAGTGGTATGAATTTTATTTTACAGAGATTATGGTTATTGCATTAAACTCGTTCATGTTTTTACCTAAAAACATTAGCAGTAATAGTACAGGTAAGGTGTTGTTTTGTACTCTTTAACTATAGATTCCACAACAATATAAGATGAAATTACCCTTGTGCTGGAAACTAATAGCATGTTTTGTATCTCCTCCCCTAATGTTGCCAGATTGTATTAATCACAAATGTCAATGAAGTCTCCAGATGACTTCCTGACTTTCGACAAAAGGCCTTCATCTCAGCTTCTTAAATTCCAAGGTCAAGGGGAATGTAACATTCAGAATAATTATTAGCATTATTTTACCTTGACATTTCAGCCCTGCTTTCAGTTTAGCATTCCAACCAGGCAGTGAAGAATGTCATCTTTCGATTCACTGGAGGGAATTGTCCCAATTAAATCTGACTTTAAGGATATCTAAAGACCTGTATTAATGTGCTGCCCTGTTTTTTAGCAAGAAATACTTCATGAAGGAGAGAAACTTTCATTAAAAGCATTCAAGATTTACTGTGACAAGAACAAGCAATTTTTGAATTGCAGTTTTCCCCCTAGGCTAGGATAATAATCAGTGCTTCTCATTTTCAGAGGAGTCAGTGGTTGTGCTGCCCTAAAGATTCTTTCGCCTTTGGTTTCAGCTAAAAGGTCAGAGTTATAATTTTGTCTCATCATGAACTATTAGTGGTACCTTGTCAAAACCTTGTTACAAGTCCAGGATCTTGCACCCATCCTTTGTACATACCTGTATTTACTTAATTTTTTTTAACATCGTATCAGGTAATAGGGACAGAATACATTGTTTGTGAGCGTTTGGGTTTTTTCTCAGCAAAGAAAAATGTTTTCACCAAAGCACAGATGAAAAGAAGACACAACCACTGTGCCACATAAAACCCCACAGCTGTTTGACCTTGACTGGGTGGAGAGCTGGCAGTCTGCTTCAGTCAAACAATTTTACTTACTTCCTGCAATCTTTTGATGACCCTTATGATTCTGGAAGTCTGTTTTGATAATGGGGTAAATAACTGTATAAACGTCATTCACTGTAAAATTGGTTAGAAAGCAGGTGTGTACAGACAAATGACAGGCACCAGTTAGTCTTCAGACAGTGGGCTTTTTTTGGTACAGTACAGAGAATAAATCAAATTCCTGTGATGAGCACCATTTATTTCAATAATTTTGTTCCCATTTGATCTGTGGCAAAGCTTTGCCATAGAGAGAAAAATGGAACCCCGCTGCAAAAGGATAGACAAGACTGCGTAACTTTAGCTCCTTGTTCTTATTAGTTGCTTTTCCTGCTACACTCTGCCTTTCTGCGAAACCTTGAGGATAAAATTGTTTTGCATGTTTTAGGCTGTAAGTCATGGCTACTTTCCAGCTGATAGCAAATTGCTATTTGCATCTGTTATGGTTGTGTGCCCAGTGTGTGATTTTACACAACTGCTGTGGCCTGTACTGTTTCGATGGAAGTGAAATATATTGCCTTCTAGTTAAATTTGACTTTGGGGCTTCACCAAACTGGAAGGTAAATTGATTGATGCTGACACTCCTTTTCGTCTAACCTCTAGCTCCGTGCAGATTCATACTTGAAATGCTTTTGTCTCCAGCACAAACATGCTCTTTCTCTTATTCTTCCTTTATTTTTAACTAGAAAACTTGCATAAATATCACATGAACATACAGTTCACTGCATAGATGTGTGACAATCTACAGTGTTTTCCCCCAGAATTTTCGCGCAAATTTGACATTGCTCTCTACTTAAATGCTGTACATTTTGGCATGGCTCATAGTTGAAAGTCTAATTGTATGCAAATGTCAGAACACTTTCTATGAAAAGTTGGTTAAGCAATGCACCTCTGTAATTTATCACGGAAGTCCACAGGAGTCTCGAGTCCCTTTCCAATTTTCATTTCCTTCCCTGCTTCCTCCTATTAGACAGTTACTAAGGATAGCTGGCTGATCTTTAGTGAGTTTATGGCCAACAGTTCCTGACCCGTTTTTACTCAGCTTTCATTGACTTAAGCAGCGCGGTGATTAATTGTGCTGATAAGAGAAGTGGAAGCTTCTTTCCTCCTGCCTGTCAAGCTTAACAAAAGCAGTGAATGTGAAGAACATGGCAGAGATAGAGAATTGATACTGAGCCCTGTGGAAATGATCCTGTGCTGTCTCAACTAAGGATCTGGCCCATTTGTGAAACAGAATTAAATTTATTCACTTACTACTTCATTACATGGGTGGCTGCAGCAAAGCACATATGTTGCAGGCATGTATACATGTAAGGATATAAAAGAAGCTGTTGCTGGTCTTTTACACTGTAATTTTTACTGAGTACTATCTGGTGTTGAAAGAGGGTGTAAAAAGCATTCCACTGAACATCTATATTTTCCCTTTTTTTTTCCCCTTTCCCTACATTCAAAATGTACTTTTTAATTTTGTAACAACGTTTTTGCAGCTCTCTGAATGTCTCATTGGTGCTAATCTACCAGATGGAACCCTGGAGAGTGGGAAAGAGAGGTTCAGAAGGACTAGCTGTAACCCCGCAAAGCAAGGTTTTCTAGATCCCCTGTCAACCAGCTGCTTTCTAAAACCTTTTGGGGAGGGCTGTCTCCTGGGGTTTCCTCGGTATTCCTTCAGGATTACCTGACCCCATAAAATTAGGCTTTCTCATACTAGCATTTTTCTTTTATGTCTCCAGCGAGCATATTTCTGAGACTGGTGGTTTTGAGGACTGAGAACACAAATCTATCACTTTCCAGCACGGTCTTTTATTTTTGCACAAACAGTGCGTGTTCTTTCCTAGAAATGCACTGCAGCCCACAAATTCACCTTTTCAGGATACCATGCTCTGGTACCATTTCTAATTTAATTAGTTCTTTGTACAGTCCCACTTCTAAGCCCTTGGAACCTAAAGCTTGGGAGATAATTATTTCCATCCCTGAAGAGGGGTCTTTCAAAATCCCTTTGCATCTTGTGGGTTAAGTGTTTAATGTTTCAGCTGGAGATTGGTAAACATGAGAACAGAAGCTGAATGGAATGCGTTGTGTTCAGTGCCCATCCATGTTAAATAATTTTCCTTTTGGCCCTAAACTTCCTTTTTTTTTTCATATTAAAAATATCTGTGGAGTTTCCAGTGAAGAGGAACAAGAGATTATTTCCCCCCCCCCTCAACTGGAATAAATACAGAAGGAGTGTCTGGCTGATAATGGATCTGCAGCAACACAACTCCAAGGCCCTTATTGTCTGTGTTTTTCATTAAGTGATGTATGTCTTCACAGTAATATAGAAATGCTAACAAAGGAGTGCTGTTAAGTGTGGAGGAGCAAATAGATCCAAATCTATTTTTGGAGTCAAATAAATTTTCTTGAAACATATAAAAAATAAAAAATTACTCCACGCTGACAAGAGCTCCTAAAAAATCAGTCTGTTGAGGGAATTTATGTGTGCGTACACACACAGACAGGTATTCTGGTCTGCCCTTTTAGTTTGAGACTGTTATAAAAGTGATTGAAAACAAAGGGAGTTGTTTGGGAGCACTGCCTCAGTGAATCAAAACTATTAGGGATTTTACTGTTGTGAAAACAAGGTTTATTTAATAGGCCTCTCCAAAGTTTTTTTTTCCTCTGCCTCCAAGCCAGAGTGGACACTGGCATGTGAGATGATTGCAGGCTGTGAATTTTCAAAGAGGTTTAAAGTAACAAGACCACCCCAGTTGCTCTGCTAATGCTGCTGCTGCTGCTGCCCTTAGAAAGAATTCTGTAAGTGTTTGAATTGCAGAGGCAGCAAAGTAATTGAGGGGACTTGTTCAGGAAGCAACTTATGAATGTTTCCTTACCCGAGAGCTCTTTGGTCAAGAACATGAAAGCAAATGTAGCTGAAAGAAACCTAGTAAAACCCTTAATGTAACAGCATTTGTGTTTTTCTGTTTTTTCTGGTTTTTCCCCTCTTCTTCTGTTTTAGCATATCCTCTGTGCTTTTTCTAAGAAATTACAGTATTCCACCCATTGCCTAAGAAGTTTGAAGAAAAACAAGTTGAGCAATTAAACAGGTTTCCAGCAGCTTTGGTTACAAAGCCATTGGGCTGCATGGAGAATATGCTGGCAACAAACAACAGATACAATTTAATGAGGTGTAACTGAGTAATTTGGGGCATCCAGCAGGTTTTTGCTATAAGGGGCTACATGAGAAGGCCTCTTTAATAAGTAACCTGTGATTGGCTTTTGGAGTTGTCCTCACAGAGCAGTTATGAAATGCATTGTGCTGATGCTGATCTATGGGCCCTGAGCTCCTGCTTTTCACCTGTTTAATTAATTAGAGAAAAACAGAGCCAGAGGATAAGTGACTCTAAGGTCTCATACTTCCTTTTCACATTGTATTACTTACAAAGAACTTGAACAGGGAGAAGGTGACCTTGCCTGTAATTGTAACATTCCTATTTTTTATTTAATAGGAGCAAAAATCTTTTGTCCTTTACATTCACATACTCTTAGACTTAGGAGGAGTGACTTGCTTTAGATTGAGATCCTTCTGTAAGGAAGCTTGTGTCCATCTTCCATTGCAGAAATGGTCATCAAGTTTCCTGAACTTGTGTCTCATTACAGTAATAGCACTATTTCAAGAAAAATTGGTGTTGCACACTTCATGACGCTATTTATGCACTCTGTCTGTGGGCCTGAAAACATCTGTGATATGATTATTGAAAGGACAGTAATGGCCACTAAACTGAAAACCTCAAAAAAACCCCATTTTTGTCCTTTTATTTTTCAAAGACTAAATTGAAATGCATCAATGCATATAATAGCCATTTCTCTAGCATGAACTGCCATGAGGTCCATTTTTTCGCATCAGTAGTATGTGAGCCCATGATTCCCTGGCTGCAAGAAAGCCTTCCCAGATTTTGGAGGGCCAAATGTTTGGAAGAGTCCTTCCTAGAAAGCAAGTCCGCTTGATCAAACCTACTCAGGTCTTTCCCAGAGAGAGACCTCTCCCAGGAAAATGCCACTGTAGAAGTGATATGTTAATTGGCTTAGTTTAAGAATATTACATTTAAAAAATCAATTGCTTGTACTAATATGGAAATATATTTGGGACAGTTTTCAGGAATTGTTTTGTTTTTTTTTCTCTAATAGCTTTGGACAATCTTGCTTCAATTAGCGAGGTGACAGAACTGTGGAGATGCTGCAAGCGCAGTGCTGCAGCGTAAGAGACGGGCAGGTACTCTGGAGCGGTCCCCGAGATGCCCGCTGCCCCTTGGAGCGCTGCTTGTGAGCAGACTGCGACTCAGCGCCCGTGCCCGCTGCCCTCCCAGGCGAGCTGCTGGGCTCCTCTGCTCTCTCCGACAACTGAGGAGGACAAGGCAGCAACGAGGGAATTTTTACCTTGGGGAATTGCAAAATGCAACTTTAAGTGTATGCTGCTTCTTACTGGCTGTTGGTATATAGTGTGTGTGTGCATGAGGATGGGGAAGGGGTGTACTGGAAGCTTGCTGTGTCCCATGTTTTCAACCCCTGCCAGAGGGTGCCTGTGATTGAAAAAAGTGCTGCTGCTTCCTTGAAATCTTGAAGTGGGTAGGAGAGAGGGGATAGGCCTCTTACAACTGAAATTGCTGCAGTGAGCAAAGGCGGCACTTCCAAAATATTAGAAGCTGTTGAAACACACGTCATGCTGACCAGCATGTACCTACTGGGACTGCTCTCTGCAAAATGCTAGTTTTTAGTCCTGGTAATACAACAACAGTTTGATCAGTTTGCTACAAAATTGTGTTCCGCTTCCAAAATGTGCCCAGTAGTTTGAATCAGCATGGTACCATGACTTCTTCATCAGTTCACTAATATTTGAGGTGTTTTGTTTCTAACATTTATGCTGACTTTTGACAATTTTTTTTTTACTGTTGTGTTTCAACCTGATTGCTTTCCAAGCTGTGAGTATTTTGTAAATTATTTTTACTACTACTTTACAGAGAATCCCCATAAGTAGTTTTCTATCACATTCATGAAGATCGCAAGAAGAAACCTATTTTCTTAACTTGACCTTAATGACTAAACCTTACAAGAAATATGTTAATCAACGCCCAGTTGCTTCAATATTTATGCTAAAATAATATCTTGTGACTGGAACTCCTTTTAGATAAGTGTAATTAATAATCCATTAACTTAAAGTGTTGGAGGATGAAAGTAGATCTGGTGCTTTTGACAGTGTACTCAAAACACCACCTAGTCTAAACCAAGACTGAATGAGAGTTAGGTGGCTATGCTTGTTTACCTGTCAGAAGTCATTTTTAAAAAGCATTGTATTTTAATCAGATAGTAAAACAATAAAGATCTACATCTGCTTGCATACCTGGGCCATTATGGAACCTGTGCTGGAAAGTTGCTGGGAGGTTAGCCTGATGATGTCTGGTTTGATTGTTTGATTTTGAGAGAGTTTTTTTTCAGGTATAGATGGTCAAGTTATGTACAGATACAAACACAGTTGCAAGCATTGCAGCCAGGCAGTTGAAATTGTACACACAGAGTAGCTAGGGAATATGTTTTGTATGGGCAGCTACTTGAAATGTTTTGCAAGTGTTTCTTAGGCACCTATGGAAAAAAAAAAAGCTAACAGAAAAACAAAAGTCTGGCATCGCTCACTCTAAGACCTGAAAGCCTGAGGTTGGAGCCAAAGGTCTAAAATAGAAATGGGCAATATAACAGGTTTTTTTTGGTGATTAATATAAAGCTTCTTGTTAGAGTTCCTAACTCATATCAGTCCCAAATATAATAGCAGGTGAGCTAGGACACAGTGGAAAGAACCTTGTGAGAGACAGAGCAAATGAGCTGCTTTTTTTCTTAGTAAGCTCTATCAGAGAACTGACTCACTGACTAAAACTGGTTAAACCAGGATGCTCAAGCCTTCAGGAGTCAGATGCCTTTACAGGCATCTGTTTAAGGAAAACCCACACCTTTCATTTAAAATAAAAAAAAAAAAAAGAAAAAAAAAAGAAAAAAAAAAAAGCCATTCTACATTAATGGGCCAAGTTGTCTTATCCAGAAAACTTTGATCAGAAACTTTGGTGGTTCTTCAAAGCTGATCCTAACCACTGTGGGTGGAAAGCCAAAGTGAAAAGTATGTGAAGGTTTTTCATACCTTCTGCTTTCCTTTTAGTTGGAAATGCGAGAAGAGGGGCTTTCTCATTTCCAGTGTGGTTGTTTCCCCTATTTCTCATCACACTTAGAGTCCTTGGTGAAAAGGGGATTGTGGTTTATAATTGTGAAACCTCTTTGTTGTTCAGAGAGCAATGTTACATGAGCAAATGGGTGATCTGTGCTAAGAAAGAGGTGATACTACTATTCATTCTGTGTTTTTCCACCACTACCATAAACTTGGGCTTACCAGTGAGAAGTACTGAGGCTGCAGTCTTCTAAGTTTAGTGCCCTCATCTCATCTATACTTAATGGAAGTTAATGATGCTCAGCGTCTCACAGGACTTGCCTTCATACCCTGGTTTCAAAGAGGGGTTAAGTAGGTTACAGGAGAGCTTTTTGCTGTCTTGTTCTTAAACGTCATATTTTCCACACCCCCCGTCTCAGAGACAAACAAATTTGGGAACAGTCTTGAGTGGTAATAAAGAGAGGCACAATTATACCCGGTCCAGCCTCCCTCTGTAAAGTCAAGGAGAGCACTGTTGGCATGTGAAGTCAGTCAATTCAAGGGGGAGTTTAAGTGCCCTCTACCCATCCGAAACTGTCTCGGGAAGTTTTATGAAACTCCACAAAGGCAGTTGTAAGATTGTAGTGGGTGGGAAGACCCGAGAAACTGGGTGGAGCGGTGAGAAAATTTTAAGAATAGCTGGCAATTAATCTTAGCTCCTGGGACTTAGGGACTTTCCAATGCTGGCAGGTCTCAGTATGTGTGTTGTTATTCAGGCTGCACGCCAAGAATATTTAATGCTGACTGCTGAGTGTGTTGGAGAAAAGTCATTGTGCAGGCACTGTCACTCAAAGGAAGTACGCCACACCATAATCATTGGTTCAACAGTCATTTTTGCAGACAATGAACACTGACATTTGGATAGCAAATGGAACAAACAGTAAAAAAAGGTGGGTAGGTGGGGAAACCTTTGTCTTTTTGGTAGTTAAGACCATTAAATCTGTTAGTAGATGTTGTTTGTACATGGGTCCTGCTGCAGTTGTGATAATGACAGTGCTGTGAGAGGGTGTTAGGGCACACAGGGAAAAACTGATTGTTGGAATCACAATGGCCCTTTGAGGTGAAAAAACACTGTCTCTGTCCTGAAAAAAATGTACTTTAAAATACAACGTACAGCAGCAAAACCAGAGAAAAATGAATAAAGGGTGGCAAAAAAGAGGAAAACAGTTTGGGTGAGTTGCCCTGCAGATTTCAACTGAGCCTGGACTTCAGATCTTATTTTGCGCAATGTGCTGCCTGTTATTTGTGACAGGCTGGGATGTGCCCTTCCCACTGCAATATGTCAGTGAGTGTTTATGGAATAAGCGTGTTTAGAGCTGGGCTGAGTGGGGAGACTGACTGAGCGAGTGAAGAGATGGAGGTCTCTTCCTGAACTGAGCCGAGCGAAGACGCACCGCTGTGGAAAGTGTGTGGACGTGGCCACACTGCCCTGTAGGTCACACCATGCCAGTTACCCCCTACCACTTGCCCCATGTATGTCCATCCGAGGAGCTACCGAGGCACCCTGGCACCGTGCCTATGCTGCATGGGATGACCCTGACAGCAGGCAGCGATGCTGGCGCTGCCTGGTACCTTGCCCACACCACGTGCATGCTGCATCCGCCACATCCCGCCTGTCACCCTTCAGGCCTGCCAGCGTGCTGAGGCAGCTCCGGGCGAAGGGGAGAAGCAGGAGACAGGCAGAAAGGCAAACACACCGCAGCGAGTGGCAGCCTCTCAGCGGTTGCTGCGGGGCGGGTTGGCCGCCTTATCTTTGGGACTTGACTTGATAACCCCGGCGCCAGTGCCGGTCTCTTGTAGATTATTGGCTAGTCGCTGCCTTAGATATGCAGGACAGGATCACTGCCACACTTTGTCATGGTCCTTGAGGGAATACACATAGTGCTCCAGGGCACTTTGAGAATGGCCTTAATTATTAATAACCATTATGATTTTTTTCTGTCAGACTCTAAAGTCTTGCTGATCATCATGGATTATTTATACACCCTAGTGCTGATTGCACCAGCTCTGTATCATCAGCCCTCCAGTGTCTGCCTTTCTGGCTGGCATCCTTTTTCCCATGCAGTACCCTCTGTTACACCACAAGCGTAGCAGTCTGTCTGATCAACAGATGTATTCCCTGTTCCTTCCATTGTGGATGCACCCTTGGTCTAGTGACTTTAGAAAGTTCAATCATGTCCTTAGTTTATTCAAGATATGTTAGGGGTAAAGGACAGGTAAGGATGTACCAGGCTCAACTTTGATGGTTCAAGGTTGTGGCCCATGGTGGTGGTAGTGGTCTTAAGGGGGTTTTCACTCTGTATTTTTTGATGTTCAAGACATCCTTCTCCTCATCCAACTGGTGATGAGATTCCCCCACCCCCGCTTTTCAGTGATAGCTTGATGATGCACATATAGAATCATAGAATAGTAGCATCCATGACATCCATCAGCGTGATGGCTTCCTTCCCAAAGACAACATGAGACATCTTGTTCTGAAGGCAGGATTGCCTTCAGCTTGGAGAATTACCATACCTGGTCTTATGAAAGCTATCTTTTTTTAATCCATCATTGGAATCCAGCCTGTATCTATTCTTTTGACAGTTTTTGCCTCCCAAACAGATCCCATTTCTGCACCACCAAACTAGAACAAGTGGGGAATTTTTCAGACAGATACATAGATGTGGCCATTGCCAGTTACCTATCTGAAAGTGCAGTCCTGTGCATGCTGCATGGCTACGTTAATGCAGGCCTTGCCCCGTTTCAAGCCTTCACCACACAAGCTGACTCACAGCAGGCTCTGCGGGAGGCAGTCTCAAATGTGATTTGCCTGGAATGCCAGTTATGTGGAGCCTTCGCGGAGGTCTCACATGGGACAGGACGCTCCTGAGGTTTAATCTGTTGATGGAGCAGTGGAGGCCCCTCCATGTCTTTGTCACTGTGGGCAGATGGTGTTGTGTCTCCTGGATGCCACCAGAGCACTCTGAAGAAGCAGCTGAGGTAACGAGTCCTAGCAAGAAGAATGACATGGGAGAAGCGTAGGTTAAAGAAAAGGAGCAAGCAACAAATTAAGAAGAGATTGGAGCAAACAGTCAATGTGCAAAGCCTCCAAACTGACATCTAGATACTGAATAGAGCAGATGAAGTGAATAAGCAAAGAGAAGGGCCACAGGTACCAAGAGTGGTAAGCATCTGTTTAAATAAGTCTGTTGTCCGTTGGTTATTTAAAAAAAAAAACAAAAACAAAAAACAAAACTACAACAGAAAGAAAGAAAGGTCTACCCTTCCTTTTATTAATTGTATTTTCTTCTGCCTGGATACCAAGAATGCATGTATTTCCTGTTTTAAAACCTAGAATTACACTGCAGGAAAAACAAGCATAAGACCCCTCCTGGTGCTAGCACTGCCCACCTCCGAGTAGCTAACTTCGCAGTGCAGGGCTGGGCTGGGTAGAAATCTCAGGGACCTTGGCTGGTGGGAAAGGAATAAGTCTGCAAAGGATCGAGGGTAGACTTTATGGATAATGTGAAACCAGTCTAAAGGCTTAGTGCCTTCAAAGAGGCAATCACCTTGCTACCACTTCCTTCTGCAGTGAGCCAGTGGAGGGAGTTACACCAGCAGGAAAGGACTTACCATTTGAAGGTCTACTTCTCTTCAGAAGTTTGCTTAGCCCCAGTAGTGGGAGGTTGGAGTATTAGGTCAGGGAGGTGGAACCCCAGCTTTAGGTGGTGGTCTGTTGCTGGAAGAGCTAAACCTGCCGTGCAGAATCAAACTGTCTCTTTGATGTCACTAAACCTCTCATAGCAGGTTCCTGTAGGAACAGTGGAGGTGTGGTCACCCCTGGGTACCCATTACTCTCAGTTTTAGATTTACTCCCAGAGAGTTGGAGGCTTGTCTTCAAAGCCAAGGCCTGAAGCAGAGCATGTAACTTGGAGAGGAGAAGGGCTCCACAGCAAAGGTAAACACCAGGAGTTAAATGTGGCAATAGATGCATTTTTAATGTTAATGTCCTTTTGTGGGTTTCACTGTGTTTAGACATGGCTAATTTGTAGCGCTGGGTTTTTTTGCTTGTGAAATACAGATAGCTCCAAAACAACCATAAAAGCAGATAAAATAATTTATAGACAATGTGTGTGTATATTACATTAAAAAGTAACTTAAGGGCTTTTTGGTATATAAAATGTTAATTGAATGCTTGTATAAAACTGGCATCTGGTGTCATCAGTGAGACAAGATTATAGACAGTGATGAGACAGTGATGTTACTAATGCTACTGACATGCAAGAAGAAGCAGCTGGAATTCTTCCCTTTCATGTCAACAAAATCTAAGCACATGGTTAAAGCCAGAGGAGAGAGTGTGTGACAGGGAAGAGCACAAGAGAATGGTGATTTTCTGTAATATTTCCTATGTTGAGTTTTTCCCTTTTATTTTCCTACAAAGAGGTTGGTTTATTTAGCTTTGAGACTGAAAGTGGCTGTAATTTCCATGGACGGCAAGTTTTGCGTGTGTGGTACAAGCAGTAATATTTTCCTGAAAATATGTTTGCCAGGCTTGTGAATACAAGAATTCAGAGGTGCTGATTTCTGAGACGTGTAGTGATAGTCCTAGTGGAATTGATATTCAAAATCCAGTTAAAGTACACATGGCAGCACCCTGCAGCCCTTATGAGAAAACCCCAGTATTTCATGTTCTATGTATGGGCAGGCTAACGCTATCAGAAGAGATTCCTGAAGTGCACGCAGTAGATGGGACTCAACCTGAGCTTCAGGTATCTTTGAAATGAACTGTTGTTTCTGAGCCATAATGCATGACCCCTGCCAAGGATGTCTTCTGCTTTAAGTGCCTAGCTGTCTAGCAGTAAAGGAGGAGGGAGTAGCGTTGCTGAGGACAGGAGGTTAAGGAGTAACCTGACTGGGGAAGAAGCCAAACTGAACAAAGGTTTATAGATCTATAGCTGAAAATAGTATAACTTACCATTTTCCTCTGCCAGTGGCTGACACACCACATTTTTTGTTCTTTAAAACCACAGTGAACCATTCCCAAAAAAGGAATTGTAACCTCTGTTTTCTACACTTCTGTCCTTCCCCTCATCTGGGGAAAACCTTTTCTTGCTGTATTTCTCATGACACATTTGACTGGAGGGTTTCTTCACAGCATTTCTGCTGGAGGCTGTTTGTTTTATCTTGCGTTTTGCAGTAGATAACAGACCTGTATGCTGCATAGATTAGAGTTGGCAAATTTTGCCACTGATTTCTTTAGGTACAGATAAAATGCCTTAGTCTCCCCCTCATGTCTGTACTTCAAGCAAAATTTTAAAATGTCTGTTAATGGGAGTGCTGAGTGTTTCCTTTGGTTCTCAGCTGGCCACGTGTGCACGCTAATGAGACATGCTAATATTAAAAGTGGAATTTGGAGCAGAGCAGAGGCCAGCTTAATAAATCTGCTGTTAGTTCAGGCTCTGCGGTGATGTTGCTACACCCGGCAGGGGGAGGAAGGGCAGAAGCTGGGCCTTGGGCCTGAGGGACACAAAAGGAAATCAGCCATGGGCAGGCGGAGAGGCAGAATCTGGGTTGCTGAGGGCTGGAGGCAAAAAAGCAGCTTCTGAAGGAGTGTTTGGGGGCAGGGTGTGTGTGCAAAAAACAGGCTGCGGAAATTTTGTTTCGGGAGGTGGCTGTACTGCAATGAGAAGATGAGTCACTTTGGAGTGAAAGGTTCTTTATACCTAGGAGTAGATAACAGAATAAATAAATAAATAAATAAAAATAATAAATAAATAAACAAACAAAAGGTTGCCTTGATTTGGAAGCCTCTTCCAGGAAGACAAAGCAATTCATTTTTCTTCTTCTAGTACAGCCCAGATTTTATGCTGACCGAGCTCTGACTTCAAAGCTGGCCCTTCTCTGAGCAGAGAGCTGGGCCTCATGAACTTGGGAGGTCCCAAAGTTGAGTGTTCAGTAATTCCATGATTTTGAGCACCAAAAGTGAAATCTCTGCTCCATTCACCCCTGATGTCAGCAAAGCTGGAATCTTATCCTGAAAGAGTGCTGATTGTAGTAAGTAATGGCCAACAGAGGAAAAGCAATTTAGATGTGAAAGGCTCTCCATTGACCCCTGTGAAATAGACGGATGATGTATATACCTGCTTCCCCCTGAACAGAAGTCCTTACCAAACAGCAGTCATTTAGAAATTGGTTGGTAACTCACCAGCAGAGCCAAGGTTTTGAGTTGTCATATTGGCATGGTGGCCTCACCACTTGCTCCTACTTCTCCCTACTATGTGCAAGTGTAAAGAATGCTTTAAAGAGCTAGATTATCGCTGTTATGGATTTCACTCACCTCCAGGTCAGGCAGGCGAGCAGGCTGGAGCTAGCTATGTCTGTTTAGTGCATAAAGAGGGAGGCTTGGTCTCAAGAACTGTAGGTCTGGTGCTGTCACGGGCATCAAATCCATACAAGTGTGAGAGAAAAAGGCTGCTGGAAGAGATCAGTCGTGATCCATGGTCCACTGGCTTGGACTTGAAAACCCTATCAAAGGCAGAACATGAAAACCTGTAGATGTGAAAAGCTATGGAACAGGTCTAAACCTATGATGAATTAGAGACTTGGCGGATGCCAGAGTCTCTGAAAAGTTAATTGCAAATGCTAAATTTCACTTTCCCTCTCTCACTAAGTGGTTGGTTTTTTATTGTGCCTTCTGGAAGATGATCATGAGTTGTAGCTATCCAAAATAGTTTGTTTCCCTGAAGATATTTAATTCCAATTATTTCTCCTCAATCACATTCAGAAGAGACTTTGTAGAGGGAGCACTAGCAAAACTCTGGAAAACAGATCTGAACAGCTGTACCTCATCACTTTGTGAAAGATGAGGAAGGGATGAAACCTCAGGCTCTTGGCTGAAGTTGGCCAAAGTAAATACAAAGTGGTATCTTTAGGGGTTATGATGAAACTAAAAGTAGCAAACAAGTAAAGCCATCAAATATCTTCAAATCACAGGTTGCACCAGATATTTGCCTTTCCTAAGCTTGATTGGGTTAAGCCAGACCATCATCTTTTTTGGGCAAATAAGAGCCTTTATTTCATCAGTAGTCCTGACATCCATGGGATTATTTATTTAAAAAATTATTCTTTAATGTGAGTGAAAGTATTACAATCTAGTCCTATGTTTGGATGTTATATCTCCATTTATTTTTCTTGTCCATTTAGACTTGGAACTCCCTGGAAAAGAATGACCTCTTCGTATGTACAAAGTAGAATTGGTTGTGATTGCCCCACAATCATATGTCACTTATACTAAAGAACTTAAATGTCAAAAGGAAACATTTTGACCTTTATAAGAATATTCATTTTTGTATAATTTCTTCTGAATTTAGACCAAATGGATGCATTCCCATGAAATATTTTAATTGTGCCCAAATTAGTATTTCCCTTTTGGCCAGCTGTACTCTAAAGAGACTTGGTGAACACGAAGTCACTGGGAATAAGGTCTGATGTTTCTTACTGACTTTTCTGTCTTAAATCAAAGCTTAGTCCATCTTATGGCTGATGGAGTTTCCACATACTATTCACTTTAAGGAGTGAATTTGAATAGTATAGGAAAAGGTGGCATGTGTATGGATCCTTGTTAAAAGGCAAGAAAGTAAGTGGCATAGGCCTGTGACAAGTTAATCTTGAAAAGGAGTGGGAGAGATTGTGGGGGAAAGGTAATGCTATGGAAAATATCTCTTCAGCTGAGATCGCCGTGAGCTTGCCCAGGATTTTGAGGGAATTTCTATACTCCAAATTGCTTTCAGTGCTGAAGCTCAAGGGGTGGGAGTAGCCTTCTGTCGCTGTCTTGGCTGGACCTGGAGCTCCAAGATGCCGCAGCCCCCAGCTAGCTTGGAGACTGCCGTTCTCAGCTGCGGCTCGCAAGCACTGCTGTGGACCAGCTAGAGGAAGCGCAGGCCACCTTGGGTAGGTCTCTCCTGTGTTTCTGTAATTAGCCTTTAAGAAGGTGGCAAGAGCAGCCCCAGTGCAACCACCAGAGGGGCTGAGCACCATTAGATTTCTCCAGTGAGTCTTGGCTTGGAACAGCCTGAGGACCTTTGCTTTCTGCAGCATCGACACTCTGTGAGAATACACACTGCTTTGGCAAAGGCAAATGTCTCTAATGGAGCTAGTGAGACAACCTAAGTGTTACTCATTTTGGGAAACGTATACAAATTTTTAAGTCGTTACTGTTCTCAGAGGGCTAGGAGCATAAAAAGTCAAACCAGTTATTTAATCAAAAGCTTTACTGTTGACAATGAGCAGGACAACTTTTCAGTCCTTCTTCTCAGGGCTGCTCTCAATCCTTTCATACCCCAGCCTGTATTGATACGGGGGTTGCCCCGAACCATGTGCAGAACCTTGCACTTGGCCTTGCTGAACATCATGAGGTTCTAGTCTTGTTGAATTTCAGCACCTACAGCTATTCCCATCCTCCTCATACTTGCGTATTCCCTTTGGTAGGCATGTGCGCGTGAGTTGTGATCGCCTCGCTGCACACTGGCTATTATGAAGCTGCTGTTGACTCATTCTCCAAGAAATGCCATCAGAGGGATCTCTCTATCTTATGTTTCATTTTTAACAGTACACAGGGAAAAGGAAAACAAAGTGTGTTCTTTTTACTATTCAAATTTGATCACACTGCTTGAGAACAATGCATGTCAGCTCCAGGCTTAAAGTGCTAATTAACATCATTGTTTCACAAACACACAGCTATTTGGTCCAAACAAACTGCTTCATCAAAATGTTGAAAAAAGTATTGTACCACTGGGACAGTTCTGCTACAGACAGTTTTATTCCTCTCTCTTCACTTACTTGTGCTTTAGGAAAAAAAAGCAACAATATAATCACTTTTATTTTTATTACTCAAATATTTGTTCTGGAGCCTGGAGAAGAGAAATAGTTGTTATACATTATGTAAATAATGTCTTTAAAGAAAGCAGCCTTACAAGCATCAATACATTAACCCTTCAGCAACACCTAGCACCTCATTCTTCTTTGGCTGTTGACAAACAAGGCCAATTAACATCAGCAAGATAATTAACTACAGCTCCAGGTAGTATTTGCATCCATTCTATTGCTGTTGAGAAGCTGTCTCTTCTCCTTACCTCCTTGCAGCTTGAAGGTGCTAATTTTAACACCTACAAAGTAAGGAGTTTGGATTTGGTTGAGAAGAGAGCAAGACTGCTTTTTTTCTTATTATTAAAACATTAGGTGAATAATTATAATAGTGAAGTGACTTCAACCTTCTACTAGATTTTTTTCTCCAAATCATTTGCACATTTCGGGATGCTTTTTTTTAATTCCTTATCTTCCATATGGCAAATTATTCTTTTTGAATGTCTTCTACTTAGAGTGAGAACACTTTGGGGATGGACTTAACTGATGGTCCAAACCAAGGGTAATTATATTTCTTGCCAAGGAAAGAAGAATATTATTCCTGGAGACACAGCAGGCATTTTATTAAATGATTGTACCAGCTGGAAACAAATTATTGCCTTTATTTTAAACTACCATTTAGTAGTCTAATGCTTCTATTTCAATGGGAAACAAATTTTTAGGAAGATTACAGCTCATGTGTGTTTTTGATTTTTACTGGGGTATGCTAGGTTCATAGAATTATCCATGATAGTGTTATTTGCCTTGGTTTTGATCAGGCTGTTATTACCTGCAAGTCAAAAGTTGATCCTACTGTTATTTCCCTTCTGTCTGATACCTCAACTAATTTTGGAGTGAGGAAGAGCATATGCAGCAGGTAGGCTGTGTTTCTAATAATTAGTTTTCTTAAACATGTTATGAAGAGCCTTGCCAAGAAAATATCCCTGTAGCATTTTGAGCCCAGCTGGCACTGTATTGGAGCCTGGAGAGGGGAGGAGAGAACAGCAGACTGAGCCATGTTCATCTGTGGGGTCTCTCAGCCAAATTCACCTACAGGTGTAGAGAGAGCACTCCCCCTGTGCTCTAGAAAATGTTTTCGCCTGGGATTTTGTAGAAGGAAACAGAGGTGGTTCTGCTGCACAGCTTGCATTGTGAATGTGCGTGTTCATTTTTCCCTCTGAGTGAAGTCCTTAGGACACTATCAAACATAGTTTCAGTTGAACAAGGAGCTCTCAAGCTTGAGAGGAACCGCACAGCTCAGTTCTCTGGCTCCTTGCTAGGGTGTGTGGGCACCCAGAACGAGAACATGCTGATGGACAGCAAAGTCTGAACAAAGGCTCTCTAAGCCTTCCTTTCCCAGCTTTCCAAGCCAGGAATCGGTAAGAGACAGTTAAGAACAATAGCAGTAGGGGTGCAGTATGGATCTGCGTTTTGGCAGTAAGTCTGATTTCACGGTCTCTAGATCAAATATGCCTCAGCCATGTAATGCAGAGTGCTGACATGGTATGAACTCACACTAGCACTTCAAATCTGTTCCAAAATGTTGAGGGGTTAGTATTTTGACTGCTTGCCTTACTATCAGATCAAGTCGGTCCTCCTGCAGCAAGCATAAACTCCATATGCTTTGGCTAATCAAATGGAAATATGATCTTGGGCCTGTTCCTGAACTGAATTAAATTTATATTGCTGAATTAAATTTGTCGGGCAGTGCACTGGCTGTGCAGTACCAGTGTGAGTGTCTGCCTCCCTTCTCCTGGAGAAATGGGAAAGCAGCAAGGCTGGAGGGGTTTTCCTTAGCACTTTTCCAAAGATCACTGAACTGTTTTGGCTGGACTACTCAAATAAATTCAGTTTTATGAAACATGGAAAAGTTCAGTACGGTTACATGCATTTGAAAAGAGCCAGGTAATCCTACCAGCCCTGTGTCTCATGTAACAAGTCAGTCCCAGAATGTATAGTGCTCTTTCAGTAGCCATGATTTGCAGATTGGTGGTATGGCACAGGGCTTATTTTAAAACTTCGCGCTAAGTAAACTCTGTTGTACAAGTGAGCTTCTATTCTCCAAATTAAATATGACTATTTGGTGGGAAAAAATACTCTGTTTTTTAAGACTTTTAGACTTTTCTTGGACTTTGTCAAAGAAATCAAATTAAGGACCTCTTCTATCTCTTTCTAACATTGCTTTGATGGGAGCTCGATGTAGAAAATGCTGATGTTCCCCGTAAAAGCATGTCTTTTGTATCTGATGTGCTGTATGTGTAAGATACGTATAATTTCTGTAGCAGAGTGCTACAGTGTCTTGACAGCCTCTGAAAAAAAAAAATGGATGTTGCCCTTTCCTACCCAGTAGGGTGATGCTGAAAATGTTGCCAGGATGCAGCCACCTACCTCAAACTATTGCTAGAGGCACTTTAGCAGCAAGGTCCGTTTCTGCAGTAAAAGCTCTGTGATGAATTTAATACACATGAAGCACTGACTTCCCTAGGGAAAGCAGAAAGAGGATCAGAGAATATAATCAGAGAGTCTGAAGGCTTCAGGAGGACAAACAGGTGTTGTCTGTGCTGTGTTGCCTCCCACTTTGCATCTTAGTCTGGAGGATACATTCTTTTCTTCTTTGACATTCAGGATGTTTGCTTCAGGAAGATTTTTTATTTTTTTTTAGTGAAGTCTGAGTCCTGATGCATGAGCTAAAAGCCATCTGTGTGCTTTTTTTTTTTTTTTGGGGGGGGGGGGTGTCACTGTTCCAACTGACTCTCTGCAGTCCGTGGTTACGAAAAGGCTGAACAAGAATGTAAAAAGAATGAAAATACCCTTTGGGGAAAGGAACATGCAGTCAGTCACCTCAAGGTCACTTAAAGTACAGTGAGTTTATGCACTGGTGCAGGTTGAACTGATTTGTTTCATTAATCAAAAGTTATACTCTGTTTGCAAAGAATAATTGGCATTAACAGAGCTGTGTTACTTGGGAATCCAATATTAACCTCTCTGTTTAATTATATTGAGTTTTAAAGTCAGAAAATAAGCCTTTGCCTATTCAGTAGCAAAATGTCTCTTTTATTAACAGAGCAAACCTTTTGTCATGCTATATAGGACAAATTTTGTATTTTTAGCAATGAAATAAATACCAAGTTATTGTGGCTATGATTTGGTAGGGGATAATGCTGGATTCTGAAATGGAGCTGCACTCTGAGGAGATTTTTGAGCACATTAGTGGGAGGAACCAGAAAGAAAATTTCGAACATTAGCACAATATTTTCAAAAAAAAAAGGTATATTTTTGGGGGGGGGAGGTGAGTAGGAGCAGGAAAAGAGAGGGTTTGGGATAGGGAGGATGCGTTGGGCAGAGGAATGCATTAAGCACTGGCTGAAAATAGAAAATTGAAGGCAAGAAAGAGTTGTTATCAATATGTATTTAAAGGAAATTAGGGATGATTAAATTTTTCTCTATTAAATGAAAAAACATTTGATCATGATCTAACAATTGCATGTTGTGGCCGCTGCTTATCCTGCGGATTTGTTACTTCCAGTGCTCTCCCCAGGCATCTGTATTTACCAGTGTTTCTGCAAATGTGCAAGTAGCAGCTCATTGGGTGAGCTTTGTGGTTTGTTTGCTCAATGCCTAGTATAATGTGGCTTTGATCTATGAGGCGTCCATAAATATTGCTGCAACCCACATGGCTGTGATCTTCTAGTCCATTCTTTCTGTCTTCCTGATGCTATGTATTACCTGTCCCCTGGGGAAATCCTGGTGAAATCAACAGATCTACAAAAGCATTGCTCAGTTTAACTAAGACGGCAAAAGCATCTTTTCCTAAATTTCATTCTTAATCGAAGACATCTTCTACAGCAGGAGTGCCCAGTTTATGTCCTATGTGATCACTCTGGCCTGCTAGGGTAATTTATTCCTCCCCTTCTTTCCATAGTCTGATTAAACAGATTGTTTCAGGGAAAGTGAGCACCTCTCTCTAACCATCCTCCTCCTCCTGGGGACTCCTTCCCTCACTGCTTGAAGGACATTCTGCCAGTCATGCTGGGGTGAAGTGAGCTTAGGAGATGTCCCAGCTGAAAGGAGACAATTGATGTTCTCCACGCAAGTCTCAGGAGCAACTGCAAAGGTAGTGGCTAAAAGAAAGAGCATGAATTGCTCTTTTGCTTACAGCAGCTGAGTCCTTCCCCTTGTTCTTGGGCAACTACTGGGTAAGGAGCTGACCACCCTGCAGTTTCCACATGCATGGGCAACCTGGTCTAGTGGAAGATGTCCCTGCCCATGGCAGGGGGTTGGAACTAGATGATCTTTGAGGTCACTTCCAGCCCAAACCATTCTGTGATTCTATATGCTTGGTTGGGCTTTCCGGCCGAGGCCAGTGACCTGGTGGATGTTCAGAAAAGCCACAGCATGCAGGCGCAAGGGTTCCGTCATGATGTGGCAAAAGGGCTGTGGCACTGTCCTTCTTCATGTCCTCAGTGGAAGTCAGGGGTCTGCCTAGAACTAAACAGCTTGGTGCTGCCATCCTACAGGCATAGTTGTTTTGGCATGATAATTGGCCTCAGGAATTAGGTTGCTGAGAGAATCTTCCAGCAGGAGAATCGGTCCCAAATGAGTAGGATAGCGATGTCCCTCCTGCACAGCACTGTGAAAACGGAGTGGCACACAGCCACGCTCTGACACACCTCGCTGTCTGCTTAGTCAAGGAGTCCCACAACAATGGAAGGACTTTTCCCTCCCTCTGATTCTGTTAATTTTGATTGCTTCCATTCCGTGTTTTCAGCTGCCTAACTTGCCACGGTTCCCCAGGTTTTAATTTTCCTGAATAAACACACCTTTTCAAATGGAGTTTGCTTGTCTGCTCTTTGACCCAGCTGGTTTTTAGTAAGTTTTGTAGCTAAAAATTCTTAACTGCTACCTGGTACTTTTTGGTTCTCCTCTTCACAGATTGTATCAGCCAGAAAAAGCAATGCTTGCTCTTTCTAACTGTAGCAGTTGTGTTGCCCTGACAGAACCCATTTTAACTGAAAGTGCTAATAATATCTTGCTCTTCCTGCTATTGCTCTGCATTTTTCCAGTACTGCAGACATTTTTACTGAAAGCTTAACCAACATCTCCTCCTCTGTTTGCTGTGTCAGGTCAGGGTGCCACCAATAATTTCAGTGTAGCTTTGGCGTTTTTCCAGTATTAGCTGCCTGCTCACTTCAGGATTCAGCCTCAGCACCTCTGCATTGTTGACCTCTGAAGCTATTGATTTCTGTAGCTGGAATACGTTCAAGTCACTGAAGGAAAAATCTGCTTTGCCTTATCAGCAAAAAATGTTTGGTCCTTCTGTAAGCTGCATTTTTAATTTTGGGGTTTGCTGCAGGAAAATGTTGTAGACAGTGTTTGTTTATTAATAGCATCTTGTTCATTATTTGCTATCCAGATACTTAAAAAAAAGTAAATATCAAGATTGTTTTTTTTACAGATGATAAACTTAGGCACAAATCTGTTCATCCAGTGGCAGAATTCAGTGAGGTTTTACAGTACCTCCTGACTTTCATCCTTCTCCACATCAGATAGATGCATTCCTCACATCTGGGGGGATAATCAGGGGCATCTGGAAGAGCTTGTGCAAAAGAGCACTGTGTTCACCCTCCCGCCCACCCCACCCTACTCTAAATGGAGGAGGACATACTTCTCCAGGCAGTATTGACTGAGAAGAAAAGTGCCTCTTTCTTTGGGAACATGGGAGTTCTTTGTTGCCAAACTTCAGTTGTTCTTGTGTTCTAGACCTTTTCTTTTCTTCTTTTCTCTTTTTTCTTTTCTTTTCTTTTCTTTTCTTTTCTTTTCTTTTCTTTTCTTTTCTTTTCTTTTCTTTTCTTTTCTTTTCTTTTCTTTTCTTTTCTTTTCTTTTCTTTTCTTTTCTTTTCTTTTCTTTTCTTTTCTTTTCTTTTCTTTTCTTTTTTCTTTTCTTTTTTCTTTTCTTTTTTCTTTTTTTTCTTTTCTTTTTTCTTTTCTTTTTTCTCTTCTCTTCTCTTCTCTTTTCTTTCTTACTTTTAGTGGTATCTAGCCAGTGAGTGCTGTTTCTCATGCTTGGAAAATATAATTAAAGACACCTGTACATCATAGACAGTATAGAATCACTTCTATTGTTCTTCACATATTATGGATTGTTGATGAATTCTCAGCAGTGATTTGGCTCAGGAGGAGCAAAATGTGTTTGATTTCACTGGCCTTCTCATTTGCACCAAGTCTGCTGCACACTGTTCTGCTAAAGGGGGCCTTAAATTAACAGCAAAATTTGTTTACTACCACAACTGCCTTCTATCACAGCCTAAGGAGATCTAGCATCGATATATTCATTAATTGTGTTTGGACAGGGTAGATTTGTGACATTTTATACACTTAGGCCACCATAAAAAGGGGGAGAGGTCATACTCCATGCCTGTATCTTCCTTTGGGGCAGTTTTGTTTTTCTTGGTTGTCTGGGTTTCGCTGTTGTTTTTTTAAAGTTTCTCAGTTGTGTGGTTTTGTGGGGCAGCTTCAATGGCTGCGGTCTCAGAAGTCAAAGAGAGAAATGGGCAGCTGCTGATCTTGCAGTTGTGTGTTTGTCTGTGTACCTGTAGGATGAAGGGCAATATTATTTCTTGAAGTATTCCCATCAGCTGAAACACAAAGTTTGCTTTTATGAAAACTGCAAACATGAAATCTAAATGTGTATTTTAGTCTTTAAAAAAAATACTTATTGCTGCCAAACAAAGCTATAAATTTTACTTTGTCTAAACCAAATGAAAGGTTCAATCTTCCCAACATGAGACATTATGCTTTTTAATTCTCTTCTGAGACTTGAAGGCTCATACAACTAGTTTAATTCCTCCCTCTGGAGCTTGTTATCCATCAGTTAAATAGATTGATACAAACTGCTATTTCCTGATCCTGGTCTTTACTAGCTTTCTTTTTTAATTAACTGAGTATTTTTCTTTTTATTCTTTCATTTATTTTTTTCTTACTCTACCCATCTTTCCAATAGAAATGATCCTTTTTTGCCCAAGAATAGTCTTAGTTTTGTGATATAAA
This sequence comes from Balearica regulorum gibbericeps, assembly GCF_011004875.1. NCBI lineage: Eukaryota > Metazoa > Chordata > Aves > Gruiformes > Gruidae > Balearica > Balearica regulorum. The sequence continues at coordinate 101,798,286 of NC_046185.1, forward strand.
GACTGATTATTTTCATAATTATTAAACAAAGTGTGTGTGTGTGTGCATGGAGAGAGGAGCAAGAGAGACTTTCATTTTTCTATCAAGTGTCTTATTTGTAGACTTGCACACTGTTTTTTTCATATCCTTTATCAAGTGCTTCTTGCGGGGTCAGATGGAGAGATTGTGTCTATTGTAGTTGTGCCAGCTTCCCTGCTAAATGTTTGGCAGAGAAAGGTGTAAAACCCTATTCATGAACAGTGAAAATCAAGACCTAAAAGCAAATTCCTCTAGTGACCAGATTTTACATTTTCTCCCCATCCCACTGCTTTTCTCTCATCACGAAGTCTGACTTCCTAGGCAAAATTCTTTTTACCGAAGAAGCAGAGTTTCATTTTAGACAAAATGGTATTTTTTAAAGTTTTCCTGCCTGATAAGGGGCTTGGTTTATAAGGATGTTTATTTTAATTTGATATTTTCAAGCACTGAACAGGTAACTTGGAAGTCAGAAAAACAAGTCAGGCATTAGTCTCCACACAGTCACCTCAGGTCTGTGTCTCTACCCTGGTTGGTGCAGCTCTGTCCTTCCAGGTCTTCGGTTCATTGCTGTAGAGACAGAGCAGGAGCACTGTCCTCTATAAGCTGATTATTTTAGTATTTTTTTTCAGCTGAGAGTATGTTTACAGACATCCACCAAGACACACAGAATTTACATGTTCCTTCCACGTATCTCTGCTCACTCTCTCTGGCAACTGTGAAGGCTCTTTGTTGCTCTTTTCCTTGCTCTTATTTCACATTCGAATGTCTGTCTTTCAGGTGTCACCCCTTCCCTTGTTATTGGCAATACTGGCTTACTTTTGGAATCACTACTTATAAAAGATCAGCATGAAGGTTCTTGTTCTAGTGGCATAAAATTTCCTCCCATCCACACTGAAAGTCACGTTGCTTTTTCAAGAGCTCTGCATGTATGCAAGTAAAAAGATGATGACTCCATATAAGTTGTACCTTTCAAAAGTCAACAAAATGGGGCATTAAAATCAGTCCCAACACCCTCAGTTTTAGGAAATTATTTCCTGCTGAACTGATTGGGAATCTGCAGAGAATAACCTTTCTCGTGTGTCTCACTCAGATTTTCAGACAAACTAAAAAAGATACCCTTGATCAATGTGCCACACGTCATGGAGAGTTCAACAGGGTGGTGGACGCCCTTGACACCGTGGACGTAGGAGAATTCTCTGTGTCATACATGCTCAGGTATTTGCAGAATGGGGTTCAGCTCAGTAAATCTTTTCCTGTATTTGTTTTCACGGTGAACTGTGCTTGCGCTATATTGCCCGCAAGGTGGGTCACATTTCAGCAAGGAGACTTGCAATGATGAGACATCGTCATCAGTGCTGAGTTTGGTACTGGTGGAGGCTCAGACTGACACCTGTGATTTACAGCCCTTTTTGAAATAAATTTGTCACCAGATGCCAAAACCAATCACTGGCACTGCTTCAAACTTCAGATTGTGGTTCTTTGATATGTTTTTTTGTACTGGAGTTGTTGATTTGTTTTGCTTAGTTTGTTTTTAAAATAAACTGGTTTCTGGTATGTGGAAATAGAATACAATAGGTATTCGATCTCTTTGGCCAAAATCAGCTGGAATTGCTCTGCGTTGCTTCTGACCAGCATAAAAATAGAGCTAAACAAGGTTGTTGTTGTAAACAAAAAAGAAAGCAAAAAGTTGACAGCTGGGTTGGGACCTGTGTGTCAGGTGTGAATGAACACTTGTAAAGGTAGTGCTTTTATAAAATCCAACCCATTTCTTTTTCTTCTTTTTAAAATAAAATCTAACCAGGTAATAAAATCTAAGCTGTGTGGCTATGCAAAACTACTCCAAATGGGTATGTTTCTCCTGCTTCTAAAATCAATTGTATATGGGAGTTGCTATTTTTAGGTTTAATTTAAAAAATAAATAGGCTTCTCTTTAGAAAATGTTTTGCATCTGTTGCATAGGTGGCATTCTCTAATTTTTGTGAACTACTTATTCTACCGTATGATATAGGCCACTTACATGAAGTAGGAGGATCCTATAATCCCTACAGGCTTAGATGAACCCTGGTAAGAAACAGTATTGTCAAAGTCTAACAAAAATATGTTTAGACCAGTCGCCTCACAATGGCTATGGCTCAGATACAAGGCTTTTGGATTCTTGTTACCCAAAAGGATTATTCACTCTTGGCTTCCCCATATACTGTACAAGAAAAAGGGAACTATAAATCATACCTTGCAAAACTCAGTCAGGCTTTGATGCCTTAAACTTGCCAAGTTTGTCCTACTATGAAGCAGCTGTTTCATACACTAAGGTAAATAGTAAAAATTAAGGTTTTGAGCGGTGGGGTGGAATAGTGGGCAAAAAGAGGGACTGACAGTGGAGGTTGTTCCAGTACAGGTAGCTCTGAAGGGGCAGTTAATTCCCTGGTGTGTGGTGGGAAGACTTGCCTGTTTTTTTCAACAGGCTGCATATGATCGATCTTCGAATCAAACCACTCTGACAAGGAGAAGCAAAGACTTCCTTCCTTTTGGGAGACTGCAGTGGATGTGTCATCTACCGTACACATTGTCATCAGCTTGTATGGTTTTAGGGCAGCAAGGTGCACTAGCTTGTATTTATTTGCTTTGGAGCTTAGTATGCTTTAGCAGTTCACGGTGGGTCCAGATGTAATAAAGGTCCTGTGTCTGCCAGCTCTGCTCTCCCCAGAGCATGGCCCCAGATCTCACGTGGCCACCTCCTTCAACGGGAATGAGTCAAGCCGTCTTTGAATCTGGTGTTTTCTTCCTGCAATTGTTTACTTCCAAAGATACTGCTTACAAGACATGTAAACTGGAGGGAATTACATTAGCAAAATGGGAAATCCATATAGTTAGCAGTGCTGTGGTTGACTGGTTTGTCTTCTTGGCTTACAGCGTAGTGATATCAAACTGTCAGCCACATCTAAGTTGGATTTAAATGAAAGTGACTCCAAACTGGCATGTACAATTCAATTAAATTACCGTGTCAGCTCCTGTATTTGCATTCTGAGGATCGTGACTAAAATAGGTGTTAATGCTATATATTATTACAGAATAATGAAATTTCTAGGGTCAGTTTCTTGGTGGAAGATAAACAAGAAAGATACAAATGTAATGAAGCCTCATTCTGAAATGCAAAGCAGGTGCTGTATTCAGCAGAAAACTAATTTAATCAATAAACTAATTTTATATTTTAAATTCTGAGTAGAGGCTATGCATTTAATGCATTTTGAAAGATAGTGTAAATTATTAATAACATAACTGGGCTGAATATCTCTATCCATTCTTTCATCCTGAAAGTGAGGGACTTACTCCTAAATACTTAACAATATTTATAACAACTGGCTTATTTTCTTCCTTTCCAGCCTGTAGGAGGAATAACTTCATTCATATGTGTCATTTTTATTTGCGTATCGAAACACGTTCAAGGGAATCTGAGCTGGAGAAATAATGTCAGTCAGTGCTGTGACTGCAGCTTGGTGTTGGTCACAGTACTAATAGATAACACAGGGCAAGCCCAGGATCTGTGCAGGCTCTGTCTGCTGCATGTCTTATGTTTGGTGATGGGTTTGTTTTTATAGTGAAACACAGATGTTGTGGGAGACCATGGTCATGCAGTGGCGGTCCTTTATATAGACCTGGCACAAAATATCAGTGTGGAAACCCCGATTCCATTATAGTGGTGGAGAGCAGAGAGAAGGGAGCTCTCAAAGTAAGTGGACGTGGTTCCTCAAGGTACATGGCTTCATATAATGAAGCCAGATCCTAAGCAGAGAAGAGCGTGGATAAAACTGCCTTCCTACCACTTTTGGCATGTCCATTCCTGCTTGTGACTGGGGCAGGCTCAGCTCTCTCGGTTCACCAGAGCAGCCACAGAAGTCTATAAAAGATTTTGGTAGCACAAGGTTGCCAGAATTATTAAAGTATTCTTCTTGCACCAACATAGGACTCACGAGCAGTTACTAAGCCTCTTGCACATCCTGGACTTCATGGCAAAGCAGGTTGGAAGATGTTTGCTCTACTGCACTGCGGCATTAAAACCTGCAGTTCACAGATGAGTGAAATGGGTTGGTGTGTGACTGGCAGGCTGAGGATCCGTGTCTTACAGTGGTTAAGAAATTCCTAAACTGAAGAGAGAATGTGGTCCCATTTTCTTTTTTTTCTTGTATTTTTTCCTTCTCTCTGTTCTTCTGACCAATCAGTATTATCTACCTGAGTAGTCTTTTATTTGGCAAATAATTCTGTGTATTTACTATTCTGCAGAAAATTATTCTTTCTGGGTGATCCCCTTACTTGGTTCTCCTTTTTTTTTTTTTTTTTTGCAGCATTGGGATTGTCATCCACCTGCTGTCCTCCACTTCACTTTGAAGGTCTCGATCTCTCCTTTCCCCATCTTGCATGTATGTATTTCATTCTTTATAAACTTTATAAACTATTCCCAGAATAAACTATTTTGACTGCTGTGATATTTTGGAGACTAGTATTTCAGAAATATACCCAGATGGATGGTAGAAAAAAAATCAGGTGAACAGGCCGATGAATCTGTTAAGAGACAAGGTGAGAGAAAGATCGATCAAAAAGTAATCCTAATGGTTCACTATACATGGGCTAAAGCACTGAATCTTTGCTGTCATGTCCAAATACAATTAACTCTTCTTCCACCATCACTGATTTTTATATAATCCTCTATTTTTCTGACCTCAGACTATATGAAGAGGACCTTTCAAATTTACAGACTTCAAGAAAATACAAGTCCAGTTTTACCAAGCTTCTCAGCTTCTTACATCATCATATGGGAAGCTGCATTTGTCATAATGTTCCAGGACCCTGTAAAGCTAAAGCCATTGTATTTCATCACAGCATCATTAAGACAGATCAATCTTGTTGGCTTTTGTCGGCTAAAAACTGTACAAAGCTCTGCCTTGGCTCTTACAGTGTTTTTTAGCCGGTCAGTCACGATATTCCTTTCTTTCCATGCATAAAATAGTTTGTGCCTCTTTAGGTGCAGAGGTCATTTTGCACACTGGGTGTAGCTCCTAAAATGAGCCAGAGAGGAGGGGATATGAGCATGGGGGAACAGCTTCAGGAACTGTTAGGGAACCACTCCCAGCTAGTTAAAAAATTATTTCCATGTGAGCTAATACTATTCCTAAAGCTCTTAGTGGAAACAGAATTCAGTATTATCTAGGTACATCTGGAAAGGCTCTTTTAGTCAGAGTAAAATTTTTATAACATGGCTGTTCTAGAAGCAAAGTGGAAGCTCTGGTTAGCTTTCAGTCTAGTTCCCAGAATGCTCTTACAGCTCTCAGGGCTTTTTCCCAGCTCTGCTAGCATCTGAATTGTAAGAACAAACCAAAGATTTAGACACAGTTGTACGTACCTTGTAATTTTTAACAAGTTTTCTGAATAACCATAGTGAATATGTTTCCCACATGACAGTTTGTGTTTACAGGCGTGTGTTATGCTAATTGTGCTTTATGGAAAGCATTAGAGTGCTGAATGCACATATACTTCGTATAAAAGCCTTTCTCAGGTTGCTTAGGATTTCACAGCAATACAGCTTGAACTAGCACTGAAGAGTTTATTACTACCTGATGAACAGGGCAAAGATAAATCTGTGTCTGTGTTAAAGTCTGTGTATGTGTTTGTATGCATGCATATTGTTCAGCACAGGCACAGATTTTTGGAGGGAGCTGAACACAATCAACTTTTACTGAAATCACTGACCACCACAAAAGATTGTGTAAAACTATGCAACTTCTCCTTTCTAAAAATTGTTTTTCTTCTATAAGAATGTCTGAAAAGAGGTAAATGACAGGTGGAGAAGCATGTGGGGAGGTTTTGGGGTTTTTTTTGGCTTGATGGCAATATTATTGATTTTAGAAATATCAGACAAATTAGAATCTGGGTGGTTTTTTTTTTCTGGAGGAACTTCAGAAGGTCTGAGTGAGGTTTATTGTGAGCATAGTTACCCTTATTCAAGCTAATTAAAACAGGTACCTTTTTCTCCAAGTCCCTTCATTCAGTCCCTCTGTAGATCTCCACATACTGTGGAATTTTCCAGTGCAGACAGGGCTGTTGTTTTGAATGTAAAATAGTCTGGGAAAAACACACCCCATTTTCAGTGGCTTTTCTCCATGATGAATAAATCCATAGAGGGGAACAGGCTTGTGCTTTTTCTTTCCTTAGTTTTCTGAAGCATTAAATACAACTTTCAGTGCCAACAGGCAGCCAAACCCCCTGTATCTGGGTAAGCAAGATGCTTAGAAAACAGTTTTTTAGAAGTGACCTTTTAGCAAAGACCTCCTGCCATTTTTATTGTCTAAATAACAGCTATTTTTTGTTGCTCTTATCTTATATCTCTAGTCAGTGAATCTTCCTGAGAACAGTTTATGTGCTAAACAGTTCATTTACATATATATGTACTATTAGCGTAGATAGCCACCAGAGTCGGTACTTCCTGAAACTTTGTAGGTGGCTCTGTAGAAATAACAGAGCAAATATGACCTGAAGCAGAAATGAGATGCATCATTTTGTGTAGGTGTTGGGCTGAAGTACTGGATGATTGACCTATAAAATGAGGCAAAGCCACTACTTCATCTGAAGTTGTGCCCTTGGGCACTTCTGCCTGAAGTCAATTCAAGCATTCAAATGAAATAACTGACAAGTGTATCGTTTCGGAACATGTCAGAGTCTTAAAAAAGCAAACAAAAAAACCTCCCACAAAAAAAAAAAAAACCCACACAATAACCCCAAAGAAACCCCACACAAGTATTATGAGAGGAAGGGGTCTATGTGCTGTGATAAGGGCTAGACTTAAGATGCTGCGACAGGGAAATCCCCAATCAGATTTTCGTAAGCAGGGGCTTCAAAGGTGGGGGAGGCCAGGGTAGGGTAGTACCAAAAAGGAGTGCCTAAGGTTAAAACTAAATTTAATCCTGTCTAAAGATTTGGAAACATCAGACTAAATATCTCTTGCTGGCTCTGTGTGCGTGCATTTGTTGTAACCTCAGGCCAGCACTCGCTTATACTAGAGAGCCCATTGCTCGCAGATGTCTTTCTGTGCACGAAGAGGTACTGTTTCAGGATGTGCAAATGTGACTTTTGAAGATACAACTTTTATAGGCAAATCTTTGATAAATGTCTTTTCAAGATGGAGCCTTTTTTCTATGATAATCTTAAGAAAAATAGAGAAGGAAAACTTAGTTTAGCTGTTAGTTATGGACTTCAAAAATACTGTTAAACATTGGATGTTTAACGCCTTTAGTACCACCCCATCACTGAGGCTCATTACTAGAATCTGAACACTGCAAACAGAAAATCACATTGCACCTTCCATCCTATTTTTATGCTTTCTCTTAAGCATCTTTAGTTTTTGGGAATCCTAATATGTAAAGTACAATTCATCATTGATTGTTGTCACATATGGGATTTCCTTTTACCATGTTCTCAGCAGTATCAGGAGTATGACCAGCTTTCTTTCGGTGTGTTCAGATACTAAGTCCAATAAAATATGAAGTCTTGTTAAAGTTTTGATTTTGGAAACAGGGTTGATTTTCTAGACCAAAAAAAAAAGAAGTGGTTATGCTCTCCTTTCCATGACCGCTTTCAGTAACACCTCCAGGTTTGTGCCATTTAAATGTTTTTAAAATTTGAAGAGAAATCTGAATGAGAAAAATTCCGGGTTAGATTTTCTTTCAGCACTCTGTTTTTTGTACAAACGTTACATAGCTGTTTAAACTGCTGTGAAGAAGCCATGATTTCAAAGGTGGAAGATACCCCAGGAGTTTGGAAGCAGAGAAAACTATGTGGGTTAATTTTTTCCATTTCCCCACAGGAAAGCCTTCTGGAACTGAGGTCTAGACAGAGGACTTCAGTGCAGACAGAAGCTTAGGCAGTAACAGTAGAGTCTGTATAAACTTTTTTGCTCCAGTTAAAACCTCTCAGTAGTACAAGTTGTAGCTGTACACAAAGTCGTCGCTCAAATCCAGACCTTGGGCCACCATTAGCACTCCAGGGTTACGCTGCCTAACATTCAGGCACAACTCCTTTAGAAAGCCTGCTACTGAGCTGTGATTTAGTGTTCAGTATTGTTTCTTACTCTGGGATTTGTGATTAAAAGAGAAACACCTTCACTCTAATTAATTTGTACACAGGACAACTCTCTATGGCTGGGAGTGGAATTTTTTTGGAAAAGGAGAGGGGAAAAACCAGGACCTGTTTAGTTTTCCATTAAGAAACCATGTACTGATATTCAGAGGGGAAGGCACAAGAGTTCAAATAATAAGCAATGAAAATAAGAAAAAAACAACAAAACCTTGGTGTCATCTGTGTACCAAGACACTTTTTTTTCACAGCTCTGTCGATATCACCTTTGCTGTGAACTGCAAATGCAGATAATGGAGTTGTATAAACGTGCCTTTACATTATTACCACTCATTATGGATCATTTACCTGAAGTGTCTGTGGAGTGGAGGTTCTGCAGGCTTCTGGGCTGGTTTTGGTGTAACTAGTTTGCATGGATTTTAAAGGGAAGAGATGGCATTAAAAAACCAGCATATGAACAATGCAGATATCTGGGGGAAATGGCAAAGTGTGAATCCGTGTGACAGCAGACTCCTTTGTGGAACTGAGGTAGCCCCATCTGCGCAAGCAGGCACTTCACTAGAACATAGGAGCAATAGTGAGGACAGAGATTCTTCAGGCTGGTGATGGCAGGTTCAACATATCTGGCGTTCCAGTCGATGTCAGTATTTTTGAGCCTGAGGGAAAATGCAACTTGATGCAAACTGCATTAGTGTTGAGGCACTCAAATGGGAAGCATTTTTATAATCAGTCTATTTCATGGAATGAAAGGAGAAGACCCACTGTGACATGCTGGGGTATACGTTGTTAATTGCTCGTCATAACAATTCTGTTTCTTCAGTAAGATCTCACTTTTCCCTTACCTCCTCTTCCTATGAAATGATCTTGTCAATATGGAGAGAGCAAGCCTGAGGAATCTATAATTTAATGAAAAATTGCTGTTGCCATGGCATAGGAGAGTTCTGGTTTTATATTGAAAGAATTTCTCAGTCTTCATTTGCATTCCCTGACTCTCTAAACAGCTATATCAGCTGTTAGGATACGAACAATTAAAAATGCTCTATTATTAAGGAGAAATTAAAAGAAGTAATCAGCTTAACACAATTCCAGCTCAAAAAACCCTTCCCTGGCAGCTCACAGGAAAAGCATATTTGTATGCTGTTAACATCCCAAATTGGCTTAAGTTAAAATACACTGGGGCAAGATTAAATCAAAGCAAAGACAGTGAAAAAAGAACTAATGTTTTCTTTTCACTGTGAACAATGTGAAATTTCATCAGTTTTTGTTGTTAGTATGTCATACGAAAATACTATGCTGAAACCTACTATGCAGGCTGTTACAATCTCCTAAGTGACTCTTTAATATAAATTTCTTGGCATCTACTGAATTCCCATGTTTATTTGACTGAAATGTTTGTACCAGGCTTGTTCCATCTTCAGTGTTTGAACAAGAGGTGATTTTTCCCCTCCTTTTTTTTTAATTCCTTGTTTTTGTGGGTGGCTGTAAAAAAGTTTTATAATCCTGATGAACTGATAGTAACTGGGTTGAACTTAACACAAGAAGAGGCAGATGGTACCTACACCTCCTTTGCTATTCCTAAGGCACCTATTGCCATCAGCAGCAGCCTCCACTGATACCATCTTGGATGTCTGCAGGATAGATGCTGCAAACCGCACTGCAGCTCACCAGATGATTTTGTGGCACATGGGGTGGTGCAATCTGTTGTACAACCACCAAGAGCATTGGCCAGCTTTCATGCCCCAGGTTAAAAAAGCCTAAAACTATAAAAGTTTGGCTCCTGCCCCTTTAAATATCTTGAGCCAAACTTCAGGGGAGTGCAGCTCAGGAGTCAGAGTTTAGGTTTCCATTTTATTTCCATTGCTGAAGATTTTAGGTCAGAGTACCAGACACAGGCAAGAGATCCAAGCCTTCCTGGGATGCCCAACTTCAAAGCTTGAAGGCGTGCAGGCTCTCTGCCCTACCTTGTGTGCTTTCTTTGGTGTCCTCTCTCCCTGCTTTCCAGTACGCTAGTAATATTTTCATACTTTTCTCGCTCTTCCCTTCCCTTTCCAGAATATCCATTTCACTGTATATTTTCACACCTGTGGTTGAAATTCACCTCTGGAAGAAAGTCCAAGCACCAGCTTGGGCACTGAGCACTTCCAGGCACTCCTAAACTTTAAGAGAAGCTAGTCATGCCTGTGCTTTGTGGCCTGAGGCTGCCCCAAATGACATCATTGACCTTGGTTTGATGATTTCACTCGTGCGTGGGTGAACATTCAAACCACTGTTTTGAAAATGAAGCTCATTTTGCTCAGAAGGAGGCTTCTCACCCTTACCACGTGGCATACCACACAGTATCCATATACCTGGGTTAATGTGGAAGTCCTAATGGTTTTTTGGCTTGGTGAATTATGTGCCTCCAAATCTATCTTATTCCATGAGAAAAAGTAGAGCCAAAGCAGCTTTTAAGGAAAGATGCTATTGTTACTGTTCTATAGTTCCTTTCATATGGGATGTTGTCCCCATTTGTCTCTTTCTGCACTGGAACTAAGAGCAAACCGTGCTCATTACAGCATCCTTACAGTTTGTAAGGTGGGTGGCCCATAACTGCATCTCCAAAGCACTATTAAACCCTTGAATTGAAGTGTAGCCGGGCTAAAAAGCTTAACCAGTTCAAAGGCCAAATGTGCTTACTTGCAAGGTAATGATGGTCCAAGAATAGTTTCTTTTTTTTCTGACTTCCCATTCATATTCCCCAGTTTGCCTCCCAGGTTGATAGGCCAGCTGATACACAGATGGTCATTTTCAGCTATTGAAGAGATGGCTTCATGGTACAAGGTATGGTCTCTTTCCCAATGCAGGATGTCTCCTCAGGAAGGTCGGTCTGTCTGCATGCTAGGTATAACATCATTTTTCTAGTCCACAGCAGTCTTGAAGGCTGAGGTTGTTTGCCTGGTGGTTTGGTTATTATTTGCTTTTTTCCCTAGCCTGCTGTGTGTCTTGTGGGGCAGAGGAGGAGGAAAAGATGCAGGTGAAGATTGTCATCTCTAATGTAATGTTTGATGTATACTTAGTTTTGTTATTCTAACCTGCATCCATCTTAGGGTTGACAAAGGGATGGAAAATAACTGTAGAGAATAATTTAATAACTTCTTGCTTTACCTAGTCCATCTCTGAACGTCAAGATGCATGTGTGCATTCCTCTAGTGTCCAAAAATATATTACTACTTCTGCTTCATATTACCTAGTGACTGAGTCACTAGATATTAATGACTGAATTTCTAGTGACTGATGTGATTAAAAAAAAAAAAGCCCCCCCCCCAAAACCCACCACCTGCCTGGAGATACTGTGTTTCGTTTCCATGCCGAACATATTCCAAGCTTTTAACTCATTTTGTAAATCCAATTGTAACTTCTTCAGCACCCCAGTACACAACAGTAGCTGATGCTCTTGCTATTTTGGCATGCTGACTCAGCATCATGCTGTGACCAAAACAGGTTCTTCATCAGTCATTTAAGAAAAATATTTTTACTGCTTACAGCTTCAAAGCTGAGGTAGTTAAACAAAATATTTTACTTGGGCCTGGTGAATTACTGTCAAAATGTGTGACGAACTCTCAAGACATTGCTGATGTTTAATAAAGAATCTTCACAATATTTTGCTCTTATAAGAGATTTGTTCACTGAACATGTTCATGTTTAAGTTGTGAAGAATACATAATGTCCTAGGCAGGCTGCAAAGGCTGCCCAATAATGGTTGTGCAATTTGGATTTTGGAGTCCTTGATTTCCTGTTTGGCATAAATTATTCCTGGATTAGCATATATGGACAGCTACAACTAATAAGTGCATGCACGCATTTGTGTGTCAGATATGTATCTTGTATAGACATATATCAGAGACGAGCATGAGTTTGGATTTTTGGTGCTGGGCAGAGAAATGAGACTCCCCTAGGGAATCAATTCCTTGGTGAAAGAAGTCTTTCTGTAGAAAGCATTTTAAGTGGGATTATTGCTGTCCTTTGTAACACTGATGAAATCCTCCCAGGAATTAGGTGACAATGTTTGTCAGTAAGAACACCCAAGTTGTGTCCAAGAACTAAACTGACTTTTGATCTCTCAGAATTACCTTCTGAGAGCCCTTCTTGATTACCTCTGCAAAACTGGATTTAACTTTATGTTCTTCCTCCAAAGACCTTCCTACCTTCTGCTATATGAGTAAATGTAATGATTTTAGATAGGTAAATATCACCCTTTCATAAAAACAAAAAAACCCAGACTGTTGTGAGTGTCTGACCCTCCTTTTAGTCTTTTTTCCATTTCTCAGTGAAGCAAACAAAACCATGTGAATCTCAGATACTCATGGGAGGCGAGAAAAAGGGAGAGGCTGTTGCTTCTTCTTTTTTGGATCAAGGAGTAGTGCCCAGAGACACTGAACAGAGAGAGGCTCTCATTGCACAGGCGTGTGAAAGCAGCAGTCTGTTCTTTTAATGTTACTGTAATAAATAAGTGTATATATTTGGTAAGTCCATAGTATGCTACTGCAAAATTGGTGTTGGTCTCCCAGTAGCCTTCCAGGAAATGTGTTAGTACATTTGCATCTCTTGTGCACATCACTCAATCTTAGAGCTGTTGCCTTATTAAGTGGGGAAACATGAGGGTGAGTTTAGATTTGTTTGGGAAACTGACTCCGATGTGTCTTCCTCCTGTGTCTGGTATCAGTTCTTGCTGACAGTGTTCTGCAAGGGAATTTCCCTTAGGAAGTAGGGTTTTATTGGACTAGTGCTTCTCTGAAGTATGTATAGAGGAAAATAACACTGGTAACGTCAGGCAGGAAAAAACTCCTTAAGAGCTCCAGCAGGCCTCCCTAAATATTATCACATGTTATATAATACAGGGAATAATAAAAATAAGTAGTGATTATAGAAAAACATATTTTATATATGTTTTTGTTATCCACAAAGCCAGTATTGTATTTGAACAAAAGGCCATTGCATACAATGTCAATTTTATACTTGTACCATTTATATGAGAGCACCAAATTTCATAGCTGTGTAATGCAGAAATATGGTAATCAGTTGCTTAAATATTTAAATAACAAAATGCAGTTGATAACATGGCAAGCAATGTTCAACTACTATACGAAAAGTAGCAGAAAATCTGCAGGAAATGTATAATTATACAATTCGTTAAGCCTTTGTATTTTGCATTGATGAGACATCATCTTGTGTATATATATGTTTGCAAACTAAATCAGATGTTCATCATTTGATGCTTCATTTGCTAATTATAACGTGGGACACAATACAGCAATATGCATCTAGAGTGAATCAAGGTTGACTGTAGCTCAAGAGTAGGCTTTTTCTGTGTTTGAATCCCACTTCTAGGTGGAGATGATCCCATTTTTCTTTATCCTCGCTCCAAAACTTTTGACTCCCTGTTACAGTTCCAGCTGTCAGCCCAGCAGTCATCCTTAAATCATGTAGCTTAGGTCTTCGACTTACCCCATTAGGACTGGCAGGCTCTATCATAGCTGTTAAACCACAGTCTATTTTAGTGAGATGTTGAGGGTCAGTGTTGGAAAGGTTCATCAGATCTCCTGCTTCAGATTTGGACTGGTAGGTACAGGCAATAAGGAGAGAAATCTCCCTCTCACCTTCTCTCTCTGCTTGTAGGTTAGATCCATTCAAAACCTTTGGACTCCATCTACCTCCCTGGGCTGTCTATGCCTTTTCTCTGTACTTCCTCTGAGGGTGTTCCCTCTGCCATCCTTAATGATGTATTTCAGTCCTTGAATTTAGAAAGGTCAGCAAGGCAGATTGTTGTTTATCCTGTTAGTAGGGATGCAAAGATTAGGAAACATTCATTTTTTAATTCTCTTACCTCCTTGAAAGTCCATTTAAAATGTGTGTAATGCGGGAGCACTACACATTTTTTTTTCTTTCCCCAAATTGCCTGCCATTTCCTCACTAACCTTTTAATATAACAAGCCTGGCTGGAGCACCTCTCCCATGAGGACAGGCTGAGAGAGTTGGGATTGTTCAGCCTGGAGAAAAGGCGGCTCCGGGGAGATCTAATTGCGGCCTTCCAGTACCTGAAGGGGCCTACAGGAAAGATGGTGAGGGACTGTTTATCAGGGAGTGTAGTGACAGGACAAGGGGTAATGGGTTCAAGCTGAAGGAGGGTCGATTTAGCTTAGATGTTAGAAAGAAATTCTTTACTGTTAGAGTGGTGAAGCACCAGAACAGGTTGCCCAGAGAGACTGTGGATGCCCCCTCCCTGGAAGTGTCCAAGGCCAGGTTGGATGGGGCTTTTGGCAACCTGGTCTAGTGGAGGGTGTCCCTGTCCACAGCAGGGAGGTTGGAACTAGATGATCTTTAAGGTCCCTTCCAACCCGAACTGTTCTATGATTCCATGATTCTATGATTCTATAATTTTTCTTCTTCTTGTTTTCAGCTCCACTACTCCTGAAAATGAAGATACCTGTGTTAATCAGATTGTGACTCTGAACAGTTATCAGCACATCCAGATTCCGGGACTGCTGCGAAGGATTTGGTCCAACTTGTGCTTTTGTAAGCAAAAGTACAGTTACTTTCGCTGGACAGTCCAATGCATGGGGGAAACTAGAGTGAGCTTTCTGTTATTTTATTAACATGCTGTCAGTTTAGGGCCTCAGGAAACTTCCAACCAGTATTTATTTGAAGATGTCTCTGTCCAGGATAATGTTATGATTAGAATCAAAGGAAGCAGAAAAAAATAGGTTTTCTTAGTGAAGGATGCTTTTTATTTCCCCCGCCTAAAGAATCTCTGGAAGAGTAACCCAAGATAGGACTTGGCAAGTACTTATTATGCTCTCTGCCAAATAATGGCTAGAGATCTAGCAGATCTAGTTATTAAATGAGCTGAGCAGGAAGAGCCCGTTTGAAACTGCTTAGGAATACTAGCACTATGCTCAGCAGAGGAAAAAAGATGCGGGGTTTATGAACTGCAGTCGATGAGGCCTCATGTCAACTAAATAAGATCAGAGTCAACAGTGGATGGAGCAGTGCAGGAGAAGCAGGAGAGGGGAGACGAGTGTTGTTGAGGCTTGTATGCTGCTCTTGGCACTCGACCTACTCTCGTTATTGTTACTTTACTTGGCTTTTAGCTGAAAAATAAAATATGGAGTAGTGTCTAGAAACACAGACAGAAGAGAGGTCAACTACTGCCTAACTGCTGTGTGGTGCAGTTGCCGCCTAAGAGCTATCTTTCTGGAATTAGAATAGGAACCAGTGGCATTTTATGGACTAGGACTAGCAGTAGTGCTTTACAGTAACAGGCCATGAATATGGTGGTTGAGTGAAGTAGAAAGGCTTTATTCGTTGGCAAATCCAGGGAATGGCATTTAGACAGTCCAGAGAGTCCGGTCTGTGGCTGAACTGAACTGGCACCAGTTGCTAGAGCAGATTGCGTAAGTGACCCAAAAGGGATGGCAGAGAATAGCTTTCCAACTCCCAAGAGCAGAGGGATCCTATTCAGGGAAGCTGTCTCGGCTGTCAGGGCAGTTCTTCTTCCATGTCACTGGACTGAAAAATATCTCTATTTTTCCCATTGCAGCCAAAAGCAAAAGCTGGCTTTTGAAAGGCTATTTTGAAAGTAGAAGAGCTTCAGGCTTCTGAGGGCTTAATCTTCCCAAAATTTTAGTGATGGCTCATAAAAGCTAGTATTCTGCAAAGAGACGCTGTACAATTACTGTCTTGCATTCTCCTAAAAGGTGAGTGCTGACTCATTATGGAGGATAAGTCACTCGCTATTTTAAAGCTGGGGAAGGTGCAACTTCATTTAATTCTGTAACTGTATGATCTCTCTGTTTCAGTACTGGGGAGGAGGTGCTGCTTCTTCATACTGAAATGCTGTGTAGGTGAGATGGACAGAAAGCTTTCTAGGAGCAGTGTCGCTGGGCTTCTCTGGGTAGGTGTTCAGCAGCTTCTCTACCAGGTCTTCCCAGAAGGACGTTCATTTTGTGGCAATGTGCTTGGCAAAGGGGGTGAGCCCTGACTGACTGAACTGTGCTGGGGCTTGAAGAAAACAGGGGAGAGCAGCAGCTTGTACCCTTAAGGGTTTCTGGGGCAGCAGACCAGGAGAGGTCTCCCCTATCTTTTCACAGCCTGCCTTGGCTTCCCTTTCTTGCCTGCTGAAGGAGGGCCTCCATGTGCTTGGGGCTTGATTCCGAGCTCCAAGGCTGGGTTTGCGAATGGCTTTCAAACGTGAGCCAAAAATACTAGTCTGTGCATGCGTATGTGGAGGCGTGGGGGAGGGAGCATTGCTCCCTTGTGCAGTCGCACAGAACAAGCCACAATCCGGCATGCTTTTGGTTATTAATAGTTAGAATATGGAAGTAGGGCAAATATCCATCCTGATTTATCCTGACCTGAATAATCCATATAGTCTTCAGGCCATAGACTAGTGATTCTGTCTCTAGCTGTCACATTCCTGAATTTTAGGAAGTGCTATCTGTGACCATTTTGTGTCATGATGATCAATGTCACATTAAAGAGAGAGGCCTGCAGGCAGGCGTGTGAGCTGTGCGAGCACTGCTTGATTAGGGGAGCGCTGGGATGGGGATGCTGCTCCTTGTCATTCCATGCTGTCCCAGATGACTAGACAAAAGAACCCGGGGAGAGGTCACCCTGGCCCGGGGCTGCTCTGCTGGGGAGGGGGGAGCGTGAAAGACGGTCCAAGAGGCAGGCCACAGGCGGAGAAGAGGGGTCAAAGAGCCGTGAAGCAGCACTGAAGGAGGCAGGAGATGTTGGATTCAGGAGTGGGGAGGGCGGGGAGAGAAAGAGGGAGACATGTGCAAAAGCCCATATCCCTGTGGTTAACCATTCCTAGGCAGGATCAGGGTGTCCTGTGGCAGCGCAGGCTGATCCAGGATTGTTGGGCTGTTGAGATTCCAGGAATTAAAATTAAAATAAAGAATGATGAGGCTCAGGAAAGGCTCTGTGGTGTTACTGGAAGTTGGGCTTTTTTCTCCTTTTTGTTTCTAAAAATCATGAATACATTGAATCCCATATTTTTATTCTTCTACCAGTTTGCAACATGGTGTTTTTCACACCTATTTTTGAAATCGCAGCAACTTTTTTGACCAAATGCGCAGGTTCACCATCGTGGCCTACTTACTTACATTCCTTGCATGCAAAGAGAGACAAACAAAAGGGCATTAACTGTGATAAGTCCAGCAAAAAGATGCCTGGGACACAAATCAGAAGTCCTCATTTGGTCAGGTTTCCCACTGACTTCCACACAAACTGGCATGATTCTGGAGTAAAGCATGCAAGCTGGAAGAATAGGGTGCACATTTGCATCCTGTTATTGTTCTGAGTGTTATTCTGGTAACAATTTTATTTTTCTGGATGGGCACACAAACAAGCAATAAATATTATTGCTGATTGTGTTTTAGAAACTGCAGGCATTAGTTGGAACGTAGGCCTATTTACTAGGGGTAGAACAAGTATATTGGGAAACAAATCCTTGCCCAGAAGTATTTAAAGCCTAATATTAAATCAAGACACAATGTAAGAAACAAGAGTAGCATGAAATGAAGATGGCTGTGCTAACAGTCGGCTGTTATTTAAGCCAGCTAATGAACAAATTGATAGCTTCAAATCATCTAACATTTTGTGTGTGTTGTGATATGTTTCTGTTCTGCTTTAATGCAGATACAATAAATACAAGAATGGTTTCTCCCAAGCGAATGTCTGGAATTACGGTGTTTGAGTAATACCCAGGGCCGATCAGTCCATTTGTAAATACTGTGTTTCAGTGTGTCAATGCTTTTTTTGGACCTTAAATGCCAGTATGAAACCTCCCTTCATGCTACAGTGAAGTAGCCATGGTTACACGCCTTCTCCTTGTGCCTCCCTTCCCAAGCCACAGCAGGCGAGGTAGCACCACGGGTCCCCTGGCTCTTCCCTTCAGATTTCACACTCTTCCTCCACCAAGCATCATTCTCCATTCACCCCCTCGCAGAAAGCTCTCAGCCAGAATGAATGCAGCACAGCCAGACACAAGGTGCATCTCCTAACGCCAACGACCACCTCGGTGCTTCTGCAGGAGGGGCTGGGACAGCACCCTCCCCTTGCAAGAGAGGGGAGGCTGGGCAGGTGAGGCTGCTGGCGGGCAGTGCCGCCGCATGCGGACAGCCCCAGCCGACGTCTCTCCAGCTCCCAGCCCATGCCTGGGAGCAGAGGGCAGCTATGGCAGCGCTCTCTTTCCTCTCAGCTGGGGAAACCACAGGGCTCCAGGTCCTGACCCGGCCAGGGAGGCCACAAGTGGGGAAGAGAGAGCATGCCAGGATTTTCCTGTTTGCTGTTAAACGCGGATGCCAGTTATCCGGGTGTTTCTCTGTGTGTCTGATGGGAAGCGTGCACCAGCACTCAGGGCTCTGACTCTGTGGCTTGGGCTTGTGGCATTTGTGAGCCTAGTTTGTCAGCAGTAAGTTATTCTTGTCAGATTTCCAAGTAAACAGCAGACAGATACTTACCCCTTTGAGCTGTTACAGTTTGCCAAGAAAACTATCTGAGCTTTGAAATTGCTCCTTTTATTTTCTGCCTTCCCGACCCTGCCTCCGCCGACAGCAGGTCCCTCTTGTCAGGGCAGTGTCCTCCAGGCATAAGACAGGGAAATGGAGGAGAGGAATTTTCACCTCCAGAAATCCTGTTTGGCAAGACAAGGATGTCTGGATCTGTGAGAGGGACTGCAGCAGGCAGCTCCGTGCAGCTAGGACTCGTCGGAGAGGCTCTCCCTGGGACTGAAGAAGATCATTTCTCTGGAGAGAGGGGGCAGGGTAGGAGCATGCACATAGTAACGACAACTCGGTTGACGGGTGATAGCTCATTAAGCTGTCACAGCTCTATGGTAACAGCGTGTATGGCATCCACATCTAAAGCAAACACACAGGCTTTGATCAAATTTGCTTTTATTATACTACTGGAGATCAGCTCAGCCTGGGCTCCTCGGGAGCTGGGGACTTTGCAGCTTGCAGAATAAGCCCTGTCTCTGCCTCTACAGGGATGCTTTCCTTAGTTTTCTTGTTGCTGTGCCCAGCCCCTGTCCAGGGCTAACACGGAGGGTCAGCTTTGCCATCCTCTGACACTACGTGCAGCAACCCAGCAGCCTGTTGCCTTCTCTACCACAACCCCCCTCAACGAGGTTCTCAGAGGCCCTGCTCTAACGGTGTAGGCACCTGAATACACAGGGAGACCTTGGTGGTCTATGGAAGGAGCAGGGTTGGAACAGCTTCTGTTGAGTTATTTTTGCATGATCCATACATGCCTTGGGCTTACATGGAGACTGTTTATGACTGGGATAAAATATAAAAAATGCTGAAGTATCAGGTACATCTGCTTGTTTTTCTCTTTAACATATGAAATAAATTGCATAAAGCCAAAAGTCTGAATTCTGGAATAAAGAGCATCAGCCACACTCCCGAAATTATCACCTTTGCTGCTTTGTGAAATGAACAACTCTGGAAATGTTGTTTGAAGCCAGTTTTGTCTCATATGCTTGAGATGCTGCAAGCAAGGTATTTATTAACTACAAGATATAGTTATTCAGTTTTGGTCTTTGGAAGGGGAGAGAACTTACAGCCTTTAGGCATTTCTTTGGGGAAGAAATGATCCAGCTCTGCTGAATCAATGGGTTATCTTCCATTGACTTTATACATTTTGGCTAATGTCCAATCTTACCTCCCTCAGCTTCTGTCTGGGTGTTTGAACAGCTAGATCATCTTTGGCAGCTAGTAATACATTTTTGAATTTTTTTTATGCCAAAGTGAATATCGATGTTCAGCAGGTTATCAAAACACAAGCTTACATTGCTGCAAAGAAAGCATTGCTGTTTACTTTCCAAAGCCCAGTCTTGAATTTTTTCTTGTCTTGGGGAACAGCACAGTAAATGATGCAGGGGAAGAGAGGCAGGGTTCAAATACATCCTGACAGTGAGCAGGTCTGTAAATACAGGTGTTTTAGGAAATAATCTTGTAAAGGATCTGTTTCACATAGGCTTCCCAATGTTGCAGGGGGGGTGCATCTTTTATATGCCATGCAAGTCACATCCTTAATAAAAGTGCCATTTTTCTTGTAATTTGTAAAACTTAAAACTTCTTCCCCACACACATGCTTTCCCTTCCTGCAACCCCCTTCATCCAGGTATGCAAGGCCTCTGTGCCACAGAGGTCTTCTACTCATGGAGCAATTCCTGTTTGTCCAGGTTAGACTTCAGTTCTGGTGCTGTCCATCTCCTACCCTTGTCTTTTTCCTTAGAAGATCACCACGTGAGGAAGTCAGTCTGCAACTGAAGGTCTGTAAACAGTTGTTAAAGCTGCAGTTACAAGCTTTAGTGCAGTTCATCGAAGTGGGACTCAGCCAGCCTAAAGGGTGTGCTGAGCTGAACACATCCCAGTTCCCTGGAATACTGGGTAGGAGTGTTGATGTGCTTGAGAGTAGGAAGGCTCTGCAGAGGGATCTGGACAGGCTGGATTGATGGGCCGAGGCCAACTGTATGAGGTTCAACAAGGCTCAGTGCTGGGTCCTGCACTTGGGTCACAACAACCCCAGGCAGTGCTACAGGCTTGGGGAAGAGTGGCTGGAAAGCCGCCCAGCAGAAAAGGACCTGGGGATGTTGGTCGATAGCCAGCTCAGTATGAACCAGCAGTGTGCCCAGGTGGCCAAGGCGGCCAACAGCATCCTGGCTTGTATCAGCAATAGTGTGGCCAGCAGGACTAGGGAAGTGATTGTCCCCCTGTGCTCAGCACTGGTGAGGCCACACCTCGAGTACTGCGTTCAGTTTTGGCCCCCTCACTGCAAGAATGACATTGAGGTGCTGGAGCATGTCCAGAGAAGAGCAACACAGCTGGTGAAGGGTCTGGAGCACAAGTCTGATGAGGAGCAGCTGAGGGAGCTGGGGTTGTTTAGCCTCAGGGGAGACCTTATTGCTCTCTACAGCTACCTCAAAGGAGGTTGTAGTGAGGTGGGTGTCAGTCTCTTCTCCCAAGTAACAAGTGATAGGACAAGAGGAAATGGCCTCAAGTTGTGCCAGAGGAGGTTTAGATTGGATATTATGAAAAATTTCTTCACCAAAAGGGATATCAATCATTGGACCAGGCTGCCCAGGGGAGTGGTTGAGTCACCATCCCTGGAGGCATTTCAAAGATGTGTAGATGTGGTGCTTGGGGACATGGTTTGGTGGTGGACTTGGCAGTGTTAGGTTAATGGTTGGACTTGATAATCTTAAAGGTCTTTTCCAATCAAAATGATTCTATGATTCTAGCTAGTGTATACAATGCTGACAATCATTTGTTTCTAGCGTAGGTAATCATTGCTATGTTCTTTTAAGTGAGATTCATAGATGCTGATTACATTTACTGCATAAATTGCTTCATTATTAAAATCAGGTCATTTGAGCCCCAAAACCATTAACATGCAAACTATTAGCATAATTTCATAAGCTAATAAATCAAGCACAGGAAAAGAATTAAGCGGTTCCTAGTGATAAGTGTTTCTTCAGAGATTTAGAAACACAATTTTCTTACGCATATATTAACATTTTAAAAGTGAATTCATGCAAAAGCAATTTCTCTGCATATATAAAACTTATGTTTAATAATCTTTATACTCAGCCTCCAGAGTTGTTTCAAAATTAATGTTTTTTTCTCAAATCACTGTACAGGAATTTGATGTTGAACCAGCAAGGCTTTTTTGATATACTCTACCTGTAAAATTCTTTATGCCTTTATTAAACAGTCAAAGTTAAGAAATAAAACAAGCCAAGATACGATTTAGAAGAAAAATAGCTCAGGTTCTTCTTAGATAATGAACTGTTCATCCAAGGTAAATTTTGTATTCTTAATCTTAAGCAGTACCAATGAAATTGTAATTATCTCCATAATTGCAATCTAGAACTGTGGTTGTTGTCTTATTAAAGTGGTGCATTAAAATTGATTCAATTCCCATTTCTTATGTAATAGAATTTAATATTGGCTGAGTAATACAGAGATAGGCTCTCCTATTCACTTTACTGACTAGATTTAAAATAATACAGTAATATAAATGTAATTATTTGGATACACAAAAGTTGCAGGGAAACAAAGAAAATTCCAATGTAAATGAAACTGTAATAAGCAACAGATGACACTGCCCAAGAATTTTACTGTGTTACAAGACATCTATGATTTATTTATGTTTAGCTGGTTTTGTTTTCCAGCTCCTAACCTACTGTTTTGGTTTGTTTAGTGTGTTTCTTTTTCAATATGAGGCATCCAATGATTTGCTCCAAGAAATAAGAGAATATAATGTTTTCAGAATGGTGCTCACCATACTGGGTATTCTGGGTTTCTTGGTTCCTACAGCAATACCACAGCCTCTTTCTTTTCTAGCCCACATGTGAAAAAAACACTCAGACAGCTTCTAGTGATTGCTTGTGCTTGCTGCTGTTTAATGGCTGACTTGGCTAAGACAACACCACCCTGACAACTGCCTCTTCGGCAAGGGTTGGCTTGTTGCTCTCCATCTCCCAGAACCAGTTCACCCTGGGGCCAGACAAGGACCACTGCTGGCTCTGGGGAGGTGATGACAACATGCAAAAGGGGACATGTGGGGATACCCCTTCTCATGGCAGCTGGTTGCTATGTCATTTTTGCTGCAATTTGAAGCCACAGCCTCAGCCACCTGAGAGACAGATGGTTGACCTGAGCACAGTGGTAGTGGTCACTCAAGTGCAACCAAGGTAGCAGGACATTCAGCAGACAGCCTGTGCAGAGGAAGAGGGAAAAAAGGAAAGTATTATGGTCACTGTCGTTATAGTGGTGCAGCTCATGTGGTGGGTGAGTTGGACCTGTGGCTCAGAAGACCAAGTATTAATTACCCAGATAAGGAAACAGCAGAGTACTGTCGATGTGCTGCTTTCCACATCTGTTGTCCAAACCATTCTTGTTCTGTGCTCCTTCTTTGCCTTTGTGCACATCAAGAAGTACAAGGATGTTGTAAATCCCCCACATCATTAGTGTTCTCCTTACCTTTCCCCAGTTGGAGGATTCAGTGCCTCATTCCTCAGTTATGGCCTCTTTTACGTTCTTCCTTTTAAAGCAGTTATTGAATTACTGCTGTTCCTGGCAGGTCTTCAGCTTGTTTGGAGGCTGTGTGTTGCTACTGCATATGTATAAATCATTTGTATCTGTTGAAGATTCTCATGGGCTGTGTTTCAGGTATGTCTTCAGAAGGGTTTATCACAACTCCATTCCAGATCATAAATTCATTTTTCAATGTTTGTGTAACTAATTGCACAGAGGAGATGATGTATCTAGCACAGAGCAGGTGACAACACCCATGTGAAATGATATTTATGAGAATTTTCTAATCAAAATGTGAGTAATTGCAGTAGAATGGTTATGGAATATTTCTGGCAGCGTTGCTTTCCATATTGCTGAAGCTGAATATCAAAAAGGAGATCTGAAATCTTGCCTGGACAAATTGGCATGATTTGGGAGTTTTTACAACATAACAGTCCCATTTGAAGTCCAATGGAGGCTACTGTGCAAATGCAAAACCTGACTTGATTGCTTTGTTCATATATAGTAGAATCCTGCTGAAGTCAAAGGCAGATTACTCATCTGAATAAAATTTCTGGATCAGGTTCCACATTTGCATGAATGAATTTGAGTAAAAACAAGAATTTGAATTTCCAGGATTCTGTAATAATTATTCTCAGGTAACACTGATATCTTCCCTTTTAAAATGCTGATGAATCTTTTTAATATGGAACACCCAACATGAAGTACTTCACTTAGCCAGGCAGCATTCCGATTTTCAGCAGTGTGTGAAGAGGAAGGTTTCTCCAGGCAGCGTTTGGCGCACCTACCCCAGGCTTCTGCTCTGACTGCCTCTTGGAGGACTCCATTCCTCCCCACGTGCTAGAGGGGAAACCTCAGAAGACATTTAGCAGGCAAAACAAAGGCATCTCTGCCCAGGTTCAATGAATGTTCTCCTGAGAGAACAACAGAGAAACTCATTTGAACCACAGAATTTATGTTTCACTGTTGGGTTTTTTCCCACTGTCATTGTTCATACTGCCATCTTTTCTCTTTCAACCTATTTATCTACTTTCTCTGTAAACTGTGACCACCTGAGGAAGTGGTAAATTCAGCTTGGAAGTAATTTCTAGTATGAACTAGTTTATGGTCTACGTGTTTATCAAAGCTCACTGAGGAGTAGAAAGGGATATTCAAACAAATCAGTCGTTGAATGATTACATTGAAGGCTTATTCATTCACCAATTTGACCACTTCTAAACTACTGCTAGCACATTATACCCACTTTCTGACTCATGAAGGAAGAAGATGGAGACAAGTGGACTGTCTTGTCTGTGTCTGGCAATTACAGTGCACATCAGTGGGAGGAGGATGAATGAAAGTTCAAATCCATCTCTAATGGATTCCCTTAAGACGAACAACTGCTTTATATGAAAGTGTGTATAGGGCAGCATTACACACACACAGTTCAGAGCCAGGAAGGCCAGGAAGAGCCTGGCTGAGGCATTCCATTGTAGATGTACTCACTTTTCTTCCTGTGTGTCTGCAGTGGCTGCTGTAACTCTAACCCATCCCAGGAAATGTGCCTGTCCTCCATGGCTGCCTCTCAAGCACTCCTTAGCAGAAGGGGGACAGGCTGTCATCCCACTTCTTACTCCCTATCTTCCCTGCAAGTGTATGGGAGGGAATATTCTGCTGCATTTGAAGAGGAGTGATAGAAAATCAGCTCTGGGGGACTTAAAACCATAACAAACCCAACAACTTTCCTTCTTCTTTCCCAAGAATCCAAAATACTTACAGAAATCCTGAGCTATTGCAGATTTTCTTCCACTAAAATTATATAGTCACCAAGATCTTTCTGATGGCAAGAATGGCTGCTGGTTTGTTTGGGTTTTGTTTTATTTTTTTAAAGGTCTCTGTCTACAACACAAAACAAATGCTGCTTTATTTTCCTCCAGTGAAATTCTGGTGAGGAGGGAATGCATGTAAGAAGCAGTGGTATACTGCTTCCTGAAGATCATAGAATCATAGAATGGCCTCAGTTGGAAGGGATCTCCGGAGATCATCTAGTCCAACCCCCCTGCAATGAGCAGGGACATCTTCAACTACATCAGGTTGCTCAGAGCCCTGTCCAACCTGGCCTTGAATGTTTCCAGGGATGCAACATCTACCACCTCTCTGAGCAACCTATTCCAGTATCTCACCACCCTCATCGAAAAGAATTTCTTCCTCACATATAGTCTAAATCTACTCTCTTTTAGTTGAAAATCATTACCCCTGGTCATATTGCAACAGGCCCTACTAAGATGTTTGCCCCCATCTTTCTTATAAGCCTCCTTTAATTACTGAAAGGCCACAATAATGTCTTCCCAGAGCCTTCTCTTCTCCAGGCTGAAAAACTCCAACTCTCTTTCTTCACAGAGGAGGTGCTCCAGCCCTCTGATCATCTTTGTGGCCCTCCTCTGGACTCGCTCCAACAGCTCAATGTCTTTCTTGTACTGGGAACCCCAGAGCTGGATGCAGTACTCCAGGTGAGGTCTTATGAGAGTGGACTAGAGGGGCAGAATCACCTCCCTCAACCTGCTGGTCACACTTCTTTTGATGCAGCTCAGTATACAGTTGGCTTTCTGGGCTGCAAGCGCACACTGCCGGCTCATTTTGAGGTTCTCATCCACCAGTACCCCCAAGTCCTTCTCCTCAGGATTGCTCTCAATCCATTCTCTGCCCAGCCTGTAGTTGTTATTGGGATTGCCCTAACCCACGTGCAGGACCTTGCACTTGGCTATGTTGAACTTTATGACGTTCACATGGGCCCACCTCTCCAGCCTGTCAAGGTCCCTCTGGATGGCATCCCTTCCCTCCAGTGTGTTGACTGCACCACACAGCTTGATGGCAAACTTACTGAGGGTGCACTCAATCCCACTGTCCATGTTGCCGACAAATATGTTAAACTGTACCGACCTCCGAGGAACACCACTTGTGACTGTTCTTCACTTGGACATCAAGCCATTGACTGCAGCTCTTAGAGTGTGACCATCCAGCCCATTCCTTATCCACTGAGTGGTCCATCCATCAAATCCATGTCTCTCCAGTTTAGAGACAAGGATGTCGTGCAGGACAGTGTCAAACGCTTCACACAAGTCCAGGTAGATGACATCAGTTGCTCTTCCCTTATCCACCAACGCTGTAACCCCATTGTAGAAGGCCACCAAAATCATGTCAGGCATGATTTGCCCTTAGTGAAGCCATGTTGGCTGTCACCGATCACTTCCTTATTTCAGATAAGTATGCAGTACCTGCATACTTTCTAGGAGGATCTGCTCCATGATCTTGCCAGGCACAGATGTGAGACTGACCAGCCTGTAGTTCTCTGGGTTTCAAAAGTAGGCTCATTCTTCAGAACTAAAATTGCAATTTGCCTCTTTTTAAGATTATTATTATTATTGTCCCAGTTAACCACCACATACAGCATTTTAGCTAGAAGTAAGTAGCTTTAGATGGTTGAGGTAGAAACTGGACCATTCACCAGAAGTTATTGCAGGAGAGGGGCACTTCCAAAGTCCATTGGGACCTCCGAGAAGATCTCTGTGGCCACTTCAGTAACTTTCTTTGTTACCAAATCTGCTCATTTATTAAACTAGCTACCCGGCTCAACCATTGCTCCTTTTCTGAATTGGCAAGTATTTCTTTAAGAACAAAACAGATGTGTGGTTTGCTGAGGACCAAAGCTTTTGTGTCAGAAAAGAGTACAAGAAAACTAGGATATGCATAGTATTCTTGTTTTGTCATAGGTCTTCTACTGCAAATTTGAAATTACAGTATTGAAGGTGACTGTGGAGTTTGTGTAACTGCCTGCTGAAGATCTCTGATGTGACGTAAATGGCCTTGGACTATCAAAATCTGATCCTTGTGCATTGTGTTGACCCCATTTTCATTATTGGGAGTATATGAGCTATATGCACTGTTGAAGAATGAGAACCATTTCACACAAATGGTTGTCCCTTAGTTACACATCAAGAGCCGTGTATCTTCTCAATTTTCTTATGTAACCTTAGATGGGGCAATAAGCTTCAAATTTTTATGAATGTATTTGAACTTTTCAGTACTGGTGGTGGTCTTAAATCTCAGGATATCTGAAAAATTATGAGACTAAGAACCCAGTTGGGTTTTTTTAAGGTTAATTTTATTTAAATTTAATTCAGATGCTTACTCAAGACCTTAAGAATTTCTGTGAAATTTTGTGCAAAACAATGTGATTCAATATTTTTAAGGTATCATAATAGTCTGCTGTTCTGTGAACCACTCACTGTGACAGGCGGAAAGCCTTTTTCCTTTTTATTGCAGATGACCTGTGATTCCAGGTTCTTCCTCAAGGAAAAAAGTTGTTAATAGAATTGGAAGATTTTAAGGTAAACTGCAAAGGACAAAGAGAATTACTTCGCTAAGGACAGAAATTGAGCCCATGGGAATTAGCTGAATGGCTGTAATATATCTCCCATAGAAAACTGGCAGTGTTGGTTATTCTTCATTTTTAGGTGATATATGTTAGCAAACCTTTGTTTACTCAACCAGGAGACTTATGCATAATAGTATATATTTAGGAAATTCTGGAAGTATGTTTTGCTTTCAAAAATGAGCCTGAAAAACTTATATAAAAATCTATCTGTGGCTTGTATTTCAAATAAACAGATCCTTTGAAATTAGTGTAACACTGCAGGGTGTTTATAAACTGACTGATGTTTACAATTAGCTCATTTGTTAGCATGCCATCTTCTTGTTTCAGCTGGCTCTCTGGGCATTTGGGACCCATTTTTGAACCAAGGCACTTCCTCCTTACTTTCCCAATACCCCTGGAATATTCCAGGGGTGTCACCTGGAGTGCAGAGACGGTCAGATCTTGGACGGGCTTGGCTCGGTGCTGGCTGACCCTGGCCACTGAACTGTTTCAGTGTGCTAAGCCAGCAGGAATCTGACCCAGCAGGGAGACACATGGTGGTTTTCTGGTGGGCGACCAGGCAGGAATGTCTTGATGGCAACTGTCAAAGGTGGTGCAAAGGTGAAGGTGGGACAACTCTGCCAGCAAGAAGGAGGGACCTGGCTTGTCACCTAGTGGTTAAGTCACCTGAAGAGGGACATTGAACTGCAAACTTGTAGGGGTAGCTACTGCATGGTTTTCCACACCCAACTTAAGTATGTACTGCTGGTAATATGAACTTCATGCTCTCTGTTGAGAAACCTGTTTGTCAGCATTGGGTATCAGCTTTGAAAGATTTAATGTTTAAATGAATATATAAGATGTCTATGCATTATCATGGCAGAGAAAGTCTTATCTTGCACTGCAGGCAAATATTACTCCAACGTGGAACTACATTTTAGGAAATCTGAAGAGAAGATAGAGTGACAAGCTTATTATAACTGACATGTGTATGTGGTTTTACACTTTTGATTACATAGATTTTGTTAAAGTGGGCCAACATCAGCTAAATTTGTTTACTGGTATGACCTGTCCTTTCCTTCTCTTTGAGTCTCAATACGGAGAACTGCAGTACTGAACATGAAACCTTTATTCCCAGGCACTTCTAAAGAAGGACAGCCAAGAAAGTTAAGGCAAATCAAATTAGGGATGTGAATCCAACTTCCATAAATTAAAGTGCATTAAAAGGCTTAGTTCCTTCAGGTGTAGCGCAGCTGTAGACTTGCTCAAGGACTGACCTGACTTCATGTTATTGATTGCTCTTAAATTTCATGAACTTTAGAAAAACCCCAAGAGTGAGATAAAAAAGGTTGAAATGTGTGTCTATTCTAATTAAACACTTAAGGAAAGAGGAGAATGTCTTACCGAATGACTTACGTAGGTATCATTTGAAAGTATACAACATTGCTGAAGTAAGGTCTCCTGCTGCAGTTGGTGAAACTCCTAACAACGACTGTTGCCTAAAAAGTATCTGGGGAGCTGTATTCAATGTGGAAACCATGGACAAATCAGGGAAGATACTTCTGAAATGCTTCCAAAGTAAGTAAACACATATTTGTAAATATTTGATTAATGTTTTATTAATATTTATAAACATATTATCCTTGAGAAGAGAAGGCTTGGGGGCAGGGGGTCTTACCTATGTGTATAAGTACCAGATAGGAGGGAGCAAAGAAGACAGAGCCAGGCTCTTCTCATTGGTACCCAGGGAAGGGGTAAGACGCAATGGGCACAAACTGAAACAAAGGAAATTCCATCTAAACAGAAAAAGAGGTTTTTTTTCCCATGAGTTTGGTCAAACACTGGAACAGGTTGCCCAGAGAGATTGTGGAGTCTATGTCTTTGGAGATAATTCAAAATGCAACTGGACACAGCCCTGAGCAACCTGCTGCTTTCAGCAGGTGGTTGGACCTGACAACCTCCAGAGGTCTTTTCCCACCTCAGCCCTTCTGTGATTCTGTATAGACAAGATGTTTGGGTCACAGCAACCCCATGCAACGCTACAGGCTTGGGGAAGAGTGGCTGGAAAGCCGCCCAGCAGAAAAGGACCTGGGGATGTTGGTCGATAGCCAGCTCAATATGAACCAGCAGTGTGCCCAGGTGGCCAAGGCGGCCAACAGCATCCTGGCTTGTATCAGCAATAGTGTGGCCAGCAGGACTAGGGAAGTGATTGTCCCCCTGTGCTCAGCACTGGTGAGGCCGCACCTTGAATACTGTGTTCAGTTTTGGGCCCCTCGCTACAAGACAGACATTGAGGTGCTGGAGCGTGTCCAGAGAAGAGCAACGCAGCTGGTGAAGGGTCTGGAGCACAAGTCTGATGAGGAGCAGCTGAGGGAGCTGGGGTTGTTTAGCCTGGAGAAAAGGAGGCTGAGGAGAGACCTTATTGCTCTTTACAACTGCCTGAAAGGAGGTTGTAGCCAGGTGGGTGTTGGTCTCTTCTCCCAAGTAAGAAGTGATAGGACAAGAGTAAATGGCCTCAAATTGCACCGGGGTGGTTTAGATTGGATATTACGAAAAAATTCTTCAACGAAAGGGTTGTCAGTCATTGGACCAAGCTGCCCAGGGGAGTGGTTCAGTCACCATCCCTGGAGGTGTTTCAAAGATGTGTAGATGTGGTGCTTGGGGACATGGCGTAGTGGTGGACTTGGCAATGTTAGGTTAATGGTTGGACTTGATGATCTTAAAGGTCTTTTCCAACCAAAACGGTTCTATGATTCTATGTTGTTAGCAAAAGATATGAGCAAAACTTCAACCTCTAAAATTTCCTCTGATATCATCTTATTTACAAAACTGAATACATTAAGATGAGAGTTTTAATTATTGAATTATACTTTCTATAATACAGTGAAAAAGGATGATTCAAATGGAAGTGATCCTTTTGAATAGCAGTGGGAAATTAAAATGTAATGCCAGCAATTCCTTCATAGAATTCAGGTTCAGTTGTCAATGATCTGGACATTGATTTTTACCTTTGGTCTGCAAGAAACATTCCAGATCTTCACTGATTTTTCATTTTGGATGATTTATGGCATATTCCTTTTGACAATACTTACTCTCCTCTTCTTTTTCCCCCCCTTGCTAGTTCCAGTATACTGTATTGTGTTAAAAATGGAATATAACCATAAATTACTTCAGCATTTTCAGTAGTCTTAGCATTTTGCCCAGACTGGCTTGTTTGACATTCAGTGTTCTGAATTTGCTGTCTTGCTAAATAATCCAGATGTTCAAACACCAGTTTAAGAAGAGCTGTATCCACTTAATGGAAGCATGCAAAGATCCAGAACACTGGAAAGCAGCAGAACTTCTCCTAATTTTGTCCAGTGTCTATATTTATCGCTGTTCATTCATCTATGTGCCTTCCCTCCCACCCCAGCTGCCACCACGCAGATGGCATTCCCAGCAAAACAAACAGTTCAGATTCAGTATGCTATTTGTTGTCTGGAAATGTTAGCAGATGACAGGGAGAGGGGAGGAAGAGGAGGGCTAGCTCCACATTTTTCAGGTCAAGTTTTGCCCTGAATTCTACTCAGTCACTGCAGAGAGGTCCTGGGGATTGCCAGGGGAAGGGAGTGAGAAGAAGTTTGATACTGTGCATATAGTGACCTTTGATATGTTCTGAGGCTTGCTGGATTTATGTTTCCATACTATGCAGTTATTTACTTCTAACTCCGTAACAGCTTTAATTTATTAAAGGACTGAAAAAAAAAAATGGTTTTGTTTGCCCTAGAAACCAAGTGAAAACAATGAGGGAGAAGAAGGCATCCCTGCAAAGTTGTTACTATTAAACCCAGACACAAAGTGGAACGTTTGCAGTGTCTATGAACAGATGTCTAAGGACAAGCAAACAAAACAATTACTCTTAAGTAATGATTTATTTCTGGTTTATTTTTTAAATGCCTTTTATTCAGCCCTTTCATATAAGTCATTTCTATATGCTTTTAGTGTGGTATGCTGGCCCGAGCATTACTGCAAAAAATATGATGGTCAGGGGTTTGATACAAGGAAAGAGGAAAGGAGAGACATGGTTAACATTTTAGACTAAAGGATAATGTAGCCACAGGTTTCCAGCATTTGCCTTCAGGAATTCAACTTTCAGGTGCCATTAACTGTGCTAAACTTCCATTCTGGGGGCTGAAATCTCCAGAACTATTGTGTGCCTCGGAATGAAAAGTTTCAGGTAAAATTATTTTGTTGAACAAGGCTAAGGGAAAAGGTTGCTGGATTTGGCATCTTAAAAATATTTTAGCAACTGTTTTGCTGAGGAGCTGTGTCTAGTACCTCCATATATTGCAACAAGGACATGATATTTGGCACATCTGACAGCAGGAGTTTTTTTGGCTGGCTTGTGAAAATTCATTCTAAATACCACTCAGAGTACAAGCTTCCGAAAAATACCCATTCATAAACACACAGAAGAGTTCTTGCTGCCCAGCTGTGGTGGGGTCACTGAGGCATCCCATCTGAGAGCAGAGACAGATGTCCTTTTCAGTGACTCGAACTAGAGCACTTTAAGCAGGTATTGGCCCATCTGCTTGGTACTGCTCCCATATCTCAGATGTCGTGGCTGATTATCTGAACGCTCAAGCTCTGTTTCAGTGAAAATTCAGGGAAGCGGTGCCATTCTCAGACAATGCCACCTGAACAGCCCCCAGCTGCTCATTCCCAGCCTATGCCCTCCTTCAGTTGTTCTTGTAAAATGGTTTATTGGGGCTTGCAACAACCTGGATCCAAACCCTGCCCCTCCACGCCCCCCAAAAAAGCTCTGATTATTTTGAGCCTGAACCGACTCTCACGACCAGTTTAATGCAGGGCTGGTTGCGGCTAGATTTGCTAGAGGACAACTAACTGTCTGTGCCCTGCGATCAGGGAGATGGTCTTTTCCAGGCACCGAATTTTCCTCTTGCTTTTTTATGTGCGGGTGGCATAAGGAGACCCGGCTGCGTTTGTCCGCGCTCTGCAGTCAGGAGAGCAACGGGAGCAGCTGAGGGCTGGCTCCCCCGCTGCAGAAGGCAGACAGCTGCGGCTGGTAATCCCCTGAACTGCCGCCGTAGGGTTTGATAAAGCTGCTCTGGCAGAGGCGCTTCATGCTCTATGCTTGCGTTCCTGCCACCTTAAAAGGGAACTAAGTCTTAATAAGGCTTATGTACAAAGTCAAAGTCTCTGCTGGTGCCATGAGCACTTTATTATGCCCAAGAAATATAGTGACATTTCTATTTTGTAACACAAGCACAATTCTTTACGGAGCAGGAGGGAAATTTTCTCAAACTGGTAGGGTAAAATCCCCTGAATCAGAACCAGAAAACACAGGACTATGGGACTATACAATCAATCAGCTTTCTAATGATAGTCCATAGATCTCCCGTTGTCGCCTGGACAAGTGGCTTACAAACACACGTCTGTGTTCGTAAACAGAAATTAGTTGAACTTGAAAAAGATGGGGTTTCTGAAAGTGGTGTAAAGGTACTTTACAGTCTTTGTGCACTATATGGGGTTTCTATGTGGGAACAAGTTTGGAGTGGTGGTGCTGGTGTTGCTTTCCACGTGTAGTCCATGGATCCTGGAGGTCTCTGAGCTTTTTATAAGAGGTCTGTGAAAATTTGCCTATGAAGAGTCAGGGAGCTTTGATTTGCTACATAAAGCTCTGCACTTCCATTGGGAAAAGAAAGAAAACCAGGAGCCTGCAGACTGGTATAAAGACACTGATTTGGTGAAGTATACATCTGTGCTGTAGATGACTGCATGCTAATTTCCCATGCAGGCAAGCATGTGTGTTTGCCATGATGGTTTTGCTCATCTCCTGTGTTCTCAAGTTGATTTCTCTGTGACCTGAATTCTTGGGATACCAATAAAACAAAATTCTAGGTGAATTTAGGTAGCACATAACAAAGCTTGTACGCAATTGTGGAGCAATCTCTAGATTAGGTGAACAGAGGGGGTTTAAATAGATACATAAAGTGAAAAAGATTGAATGATGATTTAAAAAAAAAAAAGAAAAAGCAAGCTCTGTTTCTTTCTCCTGTCTAATTAAATTTTAAGACCTCCCTTTCTAAACAGCATATGGGACACAGATTTCCTAGTCATCTGGGGATCAGCTAGATACGTGTCTGTGTGTTATTCAAGTTCCAGCTGATTAAGCTGTTGCATATATCAGAGGTTTCCTGTGATATTTCTATGGAATACCATGGACAGCAAAACCAGCATGGAGCTTTTTGACAAAATGAGTTTCATCCAAAAATGCCTCTATTTGTCTAAGCCAAAACTTTGTAGGAAATAGGTCAAATCAGGTTTCAAGGGCCTGAAAAATTAAATTTGATAAAACATGGTTTTGACACTTCAAATTAAAGATTTTGGTTTTCTGTAAAATGGCTTTTAGTCACAAAACATAAGCTAATTCTGGTATAATTCAAATGTTTTAAAATCACCTAAAATCATTGCCATTGCCATTATTGACATTATTATTTTTAGTTCATCAACTTTGTCAAGCTTTTGAAGTTTTTGTCACAGTTCAAGAAAGAAGGCTTTCTACAAGACGGGAAAGAGCTGAAATCCAGTCCTAGTTCAGTCCATTATATTGTAAAGATCTGAAAGCAAAACTCAGTAATAGAGAATGAGGGAGAACTACATCAGCATCCCTAGAAAAAAACAAATGAGGTATTGTTGTTCTACTTTCCCTTCACATCTGCTCCCTAGCCTTTAATCATTCATTAGCAGCTATAGTTCTGGTACGATTCTTATCAGGTATCTATTCCAACAAGTAAAGCATAATGGTAATGAATAATTGGGATCCATTATTTTAGCAACTGTTCCTGATTCTGTTTAATGACTGAATGAATACAAAATGTTTTCTCTTCCTTCTAGCAGGGCTATTTAATTTAGATATACTATAGATAAATGCTTCCAGAAGTCATTCCTTAAAACTTATAACAACAGGAAACATTTGCATGTTTATATATCTCTTTCAGACAATAATGAAATATCTTTTGTATTTTTTTCAAGGTTACATGGAAAGCAACCTAGTATGCTAATTATAGTTCATTAGGGAATTGCAGTACAATGGAAAAATTCTCTATAGCTGTGTGTCCTGAAAAAAACCCCAACTGGTTAACTTCAAGTTATGATGTCTGCTAAATGACTACAATTCTGCTTCAGTGGTTGAAAATGCAAAAATTATTTGCATTTTGTCTCAAAGCAAAACTTTTCCTATAAATTACAAAGTTTAAATTATTTTATGCAGTTATTTGACCTAGAAATCAGAGTGAAGGAAAATTTAGGTGGAGAACTGGAAGTGAGTTATTTAAGTCTCAGAGGTTTCACTGGGAAGAAATGTAGAAGCAGCATATATGGACAGGGATATTTTCTTGAGTGTATAGGGAAAAGGGAACAGAAGGTTTCTATCCTTC
Source organism: Balearica regulorum gibbericeps (assembly GCF_011004875.1). Lineage (NCBI taxonomy): Eukaryota > Metazoa > Chordata > Aves > Gruiformes > Gruidae > Balearica > Balearica regulorum. Next base: position 101,833,343 of record NC_046185.1, read on the forward strand.
TTGGGAAAGCAGTGTGAGAAATTTTGCTAGCAGAAGTTGAAAGAAACAGAAATGTGGGGGATGAGATTAACAAGATTACTGAATTTGGCCAAGGAATTCATGAAGAAGTTGCAAATCCTTGGATGAACCAAGAATGACAATTAGAGGATGAATTTCTTAGGGGGCTCCAAAATTGCGATGGACCTGAGGTCTGGTTACTTCGAAGCAAATGATGAATCTCATGACAGCATCCTGTCACTGGAGCAGTTTGTCAGAGACGGAAGAACCTCTGAAGGTACTTGAGAGGGAAAGTCACTGGACAGCAGCAGCTCAGTCCTATCTTCGCTGTTGGCTGAGATAATTTTATGAGGACAGTCAATTTAGAAAACACTTGGGTTCAACTGTGAATGAATGTTCCAGCACTTCACTAAGGAGGGTGGTTGCAATGTTCATTCATATGTGCTGGTAGTGGGAGAAACTCCTCCCTTCCTAGCTTAGGTTCAAAGAGGCTTTGGGTTACTTCAGCCCCAAGGCAGCAGGGAGCTGAATAGTGTGCTGCTGTCCATGAAGGTGAAAGCTGCAGATCCCACAGCTGCATTGGCTTACTTTATTGCTTTATTGTGTAGGTCTTCGGAGGCATCCTTTGAGCAGAGGGCTGCAGCAAAGGGAAACTGCAGGCTCTGTACTGTTGCTTCTCTCGTCTCCTTCCCTTCTGCTGGTAGAGGTTGCTGTGCGAGAACCTCAGTAAGTGGTCTCACATGCAATGAGCTCATTGAAAACGGCAATTTTGTCAAGGCTGGATTTGCAACTTTGCTGTGTCAGCCAACATGGTACATGCTGGGCTGATGCTCGGCTACTGTGATTTGTCATAGTTCTGTGGAAGTCAGTGAACCCTGAGCAATTCATGCTATTATATTTCACTTATACAACGAATATGAAAGAACACTTCATATTCAATGATTTTTCATGACAGAGGCCCGATACGACCAAGATCGTTTTTATATGGGTTATGTAGCTATGAGATTACTTCGGTTAGTTTTTTTTAAAAAAAAAGATACATAGATAATGGTAAGTTTCTATGATTTTTACACTACTGTATATTAATACATTCTTCATTTTCTATGCATACTTATTCATCCACTTGCAGAGCCCTCTTTTTTTTTTTTATTGTGTTGATATAGATTTGATCTGAGAATTAAGCTTCTTTCAGTTTAAGGACACATCGCAATTTTCTTGTCATTTCACCTGCTGGGAGGAAGACAGTTTTTTTTTCTTTTACAGGGATGAAGAATTATTTTCTGTCATCTCATGTGTGCTGCCAGTTTTTACTTTAAGAGTTAAGGACTATATGCAGGTTTAATTCTGCTTTATCTTTTCTTTACATTACTTGCTGATCCCGCTCTCTTAGTTACCTCTTCCTAGTATTTTCAGTCTTAATTCTGTTTGGACTCCTTTATCTGACTCTTGTTGTCCAGGTTGACTCAAATGAATCCACAGAAGGCTCTCCACAAACTGCAGGAGCTACTTAAAAGCAGGATGTAAGAAGGGTTGTCCCAGCTCAGGCTAAAAAAGATCCATCTAGTCCAGTGTCCTGGCTCCAAAAGTGGTGAAAAGCAGAGGATGATTACTAAAGGTTATTATAAAATGACAAGCATGCAGTGATAGCTACCTGCCTTATATTCCCAGCTTCTAGTGATATGACTTCCAAAGTCAGAGGTAGAGTTTTTCTATTTAATAGATCCTGATGGATGAGTTTGTCCAAGAGATCTTTAACTCGTATCAAATTCTGTAAACCACAACATTTTGTGGCAAGGAAATTCAAAGTTACCAACATGCCATATGAGGAAATACTTCTGGTTTTATTTGTTTTGAATCAACTAATGATTTGATGCATCCTTGTTCACTGGCTGTCATAATACAGAAACTCCAGTTCCCTATTTGACCTGTCTTTGCTACTCATGATTTTAGAGAGCTCTCTACTTTCCCTTTTCCATGCATACTAAACATAGTTTTGGTTGTTCTTTGAAATTGTTACTGCTTAGCTTAGAAACCTACTGATAGATAATTTTCAGTGATCTCTCCAATTTATGCTATATAAAGAAAGCTTCCAACAAGGGAACGTCCTTTAGTTGATAGCAAACAGGGATGCAAAGAATCCATGCAGTTGACTGCCATGGCCTTATCTCCCCTGTGTGCTCCTTTTATGTCTTAGCAATCTACTGCTCCTGCTAACTCTTTGACAGGTGACCTGCTTGCTACAGAAAAGGATTAACACAGGTTTTTGATGGCCATCAATGTCTTCTCGGGCATATGATGTCTTCATGTTTTATGTCCTATTTTCACCTGCAACTTCTTGAGGAATGTGTTATTTTTAATAAACTTCCTTTGTTTAACCATGGCAGCTTTTTCTAAGGTATTTACTCTGAGACTTCAAGCTGCTGGGAAGTATCTTCCTCTTGGGCTTGTCACTTTTGATACATCTTTTATAAGCTTCCACTTTATTTTTCTTAAACTTGATCACTACCAGAGTGGATTTCTTGTTTGGTTTTTTTATTGCTCATGTATGCATAATAAGTCTAATTTCATTACAGTTACTGTTAATGTATTTGTTTGATACAGAAGGACTCAAATGACAGGTCAGATGTCTTTCCTGGCCTTCTTCAAATACTATGGCTGTGGATGGGGTTTTTTTCCCAATTATTTTTCCTTTCATTTAGGATGATGTGATTGTCTACCTTTTTCAAGTTGTTCTGAACAAAGTTTAAAACCAAAGATGTTACCTCTTTCTCTTAATACATTCCCTTTGTTTATTGGTATAATTGTTAGGATTTGCAATATTTGTCTTTTCGAAGGTAAGAGGAAGGTGTTCAGGTTCATCTGCACAACTAGCAGCTGGCGAGTGTCAGTAACTTAACCTGCAGGGCAGAGACTAGTGCATCACCTGGCGATGCCCCAGCAGCTGCCGTGTTGCATGCTGCGTGGGATGACGTGGCATGGGGTGCTCAGCCACCCACTGCGGTATTTTGGAGCAGGAGCAGAGGAACGCTGGCCTACTGGAGAGCCCAGGGTTTACAGTTTCCTTCTGACCAAGCTCTCTGGGACAAGTACCATCCAGAACTCTTTTTGTGAAATGCAGTACACATTAATAATGACCTACAGATAGCTGGGAACTGGGCATGCGGTTGCACGAGGCATGCTAACTGCAAAAAGCCAAATTCAGGAAAGTAACTTGTAATAGTGCCACCAAAATGTATTTGTCATTTTAAAATATATCTCCTTAGTGCTTTTGCACTTGATTAATGGATTTACCTTACCTGAAATGTCCCCTAAAAGGCTCTGACAGTTCAGCAGGCAAGAAAACTTCAGCCAAAAGATAGGTACTTGTAGCTCTATCTGTGGCAATGAGAGCTAACCTGAAGGAGAGGAAAAGGCAGTGAGTTATTATATGCTTCTGGAGGAAATTAAAACTTGAAAAAATACTTTTTTTTCTAAACTCACATATTGGAGATGCCAGGGAAAATGTGTTTAAAAGCAAACTTGCATCCCTGGTATAATTACGATATTATTAGTGTGGTTGTTAGGCTGAGCCCTACTAACAAAACACACCATCTATTTTGTTATCAGCTTTTACATCAAGCTATACAACAGCAGTAAGTAGGCAAAATGCAGGAACGATCCCCATTTTCCTTGGAATGTGCCCTACGCTATCAAGTACAAGTACAATGGCTATAAAGGAGCCATTACGGTGTTCAGTGAATTGCCTAAGAGAGCTTTAATAGATGGAAAGGCTCAGTTCTGTTTTGGGGCAGTGCAAGGTTATACTGTCCCCCTTATGAAACATACTGGAAAGGTCACAAGCACCATCAACCTCAGAGCATTTAAGACAGTAGTATAATTACAGTAATGCACAAATGAATGAAATTCTTGTTTTAAAAGACTTCCGTGTCTTACCCCTTGCTCCATTTTATTCAAAGAGGCTTTATGTCTGGACAAGCAAAGACTTGAAACTTAGCTTTATCCTGATCAATTTGCTTGTCTTGCCCCTTAAAGACTTTAAGAAATCCTTGAAATCTTCAATGGATCCAAACAAATTGTTGCAGAATCAAGATTATTTTGTTTTCCTTGTATGTCTTCAGTGCTGAGCTGTCCCGGAACATATGCAGAAGTAATCCTCTGCCAAGGTGTGGGATCCAATACGCCTGTAACCACTCGGGCTTCAGGTTACCTGGAAATTGAGAAAGACATTCATTAATGTTCTTAAACGCGATGAGAACACCCTTTCTGTTTCAGCAGGAATTAAAGTTTGCGGTCAGCAATGGAGCTGGAGACCCCTGTCCATGTTTGAATCAGATATTCTCAGTGTGGGACGTGTATCTGGCTAAGCCTAGAGCTTCAGGTGACCCCTTTTTGGCTTAGAAATGCCAGTGTTCCTGTCTCCTGCCAGAGGCCATCCCTTCTCATTTGCTAAGAACCAGACCTAAGTTACCATTTGCTGATTCTTGTCCAGTCTAGCTCATGAGATGAGAACCAAAAGCACATTTAGCTCCCAGTGACATCAGACTAAAATGCACCTATATATCTGCTTTAATGTCTTCTTTAGGACTTTCAAAGCACTGCTTCAGCAGCACAGTCCAGAGCACCTGCAATAGTTCATAGTCAGTAAGTGACTTAAGTTTTGTTTAATAGTCTAAAACTTGCAACATTGCAGCAATACCATCCACACTGAGGTCTTTATAAAGTGCAGTATTGTTTGCCAGACGGATGTTAACATGCATGATTTAAATGATGACACAAGCAAAACTTCTGCTCTAAAATGGAGAAATTAAAGATACCAAAATATTATCTTTCCTCTTGCCAATGAGAACAGCTGGCAGGATGGGTTTACTGAACAAAAACGTTGGCCAGCAGACATAGGTTATCATTTTCACAGGCTTTCCCTCTGAAATACAGGATTAACAAAACATGCAATTTTTTTTATTTCAAAATTGGAGGGTTGGTGTCTTTCATCTGGTCAAATTTAGCGTAAAAGTGAAAATAATATCAAAGTTACAGGCACCACAGGGAGGCTGTTAATGTGGTAACAAAGGGCATTTGGCCAGTTAAAATAATAAAAGACTATACAGCTTTCCCAGTGATGGCTGAAGCCCAATTAGTACTTTCCAAGTAGAGCCACAATATTCCTTTCCAGATTATGCGGTTTGGCATGATTCAGAATGAGTAAACTTACTTTCCTACAAGGGAAAAATATAATTAACAGAAAAAACAAGGTCATGCAGTATTTTGCTTTAAGTAAGCAATAATACACCACAGGGTATACATTAAACAGTCAATATTCATACACCTTGGACAGGCTGAGGCAGAGGCAAAGCAATGGCTCAGCATACAAAAAGATACATATATTATCTTAATAAACCTATGTGCAAGAGTAAAATGCAAATAGATATTTTATTTCCTTAATAGATGATTTTAAGGGAATGTGTATTCAACATTCATGTGTATAGTACTCACACGTATTACTTAAAAAGTACCCTTTCTGTTAACATTTTATACTTTTAAGTAATAAGTGGGTTTGCTATTTTCCTTTTGTTTGAGCACCTGGTTTTTTGGGCTGCTACTAAAGGCAGAATGGTTTGGAAGATTCATTTTTTCTTAAACTGATTAAACTCTTTGAAAGGACTTTCAACCTCGATACTTACACTGAAAGCCTCTAAGAGTCTATTCTTATTTATAGTAATCCACTTTCCAGGATTCTGGAAGTGACACAACGCTTGCAAAGACTCAACAAAGCTGAAAATAGAGTAGCAGGATTGGAAGAAAGAAACAGCAAGTTCCAATTTGGAGGTGAACGTGCAAGTGTCTTGTAAGGGTAAGTTTTTTCTTCTCTCTTGTTTTCGATATTATTTTTAAGATGAGCAGACTGTTCAGCTGAAACTCAGATAGAGGGGAAAACATAATGCAAAAGAAAGCGTGATGCCCCAGGGTAAGTATACACTACGGTAGCAAAATGAAAACAGCCCCGCTGAGACATCTGACTAATGCTCTACGAGTGACACTGTTCATGAGAAAGCAGAGTGATACGCCAGGAGGAAGATGAAAAAAGAAGAAAAAGTAAAACTTCAAAAACCGTGGAACCACTCCCATCACCCGAAGCTTAGACCACACACCTGAAAGGGAGTAACCCACATCCAGCTCGAGCGCAGAGCACGAACTGCCTTATCTCCCTTTCAACTCCACCATTTTGCAGATGTCTTATATAAAATATTTGTAAGGGAGGAATTGTGTATTTATTTCCTGTTTCTTTAATAATTACAGTAATCTATGATATTATAAACTTTCATGAGCTGCAGCATCTCCTCATAGCCCCTGTATTACTGCTGTTAGGCTCCTGGTTGTTACACTTTCCTTCATTTCCCAGCTCCAGCTGGGACTCCTTGCTCTGTTAATATCCTAAACCAGCCCTGCCTATGGTAGTTCTGTGGGTTAAGCAGCGGGAAACGTGTGGGTAGTGGATGTGGGAGCATGTTTGTGATCTGCGGTATCATTTCAGCAGTCACGTACACGCACCGTGCAGAATACACATACTGCCCTCTCTTCAGTTAATCCACAAGTCAACAACTAATCGCGTACAACACTCCAGTCATCTCCACAAGTTAAGATATGCCCCAGAACACCTGATTCTAAGGAGCTAGTTGAAAGACAGGAAAATCCTCGCCAGCTATAGAGTTGCGCTAAGTACTTTGAAGCAGAAACAATTTGCCAAAAGCCTTATACTGTCGACTTTATTACTTGAAACCACTCCCGTTTCAGACCGATGGGGAAGCAGAAGCCAGCGCTGGAGCAAGGTGCAGGGGTCTGTCCCGTCGGCTGCCTCGTGCCCACGTTAGCTTGCGTGGCACAGCAGCATCTGTGCTGATGTGCAGCCCCTAATTCCCAGACTGGATTTTTTTCCTCTCTTGAATCAATGTGACACTCCTTCCAATGTGAAACTGAAACTCATCGTGTCCTTCGGCTGTACGTACACTTCAACCATCTTCTCTTAAAACAGATTAATCTCACCAGTATTACAGTACTGAGGTATCTAAATTAGGTGGTCTAACAGATGTATGTTACTTGAGTGTATAAAGAAATGAAAATGAAAAATATGGAGAAGATGACCAAAAATTTGTATGCCTAAACACAACTTTTTTTCTATGTCTACATGCTAATAAATCGTCTTGTAGGAAACAACAGATCTGTATCACCCTGAGTCAGAGCGCCAAGAGATCTAATAGAAAGGAACCCAACACAGGAAATGGAGAGAAAATAACTGAGAAAAAAGGGTCTTGCTATTTTACATAGAAAATATTTTCTGAATGCTTCTTCATGTAGATGTCAAACAGTATTTTGTATTAACTTATTGATGAGGCCAGCTTCTCATAGGAACATAAATTTTCTTGAAAAATGTTACTGCTTTTCACTTTAAAATGGCACCAGAAGGTACTCCACAAAAGGAAAAATATTTATTTTATATTAAGAGAATAATGCAAACATTTCCCATATAAATAACTGCTGAAGGGTGATTCCCTGCTCTTCACTGACACACACACCCCCCCAAGCTATTTTAAATAACTTAAATATTTTCAATATGGAATCTCTATTCATGGCAAAATTATACTGTGTAAAAGAACATCTTGTCAAACAAGTATACCATGTTTACCTGCAAAACCCACTATACTTGCATGCAGCAATTGTATTTTATTTCTCTTCTATATATGTTCTCGCAATGCTTTCATCACCCCTGTGGTTCTATGTATCCTCCAGCAGTATATTAAGCGATGTGACTGGTATCTGTCAGGTGTAGTTAAATTCTTTCTTAATTAGCCTAACACCACTACCAGATTAAAATCAGTAGGATAGTAGTTTTACTTTCAGTGACATGTTTCTCTTTGTAAGGCACTTTGCAAATCCCTTTCCTTTAGCAACACAATTGTCTAAAAAGAAGAGACTAATGGCAAAGCTTTGTCCCAGTTTGACAAATGCTTTTGCTAACTACAACTAGCAAACAGAAAGAGGCGAGTTAGGGGAAAGAGCCACTTTAAAATTAATCATCTCGTCAAGTCAGAATGATCATTTGGTTGCACCCTGCTGCAGTGAAGGCCTGCAAATTTCTGATGTCTGAACTTGTCTCGAATATTTCTAAAAAGATAGTGAATTATGAGTCAAGAGAAATAAACTCTTCTGACAGAAATATCAATTCATTTACGTTTTGAAGCCACTATTAGCATATGCTAGGTTTACTTAAGTTGCAGATCTTGGGATGTATAAAATCAAAGCCTTCCAAACTCAGCTTAACAAAATAGAAAATATCAAGACTTCTTTCTCCTTTGATGAAAGTCATTATGTTACCACTGAGAGATATTCAAAGCTTACCTGCTTAGTGTACCAGTCAGTAGTCCACAGCTATCAGCTCCACCAGGATGCCCTAAACAGAATACACCATATTAAACATTACTAATAATGCAGCAAAAAGTTAATATGTTCACTTAACCACTTCGACATCAAAGAAGGTATTATATAGCAACAGTCAAGGAGGGCATATTAAATAAAACTACCTTTTAATAACTTAATAAAATAATCCTGAATAGATACAGATTTCCCTCCCAATAAGCAGATTCCCATCACATTTAAAACTGCCAAAAAGAGATTTCAAGAATTCTATAAAGCTGCATGCCCTAGCAGATAACTCTCTTGAATAAATTTTCTCATTCCAGCACTCCTATGCAAAATAAATTAAAAAAATCTATCTCATGATTTTTAAAAGATTAATCTTTCTCCCTCTAAAAAAAAAAATCCCTCAAAAACCTAGTTCATCTTTCTACTAAATGGTGAAACTCTTGCTAGTAAGTGTGGGGAATACACTAGTCTTCTGCTCTCTATGATTATACAACTAAAGGTGTTTTATAAATTTCTGGCTTCCATGACAAAATAAGGAAATTGAAATCCTTTCTTAAAGGATTCAAAGTTTCCAAATTCCTAGCTAGTGTAACTTGCAGTCCAAAATCATTAAGATACTTCTGAAAATCTCAATGTCTTTTGAAACCTAATAGGTGCATATATATTCTTCATTCCAAAGTGTATGGCCCTTAAGATGGAACCTTTACAACTAGATAGTGGCAAAGCCTTTTTACTCTGAACAACTCCAGAAGTATTGATGTAACAATCCTCTTTTTTTTTTTTAAACACGCATGTAAAGAAAATATTGCACTGCTACTTCAAAGATATAGACTCTGTAACATCCCAAGTCTTTAACTGTTATGCCAACCTTAAAAAATAAGCAAAACCAAGTGAAAAGACAGACCTACAATGGTGTGATTTCTAGGAATGGCTTGTGAATGACACTACCACTACAGAGCACTCTAATACAGAGATTCTCCAAATTAATTTGCTTTAGATGCCGCCATCGTTTTCTTTTCTATTACTGTGGTAGACGCAGTAGCTGCCAGCTGTGTGCCAAGTTACAGATAAATGCCAGAAAAGACATTTGGCCGCTTGGGCAGCACGTGCTGCTGGGAAAGAAGCCTTTTCCCCAGCTTCTCTGGGGAGGAGGTGGTGGGCTGCGTGTTCCCCCACGCTCCTGTCGTGCCACCTTGGCAGATTCTGTAAGTGCCTTTGGGAGCTCCTGCTCTAATGCGTACAAGAAACTTTTTCCCCAACTGAAATGCAATATTCAAGCAGCTCTAAGTATACAAGACCAAAAAATAATTTCCTAAGGTGCTGCACACACCATACCACACTCAAACCATTACGTTCTATCGTATTACACTGAAGAACTTGTGAAAATCTCTTATTCCTTAATACGTCCTGCCTGGTGCTGTCAGTATGCTGAGTACCTCCCTTTGTCTCCCAACATTAGTCTTTTTTTATTTTTCTATTATCTTTGGCATCAATTTATCCAAAACATTTGTTACCCTTAGAAAAAGCACATTAAAAATACACACTGCTAAACTCACTCTTAAATGGGTAGAGTTGGCAGTGGAGGCATGCACTCAAGGATTAATAAAAATGATCTGCTATAAACTAGGAGCATGAGTTGTAAAACAACATAGGAGATGGATCTAGCTATGCATATTAGTTGACTACGACGTTATTAAGTTGCCAATGGGATACAACCATGAAAAAGCAAGTGCCGTCCAAGGACGAACCAGTTAGTTAGACTATTTGTTAGCAGAGAAAAGGAAAATATCTGTGCCATTGCTTAAGGCACCTGAGAGATATCTCAGATTTTTTTCATCGTTTTCATGGAAAATGAAACAGGTAAAGAGCTGCAGAGGTTAGCAGAGAGAAGTCATTTTAAGAGCAAGGCTGCAATTTTTTTTCTTATTTAGTCTAGCAGAAACAACAGCTGATACAGGAAATAATTATTCTCCAAAAACACAATAGGGTGGTAAACAGTAGGCAAGGAAAAGAACTATTTACTCTAGCAGACAATGTTGGCACAAGAACTAATGGGTGTCATCTGGCCATAAATAAATTTAGGCTGGAAATTAGAAGGTTTCTGACCATGAGTGGAGAGGGTCTAGAATAGTTTTTTAATAGAAATAGTAAAGGCAAAAAAGAATAACAACTCAAGCTATTTAATGATGAGGATTGTTAAGTTCCTGGAAAATGCTACAGGCATAGTTCCCTCTGTAAGTAAAGAACTACATTTTGATCATCCAGGAGGGAGTTTCCAGCATTATGTTTCTCTATGTTCTGAAAGCATGGGGCGGGGGGGGGGGATAAAATTGAAATTAAATCACGTTTATGCAAACAGTGTTAGAAATATTGCTTAAGCAAATGCCACCCATATGTAAATGATCTCTGTAATTAAGTTTGTGCTTTGCAACAAGAAAACAATTTAACTTGATAAATAGGTATCACATTGTACTTCAGTGGTTGGAAGCTAATTCTTTTTAATGAAAAGATGCAATTTGTCACATGCTAATTTTCTTGGGATTTACAGTGTATCTTTCTACTACTTTTATTTTGCCTTGTTGTCTTCTTTTAGTCTTTAAAGTTCTAGACAACAGTTTTATCAGCATGTGTGGACAGCAATGAGAGACATCTGGAAAATAATGTCTGCCTATTCATTTATACCAGTCTGGCCAAATTTGGCTACCAAGTTCCTCAGATAAGCATTTGCTGTTAGTTTAAAACAGTATTAGGAAAAAGAAAAAAAATTATCATCACCATGGAAAGATGGAATCTGAATATCAGAAAGAAAGAAGCAAACATAAACCAAACATATTTGAGTTAGAAGAATAACTTAAAATTCAGGAAGAGTGTCCAAAGAAAATAAGGAAAATGTTATGAAACTGATTTCCACAAACACAAAAAGAATTTGCTGAGATTGCAGTCAGGCATTTAGCCTAGAGACCCAACATTAAAGCACTTCTTAAGGTTTTCTTGTGCAGTCTCTGATGCCTGTAATAGTCTCACTATTAATAGCTAATAAATACGGTTCATCCAACACCATAGTGGCTCTTGAAATTCAGATCTGTGGTATACCACTATGCCATCTGAAGAATTACAATTATTTAAAAACTAACCTACATTCTCTCATCAGCGAAGCCAAGCAGCAGAAAGAAAAGCAAAATGTTGCAAAAGCAAAATAGAGTGTCAAAATATAAACAATTGAAAAAATTTAAATGATTGCATATGTGTAGTTTAAAGTCATGTTAAAAATTCCTGTTTGAAAGTGTATGTGTACACATGTGTATACAATTATAAATGTATTTTTAATCATTATTTATCATTTATCTTCTCTGTAAATGCAGTTATAAAAGAGTTATTATGGAAGAAACTGTATTATCAATTACAGTATGCATAGCTTATAGTTGCTACTTCCTCATCAAATATTATGATAATATGTCAAAACATGATAATATATGAGAAATCACATAAGTAAGTGTACTTGACCAGATGCTGGAGGAATGTGGCTGTACCATGTAGAGGAAGAGGGCACATACAATCTCCCCACCTTGCTCATCAAGAAGCACCGTTATGTGGGCTGGCTGTAACAGACCTTACCCCATTTGCTGAAAAAATATAGTAGTCCTCGTGGCCACAGAACCAAATTAGAGAAATTTAGATAAACAAGCAAACATAGCCATGTACATATTTTTCCAGTTTTGTTCCTGACCAAAATCAGTTATGCAATTTGCAGTTATGCAAATATGTAGTAAAAATAATGCAAAATAGTCAAAAGTATGAAACTCAATTTTTGGTTCACTTTAATTCACCGTTGTATGAAACTATTTCTTCTTTTCTTCCTTTTTAACCCCTTCTTACTTATACTTACTAGTGGCTGTGTGCAGTAGCTTTTGCAACTAACAGCTAACTGGAGTTACAAGCCTGAACGCCTCAGTAAGTTCTTAAGAATAAAAGGAGCTCACATCATTAATAATGCAATTTTAAGAAGTTCTTATATCTGAAGCTGCCACTCAGATACTAGCCATGACACTTATGAGACAGCTGCCAATATTCACTTTTTTTTTTCTCCCTTTACTTTTTTACTTTTGCTTGGGGAGTACAAGTGAGTTTTTTAATAGCGTTATGATCTGGTTTAGAAGGACACATTCCTGATGAGGAATTGTTATTTCTCCTCGTATGTAGCTGCTCTTGGGAGGACACCGTGACTTGTCTGTTGAACAAGTGACAAGGGACTGCGGAGGAATGCGTTTTCCCTCTGTGAAGTCTGGTCTGCCCATCCCAATAGCACCCAGTCAGCAGGTGGGACTTTGTAAAAGTTTTACTACCGCTTGTAAATGAATAGCTCTTGATTTAGCTTTTGAAAGTGAAAGTACCATTTCCAGGGGAGAGAAACAAAGAAAAACTGCTGTAAGTGCCAGGTTATTGTGTGTTTCTGAAGGCTGTGCACAACAAAAATGCGGCTATAGTGCGGGAAGAAATTTAACACATTGAGTACAATCGGTGCTCAGTAGCGCTCAGGTAGATGAAAGCAAAGGTATCTCTCAGTTACGTTTTACATCTTTGCTGATGGCAAAGAGGTCATCGGCAGAAACAAGAAGATCGGCAGGGATTTGAAGAGATAATTTGTCTTATACTACGTAGAGTACCCTGCCAAGGATTATTCTTACGCAGCAATGAGAAAGATCAGATTTTATTCCCATCCCTTCTAACCTCTGCCTCGTGTCTCAGTCCTGCACCCCATGCTACACTCCTAGCATTGTCTTTACTGTAGTTAGATTTTATCTAAATTTATAATCTCCAGGTTTTACTTAAGACCTTTTCGTGTCTCTGCTGTGATGCAAAGGCATAGGCAATATCCAAAGTTATGCTTCAGGTAGTTTTCCAACCCTGAAAGGATTCATGATTTAACTAACAAGCTGAGCATCAAAGAATTAAATTAGTCAGTAGCAAGGCTCCTAGTGGTCATCAACATTGAAAATATCATGAAACAGAGGCAATAACCCATGATTTCTGATTTATCTTTGTGTCAGACTAGTTTGAATTTCTGGCAGGTTCTTCTTCTGTCTCTGCCATTTAGATGTGCTGATTTTTGAAGTAAGTTTTCCCAATGGACTACATTTTAATCCAACAGGAAAATTTGATATTTGAGAAGCTATTAAATACAGTTTCAATAGCCTCTGCAGTTTCTATAGATTAATTGTCAGAAAACTGAATAAATCTGTCTGGGAATAGGGAAGAGTATTCAATGAAAATACTTTGTAAATGGCAATAAATCTTTAACAATGTGGGAAAAGAGTAAATGCATCATGCTATTTAAAAGCTTGGTGACAGACACTTCTAAAATAGCTAGATATTTGTCCATCATCAATGAAAATTGCATTCCTAATTGTGCAAAACCTACTGTGTTCCTTCATCTAACTTCAGTTTCAGCTCACTCATTTAATTTTCTCATGCAGACATAGCAACATTGACTAAAGCTGGATTGTGAAGGAATTGAAATGAGCTCACAACCCTGATGCAGTTCATAATCACCTCTTAAAAAAACCCGAAACAAAACAGCTGAACTTTTATGATTACAGTTACAATAATTAAAAAAAAAAAACCAACCCAACAAAAACACACAATAGGAATATCCGTGAATTCTTATGGTCTAAATGCATGTCCGTCTGAACCAACAAGTTTCTCTACTTCTGATATTCCAGGATACATTAGTTATTTTCTAGATTTAATTTCAAATCTGTCTCTTAAAAATGCAGTATTCTGCCTGTGGGTAATGCAAATGAGCAACTTACTTGGTAAGTTGTTACATTTGCAGGAAAGATCTGTTTACATTGTACTTAAGTGACCGCTGATAAATATACAGAATATTGCCTATCTCCTTTCCAGAGGTCACTCCAACATGGGCCAGATAAGTCTTAAATCTTTGTAGAAGACACAAGGAGCTTTAAAAATGCGCTGGCAAATGGGAGTCTCTTCAAGACTTATATGCAAATTAAATTACATTCTGCCACATGTAAGTTTATGAATGGTCCAAGAGTGATAGGTTAGTTGGGGTGGGTGGGTGGGTTTATTATCATTGTTGCTGTTATTATTTTTTTTTTTTTTTTAAATCTTTAATTTTTCTAACGTATCATCAGGGCCTGAAACCAGTTATTTTTCTGTGGGGAGGAGGAGTCACGCTTTCTTTTAAATGGAATCATCAATTCATCACTACAAGTACATTTGCATTTTTGATAAAAATAGATTGGAGACTTGCAATGAGGTTGTTCAGAAACTAGGTTGCATATATAATGTGAATCTCTCAGCTTCTCGTTTGTAGCTTTATTTTTCAGTGTTTTCTAAAAATGATCTTCTCTGAATATCTCAAAATGACACATTGCTTTCTCAAATGGCTAGTGGCTGTTCTTCAGTCACATAAAAATCAAAGCATTGATTTTTCTTGATAGGTATTGTGACTGAATATGTAGTAATGTGAATATTTTCCAGCCTATTGCTATGTATGCCCAGAAACTGTGGAAGAGCGTGGACTATTCATCTACAGATAAGATAAACTATCTGTTCAGATAGCTGCCAATGGTTGCTGGACACTGCTGTAGTGGAAGGTGAAAGAACCTCTCCCAATACAGAAGGAAGGTTGAGAATTTTTCCGTACCAAATTAAGACAGCATTTATTGCTTTGTAGATAAACAACAATTCTTCTTATGGTTAGGTACCCAGTCTTCACACTTTTATGATACCCCTTGACAACTATATTTTATTTTTTTTCCCTTGGCATCCCAGAAGTACCACTGAAACTTAAAATTCTTTGGAAAAGTCAATTTATAACCTTTGTGTATTAGTGATTAAAATTCCCCCCACGTTATATATACATATATTTCCCAAATACAGAATTGGGAAGTTCTTACTGCTCTTAAAGAAGCAATACACATAATGAAGTCATTCTTTTCCTAATTATATGAAGGTATACACGTACAAATCTGCATGTGGCATAGGCACAGAAGTATATGCAGGTAACTCTGAGAAAGCTTCTCAACGCTTCTCATTTACGTGATCCTGTTCTCTGATGCCTACAATCCTGCCAGACTTTCAGCTGATATTTTCCACAGGGCATTTGCATCAGAAGATTTTTTTTTTCCTCCTTGTTTCTATTGTTGTTGTTATTAATTATTGTTATTATCCCATTGTTTGTAAGCTCTTGGCCTTACCTCTGTTTAAAAATACATGAAATGTTCTTGTGCGTGTACGCCTTGGAGAACTCAACAGAGATGGATAATGATGATGGAGGCATTCTCCTGGGAGACGTGCCTATTGATCTCTCTGTGGAAATCCACCCACATTTGGGTTCTTGGAGCTGCCTACACTTTGAAGGACTGGCTGGAACAATAAAGAACCAGCCTGATGCCGAGGAGCTGGAAACAAAAGCCCAACTGGAGGGCAGGAAGGGGAGGGTAAAGTGGGACAGCAAAGAAAAGTCTATTTGGAGAGGATTAGGATTGGCTAGCCAAAGAGTGGGACCTAGGATGGGAAGCGGTAGGGATGCAAAGCTGTTAGGAGAGGAGCGGGAAGCCCTCGGAAAGGTGGCCTGAGTGGGCGGAGCGATTGTGACAAGAAGGTTGTTTTCCAAAATGGGAGAATGGCTGAGATGGACAGAAGAAGCAACAGCATGGGGCACAAGACTTACTCTGTGCTCGATACAAATTCTTAAGGAGCAGCAATTCAGTCTCTTTGTCCTCATTTCCTGCAGAGCCTGCTCCTAATTTACCACTCAGCACTGAGGATGGGAGCACTAATTTCCAGCAGGATTTTCCCCTAATGCTTGTCTAGTCATTATCTGACTCACATTTGTTAATTAAATCATTTTCATAAAGTGCCTTATAAGGTGAAAGAATTGTGTTTAGAGAGTCTTATTTACAAAAATAAAAGAGACCCAGAGATTAAGGTCACAAGTATTGTCCACATTGGAGCAAACAATCTGAAGCACCAGAAAGTTACATTTTTTTATTCCTTTACAGATAAATCCATCCTATGCATACTCCCATGGCCCAGACACTGTCATGAAAGCTCCGTAATTCAGCAAGTCACACGCAACTGTTGGGCATTCAGAAGATGAAACGCATATCATTAAAAAGTTTGTTTTAAGTAATTGCCTAGCATCAAGTTCTGTGGCAGAGGAAAGGAGGCACTCCGACTCCTAAATATAATAAAACAAGCATTGTATACCAAAAAAAGCTGAAACTGTAAGCAATTCATAACCAGATCAAGCCCATCAACTTGCCAAACACAGAGGCTGCGGCTCATGAAAAGGTAGGTGATAAGTTTAGTACAAACAAGATTTGAAGAAAATAATTCCTCTTTAGAAAAGAAATTGCAATAATCCATGATAATTCTATGCATAATACAGGCCATGTTATATCACTTAAAGGAAAGGCAAAAATACCGTTACCAAAATGCCATTTTAAATGGGACGTAGCTACTTGTGCTAATACGAAATATATAGTCAACTTATAGATGTTACAGGTGCAGTGGCATAGGTAGCTACATTTACCTGCAAATAAAAAGGCCTTAAAACTGTTTCTGAAGAGTAATGCTGGGACTGTGTATATGTATATGAATAAATATTATTGTAGTGTATTGGGTTACAGAAACTGTTTTTCTTCAGTCACAATATTGATTGACAAGTTAAATTTTCTGGGTGACTTGGAGTTTCAATACATGATGTTCATGCTAGGTGTAAACATGACAAGTTTACAGAAGAGCTGCCTGTGAAAACACAGAAGCTAAAGATGTTCCTACTCCTCTTCAATTACTTGACAATGACATTTTTCCACTTTCGCACCAGTATAGGAGTCAGAGGCACGTAGCACATAAGCAGTCTCCCATCCTCGAGGTCCCTCCGCGTACCTCCCTCTCCCCTCGCCACCCCCCCCAGCCGAAAGGGAATTGCCTTTAGGAGCAGGGGATATGGGATCTCACCCGTTTCCCAGGCTCAGCGAAGCGTCTTACCCGCGGGTCAGAGGAGAGGCGCGCTGCCGTGGCTGCCGTGCCGCTGGAGGTGGGCTGGGAATGGACAGCGGCGGCAGAAGAAACACCAAGGGGTGAGCGTGAGACAAGGCTTTTCTGTTGAACGTTTTGCTGAGTGTAACTGAGTGGAATTGAACCGTACACTCGCTTCTGCACAATCTCTGTGAAATACGGAGTGTAAGTAACCAGTTCAACGGCAATCCTACAGTCTATATTTTTTTTTTTTTTCCATTTTAACAGCGTTTCCCAATTTAGTATTTTGCACAGGTGCTAATTCATTGCGTGTGCTTGGCTATGCATGACTAGCTATGGATGAGCTATATTGTTGCAAATATGCTTTTGGATACAGTTCCCTGGTAAACTTTGAGACAAGCCCTGACAGAAATAGTATCAAATGTGGTTTGTAAAAAAAGGGCAAGTTTTCAGGCACAAACGGGGC
This sequence comes from Balearica regulorum gibbericeps, assembly GCF_011004875.1. Lineage (NCBI taxonomy): Eukaryota > Metazoa > Chordata > Aves > Gruiformes > Gruidae > Balearica > Balearica regulorum. The sequence continues at coordinate 101,851,233 of NC_046185.1, forward strand.
CATATTTTGAATTCCTACTCATTTTTAACTTTGTGTTCATTAAGACAAATTCTAACACCCTGAGGAGTTTAACCTGATCTAGAAAACCCTCCGCAAGAAGCTCTGTTGGCGCGAGACCTGGGAAACCCATTGCCTCCACTGCAATTCCCCTTTCGGGATTAATTTCCCCCTTTCGGTCGGTCAGAAATCATTCCATTTTCAGAACTTTTGGTTACATTACAGTTGTGCAGCTAAAAGCACAGAGCAGGTGTATGTTTGTAGTCCATAAAGAAACTGAACTGGTAATTGTGAAACGAGATGCGAATACTTCTAAAGCCAGAGGTGGTTTTTGATTTTATCTATATAATATAAACTGAAATGGCAAAATTGTTTACCTTTATCGCATCCTGCAGTTATCACAAGGCACCAAAAAGGGAGTAAACTGCTTAGGTATTTTAATTGTATCTATGAACCCATTTGGATTTTCTTCTGTTTAACTCTGAATTTCCTGCATCGGAATGGTTGGTTTGGAAATGCTGCTGTTATCCTTCCAAGTTACTTCAGCCTTACTTTCCTCCTAACGTTTTTGCCTGGGAATAATGGTTTGAAATTTGAACAGCAGCCAGAGTGCAGAGGAATCTAGAGATACTTTATACATACTTATCAATAATGCATTTCTCTACGTTATGTCAACTATACCGGACTCTTACGATCAAGAAGAAAAAAAAAGAAAAAAAAAAACCAGGAACAGCTTTCACAGGGAGGCTGTAATGGAAGGAAAGTAATTCATCCATCTTTTATGCTGATGGCACAGGGAGTCTTGCTATTAATTTCAGTGGTAGTAGAACGGGCTCCAGGATGTTTTTCACATGTACAGCTGCAACATGTGATCACTGTCTAGCTGCACATGAGGGCGTGGGTCCATCAAATGTATAGAGGGAATTTTACTCGAATGAATAATGCATGTAAAGAAGTTATTTGGCCCTTATTGTGCCATTGCAGATTCATTTATAGACAGGTGTAACACAGTGGAAACATAAGCACAAAAACCAGACTAATATATCTTGTAATACAATGTAGATTAACTGTTGAATCACTATTGCTAAAATTAGTGGCTCTATGTTAGAAATTTAATATTGCAAGTCTGCCATTTATTTCAGCACATACAATTATGCAGCTTAAACAGTTCAGCTGTAGTTGCACCCGATTAGCTCCAGCCATGTCAGAAAATGCATTGATGATACAGCTGACTATATTTTAATGCTTTTTATGAGGTAATATTGCTAATATTCACTTCATGATCTTGTGGCTGAAAAAAGTTGTAATGCTTTCCTCCCCATTTGCATGTGCAATCTCTCCTGCTGGCAGCTTGCAATCCTGCCTTCTTTGAAACCCACAGCAGCCCAAATGGCAGAGTTTACTTCCTGAGGTTTTCAAACTTTTTCAGAGTACTTTGTAACAGAGTCTCGCAGACAGCCTCACCTCCTGAGGGCACTGTCATAACATCCTCTGGCAACTACTGCAGTGACTTACATTGAGAAACAGTATTAGGCCTGACCAGCATTGCATATTTTGAAACGTGAGGCCAGTATGGAGCAGTGGGAGAAAGCCAGTGGCACATTAAAAATTCAATAATACCAACACAAAGTAAGTTAGAGGACTCCAGAGTGGATCCGCAGTATGATTTGGATCGGGGCCTTAAATGAAGACGTCAGGAGCATTTAAACTCCATATTAGATCTACTCTGCAGTTGTTAATGAGGACATCTAGCACCCCATGACCGGCCGCTCTCTACAGAGTGTTGCAGGAGATAACACTGATAAAAAAAAATCTGAATGCAAATACTCTACAGAATCAAAATGCTTAACAGACTACGATTTCAAAGCAGTATATGATACTAGAAGGTTATGGTAGTAATAATAATAATGTAAATGCTAGCAGGTATTTGTATGGTATTTTGCAAATCATTCACGGTCCTGTTTGCATCCTTGCAGTATAGTAGTTATATCAGTATATGTTATATTTGTGTACACAAAACCATAAAAAGGTCATCATAAACCAATTAAGCCAAAACACCTACTTCTCTTCAGAAAAGTTTGATCTGAATCTCTTGATTTATTACCACAATATCAGAATGTAGGTTTTACACTTTCACCAGAGTTTCGGTCTTTGCTCTGTACAAGGATTTTTCTTTGTTAAGTTTTGAATACCATGTGAAAATGAAGGATATAAATATAGCACTGAATGGACTAATTAATTCCAGATAGTGTAATAACTTGCAAGTATGTTGTCTAAGCAAAACAGTTTGCTAAATCACATTACTGAATAATTTAAAATTCAAGATTTTTGTATAATCGTATTTTGTGCCCTTTCAAATTCCTTTGTTATCACAGCTCAAGCTGTAAAACCTTCTGCCTCTTCTACCTCCAGAGAACAGTCTCCACTCATATACAGGAAATTTAGAAGTACAGTAAATAGTGTTTCACGAAGACAAAATATCTAAAATCCAAAGGTTTCAAGAACATTATTATTTAGGTAGAATAAGCTCTTATTTAATAACATTAAGGAGTCCAAGCTGAATACAAACCCAATCTTTAAATTCTTTTTCTGTGTAGCATTTCTACAAGTGTATTTTGAATAAAAAGCCGTATTTTAAATATGCTTTCTTGCCAGGTTTTAATGTGAACAAATACTGAAACACTTAATTAGATGTCATGAGATCATGCTATGTTATATAACTACGTGCTATAAACATGCATTTTCCCCAAAAGAAATGCAATACAGTCATAGAAATGAGAAGAAATACTGCTTACCTTCCTTCCTTAGAAAATATTCCCTGAAGGCAGAGCAAATCTGGTTATAAAATGAAAAACAAGCCTGAAGTGTACAACTCGCATACAGACAGCAAATACAGTCGTCTCCACGAAGAATGCCTGTTTCTAGCCTTCTGTATATCTTTCTCACTTCTCCACATTGTAGTTATGCTACAAGGACTTGAACTATGCTTAAAATACTAATCTGTATCACAGCTATAGGCACCAGCATATTGCTTAAATGGTACTTACTGTTCCAGAAGTCATGCATCATCCTATAGAGGAGTTTTACACCTCCAAAACAGGGATTTGTTACAACCGAGCAGATTGTGGCAAAACACTGCGCCTGGCTTGTCAGAAAAAGTTGTTACTTTCAGCGAGCAGCACATATTCGCAAAGCACGGTATCTTTACATTTATGCATGTGCATGCGTACCTACATACACACATCTACAGGAGGACTCGCAGCCTGTCTCTCACAACCACATGCTAATTGCTGAATAGGGAAAAAATCTTGTTAGTATTACACACGACCGTTTTTCTTGACCATGGCTTTTGCATACATTTTCACGTAGTACAACCAAGACCGGTGATGCTAGAGAGCATTTGTGACTCAGACACAAGTAATTATTCACATAAAGCACCGAACTGGTTTTGGCTTCCCCTGCGAGAGCGCTGCTACTGCAGCAGCAGTGCAGGGTCTCTCTGCTGGTACTCGTTTGCTGCAGTCTTTGTGCATGAGCCTACGTTATAAACAAATGAGTAGCACAATGACATCCAATACCCAGGAACTAAAGAAAATCATGGAGAATCAATCAGATCCTACAGCAGGCATGTAGATTGGCTGTAAAAACATTTAACGGTAGATAGATTTTTCCTGTGCTGTCAAAGTTAAAGGTACCAAAAGGAAGCACACACTAAGGCATTTTTGTTCCACTGTGATATTGATCCAATGCCAGACGTAGTGAAACACAATGGGCACACAGTCAGCCTTGGTAAATTAGGTAAATTAGAGATCATTTGATGGCATTCTATTGTTGCTATTGTAATCACAGTAATTTTCACTGGTAATGGTGCTTCGTGATGAAGTGCGGTTCTCACAGAATAATTGTGAAAGGTATCGAAAGATTCAGGGTGTAGCATCTGGTTTTAAAAGCTCTTCAGATTCAAATTGGCATTTTACTTTATCTTGAAAATTTATTAGAGATTCAGATCATGCCGGTTTAAATGGAAAGGTGAAAGCAGGGTAATTTCAATCTATGAATTATTCAGATTCAGACTGGTGAAATTGCCATCCATGAACTGATTCTCTGACAGTCTCTTTTGCAGAGCCTCCATTACGCTTGTCATTTTTATTTCTTTATCTACAATCTCTTTCTCAGTTACTGAGCTCGTCCCTTAGGGCTGTGCTTCACAAACCAAGTATTTCAAATTGGCAATAACCTAAATGAGTTGCTGTCTCAAATCGCAGTCTCCACAGGCTGTCTTTTCCAAATCATTAAAAACCACATCCACGATGGTGTCTGTTAGGCTCTTCGATTAGATGAATTAAAGAAAAAACAAAACAAAACAAAAGAAAAAACAGCAAAGAGAAGAGACCAGGGCATCATGTTGAAGAAGAGTTATGTTCCTGTAACAGTCCAGCAATGAAAGTGGTGCTTTGTGCTTGTTCCTTTGTTGTCAGTGTAACCCATTCTAGTTGCATAGCATCACGCAGAAAGAAACAACTGTTAAAGCAGGCTGACTTCATGCCCTGATTTCCAGCAGGAGCAGATAAGGACTGCATTATAGACAGACTAATCCACGCAAATATACACTCAGAGACCAAGCACAATTAATAGCTTCTTACAGGCAAGAAAAACCAGAAGTAGTAGAAGTAGTTGTATTAATTGCAGTATGAGAAGAAGGAGAAGCGACTGGATTACCGAAAGGGTTTCATTCTCTCGGACTCCAACTGATACAGATTGCAATCCCAGAGACTCTCCACTTGATGGCTGGTTGTGTCATTGCTAGTCGACTGCTGCCCTGTATCCAGAAGGACTGGGGATTGATTTAGGTCAGAGAGTCTGGTTTCTCGTTTGAGCTTTGCTCTAAGTGATGTAAGAAATTGCGGCAATCTGTGTTACCAATCTATATGACCCTGGGACGCTGGCACAGCTTCGGCAGTGGAGTGCCTGCAAAGGCCCCAGTCGTACAAACAGTGACAAGTACCATCTCCTTTGTCCTATCGCTGCAGGTATATCGCCGTGGTATAAAAAAAAAACCCTCTTAGTACACAAAGTGGGAAACCAGGCGTTCTTCCTCAGAGGCAGTTTGGGTACAGAGCTCCGAGCAGTCCCTGCTCAGCTGAAAATGCTGCCAGGCTGAAGCCGACACATCCAGGCTGTGTGTCTGTTCCTACGCTAACACCAGGAAAAATTCCCTCGTACGAAAAAGACAAGAATAAAAAAAATCTATGCTGCTTTGTGCCTGGTTCTATGCGTCTGCTTTGCCGCACTGCGACTAGAAAACTGCAGCAGTAAGAGCTCTGGCAGTTGCGATAATGTAGAAAGCAGCAGCTCTGTGACACAGCAGTCAGCTGACTCGCAGTGTTATCATTCAATGTCCTCTATAGAATAAGGCCAGTTTCTAAGGTAGCACCAGGAGGATGACCTTGCATACAAAAATTGGGCTAGAAGGAGCAGCGAGACTCATGCGCACCTGCAGATGATTTTGGGGTGATGTATAGCATTATCGTCGGGGACGTGCAGGTCTTTAACGGTCTCTTTTCTCTTCCTCCTTTCCTTCTTCTTTACAAAACAGAACGTGTCATTTATTGAGCAGTTTTCCTTCTGTCATGAAATAGTCAATGTGGTCACGCACAGCTGATGACAACAGTTGTCATTAGTAACAGTCTTTAGGTAAACTATGTTAAAAGTATCGCTTGTAAACCACATTTCTGCAAGAAAACCTGATGGGTTTTGGTTAACTCGCTCCCTCCCCATGACTACGGATGTGCTCCAGGAGAGAGAAAGTAATCATCGGGTGAACACCCCTGAAGGACAAGTCCTAATTGGCAAGAGCACGTTTCTGAGTTCTCATCAAGGCATCTAACTACCTAGACTGATTTTCGTGGCTCTCTGTAGCTCCCAGCTAAGTTCACTGGGAACATTTGGTTGCTCGTGCCTCTGGGAAATTGGAGGGGAGAACTTTAAAGTTACAGCTGGCAAATATAGGAACTGATTAAAGTTCAGAGTCAACAGGAGTGAAGTGCCCCATCGCCACCTGAGACTTTGAAAGTTCCCCTGGGGAACATCAGGCATGGTCTTGAAAAACTTCACCACGTGCCTACCTACTTAAATTATACCTAAAGCTAGAACAGCTCCCTCAGAAATTGCCATAAATCAACTTGCCAATCACTTGCTGAAAGAATTTATATTATATTGTGTTACCCTTAGCCTAGGAGGGATCAGCTTCATCTCAGTGGATGTGCTGTACTTGCTCAGGCCAGAACTAAATTGGCTCTCACAGTTACTACTGTAGACTGTGCATTTCAGTAAAACACGTTATAAGTTCATTGTAAAGTACTGAAAGTCTTAGCCTGAAATTTAGCAACAGTCAAGTAAGCAAGCAAGCAAGTATTATACACCAAGTTGGTATTCCCTGCAATAACTTGACGCATGCTAAATTACATCAGCATTAAAGTAGACATAATACAGAATTCTGTTACAACACAGCAATTTGCACCAAAACCCAAACAAACTATAATAAAGACATAAAAATGTTAAAAGCTGTGCTGTATCTTTAAGGTGCAATTCTCTTAGCCAACACAAAGAGCAGAGCACCCATGCAAAAACTGTATGTCCATTGCTATATTGCTCCAGGGGGAGAAATGTCTGTTCTCATGTGTAGCTGGTTAATGGACAAGTAATATAGCCTCAGCCCTGTCTCTTCCTTAATCATTTTTTATTAAATGCCCCAAAGGCATTCTTGCAATCAGCAAAATCAGCACAGACGTCTAGCAGGGCGATGCCTGCGCCTTCCTCCTCCCCCTTATGACCAACCGACCACACTCCTTGATGACAGGCTGTGCCTCCACAGCCCCATACACTTGATATTCCAGAATAGCTTTTCATTTGCTGTTCCAGGATCTCTGGTGTGAGCTAGGCAGATGCCTGAAGCCTAGGCAAACTCCAGGAAGCCAAGGATGCCAGTTTTCCTGCCTTAAAAGATTTGCTGAATGACTAGTGTTGTCTGGACTGTGCTAATGAAGTCTCCTTTTCTGCTGAGCTCCTCTCCATGGCCTCACTTTCTGGCCTCAAGATAAACTGGATGGCTGTTCTCCGACAGGGATCTTTCAAGCAGCAGCTCCTCCTAAGCAAAAGACGGTCTGTAGATGGCAGAAGATGCGTTTCCGCCAACCATTACAGCCGTGGGAGGGGACCGGGCAGGAGGGAGCATTTCTCTCCTCTTCCTCAACCACCAACCAACCCCGTGGGCCCAGCTACAGCTAAAACAATCGCAAACTGAAAGGTTCTCCCAAGTTTTTTCCCTGTAATCCCGTTGTCTCTTTGGGTGCCTTGGGGGATCAGGAATGTGTGAAACGCAGGACGGGGCATATCCACTGACAACAGCTGAGGAGCTTTCCTAAAACCCACATTAGGGTTTGGTTCCGAGAGCGACTTTGCACTTTAGTTTTCTGGTGTTGATGAAGGCTAATGCAATTTCCTGAAACGTGCGCAGAGCTCCTTTTCTGGTCATTAACACACACACCTCCCCCCATGAACAAGATCCTAATTTGGTTTTCTTCAAGTCTGTTGCAGAAGGTTCAAAGTTGAGTGTTTTGATTAGTTCTTGGCTATGTATGCATGTGTATGTACTATATTACACTGCATTACATTGTGTTTAGGGTGAGAAATCAACACGTGGACAAATTTGGGAGAAGTGAAATATTGAAAACTTTCACCTCGTTTACCACTTAATAACTCTGGGAACAGAACAGATTAAAATTTTGCCTGTTTTCTCCCCCTCTTTTTTTTACTGAAATAAAAATTGCATCCAAGCCCATAAACTGTATTCCAAGTTTTAGCTGAACACAATTAGAAACAGCTTAAATATTAAACTGAAAGCTGAAGGGCCAATGACATTAAAGGGACGTTCTCTCACAGGCTCTTAACTGTAGCACTGCTGACAAGATGTGGTATTAGAGCTGGATTTTTAAGGCATCACCAAATATATCCCACATATTATGTGACATTACAAACTCAAAGCATTTTACAAGTCCTATGGATGCTGTGTTCCCTCTTCCTAAACATGTGCAACACCACGTTCATTCAGCTGATGTTATTTTAAAATCTCAGAGCATTGTTGCAAATTAATCAGGCTAGTTTATGTTCTATGCTTTTTCTCTTATGTTGGTTATGATTTTTAGCCAATGCATATACTTACATGCTATTTTTTTAATCAACTAATATTTATTTCAAATGGAACTTTTAAGTTTTTTTCTTTTTACTTATCAGATTTTAGTAAACCCGATTGCTTTGATTTTAATGATACTGTTGTGTAACCAAGCAACAGGGAATACATTAATCTACAAGTTTTTCCTGTCCATTATTAGTTGACCTAGTTTTTTATTCCTTCCCAATCAATATACAAACTTTGGGCCTTCAGGTATTTAAAATAATATACACATATTGTATAAGATCTTCCCAACAGCTGCTTCTCTTAAGAGCTCAGCGAAGTAGCATATTCACCAACACCCCAAGCTCCCTATATCTTCAATAAGCTTCACGTAAGTCACGTCTACTGGGAGAAAAGAAAATCCAAACCTCTTACTTTTCTTCAACAGAATTTGCCAAGGAACTGATTTTTCTAAAAACCTGAAAACACTTTCGGAACTCGTCTCTAAATACACACAGAAAATGGCCTTATCAAGTGGGATGCTAACCTGAGATACAGAATTGAACTTTTACAAGCTGCCCTCAGAAGACAAACAGGGGCTAATTAAAAATACAACTCTTGTCACAGAAGTGAAAGAGAATCCTGTGTATTTCCCAATCCTGCTTCTGCAAATCCTTCCTGCTGAAACAGCTGAATCAGAACAAATTGCTTGTGTGTGAGTTACTTCAGCCATATGGTGAAAGAAAAAAAGAGCCGTGTGCCTCCTCAGCTATGTAGTAAATAGGAACTACCTCCATGTGGTTTTACACATTTATAGCTAATGCAGAGACCTAAATGCGAAATCAGGGAAATGAAGTGAATTTGTGAGTCTCTCTCCAGGACTTGGGGCTTATAACCTATTAGAAAGATGATATTCATCCAGGTACAGATAAATGTATATATATATTGCAATGCTGATTATTCTGATATGAATGACCTTTTTGATTCCCATGATTAAACTACAAACAAAACTAACCATGAAAAATAGAACAAAATGGCGATATGCATAAACCATGAACAATAACATGGAAATTTTTTGATCCAAAGCACGAGAGGATCACTGCACGAGGTTGGTGAATAGGATGCGACAGGAATGTCAGTAAAGGACAGGCACAAAAGAGATATCTTGTTGTCCGTGGCACATTGTTGGTGTCAGTCACTAATGCTCTCCTTGGCATGTGGAGAACATAGCTCAGAATGTATCAACATTACTTCTTTTTTCTATCATTATTAGTAGCAGTCAGTTTAAACTTTCCATGATAGAAAGCAAGACTTGTGCAAAGGGGCGGCTGCATGTCTTGAGGAAGATTATAGTTACACATCTGACCTTATTTGGATGTTACATTTGATAAATCTGGGATAATTAATCGTGGCATAATCTATGAGATTACCCATTTGGGGCCTCTGGTTCTTCACCTTTTGTTTGTGCTTCAGTTGGTATTTCTGTTTGCTAAGACTGCAGTAGTGCCAGGGATGCATGACGAAACAATCCTGGAGAGAAATAAAAAGCAAAAAATATGGCATAAAGTAGGGGAACCTCTATAAAAGGAGAAAACTGAGTGCACTGAACGTATTGGCCAAATGCAGCAGTCTGCAGATAAAAAGCCATCAATCTGCTACAGCCCACCCAGAAACCTGAAATTCTCCCCAAACTTTCAGGACCCTAATCCTCTAATAAAAACAATTCACACCTATATCCAGAACCTCAAGCTCTCATGAGTGTTTGCATGGTTGTGTATTTTTGTCTGGTTTATATGTCATGATTTTATTTAAAATTACCGTACTCCTAATACAAGGAGTTTTAATGTTCAGTATTGCTTGCAATTAGAAAATAAATCAATTTGTTCATTTAAACCATTAAAATACACCCAGCTAAAAATAAAAATTGGAATGAAATATTGCAAATAGAAACAAACATGCAGGGAAGTGCTGAAGTGAATGCAATCAGTTCCAGATTTAAAACAGCCTCCCCACACTCACCCCCCTCCCCCCTTTCCACTACTGGGTGGTCACGGACTCATGGCTGTTACTAGTGGTTTTCTTTAGAGTCATTCCAGACTTCTATGTTCACTCACTTAAAAATGGGAAAAAATAGAGGTATTGACTTAATTTTCTACATGCTTTGCCTTAAGTTTCAAAATCTATCCCAGAGGAAGCAGGCTCCTGAAATGGCGCTGGAGTGTTCCTAATCAGCAGAGCAGTCGGAGTCTGGAAGAGGCTTGCAGTCAGGAGAATTTGGGTTAAAAAAAAACCCTATTATTCTTCAGGATGGAACCCGCTATGTTTATAGAGGGCAGTATATGACATACAGGCTGTGACAGGTGAAGGCTGGGCTCCCGGATATTAGCGAGTGATTTGGCCCTGTATAAATTTCTGGGGTTTTACTTGGTACTAGCACTGGTCTGGCCTCGCAGGAGCAGACAGATGCTAGGTGAGCTTCTGGAGCATGTCCTCCAGGCCAGGGAATCCAAAAGGAAGCCAGCGTGCATGCTGCAAAGGGGCTCCATGACGTGAACATCAGCAGTGTGAATGGAAACAACTGAACGATTTGCTTCAAAGCTACCCTCCTGATCCAAGCTGAAGTGATAGTAGAGCCACAGACAAATCTCTTCCCATCTTACGGTCAGTGGTAAAACGGAACTATTTCAATGAAACAGCCACTGGGGATCAGCCATTCTCACCTCTACTCCCAGCCTTCATCCACAGTGTGTCCAGAATCAGGCATTGTGTGATACAAAACTGCTTAATATTGTATCCAATACCCAAAAGAATATCAACATCTGGGGGTTTGTGTAAGACTAAAAAAAAAAGGTGCATAGGAATATTTGGAGAATATTACATGGGCTGGTGTAACATAACTAAATAATCAATTAACACAGTTGTTTGGGTTTTTTTTTTCTGTTCCCATTCAGTTATGAAATAAGCACTTAAAAAGCTATTGCATTTCTTCTCATTTTAACTTGCATACTTCTTACCTTTCCCTTCCTCGTGCCACAACTCTGGTGGCCACAATGCCTGTTTCACTTTCCTGTTCTCAGGCACAACTGCGACTTGGTCTGAGCTCTCCTACCTTGAGGGGCAAGAGCTCAGCTTTGTGTCCCACTCATTCAGGTGCGTTGATTTGGGAAGTCCCAGCTTGAAGTTCTCCTACATGCCTACAGTGCAAGGTCCAGGGTCTGAATACCCTGCCTTGCAGGGCATCAAAACGAACATCTACCTGCAAGGCAGCAAGGAGCTAATCCACATCTCCTCCAAGGAAAAGATGAAGGGGTCAGAAGGAAATGTCCTGAGAGCCTGTCTTGGCTGCAGGCAAACCTGCCAGAGCCTCCTGCACAATCCTCCTCTCTGGACACAGCGCTTCCCATACCCTGGACATCAGCTTAGCTTTCCTAACACTAAAATACGTACTTTTAATGGCCTTCAGCAAGCTTTCTCTGCAAATAATCTTTCTGACATTCTAGAATAAGTAGGGCAATAAATCACATAGTAACGCAGGTCTCATGTTTGGTCTGCTGGGACCTGCGAAGCTGTGGCAATGCAGTCACTTACTTAGAGTTAACCAAATCATCAGTTCGTTCGCTAGCTTAATAGAAACCATTTTACATACAGATCAGTAACTTGTTTTGCTGTTGAACTGTAAGAGTACTTTCACTTGTATACCACTTTTATACTACATACAGCATAATTCACTCTTCTAAAGTTGTGAAGTTACTTCTACAATAAAGTATTATTACTCAGAATTAATAAGATGATTAAAACTGGTTGCAATATAGCTGCTGTAAGCAACCACTATGATTTAGTTTTTAAATTGCATATGCTTAAGAGAAGGTGGTATGCATAAGCTCCTGTATAAAGGAATAAACACTTTCCCAACACTCAAGCAAACCTGCTTTGATCAGAGGTCAATCAATTACTAATATAAGTGTTTAGTGCTGTGTAGTGCCAATTTAACTGTCATCTTCTATGTAGTGTTTATATCTATTGATACAGTAGCTTAGAAGAAGAGCACAACCAAACCGTTATAATCCTTAAAGGTAAACGTCTTCTGTGGAAGTGCACCAGAAGGTAATGTCTGGAAGACCACCTTCCATATACGTACATTTTTGGATTTTTGACAGGCCCATCCCACGCGTGGTTCATGGGCAACAGTGCCCACACGCAAACAAGTTCAGACTTGAGCGCCTGGAGCACTGGAGGCTGCTGTGCAGACGGGGACCACGCACCCGATACCTTCACTCTCTGTTTCATCCTTCACCCAGGAACCTTCCACCTTTTCTGGCGGGGGTAAACCACATTTACATCTCATACTAAGACACAAATGCAGGCAGGCAAACTGCCGATTGCTAGGTCTAGGGGGATGTATCTGTGGAAATACCACCCTAGACTTACCCAGTTTCATGTGCTTTGTTTTTCATCGGCATCTGCGGTTGGGAAACAGGAAACTGTGCCTGATGGACTCTCACCCACTCAGAGGAACTCTAACGCAATTATATTAAGTACATAGCAAGCACACATCACTTAGCAGATGTGCATTTAAATCCACAGCTCTTTCACGAGCCATGTGAAAGTGCTTCACAGTCACACACAGCTTATGGACTTCTTTGCTTTAAATTTTCAAAAGCATTCTATTTAATGATTTCTGTAGTTTTATATGGCCCTTGAAAATTACTTGTTTCTCCTTCTATCTGTAAATCAAATATAGCTCGATCAAAAAGAAAACAGAATTTAAATCTCTTTTTGGGTGAAATAAAAATGTGCCGTTCTGTTTTGAAACCTAAAATGAATGATAGTGGTTATCTTTTCCCGAGTTGACTTAACAGGGCCAGGATTTTATGTGCAGTGTTTCCTTTGCTGTGCAGTCTGAGGATGGGAATCGTGTTTCTGTGTCTTTGACACAACACAAGATGCGGTGTATCTCTGATCTTATCTGAAACTATAAAGTGCTGTTATGCTAAACAACAATATAATGAATGATTTTTTCAAAAAAAATCAGCAAAGGAAGCTCAACCAGTTCTTCTAGTTGAGTTATTAGATACAATTAACATTCATCTTGAATTTATCCCCTTTTCCTTTCTGGAATAGTTTAAAAAGTGAAGTAAATGGCTTCAAAAGTAACAGAAAACTCATTTCACAATTTTTTTTTTAATATAATTTCAACATGTTTAAACATATACTTAAAATATGTCTTAAAACACTTTTCTGGAAACAGGTTTCTCTGATCTCTCTTAACCATTTTCCTGAAAGTTCATTCACGTTTCTCCATCTGATTATGCACTAACCACATGATCTTGTTTCTGCTACCATCAATGGACTAATTCCCCAATGGCTGAAACACGACAGCTACACGTGTGGCCCCAAGTCCTGGATGGGCCGACACATCCGCATAGACCGGGGGTCCTGGAGGGGCAGGGGTCGCTGCTGCAACGCTTTGAACATTTGAAAACAGAGTGGGATTTTTGTTTTCCAGTTTGATCTTCCTAACTCCATGGGCCTTGAGCAAGTTTTTGGTTGGTGAGTTTGCTGTATGGTTATTATTTATTTGGTAATTAGCTTAAGCAATTGAATGTGTCAAGTTGGAGACCTTTAGGTTTGAAATATAATGTGCATCAATGAATGTATAAACAAAATTATGCATATTTACCATATTATGAAATTAATCATAATCCATATTAAAATACGATACCAATGCTTGCGAATGGTGTTATGAAATGAATCTTAATCTGTGTAAAAATAAAAGTTATTCTAATACTTATGAATTTTTCCTACTGTGAGGTACTGTTTTTCTTAATTTTATTGTTGCAAAACTTAAACTACTTAGTCTGAAAAGATCCATGGCACACATCTAGCTAAGGCTGGTATTTTGTTGAAAAGTTTTGGTTAAGTCCATTTCGATATTATCACTAAGAAAGAAGATGTCTTGTCCACGTTAACAGCACCATGACATTTTACAAGCAGCTCTGCTGAGAAGCTGCTTTGTCGAAGCATGAATGGGAAATCTGACAGCCCAAAGAACTGCATTGCTGTGAAAATTTGTCATAACGTGACCAAGTTATGAGTTTCTGAAATATTGAAGTTCACATGAGTTTGGGGTTTAAGGTCTGGCATTCAGTGTTTTGGAAGATTAGGATCTGCCCACCAGGCTCTGCTTGTTCCACCTCCAGAGTGACTGATGGTGTTTCATCCCCTTGCAGCTTTGGGCACGTGGCTACGTGCTGAGGAAGCATCATCCATCCTGGGGCTACAGCATTTCCCTGTACTCGCGCTTCTTGACCATCAAAGGCTGCTGCAAAACCAAGAACAATGTCATGCTATCTGGCAAGAGAAATTTTTTTTTTTTAATAAATTAAAAATGTATATTTTAAATAAATATGTGCAAAAAAGGTTTTTTTACAGAATGCCAAGATTAAGGTTAAAATAAAAGAAACGCTTTTCTAATATAGTCTAAAGACTGCTGGGCAGACATTTTAAATTATGTTTTAAATAATCCTGCTTTCTCCACATGATTTCATTGTATAGAACTTTGGCTTTAATAATTACTTCTCAATTTGCTCATAGCTATTTTATAGACATTCAATCTTTTGATAACCCCATTCTTAGCTCAGCTGTTTTAGAGCTGTTTTCCCTATTTGCTGCTTATTTCAATTAAGCAGAAGTCCAATCCCCTCTCACCTTTAGCCTGCCAAAATGAAGAAGTCCAGATTTTTTAGCCTCCACACATATATCAGATTTCTCCACTCCCTTGGAGAGTAACTATTCTCTAAACCTATACTAATCTGAATTCATCTTTCCTCAAAACAGATGACTAGTATCCCAGGTTTTTCACTAGTATCTAACCAGGGCCTTGTATAACAGTTTCAACCTCCATTGGGAAAAAAAAAAAAAAAAAAAAAACCCACCACAAAACTAAAGTGATCTTGGAATCATTATGATTTATGAAATTATTAAATTTGTGGTTTTCTATGGCTGCGGCACCTTGATAAATGATAATGTTGCTGTGACAGACTTGGATATCCAGACTGCTCCATCTGCCTTTGTCATTTATAACCACCGTGCACTTATCCCGCAGTAACAATGATTACTGGCAATCTGTACCAGCTTGGATTTGCACTTTGTACTTCCTTATCCCATTTCTCCTGCCTCATTCATACGCTAATCCAGTTCTCCTTGTATGTTCTCCCAATCCTCCTATCAGCAGTGCCTCTTTGTGTTATGAGTAGATTTCCCTAATGTGCTTCCAAATCGTTAATGAAAATACTAAATAAAAACAACGCCAAGACCAATCCTTGCACGTCTTCCCTACGAGCTTCCCTCCAGCCCAAACCTTCCCTTTCCAGCAGCCCCCGGAGCTGATCTCCCTGACGCTGTGCCTCGCTAACTGCACACACGCTGTAAAGTTCCCCATCTTCTCCAGTTTAATTAATAATTTCCTATGCGGCACTATATCAAATACTTAACTGACCTCTAAATACTTCTTTTTGTTTTTCTAGAGAATTTTTTATCTTATCTAATGCAGCTTTTGAGTTACTCGGCCACAATGCACCTTTTGTAAAGCCAAGAGCGTATTTGCCCCATTTACCATTTACTTCCATCTGTGCATTATACTGCCTGAACTGATGAAGATCAAAGACATTTCTTTTTACCACTCTGACCTAATTTTGTTTGGAAAACTTTGTTATTATTAATAGTATCAAAGGTACCAATGCTATCATCTCTCCCTCCAGTGTGTCACGGGTTTAGACGTGTCAGTGCCAGAACTGAAGGTCGTTTCCTGGCTCCGCTGGCTTGTCTTGTCTTTGCCTGCCTGAGCCCATTTCCAGCAGAGGACTTTCACTGATTAGATGAAGTCTGAAGTCTGGAGCACAAACGAAGAGTCCCTGCTGTGGGATAGCTGTGGGGTTTGTTACATTTTATAGATCAGTGAGAGCCACTTTTTCTCTTACACGCTACCTTGGGCAACAAATGGTGCGTGGTCCAGGGGCAGCGGTCTCTCTCAAACAGGTTTGCCATGAATGGAAAGTGAAGTTCCTGCGTCCTTCCGATGAGCACTCATTTCCCCTAGCTGCTGCTTCTTTTCATGCCCTTTTTCTTCAGAGGCAGCATCCGAGACTAGTAACATTCTTTTTAAGGCTCAAAATCTAGGTGTCTCTTAGTAGATTAAGGAAGAAAAGGTCTTTTCTTACCCCTCCTCATATACCTCCCCCCCCCCAAGCCAAGATACAAAAATTTACCTCTCAAATGCTCCTTAATAGAAAATAATATTCTATGAGAGTAAAAAAAAAAGTAATTTGTGTTTGCTTGCTCTGAAGTCTGCCAGAACACGTGTTTAGTAACATATTCTGAGCTGGATATGCTCACCTGTAGGCTGTCAGGAATAATTACTACTTGTGAGCCTGAACTGTCATTATTAAAATAATGGTGTGCTTAGTCATTGAAAAGCAAAATTAATCCAATTCCATTTCAAGTTCTAAACAGGCAAATTTGCAGAAAGCCCTCAGATTGACTTGAGAAGATTACTGAATATAAGTAATATAAATTCTGAACTGATGAGCTCCCAGGGCCAAAACACCCCTCTGTACCTATGGTAAAAGGGCAAAAGCCGAAAGTCTCATGGCACGGGAAAGCCAGGTGAGTTCAAGGTCACTGCTGCCATTACAATGGAGTATGGGCTTTGAGGATTGACTGCGTGATATTAGGAGTCAGACCACTCTCTGCACTACAAAAAGGTAAAAAAAAAATAAAACACTCCCTAGAAAATACACCAGATTAGGCAGTCTTATGAAGTACTGTCTCACATTAGAAATTTGCCTGCATTCAAGTAGAAAAAGAATGGATAGACACGAAAGGGAAGAAAAGCACTTTAGTACCTGGTGGTTTCTTCTGCACTCAGAACCAGCGTGGGGAGGCAGAGAGCAGCACTTCCCTCCAATGTTGCACCCATTTCAGCTGTGCACTCACCTATGTTTCTAAAGAAAATTGTATGAGCTCTGCACTTCCTAAGACTAAATCTTCCTTCAGTAGATTACGTTTTACTAAGTCTTCAGACCACTGAAATAAAAAATAGTAACGTAATAAGCAAGTACATAGAATCCTGATTCCCAGAGTCCTGCGATGGCGCTCGAAGCTCAGCGCTTGCTTGGCAAACAAGCCAAGGTTCTCGCTTTCCTTGCTTTGGGAGAAAAAGAAAAAAAGTGGAAACGTGACTCGAGTGTTGAAGATGCTGAGATGGATGCCTGGGTCAGCAAGCAGACATGCCAAGAATTAGGAGACTCCAACATCTCACCGGGCCCCCCAGAGAGGAGGTGGCTCTCCGGTGCAGAGCAGCCTGGCTGGCAGTCATACTGCTCCTGCGCTCTCGCAGTTGGTTCCCTTCGGTGCGTGGCTGATGGAAACCGCTGGTGCTCTGAGCTTCTCCCCGGGGTGTACTGCTCCACGGACCGACCTGGGCAGAGAACAAGCAGCATTTGCCTAAACGTCCTCCTGCCACAGCACTGAAATGGGACACTGCTCCTACGCTTCTTTCTTCTTTGCTTTGCTCAGCAGTAAAACCGTTATTAGTATCAACACTGAAATCACATCGATGGGCACTGGAGATAGAGCCAGAGATAAGAAAAGCACGTTCTAGCCCTCACTGCTGATAAGAGCAGGGTTTGCTAAAGAGAAGATTCAGGCTTTTTCCCCCAGTCTTTCAGAGTTTTCTTTAAAACCATCAGGACTACACCCATTTTTCCCCTTTTTAATGAATAAAACAGGATAAAAGTTGCAAAAGGTGCTTCATTCATAGCCTCAAGGGCAGCGCCGCCCAGAATGGTCAGCTGAGCCTCAGTGGGTTACTGTGGCCTCAGTACACACAGGCACAGTGAAAAAATGGACCTGTTAAAAATCATTATTGTCACTAACACATTGCTATTGCAAGTGTATTTAAAATGTTTCTGCTGTTCTACAGGTCCTGTGTAGAAAAGACCTGTAGAATAAATGTCTTTAAAAAAGCTGTGAAAAGAGGTGCCACCAGAGCCGCCCCTAACGCTTTCCTCCATGGACCAGAAGGGCGATGGTCGTTCTTGCCTTCACCCTCGCTAGCGTGAGGTGGTCCCGGGGTAATGCTCGGTCTCGCTGCACAGGCATTTCTGAGCAGTGCTGCTGCAGCTGGCACTCAGCCCCAGCCAGGCTACCCAGGACTCGCACCCCACGCTAGTGACGTGAGTGCAAATGCACCCCCGTACCCACACTGCGGTGCAGACGGTGAGTGAACTCAGTATGAAGTGTGAAACCTTACAACGGGTAGACGTGCATGCATGCATTAGTATCCTCTGCATTAGACTGGAATTAACATGTGTAACCAAGCAGAAGCAGTCCACTATTCAAATATTCAACTTCTGGAAGTTAAGTTCAGACTGAGCAAGTAAATCTGGTAAGGCAGTAGCTCCACTGTCCAACAACAAAAGCTCCTTAAGCTGGAAGCTTAAAAATTGCTGTTGGGGCCTTATTTGCCTAACTGTAAGTTCATACATTTTACAATGTATTAATCTGGGTAATCCTATCTCCAACCCCAGTGACAGAGTAACTGATGTAGATATATCTGGAAAGATTTTAGCTGGAGAAGAATCTTCCCACCTACAATAATACGATGAGCGATAAGAAGGAGCATGAACACCAGAGCCTTCAAAGTCAGGCCAGGGGAGAAAAAAGGCCAGTTTGTGCAAAATCTTGGCATGCATCCAGTCATTATTTGTGTCAAATTACGAAATGTTTTAAAGCCTTCATCTTAGATTCTCAATCTATGAAGAACACTAATAGGCTTTTTAAACACAAAGATCTTATTTTCAATGTTCTATACAGCAATGCAAATATAGTGCTAGGATTAAGTATCAGATCAACAAAAATGTGTTAAAAAGTGAAAATGTAACTCAGAATAAAAAGTCAGAAGGAATTCCAATCCACTTCAGAACAATGTGTGCAGAGAAAGGGGCTAATCTGAATAGGCAAATTATTCCCTGCAATGATTTGTTCAGGTCCATTAAATTCATACATTTAACGGTTGCCAATTATTATGCATATATGCTGCTCTATGCCAGTGATAAGACACTGCTGGTCATGCATTTTAAAACCATAATCAGGATCAAAATCTCAGATTCTTTTCTCTTTATTTCTCTTTTCTTGTTAAACTCACTTACATGCACAGCTTCATTACTTTTGAGAATACCTGACTTACACACATTGATATGTGCTAATAGCAGTACTCTTTACTATTAACACTCCTTTTGCTGGGAAGCAGATCTGAAGATACATGTGAGCAAAATGTATATAAGCATGTAAGTTTTAGAGGGATTATTATTGAATCACTCTTTACTAACACAAAGTGGTCTTGATGTAAGTGAAAGCAAAAAAAATGACACAATCGAGACTGTCACTCCATTACAAAATCTGGAAAAGACTAATTGGTAAGGACTAAATACATTTATTTTAAACAGGCACTTGAATTTTGTACCAGAATATGGAGAGCTTTGGAGGTTATGTGGTTGGTTTACTACTGTATGTGTATCTGTGCATCCCAGTGTCCACAGTGTGAGCTATAAAGCTAAGAACAGAATTTAATCCTGATTTTTTTATGACTATTGAAAAATTAGCTTATACAGAGTGTGTTTGATTACTTGGAAGAGCTGATAGTGAATCCACCACGTGACTTGATGGAACTAAACAGGCAAAACTGAGCCCCCATCAATGAGAGATCATTCTTTAAAAAAAAAAACAAAACACCCCCCCCCCAAAAAAATTTATTCTTGACAAATAACCTCTGTTCTTCTTTAGATTAGAAGCCTAGAGAGCAAACACACAGTTTTAAAGTTTCTAAATCCCTAGAAAAAGAAATGAAACCAAATGGATTCTCTGAAAGACATTTTCATTTTCTTCCTAAGTGGCACAAACTAAATAACAGAAAAGCCATGCACACAAAAATTAAACATAAATTCAACAGCTAGGCCAGTTTACAAATCACTTCTGTAGCCCTGAAGCAAGATAAAAGGAAATAAATATACTTCATGGTTGGTAACCTATTAACTGACACCAACTGTTGCAGCTGCGAATAAAACAAATGCATGATAAGATTAGATATGTTGATTGCACCTGGCCATCTGTAAATTGCTGCTTACCATAAGAATCACATGCTTTCTACTAGTCACTGTGATAAATGCAGAGTAACTGTTGTTGGTAGGGTTTGGGGTTTTTTTTCCTTTGGTAAATAACAGAGGAAATAATAAGGAAAAACTTACATGCAGCGGATTTATTTTCTAGTTTGTGCAAAAATTGCCCAGTATTTTCCTGCTTTGAAAGAGAGAAGGAATCAGTTGAATAAATGAGACTGTATCTCACCAGTGTGGACTGAACAACTCAGCCAAATGTGTTTGTTTCAGAGAGAGAAAAAGCACTTTGTAATAAAATTGCCTTCGGGATTGCAGAGGCCTTGCAAGACTTTCTATGGTTTTGAACAAAAATACAATACGAATATAAGTTAACTTACCAACAGCTACAGCAGTCACTTTTTTCCCCTTGAGGGAGTCATCAACAGCTCCCAAGTAACAGCTCCCTTTATTTTTAGACTAGAAAAACCACACAGAAAAGAGGAGGCTAGTTGCACGCGCGGCATTGGGACGCTGCTTTGCCTACTCACGCCCGGGTGTCAAAACGCTGGGAAGCGGCGGGTGGCCGTGAAGGGCGGCCCGGGGCTGCCATGTGGATCAAGGTGTGCAAAATCACTGGCGCCCCCCACCCCCACCCCCCCGGAGCTGCTCTCCCGCTCCCCACATCGCCGCTGGGGTTGGGGTCTCCCCAGGGAGGGCAGCTGAGCGCCTCGTGGGGCAGCAAACCTGTTTCAGCCCAAGGGCTGGGAAGCGCCAGGCGAGCGCCCGCTCCTCTGCGGCGAGGCAGTGCCGGGACCTGGTGGGCGACCGGCTGCCGTTCCCGGGTGCAGGACAGCGGGGTACCGCTGCCCAACCCAGCAGGAAGTTTTCCTGCTTTATCGTGGGAGGATGCAACTGAGCGCTGCTGCCTGAGAGGCGTCTGGAGGATCACCAGCCCCGGGTAGACTTTGCAAATCTTCAACTGGACCGCATACTCGCAAGTCGGTTTGAAGAATTAAAAAACGGAATGGCAAATAAGGAACTCTCCAGATATGGTGGTTTGTCATTTTTTTTTACTCCAAATAGATACCCTCCTGTACTATATTAACTAAACCTGAAAACCTGCTCTACCATCTTGCTGAAAATGTACTTGTGCTATAGTTTGCCCTTGTTACAAAGGACAGTGTCAGCTATGCAAGTCTGTCGTCTAAGTAATGGCATATCGCACGTTGCCACAGTTTCTGTATGCATGCAATATTACAGTCCTCATGAGACAACAGATTCCACTGCCCCTGTCACTGTGTGCTTAATATGGTGCTGTTGCCCTGCATTCCGAAAGAAGAACAAACGCAGGCAAAAAAGTTGTAAATACAATCAAATGGCTGAGTTGAAGGCTCACCATGGCTGTGGCATAGTCGGGTGTCAGCTATCCTTTCACGGCTGGATTTGCTTAGAAATCTGTGAACAATCCAAAGAGCAGCCAGACACCACTTCTGCTCCCCTAGTTTGCGGCAATTTTGGCATTACATGGTGAGCTTTTCTGAGAAGCAGCTTCAAGCCCGTTTAACACCAGGATGTACAGCAGCATGGATTTTGAAATCTCAGTTACTGAATATAGATATGAAGTATATAAGATTACAAAATACATCAGCATATATCTATGTAAGAACAGCAGAGCTTCTTCCATTTATAGCAGTAGAGATGGTATTATATTTCTGGGATAAGAAAATGGAAAAACAAAAATAGATTACTTGAGAAAGTTTAAATGATGGATGATTTTTTTATCTTTATCAGTAGGTGGGCAATTTATCTGTTCACTTGCTCCGTGTGATTCTGAACATGAAATCAGTAAACTTCCCATAGGTAAATTTTTGCAAGATTGGACTGAACGTGACTTACGCGCTGGGCAAATGTTGTTTAAATTTCCTTTACCTGATTAAAAACAAATTAGCGCAGGAGTTATATTAGGGCAAAGCTGAGGCTGAGAGCAGGGAAGCAGAAAGTTTGAGACATGAAAAGCCGTGGGCTGGCGAAGCTATGCAAAGGAGCCAGAAGTCTGCTGGCGCCTGCCTTGCGGAGCCTTCGCCCCAGGAGGGAGCTGGGAGCGGGGCTCTGCACAGGCAAGCGGTGGGACCGGAGCTGGAGAGCAGGGCAGGGCATACCTACACCACAGCCCGTTCCCAGCTGCCGTATAAATACCTCGGACAACTGGAGCCACCCTTGACTCACAGCTGATGGGACACATAAATCAAGAATGAAAAACCTAAAAGCACCTACTATTGCTTCTGGTACCTAAGATGGCTCATTTACAGCTAGCTCAGGTATTTTTACACTACACCACAGTCTGCAGTGTACATTTATCCTAAAGAGCAAGTGTCTCCAGTGTCTATTTCTATAAGAACTTGATATTGTTCTTTTTTAGTTCTGTAGTCTAAATATTGTTTTTTTGCCCAGTGGTCTCACTACTTGTGCCTAACTATTTTTTTTTCCTTCTCCTTTTATATATACAGGGAGAAAAGGTCATACACAGAAGTCTTCAGTATAATGCTTGTACATATGCGTGTGCTCATATTAGCAACATGCTGTGGTGCCTCAGAGATGTTTCTGGACAGTCGTACACCTCTGGAATGAGCATTACTCACACACCAGGTGTAAGATACACAAGATGCAGCGTCGTATCCTGATTACTTCCACCCCGTGCAAAACATCTACCCTGGGAACCATGTAGCTTCCGTGCCACGCTGGCAGAGGCACGGGGAGGTACTTTGTGTCACCGGGGTGAGAGCATGAGGAAAACCGTAAGATCTGCATCGAGACAAACCCACTCACAGGGGGGGGCACACGTGGGCAGCTGCTGTTTATCCCAGCCCTGAGGTTAAAACAGTCAGCGTGCGGGTATGTTGCAGGAACCACCCACCCACCGGCACCGTTACCTTCCACCTCGCAGCCTCCACAAAGACCTGTTTCC
Source organism: Balearica regulorum gibbericeps (assembly GCF_011004875.1). Classification (NCBI taxonomy): domain Eukaryota; kingdom Metazoa; phylum Chordata; class Aves; order Gruiformes; family Gruidae; genus Balearica; species Balearica regulorum. Next base: position 101,874,523 of record NC_046185.1, read on the forward strand.
AGAACGAGTGCATGATGGAGTAAGTCTCAGGCTCCTGGTGGAAACAGGTGCCATGAACTCCGAGGAAAGTTAGTCTAAATGCCAACTTTCTGTATTACCTGGGCGATACGGGGGTTGTAAGGCCATTTTAAAGCTTCTTGTTTGGTACCTAATTGTGTAACTTATTAATAGTTCTGAGCAGACTGTTAACCTGGGGAAGTCATCCAACAGTCAGGCATTAAAATAAATGGGGTTTTGTCTTTGAACGAAATGGGAGTAAGAAGAGACTAATTGGATATGCATAGTCTTTCCTGAATACAAGGATATTTTCTGATGCATCAACAAGATTTGCACCTCAAATTTCAGAGGCAGTCCTCCTAAACCAAACTAAGTGCTGTTTAGCAGACCATCTTTCTATGCAAGTGCTTTGATTGTCAGGAGTGCAATATTTTTCACACTTTTCAACTAGTATATTTATAATCCACAGCATTAATATACATTGGCATCCTCTTCTACAGTAGTCAACAAATCGGTAATTTTATAAAGCAAATTCAACAGTTCACTTGTTTTTCTGCTACTTAGATAAGACACCAGACTTCCTGTCTTGGTGAAATGCATGAGCTGAGGATTAAAATTTTGGAATAATACATGGAAAACACCTGATTCTTTTACTACAAAACAGTGTATAATATTCTAGCTTCCTGAGGTTCTATACAGACAATTTGTTAATTCTGATAGCAATTAATCAAACTCAAATACAGACTCTATAAAGCAATGCAAATTCAGACATCCTGCCTCACTTGAGCACACCTGCACATTGAGATTACTCATATATATGCTTCTTGAGTGTGACAGCTAGATCAGGATTACATACAGTACTGTAGAACTCCACCACCTTTTTTGTGACATTCTGCTCAAAAAGATGAAATTCTTTGAGAAAAAAAATGTCTTTTTTTTTTTAAATACTCACATTTAATATTAAATCAGTAACCTTATTCTGCACAAGCGGCATAAGCAAGGTAGGTGACAGAGATTGTAGAACAGACCCTGGCAAGTACAGAATGGTATCATTTGAGCAATCTATTCAGAAAAGATTTTTTTAAAAAAGATCTACTTACTAATTGTCACACCACCACCATCATTAAGAAAAATTACATGGAAGGAAACCAGGAAGAAAGCCAGACTTTGTCCTGAGCACAAAAGGAAAAATATGGTAAGAAAACCACTTTTTTCTTTCATTCATTTTAGATTAAAATGTATTTTGCCTCTTCCCACCAGAACCTGCTGTTACCTTTTTGACCTGTGCATCAGAAACACCAATTCAAAAAAATTAAGTTAAATAAAATTTGCTTGACAGAAATCAATCCATAGTGTCTGAAGACTACAGGGCTGAATGAGGGAGATGAATTTTTGAGTACAAAGGCATTTTCCTGATAAAAAATACTAAACACTGTCTAAAGTTGAAATATCAGAAAATGGTAGGCCACTCTTAAGACCAATCTTAGTGGCGTGACGTTGCTGGTTTTAGTCACAGTTCTTTCCATGCCTCAGGAGATCCCAAAATTAAAGAAATTTAAAATCATCAGTTATTAACTCCACCTTTCTGTTCTGAACAGTAAACAGCATTATTTGATGACAGGTTCTTCTGGACTGTCTGCAGAAAGCCTCCAGAAAGCTTACATGCTAAGCCTGGATCTGCCTGGGTGACAGTCTTCTGGTGAGTCAAAAGCCGGGTGCTGCTCCAGAGTTTGTCTACCTCTGCCAGCACCATCTTAGACTACATGGATAACTTCAACTGTCCGCAGGTTGCTGAAGGCATTTTCTTTCCTTACGAGTTGGATCCTGTGGATAAGCATCCATGAATAACCCAAAATCTAAAAAAAAAAAAAACAAAACCAAAACCAAAAAAACCAAAAAAAAAACCCCACCAAAAAAACCCACAACTAAAACCTGTGCAAGATTTTTTTATTATTATTTAATTACATTGACTATATCACTCAAGAAATGGTCTTGCAAGAAAGAAGTTAGAAATGCTAAGACACAAATTTTAGAAGAATCCTTTTTTCTGTGTGCACAGGGATTACCTCATGGCTTCTTTCCAGGAGTTCTAAGTATAAGCAACGTTTTGCTTAACATAAGAAGTCATTCATACGCTGAATTAAATAGCATGCAACATCCCACTAAACAATCTTTAAAAACAACCCAAATTTTATTCAGTGCACTGTGGTTTTGTAGCTCCATCTTATCAACGATGCTAAAGTATGGGTGACATCATGATGTTGTGGAAGTGGGTGGAAATATTACTTCATTCTTGGTACTATGTGGGCTTCTGCTGAACTGTCTTCTTGCAGCTGTTTGCAGAGATGGCAGGAAAAGATGAGCTGAACGTTACGAGAGCGGCGGTGATAAGCTTGCAGGAGAAGGCCCGGGAAGGCGAGAGCGAGCAGGAAGGACGAGTACAGATGACGGGGAGGGAGCGCAAGGGGCAGAACAGAGGAGCACATTCAAAAAGCGTGGTGGTCCGAAGGAGCGGGACGCTCCTTCCCTAATCCTCCCGGAGGCAGAAGGCTGGCTGCAGGCACGCACCAGCCGTCGCTCTCCTCTTGGGCTAACCTTCATGGGGTGGCCTTCACGGCAGCTGCAGCTCATGAATATGCAATCTGCTGATACATATGCAGCAGACCTGTAATTCCTCTTCAACCTTGTGGCTATATTGCCTTTCACTTTGCAGAAAAGGCTTGCCGAAACAGCTTTTAAAATGAAGTAAAAGCTTTTCTTAGATGAAACTTTTTAAAAATATATGTTTGCTAAATCTTACAGGATTGGATAGGGGTTACTATTCTCCTTTTAAGTAAATGCAAACAATGTTTTTTCCAAGTTTCTTTTTTATTTTTTTTTAACAGAGCTTTTTGAACTTGTATTATTCTTAGCTAACAAGTTTAAACTTAAAAAGTCACCAAAGTGGATAAAGGAGAGAAGGTATTATCATATTTTCTTATTAAAAATCTCTGGAGAGGTGTTTCTGCCTTTCCAAACCAAACATTTCCATATAAGTGATTAATATCTGAATTAATATAAATATGTATACGCAAATGACTTCTTACCTACTTATTGCATTAAATGAGCTAGAAATGTCTCAGCGTTCTCATAACAAGAGCACCGAGTATCTATGTGAAGGCTTGTATTCAAGCGAAATGTAAGTGAACATACATTGTTGAAGGAAACAATACTGTACAACTTTAGGCAACAGATTTTTTCACCCCTAAGTAAATAATATCCACTATAAAACACTTCCCAGTAATAAAAGTTCTTCTCAACAAAGCAATCGGGGAGACTTCAAAGTGTTTATGAATCATGTTGAATAAAGGTACTCTGTGAATCGGAGTGATGCAATTGTACAATGCAGTTTTCTTCTTGCAAACAGGACGAAGGAGGAGGGCCCACTTTCATGTCTCAGTTTACCCCTCTGATCCTTAGGCACGCTCTTCTTTGATCATGAATATCCGCTATCATCATGTTATTTTAAAAGCCAGGGCTTTTTCCCTCTTAATGGCAAGAATCTCATCAACTTTGTTTTCCTTGGATCAAAACAGGCAACAGAAAGGTGGTGGGAAAGGTGGTGTTCAGCAGCGTACCTCTGCTGTGGCCTTGTCATTTGCAATTCAAGAAGACAAAAATCGCCCCGATATGCCTTTTTAAAGTGCGGCACAGAATGTCAAGGCAAAATATATGTTAGAGAGAGGAAATTTGGTCGCAGACAGAAACACACTGAGAAGTAATACAGGTTTGGGGTTTTTTTTAAGGAAAATAAGATGCCGCCTTTCCCCACCGTGTGGATGCCTGTCGCAGAGTGATGGGAAGCAAGATGTCCCGGGAACCGCCTTAATTAGCCGCAACATTTCCTCTCGGGTCGCTAAATGACCCGCTGACGTTATTGCTCAAGCCGTGCCCGGCTGAGCGCCCTGCTCCGTCCGTGCAGGTGAACACGCCCCACGCGGGTTCAGTCCCGCGGGGGCGTCACCACCTGCCCCCGCCCCGCCGTGGGGGGACGTCGGTCCGCAGCGGGCAGCGAGTTTTCCGCGGGGGGGCGCGGAGAGCCGCGCACTGCCAGGCACCGCCCCTCCCTCCCTCCCTCCCTCCCTCGCCCGCCCCGCTGCGGGCGGTGCGCGGCCGCGGAGCGCCCTCCGCCGCGGCAGGCAGACCTGCCGCCACCCGGCCGGGGCTCCGCCCGCACCGGCTCCGCGCCCGCGCATCCACTGCAAGGCGGGGGGGGGCGGGGGGGGGGATTGAGGGCTCTGCGGATCGTTGCCCGGGCTGGAAGGGCTACGGCGGCAGGAGGAGGGTTGTGCCCGCCCGTATTTATCGTCGTGCGTGGACAGGGTCCCCGCTGCGCGGGCGCGGAGGCGCCGGGGGTGAAGGGAAGTGCTGGGGCTCGGAGCTGCGCTGGGCGGAGAAGGGGGGTAAAGAGACAGGGTGCGCTTTGTGCGCAGCGCGGTGAGGGTGTCTGCTGAGGTAACAGCGTGGAATTAACGTGCGTGTTAATTAACCCCCGTTAATTACCACGCACGCCCCGGCGGAGGGATGATCCTGCCGGTTCCCCCTGGCCGGGGAGCCGCGTCCGCTGGCCGGCGTAGGGGGGGCGGTGGGTGCGGGGACGGGTCGGCCCTGCGCGCTGTGCTGGCTGCCCGGGCAGCGTGCCGTGACGGAAGGGAAGCGCTCCGTGCCGGCAGGGGCACGCAGCGACACGTTTAGCGGGAGGGAAGGTTTGCCTCCCGAAAGCTCAGCCCGAGTCGGCTCCGAAGCATTTCTCACAGCCGACGGAGCTGGGGGTGTGGAAAAGATCAGCTGCAAGGGGTGCAGTTAAATAAGCCTGAGCGCTAGTAATCCTCAGCTTAAGGGGGTGTGTGTGTGTGTGTGTGTATGGTGCGGTGCTAAATCCGCGTGTTTTTAAGACATTTTAACCAGTGGGGACTGCGGTCTGATTCACGCAGAAAACCTTGAATCCGTGCCTGTGGCGCTCAGTACTGCTGCAGATTTGTCCAGGAGCTTTGTCTCAGAACAAGCTCTCTTGCTCCATGTGCCAAGCAAACTGCAGCTTCCAGTTTGCAACGATATGTGTGAGAATTGCGTTATTAATGACCATGCCCTTAAACCCCCGTGATGAGGTTTATGGTCGGTCGCGAAGTGTTGAAGCGGCGTACAGCTGAATCTGTAGGCATTGCCGCTTTTGTATGGAAACCTCCGGAATTTCAGTTAGAAACTTTGCAGCGCTATGCTGCTCAGTAAAACCGGGGGGGGGGGGGAGAGAAATAATAATAGTAATAATAATAATAATAGTAATAACAATCACAATTTTTTTAAAACTCCGGGGTTCGCTAGCTCCGCGCTTTCCCACGTCTGGCAGAAGAGGCTCAGCGCTGCCACCTCGCGTCACTTTCCGCACCGCCGGCCTTACAAAGCCTGCAGGAAGTAGAATGAAGTTTCGAGGCTTTTTGAAGTTGTAAACCGGGGAGAAATCTTGCCAATGCTCTTAAAATGCATTTTAGACGGAAGCTGGATGCTCACCTTTACACCTAGGCTTAAAAATTTGGGGAGCTGGAAGGGACTTTCAGTCCAGCACTGGAGGATTAGGGGTGGAAGCAATTAACTTCAAGGAAACAGCCAAGAAATTGTAATAAACTGCTTTTATAGAGTTTCACATCGTATTCTTACAATTGCTTTATTAAGCAGCTCTAAATTGCACTTTTGTAAAGTTTTCATTCAGGAAATAATACTCTTCTGTCCACCCCACATGCACATTTTTTGAACCAAGATTAAATCAACGTGACTGCTTTCATCAAGATAACACTTAACTCACCTGGAGATAATTTTTGTTCTTGGCAGTCAAGACCTTGCACACTGTAACACAACTGACTGAACAGCTTCTTCTTTCTATGGCTATCAGTTTAGTTTTTATTTATTCTGCTTTAACCTGTGTCTAGAAGTACGAGAATATTTTACTTGCTTTGCAGTTCAGACAAATTGATATTTACATGTAAAATATGATAGTTGGGGGTTGAAATCCTTTCGGATACTGTGCTAACAGGTGGAGCAGCCAGAAGCTGCCGTGCTCCCAGTCCCAGTTTTTCAGGCTGCTGCACATGAATAGCAAGAGTGTAAATAAACCCAGTACTTACTCCTGACACCAAAACCACCGCAAGCCTCCGTTTCTGTAGATTTTGGTGCTATATGGTAGAACAGATTTGATGTTAGCTTTGGGGTTGCGGCGGGGGGAAACATGGCGTGATTTACTTCCAAAGTGTAAAGGTGAGAAACTCCACTGATGTCACTGGATGTCGTCAGCCTAGTAGAAAGCAGTATTTCATCCAGTGCTTACCAGAGGCTGAAAGAGGAAACAAGGTGTTATTTTTTTGCAAGCAGAGCAATAATTTAGGTTGTATCTTTGTAAATATTCTCAGTAATGTAGGTGACCTACCCAGGGAGGTATTAGGAATTGAGGATTTTTCTCAGCACTTCGTGACAGCGTAATAGTTTGAGTCCAGTGTGGAATCTTAACATTCAAAGCTTGTTCCCAAACCAGCTAGAAGCCCTGCTAAAGGACCCTACCATAAATTCTCTTGCAAAAATGTGTAACTTATTTTCAGACCTCTTTCCTAGACATTTCAGCTGTTTCCAACCATTTTTTTTTTCTGATTTAAAAAGTGTTTTTTACTGGTGTGTGGAACAAAATTTTTCACAGCTATTTAGTCTAACAGCCTTTTTGGTCCATGGCCTGATGAATGACATGAGGAATCTCTGGGGAGTAATGCTGCTATTTTTTCATGGCCTTACCACCCCCTTTACCTCAGTATTGGGGTTTTTTTTTGACGTCGCAAGGCCTTAAGGGGTGTTTCACAGCGCATTTCACCACTGCCCTGTTTTGCTTCACTATTGATCATGGCGGGGTGGAGGGAGCGGGACAGCAGTCCCCGAAACGCATCCCGCGCCCTGGACGGGCCCCGAAAACGTGGGGGGGAACCTGCTCGGCGGGGGGGGGGGGGGGGGGGGGGCGAGGCACGGCCGCACCTCCGCCCCGGGAGGCTGGTACCTGCCGGCCGAGCACCACAGCGGGGCCGACCCCCAGCCGCAGTCCCCCGGGGTCGGGCGGCGCGGCGGGGCTGCGGCATGCGGGAGCGGGCGGTGGCGAAGCGCAGGGGAGGGCGCGGAGGGTAAACAGGCGACAAGGGCATCACCTCTTCCTCCCACCGCGCCGGGGGATGAGCTGGATGGGTGGCAGCGAGTAATTAACGCCGTCGCCTGTATGAGGCTCGCCGCCCCGCGGGAGGTGCCCGCCGTGTCTCCCGTCCCACCCCCGGCACCGTTCAGCTCGAACTCCGTGGCGGAGGGGGCGTGACGGCAGCGCTTCGCGGGCACTTCTCGAGGGGTGACGACACACTCTGCGTGTGGGCGTGTGGGGCGCGTGGGTGCCCGCGCGCGGGGCGCTCCGGCATTCCCTGGCAGCGCCCAGCGCCGGCAGCAGGGACGCCCGCCGGGCCCTTTGTGCGGGCAGGTGTCCCCGCTCGCCGCCCACCCGCGACCGCGACCGCCTCCGCCGCGAGCCCCCGCGCGGCCTAGCGCCTCCTCCCGCAGGCACCGCGCGCGGGGGCGGGCAGGTTAATTTCCACACAGCCCCTCATTTTTATTTATTTAATTTTTTTTACATTATTTGCATTATGATGATTTTTGCTGATTTCCTAATTTTTCCCTGGCAGGGCAGAGGGGAGGGAGGAGCGCAGCGGGGGAGTGGGGTGGGGGGGGGTGGGGGGCGCGGGCACGTGCGCGGCAGGGCGCGGGGCGGCGCGCGGGGCTGCCCTCCTGCCCCTTTTAAAAAGTTCGCCCCGCCGCCGGGAATGAGGTCAGCGCGGGCGCTTCTCATTGCACGCGGCGATTATTACCGCGCCGCGGCGGCCGCCAATCGTCGGCCGGAGGGCGGGGCTTGGCACGCGGAGGCGTTGGATACAGCGTCCGATTGGCCGCGGGGCGGGCTGCGAAAGGATAAAGCGGCGCGGGGCGGGCGCGGGGTCCGCTCTCAGCTGCAGCCGGCGGAGCGCGGCGTGCGGGGGGCGCGGGGCATCGCCCGGCGGGCGGGCGCGCGGGTCGGCGGGGGGCGGCGCGGCTCGGCTCCGCGCGCGCGGAGGAGCAGCAGTAGCAGTAGCAGCAGCGGAGGACGGGGCGCGGCGGCGGAGGAGGACGAGGACGGGGCTGGGAGCCCGGCTCGTCGCTCTTCCTGCCGGGGACGTACACACTCGTTCATGCACGAGCGCTTTTCTTTTTTTTTCCGGGGATTTTTTTCAATTACTATTTTTCCTTTTTTTCTTTTTTTTTTTTTTTTTTTTTTCCTGAGGGGTTTTCTTTTCCCTCAATACCTCGCAACTGCCAAATCCTACCTGCACAAACTCCTGGCCGCCGACCCCGCCGCCACGAGTCCTGGAGCCGGGGTTTTCGGGGCTTTGGGGGCGCGCCGCCTCCCCCCTCCCCCGCGGCGGTGCACGCTGGCCGTGCCCAGCGCTGAGAGACTTTCGGCGGCGGACTCGCTGCTCTCCTGAAACGCCCGGGGCAGGCGGAAAGCACTTGTGAACTGGACCGGCTGCTTCGGGGAGGGGGGAGACCCGAGGTGGTGAGGAGAAAAAAAAAAAGCAGACCGACACCCCCCCCCCTCCAAAAAAAAAAAAAAAGCCCAAAACATCCCAAGAAAAAAAGCAAACTTGGACGGGCGGTTCGCGCAGCTGCTTTTGCAGAAACTCTGACCGCGGGCGGCACCGCCGCTGCCGCCGCCGCCTCGAGGGGGAGAGGACCGCGCCGCCGGGGACGAGGCGCCGGTGTGGAAGTACAAGTGGTGCGGGGAGCGGGGGCGCGGCCGCGGGGGGCTGCGCGGCCGGCTGCGCCGCCCCGGTGCCGCTGTGAGAAGTTGCGCGCCCTGCCCCGCGCCGGAGCGGCGCTGAGCCCCGGCGAGCCCCCCGCCGCCGCCGCCGCGATGGTGCAGCAGACCAACACGGCGGAGAACACGGAGGCGCTGCTGGCCGCCGAGACCTCCGACTCCGGGGCCGGCATCGAGCTGGGCATCGCCTCCTCCCCCACGCCGGGCTCCACCGCCTCCACGGGGGGCAAGGCGGACGACCCGAGCTGGTGCAAGACGCCCAGCGGGCACATCAAGCGGCCCATGAACGCCTTCATGGTGTGGTCGCAGATCGAGCGGCGGAAGATCATGGAGCAGTCCCCCGACATGCACAACGCCGAGATCTCCAAGCGCCTGGGCAAGCGCTGGAAGCTGCTCAAGGACAGCGACAAGATTCCCTTCATCCGGGAGGCGGAGCGGCTGCGCCTCAAGCACATGGCGGACTACCCCGACTACAAGTACCGGCCCAGGAAGAAGGTGAAGTCGGGCAACAGCTCCGCCAAACCCGGCGACAAGGCGGACAAGGGCGGCGGGGGCGGCGCCGGCGGGGGCAGCGCGGGTGGCGGCCCCGGCGGCCCCGCGGCCCCCGCCAAGCCCGCCCCGAAGAAGGGCGGCGGCGGCTCCAAGCCCTCCCCCGCGGGCGGCGGCGGCGGCGGGAGCGCGGGCGGCAAGCCCCACGGCAAGGCGGCGGCGGGCGGCAAGGCCGCCCCCTTCCCCGGGGAGCCGCCGGCCGCGCTGCTGCCGCCCGAGCACCAAGCGCTGTACAAGCCCCGGGGGGCGGCGGGCGCGCCCTCGGGCCCCGGCAAGCCGCTGGCCGAAAAGAAGCTGAAGCGGGTCTATATCTTCGGCAGCGGGCAGGCGGCGGCCGCCTCCGCTTCCCCCGGCGGCGCCGTGCCCGGCAGCCCCACGCTGAGCAGCTCGGCGGAGGCCGGCGACCCCTTGAGCCTCTACGAAGAGGGGGGCGGCGGGGCGGGCCGGCCCGACGGGGACTGCGGCGGCGCCGCCTGCCCCTCGCCCTCCGGCTCCGGTTCGGGCTCGCCCTCGGATCACCGCAGCTACACCAGCCTGCGCGCCTCCTCCCCGGCCCCCTCGACGGCGCATTCCTCCTCCGCGTCCTCCCACTCCTCCTCCTCTTCCTCCTCCGGCTCCTCTTCGTCGGACGACGAGTTTGAGGACGACCTCTTGGACCTGAACCCCAGCCCCGGCTTTGAGAGCATGTCCCTGGGCAGCTTCAGCTCCTCGGTGCTCGACCGGGACCTGGATTTTAACTTCGAGCCCGGCTCGGGCTCGCACTTTGAGTTCCCGGACTACTGCACGCCGGAGGTAAGTGAGATGATCTCGGGGGACTGGCTGGAGTCCAGCATTTCCAACCTGGTCTTCACTTACTGAGGCGAGAGCCGGGCCCTGCTGGAGGAGGCACAGACCCGCGTTGTCGGGAGGACTCGCCCACCCCGCCGGGGAGCTTTTGTTTCTTTTTTTTTGTTCTGGGAAGGGGCTGGCGAGACTGCTTGTTGTGCTCGGGGAGAGCGGCGGCGGGAGCAGGATAGCCCTCTCCTTGCGGAAAGGCCGGCAGTCCCCTTCCTCCGGCTGGAGACGGACCCGCACACACCCCCTTCGGGAGACGAGCCTGGCCTTGCTTTTTCAGAGACTGGCGGGAGCGAAACGCTGTCTTTTTCCTTTTCCTTTTTATTTCCTGAAAAGAGAGACAGAGGAAGGGGGGGGGGAACCACACACACCTCTGGGTTCTTTGTTGTTGCCCACTTTATACGAATAAAGAGGAGGGGGAGCGATGCATTGTGCTGAGCGCACACTGGATGTCTTGAGCATTCGCCCTTTCGTGTGAAAGAGCGATCAGAACTGCCTGAAAAAAAAGAAAAAAAAAAAAAGAAAAATCCACCCAAGCCTTTGCAAGGTTCACTTTGGGGGGGGGGCGGAGGAGAAATCCTCTCCCGGTTTCTTCTGCGGTGAGAGGAGGCGACGATGATGGGAGGAGGAGGAGGAGGAGGCGGATGGAGCCGGGAGCTGGACCGAGATCCTAGTTAAGCGGAGAAGAGCCAGACTTACACTTGAGAGCTGTCTTGGAAGTACGGTGGGGGGGAAGATAATAATAAACTGAAACGGATTTGCACGTACAGACGAGGTGGCGGCAGCGCTTTTCTCAGTCACCTTATGTCATATGTGGAGAGAAAAATAAGGCCGAAACTTCAAGAACACTGAAAACTTCTTTTGAAACAGACGGAATGGGAACCGTTTCTGTCATGATGTGGTACAGAGGAAACGGAGGGCGATGGCTTTTGCAAAAAAAACCCGAAAATACAAAAAAAAAAAGTAGTTTTTTTCTTCTTACTCAGAATCGTGATGGTGTTGGATTATTTCACTGGTGGGGTTTAATATAGCATGTTATCCTGTCTATCTTTTTAAGATTTCTGTAAGACTGTTGAACAGTTTAAAAAAAATAGTGTTAGGATAATATAAAAGCAGATAGATGGCGCTATGTTTGATTCCTACAAAAATATCACCAGCTTTTTTTCATTCTTAACTCTTTAAAGGATTCAAACGCAACTCAAATCTGTGCTGGACTTTAAAAAAGAAAATTCAGGACCAAATTTTTTCTCAGAGTATGTATGTGTTTGTTCCTTATAGCTGTAAATGAAAAGACTGTTTTTTCTCACCGATGCTCATCCTCGTATTGTTTTTTTTTTTTCCTTGTAAATGTAATCGGATGCCATTTTATAAGTGGACGTATTTATACTGGCCAAACATTTTTGACTTGTATTTCCTTGTCCTTTTTTGGTAGTTCTCGTTGTTACCCGCACCATTTTTATGTCTCCTTCACTGAAGGGCTAGAGTTTTAACTTTTAATTTTTTATATTTAAATGTAGACTTTTGACACTTTTAAAAACAAAAAGAGAAGAGAGATGAAAACGTTTGATTATTTTCTCAGTGTATTTTTGTAAAAAATATATAAAGGGGGTGTAAATCGGTGTAAATCGCTGTTTGGATTTCCTGATTTTAACAACAGAGCCGCTGGTTAGTATCTCACACGCGTGTGCGCGCTCACGCTCACTCACACACTCTCACACACCCACGAATCAGCCCCTATTTTGTCCATGTTTACACTCCAATCTGCAGGCATCTTAAAGTGACAGCATCCCTCGCCGCCACCGCCAGTGCCCGCTCTGCAGCCCCTCGCCTCGCTGGGGGAGGGGGCCGGGGCAGCCGGGGGGGAAGGCGTATACACTGAATGCTACCGTTTGCGGGAGAAACCTGTCCCGGAATGAAGTTAAGCAACTGGTGCATTTACACAGAAGGGATCCTGTACCTTTAACTTGTAAACCACATCGTTTGCACTTTTTTTAGAAGCAAAAACGTGCCGTTTAAACCACTGGATCTATCTAAATGCCGGTTTGAGTTCGCGACACTATGTACTGCGTTTTTCATTCTTGTATTTGACTATTTAATCTTTTCTACTTGTCGCTAAATATAATTGTTTTAGTCTCTTATGGCATGATGATAGCATATGTATTCAGGTTTATAGCTGTTGTGTTTAAGATGAAGAAAGTGAAAACATCTTTGTACATTTAAGTCTGTATTATAATAAGCAAAAAAGAAGATTGTGTGTTTATGTATGTTAATATAACATGACAGGCACTAGGACGTCTGCCTAATGAGGTGGTTCCGTTAAGGGTTTAACTTTTTTTGTTCTTTTTGTTATTTTTTTGGTCATCCATCCTGTGCAATATGCTGTGTAGATTTTTTTTTTTTTTTTTGGTCTAACGATCACCCACAACGCAACGTTGGGAAAGAAGAAAAAAAAAAAATCATGCCAGCTAACCATGTCAAGTTCACTGCCTGTCAGATTGTTGATATACCTTCTGTAAATAACCTCTCTTTTTTGTTTGTTTGTTTGTTTTTTTTCTTCGGGAAGGAAATAAAATCAGCTGGAACTGAACCCTAACACTGGGCTGCTCTTGTCATCATTGCTGCGCCCTCCGGGTGGGTTTTGTCTCGCCCGTCCGGCAGCGGTGTCTGCAGCCCGGCGGAGCCCCGGCCCGGCCCCGGCGGCAGCGCGGAGCCACCGCCCCACGGCCGGCCCCGCCGGGAGGGGCCAGGGGAGGGACGGCCCCGCCGTCGAACCGCCTCCCCCTCGGGCCGGGGCCGGGGCCCGGCTGGGGAGTGGCTGCGGCCGCCGGGAAGCGCCGTCTCGAGTGGGGGCTGCGGGGCCCAGGCTGGGCGGCTTCGTGCTGTCGGGCGGCCGGCTCCAGGTGGAGGGGCGGGAGGAGCCGGTGTTGTGCAGCTGCACGGCGGGGCCGCCGGTGCGGGGTTTGCTTCTCCCGAGGTCCCGGCGGTGCGTGAGCCGGGAGCCAGCGGGCCGCGCCTCTCCTCCCGAGGCAGCTCGCCCTGGCACCGCGGGTTGAGGTTATTTTCCCTTTTACGAGATTTTTTTTTTTTTTTTTTCCTTTCTGCCCTGGCGTTTTGGGTGAGAGCTGCCGGAGCGAGTGACCACTGGGCCCGGGCAGCAGTAGGGCCGCACCGCCCACCCCGCATTCAAAATAGGTTCTCCGAGGTACCTTTGATGAAGTCTTTCTAACGCAAAGCGTTTGCAAACGCCCGGCCATCAGCGCCATCAGCCGTGTGAATGCGCGGGGCCGGGGCCCGGGGGGTCATTGCCCCCACCTCCCCGCTGGCTGTCCCGGGGGGGGGGGGGGGGGAAGTGCCCCGGCCGGGGCCAAGGCCGGTGACCCCCTTGGGTTTCGACCTCGGCCTCCCGGGTACCCGTCTGCGTTCCCGTCCTGCCTACGAATATGCATTGTACCTCGAACAGTGTTTTGTAAACCGATTAAAGCATCCCACTGACATAATGGTTTCACTTAGCCGTTAATTTACAGCTGGTTTTGAGCCATAAACTCTTTTCCATGAAAAAGGAGCAGCCAAGGAAAAGAGACGTTGTACCGGCTGTTTCGCAAAGCCACCGGCACAGGAGGTTAATGTTTGCCCTGCCTTACCCCCACGAATTCCTGTGTTATATTTGCCTTGCAAAAATCCCCCCATCAGCAGCTCCACGCCACCCATTGCCTGGGAGGTTTCCTGGTTAGCCTCTTATACAGCGCCTTTCCTTTCCAAGGCCGTTTGCAAATCGCACGTCTCTGCCCGCGGCCTCGGCGCATCCTCGGGGCTGGCCAGCCGGGTGTCGGGGCATCCCCGCCCGGGCCGTGCGTGGGGCAGGTTGGGCAGGCGCTTTGCTGGAGCTGTGCGCCCAAACCCTCCCGCCTGGAGCACGTTGCTGTGCCCAGGCGGTGCCGGTTATCAATAAATTTGTTCTTGGGACTGAGCACAGGTCAAAATCTGGTATGGAAAAGGCCGGGGGGGGTGGTGATGACACGCGTGACAACGTCAAACTGCAGCCACTTGCAGGCGACAGGCTTGGAGTGCAGCCCCGCCTGAGCCCGGCTCCGCTGCTGCTCCGGCTCTGTTTGCCGTTGGCTACAGTTAACTTGAGGGGTTTTATGGTTTCCTGCGTACGTTGTTTTTGTTCTCAATTTATAATTAAGTCCAGTGTTGCCAAACGGATTGTTTCTCTGGGGACTCTTTGGCGACACAAGTTGTTGCCTCTGGATAGCTAAGTGGAAGTCAGGCTAAAATATATATATTCACACAACATTACATATGCACGTATATACATAAATGGAGAATATTCATATGTTCTTTGCTGGAGCAAGGCAAGTCTCTCACTAGAGGAAGTACCCAAGAACTAAGCCATGCAAGGGTATATCACCAAATGCACTTTTTTTTTTTAATAGATCATATTTCTAATATAATTGTTTTGGAAGGAAAAGTAGTAGCCTTTTAGCAAATGTGCTAGCAAATTTATTGCAAAGGTTTTTTTTAATGAAGATCTACGTTAAAAGAAAACTAGATTTTAGGAATTGCAACTGGTGCCTGACTGTAGGTTTGCCTAACACCGGATCCTGTCTTGGACGTGGGCCAGAGTGGCGGGTGCCTATGAAGAGGTGCATTTCCACAGCAGGCTGAAATCTCCGACCCGAGATTGCTGTGGCTGTTGTTTCCTCCCGCTGCCCTGCTGCTGCTGCCGGGGCCTCTGCCCCAGCCGGTGTGAGAGGCCCCAGCCCTGCTCCTAGAACCTGCAGCCATGGTCGTGCAAACAAGGCTGAGAAGAATTGTTCCTCCCCTGGTGTGCCTTCAGCAGGCCTCTGGTAATCAGCGTTTTAGAGACATCTTACAGCCACACATGGTCATTGTCACCGTGAATGCTGCTCCATTGATTTATTCTGTCCTCTATCATCCCCCTGCTTGTGGCCTCTGCAACACCTTCTTGTAATGCTGAGTGAATTCGTTTGTGTGCCGAGTGAAAAAGATGAAGTTTCTATTTTCTATTTTAACTTTGCTATAGATAATTTTGTCCATTCTTATACTGTGACAATTTTGTCTCTCCTTCATCTTTTGCTAAGCCGCTCATTTTTATAGCTCTTTGCCGTTTCTCCATCAGCTCATCTCATAGTGCACAGAGATACAGAAAAGAATTGACGATTTAAATGAAAAATCACCATAATAGGCTGCATATGTCTGTTGCTAAAATTTATTTTTAATAGACCATGCTTCTTTGTAAATCATTAATTTACCTGCAAATTAGATGAAGACTGTTCACCTCAAGAGTGCATATATAATTTTCAGTAATCAGGTCTGCCTCCCCTGTGTATCGTTTCATTTCCTTCCTTGCGAAGCAGTGTGTGGTGTGACTGTGTGCACAGACCGTATTGTATTTTCTTTCTTTCCTAACACCAAAGTAGGGATCCCCAGGAGCCAGGGATGCCAAACACGGTTGCAAGGTTTGTACTCCCGTGTTATACTGCCGTCAGATACAGCCTGTCCGAGCAGAGAGGAAAGTACTGGGCTAGAGGCCTCCCCAGCCTCCCCATTAGCTGTCGTGACATACACTTCCATGATACATGACACAGTAGCAGCCATACGAGTGCAGAGCCTTCACACTGACTGGTCCGCTCCCTCACCATCCTCTGCCACATCTGCTTCCAGATAAAAATGGGAAACACAGCAGGCTAGAGCTTAACCCACCTCTCAAGGGCTCTTTATTCTGTGTGTTGGATCTAGTTTTTGAATGTAAATATTAGGGTTCATTTTTCCTGTAGAATAACTCCATAAAGGTCTCTGAAAAGCTTTGAAGATATTAACAAAGTATTACAATGTGACCTCCTGGGTTTATACATGTTGTGATCATCTTGATATGCCAGAGTTCAAAAATTATTATCCGCCTCCTGCCATTTCAACCTCTCCTCTCCAGGGTCCTTGACTGAGCTCTAAACATCAGCCACCAACACAAGGAAATTTTGCCACCAACACAAGGAAAAATAAATGTGATTGTCTCCAAGATGGGTATACCGGGGCACAAAAGGTAAAAGTGACTTATTCAGCACTCAATATTTACCCAGTCAGTGACTACTCTCTTTTGTGCATTGTAGATAAGCATCTCAAGGCAAAGAGTAGCATTTACTGAACTTGTAGTAACCAACTCATAGGCCACCAACAGAATTTAATCCCCTGGAACATGATTTAGGCATAACTCATATGATGCCATTTGTTGACAGTTGACAAATGCTGACCAGTCTCTTCATGCACCCCTGTGTTTCCCATCCTTGTTGTAGACAGCATTAGCTTGCCTGAACAGGAGGAAGAAAAAGGCTTGCAGAAATGGGAGCAAGGCTGGCAGGTCGGTTGCAAGGGGCCCATATGGGTCTTTCAAAATGATGGGAATTAGGCAGAAGTAGAAACTCAGACCTGGCATCAGCCAGGGGAGCTATGAGCTTTGAGTCCTGTTTGGCACCGTTATGCCAGTAAAATACTAGACAAAATGTGTGTTATACTGGCAAAGCTATGCTTTGTTGTGTTGGCAGTGCTCTTGTAATGTAGGCCTCGAAGAAAAAAGGAAAACATTGGTCTTTCTTATCTTCCCTCTTTTGCTGTCTCAGTAATTCACTCGATTTCTCCCTGGGCTTCCCTCCCCAGTCTCCAGTTTACATTCCTTTCTCTGACCTTGCTTTTTCCCGAATGTCTTCCTAACCTTCTTCAAGAGGAGTTTTGCTAATATTGTATTAGAGATGTAAATTCCCATTCAGTGGACCCAGAACGTGATGTCTTTCCTGCTTCCCAGACCCCCTTTTTCTTCTGTTTCAGCATTCGTCTCCTTCCCTTGCAAAAGGCACGTTGCCTAATGCGAGGCAGTAGAATGAAAAGAAATCTAATTTAAGATGTATCCGAGATGTACCCATGCCACATTATCATCCTGAGCTTAGTCCAAGGCTCTTAGATGAGGGTATCTCTGCACATTGTCTGCCTCAAAAATAGCACCAAGCTGGGTACAAACTGTGACTGTGTTTCTGAAAGCTAAATGAAAACAGCTGGTATCTAACTGAATAATTTAAAAGGCTGTTGCTCAGGTTGACTGTTTTGAACAAATGGGATTGCTATGAAACCAGACAAGATCTGACTGCATGATCTCAGCACAGCTCACCGAAACCTGTATACTCAGGTTAAAGTCCAACCACCACTTTCAAATGGGCAAATTCTTGATGTGTCAGAGAAAACATAATCGAGTGACTTTTTGCTGCAGCAGCCTGCCTGAAGTTCGCGCCTTCGTGCAGCTCATGGTCTGCCCCTCTCAAGAAAGTGAAGCAAATATCCAAATCTTTCCAGGACCCCGGAACTGATGAAGTTGTAATTACCGCCACACTGGGACGGTCGCTTGTGAGGGTACATTGACCGGACATAAAGTGACTGGTGTACTGATGGCAGCGGGTTACGCAGGACGGTCTGGGACCCGGTGAGCGGCAAAGGGAATGGCAGTTCAAAGGGGGATCTGGGCATTTCTCCAGATTTGAACACCTGGATCTGGATTGGTTTACTTCCATGAAAGCAAATTCTGATGTCTTCAGACTCGGCAGAATTTATGCTACAGATTGCTATGATTCAGAAATGTGGCATTTGAGGTATTGCTCCTAGGATGCCATTGATTCAGGCTTACTCAGGGTACCAAGAAAGGCAGAGAAATTTAACGTTATGTGACGTAGCTGCTGTTTACATGTAAGTACTTATGTGCTCTAATTGTATATAACTTTAGGGCTTAATTTCCAGAGAGGCACATATTTTCTGTAAATATTCAATTGTTCCAGAAAACGATTTCTTTCTGTAATAAGACAACAACATGATTATTTTCTAATGAAAGAACTTGCATAGTTCTAGCCGTAGGGAAACGAGTGGTACAGTGGATAAAATGGGAGTCAGAAACAGGCATCTTCAGATTAATTCCTGGTCTGCCTGCATACTTTGCCTAAGACTGAATGTGATTTGGAAAATCTTGTTATGCTGTTTTCCTTTGGATTGGTTTGAGGTTGTTGGTTGTTGGTTGTTTTTTTTTTTAATTAATAAAAATGTATGTTGTTTCTAGAAAACAGGGTAATGGAACAGAATAAGATTTTACACTCTCATTCAAAAAAAGGAGGAATCCTCAGTATTTTAAAAATCTTTGGTTTTGTTCTCTTGGATCAGCTTTGGGGGAAAAAAGTGTGAAAATGTTCTTTGCTTGAGCTCTCTCCTTGCTTTTAAGAACTCAGACATGAAGACTTCTTTGCTTCCCCATCCTGAATTGGAAATGCACACTAGAGCTCTGGAGCTGGTTGCAAATGGAGGGTCATAAATTCCAGCCCAGCTTATCTAAATAGTGTCTTTCATGTAGTTCTAAAATACTGTATTATCACAGTGAAAGATATACACTGTGAGTTAGACTTTGGCTGACGTACTCAGTGATAATTACATAAAGGAAGCTTCCTAATTCCATTAACAAATTGTTCCAGGTTTAGCTAGAAATGAAATCATAGTGTCTTCTTCTCTTCTATGGTATTGTTATTGTCGTTGTGTAGTTGTCAGTACCCTTAATCATAGATCAGCAGCTCATGTCCTTGGTGCACTCTAAGTACAGGACAAAAAGAGAAGACCCACTTCAGATTGTTTATAGTTTAAATGTAGGACAGAAAAATAGCCACGGATATGAGCAGAAAACAAAGTAATATAACCATTTGGTTTGGCAGTACTGATCTCACTACAGCAGCAGCCTGAGCTAGCTACTCTTTCGTTCTTTGCAGGTATGATGGATGAAGACACGTATTAAGGAGGGATTTGGAAGAGAATACACATAAATTTGAACAGGGACCTCTTCCAAGGTATTTCTCATGATGAGAGACAATACAGAACATAACAAGAAAACAGTTAAGAAGCTGGGATCATGAGGTGATCATAGCCAACTCATTGCTGCTGCACATGAACAATAAGATACTTGATAAGCGCATGGTGGTGCTGGAAAGGACCCTGACATAGGCTTATGTGTGAAAGAGGAACAAGGGACAAGAGCATGGATCAGGTTATCGTGGTCAAGCCCATGGGCCATGAAAATGGTCATTGAATCAGAAAGTCTGGATGCATGGGAAGAAGGGAGAAAAAGCTACTGCAGTAGTTGGGACCCAGGATGATGTGAACTTCAAGAAGACAAGTTTGAAGAGCCTTTTGTCTTTAGCCATCTCCTGTTGGTGAAATGGGCTGTGGAGGCATTTGAGAGTTGTGCTTGTGCTGCTCTGGGTGACCCTAGCATTCAGTATAGGACCTGGTGTCCTGTGGTCTTACAGAGATGTGGGTTCTTTAGCCTTCTCTGAAAGATGCTGGATGTCAAATGACAGGTCTAAAGCTTTTGTGGCTCTGTTTGTGACTGGCAGATGTGTTGGTGACCTGAAATTCAGTTAGTTCTAAATTGTTCTGTAATAATGCTAGTATTATTAAAGAATGGGAAATATTATCAATTACAAAGTAAAACTCACATTTAATAATATTTCTTGGCAAATAGAGTTGTGTCATAGGTATGCTAAGGTGTAGTTAATGCTCTTCCTGTCATAAATAAATTGCAAACGTGTAGAGCAAAGTGTATTCATAAAGGAATAGCCACATGTGCACATTTACAAATATTTTTTTCATCAGGGTGCTCTGAGAACAATAATGACAAACAAAATGGGCTAGTTTCATATCAAGGAGATTGATTTAGTTCAAAGTCATTCAAATCACTAATTTTAATCATGATTTCAATTGTCAAATTGGAGACGTTGATTTAAATAATTGATTTTCATCTTGTTTTGCATTTGTGCTTCCTAAGTATTATTTTAAATAAAGGCTGATTCTCATTGGCTGGTGTAATTCGGTATTTCCTTTTGCTAACCATGAGGATTATGTGCATACTATGTCTGTATATATTTAAGTATAACATGTATGTACACAGATTCTTAATTTATACACTTCTATCATGCTTGAAAAATAATTAATGATATTTTCTGACTTTCAAAATTATGTTTATTTTTCCTCATGCATTGCTTAAAACTGTATTTGGATGGTAATTACACTTTCATTAAAAACCCATAAAACTGGAGGGAAAGGAGGTGTTAGTTAAAATATGCTGGGTAGCTGAAAAGTAGTTTTGTTAGAATGTGTTTCTTTTTAAAAGCAAGGTCTAGATCTGCCGTGGACTAGAGACTTGTAGCTATGGTAAGTTATTTTAGTGGGGCATTAGTTGCCTGTGTTGCCCAGGTAGGGCTATGTTGCTAAAACCTTCACAGACCTCTTTCAGAGTCCGCAGACTGCTTGGTGAAGTCGAGGTGTGGGCCAGGAGAGAGAAGAGGAAGCCACCAAGGACAGGAGCTCCTGCAAGGTCAACGGTGGCTTCTCCATCCAAGCTGGGGACAAAAAAGATGTTAATGAAACTGTCTTGATGTGTCATAGCCATGACTAAGTCTCTCAAATTTGAGGATGGTGATTCTGTACTTTGGATGTTTGGTGGCCTTAGTACCAAATTTAAACAGGTTAATTTTAAAAAGAAGATTTTTTTTTTTTAAATTTATGTGTGGGTGTGTTTTAATAAAGACACTGCATTATTGTATCCATTGTGCCTTACAAAGCTGGAAAATTACTTTCCTTCCTCCAGCAAAGACCATTATTTTTATACTTCATAGAGGAATAAACATAGTCCTCTTTACTTCAAAACATCCCTTTCCTCTGATCCTCAAATAGCTACTTTTGGAGAATTTCTTGCTTTTTTTGCTCAAGATCTTGATTTATCTCCAGCCCTGCATATCTTTATGAGCAACACCTCAGAGCTCTCACACTAACAGTGTTTCTTTTCCTCTCACTCTCTTTAGTTCAAAGTTGGCCCCAAATATTTCTCCACAACAAATGAATGTACCCAATGGGTATGAGTCGTAAGGATAGGATTTCATAAGATCTACTGCACAGGTGGAATGTAAACTCCTTTAATACATACACAAATAGTAGATAGGAAATGTTTAAAATTCGGAGAGCACCCTGTTTGTAGGGTGAGTTCTGATTAACAGCTGATAAACAGTACTCAAAAGTTTCCTGCCATATGTAATAATATAGGACATGAAAGAGGATATAAATTGCTTCAGGCCTTGTCCATTTTACCGAATGTCATGTCAGGGATTAGATTTAATTTGATCCTTTTGATCCTTTGATTTGCAAAGAATTTTTTAATAAAGTAGCTGTTCAGATTAAAGGATAAATTAATATATTATTCTGTATTAATAAATGTTAAATTAGATAATGCGTTGCCTCTGATGGTATCACAGAAATTACTTACTGTGATAAAATGTTGCTTGTCATAGTTCAGTGGAATATAAGTATCTCCTAGAAACTGCATTCCCAAAATGAAGGTTTTTGAACTATTCAGATTGTTTATCATGGAAAGAAAACAAAATCACGCTGCCCTTAATTAAGAAGGAAAAGAGACTTCTTTTGGTTCTGTTATAGAAGTCTTGTCGAATAAGTGAAACAATGCAAATTTCTCAAACACGCAAACTGAAACCGAACCTTTCGAGTTCTATAGCAAAGGCAACAGCAGAGAGAGAGACAACAAAGACCTCACAAGGCAATGAACCTTTGTATTCTAGCCCTGTTGTCTTATGCTGGCTTGAAGTTGGGTTTGAGTTGACAGTAGCTTTTCAAAATGGCATAATTTATGAACAAAAAAATCCTAATCCCCTGCTCCTGGGGGGAGGTGGCATTGCCTGAAGAAGGTTGTACAGGCTCAGGAGGAGCGAGGAGTGATCCCTGTCCCAGCTCTACCTTCTCCTTCCTGCCGAGCTAAAGGCCTTTTTTGCTGTATTTGTTCTTTTCTGCACTTTAGCTGAGGCACCATGAGACCTAGAAATTACTTAAATAGCAACACCAGAGATGAGAAAATGAAGACTGGCTCACATGTTAATTAACCAGCTTCACCTTACCATCCACAATCAGCCCTAAGACTGTAAAAATATGCCTTGGTGTTTCTGGTTGGTTTTTAATCTTTCATAGTTTTCTAATGAGAACACCTGAAGTGATATTTTATTAAGGATGATGCAAAGTGCACTGAACCCAAGCAGAATAGGCTCCAGTGATTTAATATGACCATAGTGGAAGCTGAAGTAACTTTTTCTACTTGGGTGTTCCTGTTCTGAGACAATTCTCTTCCATTTCTGAACTTGACTACTTTGTTCAATAGGCCTTGTTTATACACGCACGTTCTGATTTTAAAGGTGTTTTTTGTTGGGGTTTTTTCTGTCAGTGAAAGTTGAGATAATTCTCTTCACAAATGATTGGAAAACTGAGGAATAATTTAATATGAAAAGAGCCTCCTGGAGGACTTGCAGGATGTAACGTAAGCCACCTGACAGTTCCAGCTGGGGCTGTGTGAGTCAGTAGGAAAGAGGGTGATGTACATGCTAAAGCTAGGAAGTGCAGGAGTGTTCAAAATGGAAAATCTTGATTTATTTATTTTTTTTCTTTTTAATAGATCCTATTGCATAATTTAAGCCACTGCTGTAGGTGGTTGTACCTCTGCCAGACAGCAGCAGGTCACAATCCCATGACTCCAAGAACCCTAGTCATTACCTTTTAAAATCAAATACAACAAAGCGTTGTAGCAATCTGCAATAATATCCAGTTTCTGCCAGCTGATCAGCTCTGTGCACCCACACACTGAATTAATGTGAATGGCCACCAGGGTGGTCGGCAGCGGTGCCAGAACCAGCCTGCAGGCTGGGGAGATCCTACAGCATCAGCTGCAGGCTGTGACCAGCCGTCGTTGTTCCTCCTCCAAGGTCGTCTGTCCTCCCCATGAGTGAAGGTGTTGTGGGGGATTGGGGCACCCGTACGCTGCATGAGCAGAGGGCCAGGTGCTTACTGGGGAGCACTGGATGGGAGCAGAGAGCCAGGCGCTTACTGGGGAGCACTGGATTGACTGAGCTGATGTTTTGCTTCTGCAAAGGTCTGGACAGGTCTCACTGTGCACCGAGTGATGGGGGGACAGCGAAGACAGTCGTGTGTGAGCCCTCACTCATGCAGACAGTCTTGAATAAGCAGCCTCGACTAGCAAAAAGGATGGGTTTCAGAGGTTTGCCAATAAATCCCATTTCTCTCATTTGTTGTCCTCAGAAAGCCTCTCCCAGTGGGGACCCTCCTCTAGGCGCCTAAAGGTAACAGCAGCTTTTCACAGTGGGGAAAAAAAAAAAAAGGCTAAGGCAAACTAATCGCAACATCACTTCATGCTACTCTTTTGTCCTCTCTCAGTAGTTCTGTTTCTGAAATTGGAGATAATTTGAGAAGTTTGAGTTGTTTGGGCTGCAGTTATGTCTAAATACTTCTCTGCCTTTTAAGTTCTGATAACTCTTCATGCAAAATTATTTCTGTGTTTTGTGACTATCTGGTGGGTGTGTGTATATAACACTTTCCATACGGAGATCAGCACAGGCCTGGCTCAGGATCTACTTTGTCTACAGTTTATTCACTATCTGTCATCTAACTGGGTGTTTAGTCTTACGGTGTAAAATGTCTCCTGTTCCTAGTATCTGGAAAGCCATGTTGTTTATGGTCACTTCAAAGGGCGTTCTCCTCATCAGATATATTTATTATTAGTTTAAATCGAGAATATTTTTTAGTTTTGAGTATTTAAAAATCTTTCAACATTAGAACATTTATTATTCTTTCCTTGATGATAAAGGAAGGAAAGTATCTCTTTTCACACTGTTTTTAACTTCAGAATTTTTATTTTTCTCAGAATTTTTTATTAGGATAATAACTTGGTTTATACTGGGTATATAAAAGATGTTGTCTATGTGATTTTCAGAGCAAACAATGTAACTAGACACATTTTGTAACTAAAATAGGTTAAAAAATAGTCTGGTGATCCTACGGCGGCTGGAAGCTCAGCAACAGCAGGTTAATAATTGTTCTGCAGCCTCTGACTGTGGTTAGCTATGGACATGAATTCCAGGAATTTCAGTTTTTCACAGCTATTTGTTCATTTGATGTGATTAAGTACAATGACTGAAACTTTCCATATGCCTTCTTTCCCCTGCAATTCATATTCTGAATTAGCAGAAACTTTTTTTTTTTTTTTTTCCTGTAGTGGAACTTTAATTTTCTGGTTTTCAATGAAGATGAGATAAATTGGGTTACATTGGGTTTGGTGGGGTTTTCTGTTTGGTTGGGGTTTTTTGTTTGTTTTTTTTTAAGTGCCTGTGGCAATGGAAGTGCATGGTCCTCATGGGCTGTGTTATTGATATAACAGTAGATGATTTAAGAGCAAAGGAAATTTCCCAGAAGTCTTTCCAGGGCTTTTAAATGGACCTTTTCAGTACAATATAGCTACATGAAACAAACCACCACAAGAAATATTCTAAGTGTTTTTGATATCTGTATCCAGGTGTTAGAATATAAAATCTGCATATTCGGCCATCACTAAAGCTGATAAATTGCTGAGATAGCTCTCATGCGCATGGCATACATGGGTGGCTTACTGACTGTATAATGCAAACCAGAGGTTTCTAGAGTTTTCACTAAAGAGAAGAGGAATGAGGCTTCCTATCAATATTTAGGGTGTAGGTCGTCTTCAACTCAGATCTTCTGTGAGCATTTATATCTGTGTGAAGTAAGCTTAAGAAGAATTAAAAAAAAAAATGCACCACTGGAATTTACATGGCTCAGGAGGCTCGTAATAGGATGAGTGTCTTTACTTCAGGTCACTTATTTAAATCTCAGTTAGAAATAGCCAGAAGTCATTACAATCTGATGGCGGGCTGGTGACCTATGAAACGAACTGGTGACGGGAGCACCAGTTGCCACCGGGATGTGGCTACGTATGGCACCAGTGAAGCAAATTTAGTAGCCTGCAATTAGAGAAACCAGAGTTTTTCTTTTGCTTAAGGAATATCTTGTTTCTCTCTGCCCAGCGTACACTGAACAGTGCGCAGTTGAGTTTTATCCATTAATAGGAGATTTTCTTAGAATTACAGTCTCGATAGCTGATCCTTTAAATCTGCAGAGACAACCAGCTGCAGCCTTTAGGTAGTAATTTCTCCTCTGCCTGGCTTTTATCTAGTAAATATTTGCCTCTTTTTGTGCATACGGTGGTTTCTCCAGGCTTTTTCTGTCATCACTGAGGAAGCAGGCTCTCTTTACCCTCTCCCACACTTTATTTCACTTTGTTAAAAAACCAAAAAATTGATCGCTGTCCCTGTGAATGTATTATTGAAAATATTTATGTACGTATAGTTGGAGTCTAACATGAAATAGCTATTGACTGATGGACCCCATAAATTACCCAGTGTCTGTGGAGGCAGAACCTGGAAATGTAGTGTGTTTATGTGTAATAAATACAGAATTTATAATTTGACCTTACAGGCAGAGGTTACTGACAGATTATGGGTGTCTCTAATCTGATTCCAAACAGTCACATATTATGGATGACATTTTCCTTTCATGACACCTCTGGCATTGTGTGAAGCACCAAATTTGAAAAGAATAGGCTTATTTGAGCTTTATTATTTTTTAATTTGACACATTTTCTTAAAAATAACGCCAGGCAGAGAAAAGATGGGGGTCAAAAAAGAGACTGGGGATAAGTTTTAATGTTTCAAGCTGTTGCCTTTGGAACTTGCCATGTGCTTGACTGGGGCTCTCAAAATACAGCTGTCATGCAGTAGTCAGCCACAGAAAGTCGCTTGCATGAGGGATTGCAAGAGTGGGGCTGGAAAAAGCATTCTTTTCTCTATATACTAATTGCATATTATGTTTGGGTTTGCATGAGAGCGGGCATTATCAATGTTTGTGTCATTGACATTTTTTCAGTCATTCCGCTGACAGCTGGACTGAATCACTAATGAGAAATCATGGGTTTCAGGAGAATGATCTACTGTTTTACCAATATTGACCAATATACACCTCAACTTTCTTGAGGGACCATAAGCAATATTGCATTCAGACTGTATATATTCTTCTTCTTCCTCATTAAATACAGAGATAAATCCAACTTTTATCAGACTGACATTGTTATTACATGTATTTCATTCATGCCAAGTAACCTTATTCAAGACTGGGACTCCTCAGAATGCTGGTTTTCAGCGTACAGTTTGTATTTTTAAAAGTGCTTATTAAAACAAGGGTATGCTTTGAAAAATGTTAGCAGAGTAGGTAAATCATTTTGTGTTAACAGTGACAAAGGAAAAATGAATTGGTAAGACTGAATTGCTACCATTTTATGAATATGTATCTATTACTGAGAAAAAGTATTCTGTATTAGTCAAAGGCACAATTTTTTGAATAAGTCACAAACAGAACAGTGTTGTAACTTTCCAGATGAGGTTTCATTTGAAAAATTTGAGAGCAGTGGCAGTGTTGAGACTGATAATAATATTGACCCAAAGGACCAAAAAGACAATTATAGAGGTTACAGGCAAAGGAACAAAGAACAGTAATAGAGGTCACAGGCAAATGGAAAACCAGACAGTTAGTTTATCTCATGTCTACATTTACTATGCTGGTTTTACCAGAACTGGTGCAGTATTTCTGTGCTTAGTGTGACCTTGATATTTCTTGCAAAAACAAATTATATTCCATCGTCCTTCACAATGGCAGGTATATGTCTGCATTTTTGCCGTACCTATTTCCACATGAAAAGGGTCAAACTCATAAGACCTAAAGATTCAGGAGGTCGATACTCACACAGGCCAAAATCAAAGCAGGGAGACTGGGCTGGCTTGCTGGATCTGTGGCCAGGAGAACGTGTTATTGTGCAGAGTGAAAAAACCCCTGTTGTGCTGGCGTGGGCTGAATTTGCAGGGCAGCCCCGTGGTGGCCCTGGCAGCCCGGTGCGCGGAGAAGGCTTTGCCTGCTTGCATGGCCTCTGACAGGATGGTGGAGAAAAGTCTGTCCTTCATCCTCTTCCCTTTCCTCAGCTGCTCACTCGTTCCCTCGTCCATCTGGCGCTTTCCGGCTGTGCCAGCAGCAGCCAACCCCACTGGATGTACAAACCTCCCGTGCCCTGGTCCTTGCCGGCACCCCGGACGGAGTCAGGAGAAGAGGAGCAGCTTTGCTCTCTCTGGGTTGGTTCTTTCTCCTGTCCCTTCGTGCATGCAGGGGAAACGTGTGCTGTGTCGTAGACCGATTTTTTTTTTTTATTATTATTTTTTTTGAGGGTTGCAGACTGCGTAACCGCACCCACGCCACATGAAGCAGAAGTGCATGTTTTTGGAGGACTGCCTATGGCTGCGGAGATGGGGAAGTCCCAAATTAGATTTTAGGCCTGCCACAAAACCCCTGTCTATTATCTTTCCGTTTATCTGTCCGGTCATGTTATGAAGGCACAAAGATATATTATTAAGCTACAAGCAGGTGTTTTATATGATAACAAGGTGCACAAAGCCCTGTTAAACCAGGCCAAGATTGTAAGTAGGACTCAAATACTTTTTTCTGGCATTGTCTTGTATATTTTCTATATAAGGGAATTCAAGACAAGGATTTTACATTCGCCATGCTTCACAAATATTCAGCTGACTGCTCAAGCAGATTTATGAACCAAAGAGATCACATTGACTATGATTCTAGTCCAGCGCCTTTGTCACTACTATGGGGTGATTTCCTAAAAGAAGCCATGAACTATAAAGGCTGATGTTTTCAATGTAAGCCAGAGAGGAGGATAATTAATTAAATCAGTTGAAAAGCAACTAGAAATAACCTGAACATTGTCTGAAGATGAGAAGAATGGATATTATCAAACAATATATTCAAAATGTTAGTCTTAAATGTTCAAAACAAACTGCTATATTTTTCTAACAATTTTGAAGGTATATGTACATTACACAATCTATATATAGCATCTAATTTTTGTAGCTATATTTAAGCTTAACATGCCTCAAACAGATTAAAAATTTCAGGAAGGAAGAAGTCAAAGTTGATGTTTTAAAACTTTAAGGAAGAAGAAAATAAGGCTGAAACCAGAACTCCCCAAACTTAGTCTCATTTTGACTATAATAATCTTCTATTTGGGTGTACTTGTATATAATTTTATATAAATGGGAACAAGAATATTGAAAAGTAATCTTTTTGCCCTGTTAAGAATAACAGCAAATGGGCCTGTTTGTTTGTTCAGCTTGCAATGGAGTTTTCATTCTTCATAATAAAAATTTTCATTTGAGAGGAATAGCCACTGTAATAACAAACAACCATCATATACAAACATATTGCTAAACTAAATCCTTCTTTGCATTTGTCTGGGAATGATCCATTTCTGTAGGGATTCTTGTACAAGATCTGTTAGAAGAACCATGGGCTCTGGAGGGAAGAGTGGCAGAAACCATTAAAATGGCACCAGGTCTGTGTGGAGTTACAGATTTGCCAAATAAAAGGGGGGGGGGGGGGGGTTAAATGGGACAAAGAAAAAAGAGCAAGATATAAAGGGAGGTGACAAAGAGGCTCTGGTGTACACATCTAAAAAAAAAAAAAAGTTATGTTAATGAGGTCTCTGAGCTAAGATTTTCCTTGGCTTGATCAAGAGGGACACTTGATGAAAAAAGATGATCAGAGAGGTTTTCACTACCCTTTTTCTGGCTTAGGGGAAAACATAAGGAAAATGCAGGTAGTTGAGAATCAATTACAAGTTGTATTTTCTTTCTCTAGAGTACGGATGTTGTGAACAACCTTAAGGTCATTCAAAAGAATGCAGTGCTAGAAAGCGTGTGTTTTTCTACACTTTTGGAATAATATTGGGGGGTTTTGGCATATTTTGTAAGCAAATGTTTCCAATATATGCATTTCCAAAATAAACATCCTATGAATTTGCTGAATGTGTGTCTCCAGACAAGAATATATCCATGCCAAAAATTCTTTCATTTTGCAGGCTTGTCTGTCTTGGTCTTTACGTTTACAGAAGTGGATTGAGCTAATGATTTGATTCATACTTCTACAAAAGAGAGTAACAGTGAAATCAGCCTCTGCGTATAGAAGAGTAAAACAGAAAGAGAAGCAAAAAATTACTAGGATAGCAAAACATAGAAGCTGCTCTGAATTATCTGCTAAAGGGCCACCTTTTGCCAATCTTCTACTGCGTTGCCCATCTTATACATGGCAACATCCAAAAGCTCATAAGCAAGTCAAAATGTTCAGATGCTCTTGGAAGATGAGTGCTGGTTCACGTCTCAGGGAAGCGTCGAACAACACTAAATAACTTTCTGTGCAGTCTTTTCTCACAGTAAAAGTAAAGACAGTTACTGTAGCTGATGTATGCTAACTTTTCTGTGAGTTCCCTCCTGAAGTTTGACATCTCCTGTGGCATCTATTAAAGTAGAAAGAACTGAAACCTCCTCTTCTGGGGCACTCTGTGGTAGTGGTTTAGTGGATCTTGCGTAGTCTGCATTTCTTCTGCACAGCCAGGAACAAAGGCCAGAAGGGGTCATGTGGGTCTTCAAATCCAGCCTCTTGAAAACCGCGAGTAAACGGCCAGTAGCTGTTTCATCTTGGAGAAGTCTGCAGGTGATGTGCTTTTGGACTCCCCCCCATTTCCAGCATAACAAAACTTATATAGGAAGTCAAAAAGCCACATGTAGGATGTGTAATGGGAGCGAAACATAATCAGCACCCCGGCTCTCCGCTGCAGGCTGGGCTGCCCTTCGCGTTGATCTGCGTAGTGGGTGCTTACAGCATCTGCACGAAATTTGAGGCTTTGGGGGTGCCAGTCTTCACATCACCGCTATGGCACTGACACGTGCTTCAAAATAACCATCGCGATTAGTGTGGCAACCAAATGTTAAATGAGTGTCACTGCCCCAAAACCCCACTCAGCTGGTGAACTTCAAGCAATTGTATGTTTTCTTGGTAAATGTAACAGAAGCAAAACAAGTTAAAGTAAGTAATCCCTCAAAGAGATTAAAACAATCCTGTAAGTGTATTATCTCTGCAGGAAGGTTTCCTGTCCTGTGCAGCCAGT
The DNA here is from genome assembly GCF_011004875.1 of Balearica regulorum gibbericeps. Lineage (NCBI taxonomy): Eukaryota > Metazoa > Chordata > Aves > Gruiformes > Gruidae > Balearica > Balearica regulorum. The sequence continues at coordinate 101,904,816 of NC_046185.1, forward strand.
CTTGCTTTCAGGCCCCCATTTATAAAATTAGCTGTACGCTAATTTAATGTGGTGGCGAGACATAAAATACATTAAAAAAAGTAACTAGAAGCTAAAGCCAAACAAATTTAAAGTGAAGTACAGCTTTTGTTGTTGTTCCTTTTAACAGCAAGGGTTATAGTCGACTTAGTTCTTCAGGGAAGTGGTTGACTGTATCACACAATGTTTTAACAAAATGGAAAACCTTTCTGGAAGTTAGACTTCAGACAAATATGGCCAAGCAGGCTAAATACAGGAGAAACTGGATTACATTCTGTCCAGTTTGACCTTTTATATGATGATTTAATGACCTTTTCTGATCTTAAAAGCCCTGAATTTATGTCTAGAGTGAATTTCACAAAAGCCTTTCCTCAAGGAGGCTTGGGAAGCAGAATAAAAGTCATATGGAGCCAGAAAGAGATCAGATATCTGAGACTGAAAGAATTAAGAGGAATGTGGTTGTGCAGTGAGGGAAATCAAGGATTTAAAAAATAAACACGGGTAGTTTAGGCCACTTGTCCCCATTATTTGGGAGCCAGAAGAGACTAGGTCACTGCCATTTGGAAATCTTTAAATGTTGTCACTCTATGGGAAATTTCTTCACTGTTGTGGCTTTCTTCAAACCAGATGTCAGCATGTGGAGCTGTCAGTAGATCCGCACTTGGACCTCTCCTACAACCACAGGCAAACCTAAATACAGAGGCAAAAAGAAGAATTAAAGATGAACGAATGCTGCATTAGAGTCATTATTCTTATACTTAGTTCCCCTTGAGTTTAATCCTGTGTCAGGTTTTCCACTATTTTTTAAGGGATGAATGTCAGGCAAAATGGAGTGTTGTAATCTGGGTCATTCTGTTTGCCCTTTTTTTGTATTGGCACAACATTGGCAATAGATTCCCATCATTTCCATGACATTCCAGGATTTATTAAACTGAACGTCACTGTGACATAAAGTACCAAGTATTTTCTGATGCTAGGGTGCAAGGCATCTGGGGCTAAGGATTTAATGTTAATCGGAGCTAGGTGCTGCCCAAAGACAAAAGAGTAGGTCACAATCTGTGTGCAATATTTATCTTTCCACTTACAGAACACAGGTATCTTTATTAGTACATTTTGTATCATAATTAAAAATGTTACTATGTTTACTGACAGGCCTATGAGAATTGTTAGGAGATGTTTCATTCTTCACTTACTCTAAAATTATTTGAATTCCATCCATTCCAGATATGGATTTTTCTGTAATGTTTTCGACTTTTCCAAATAATTTGCTACACTATATAGTTTCTATTTCATGTTAATTATCATCAGTTGCTCCCTTTTTCTTGCTTCTTACGTATTCCTTTCTACTGTTTAATGCTTGCATTTACCTGGCCAATGAACCACAAAGGGACTTTAAACAAATTTTATCGTCTCGACTGCAGATAGCTTTTTATCCATCAAATAAACTCTTCTATAAGACACAGTAACTTTTGTTGAAATGTTTCTGATATTTTTGACTTTCAAACAATTTTTCTAATTTTTCTCATCCTTACTTAGTTCTTCAGTTATGTATTATCAGCTGTGACTGTCTTCTGTGTGTGTATATTAAATGTAATCAAGTCACAATTATGGGACCCTAGGCAACTGGTGGCCTCTGGTCCAACGATTAGTTAATCTTTATCACTCATACTGATGTAATAAGATAGAGACATACCTTGTTTAAAAACAGTTTGTACTAGAGAATTGCAACATAAGAATTTTTGTTAGACACTTTTGGCCTCAAACTTCCACGGGTGGGAGGAGAAGTGGATGTGGGTGATTGTATTTACCTGGCCCACAAACTCCAACTCATTTGGCAGGCCTTGGGGCAAGTCTCCATCCTCACAAATCCTCAGCAAGCAATACCTTTATGCAACGTGTCTTGGATGCCCCCCCAAACCAAAATCCCATGAAACCAGGAGCTACTTGTACAATTTGTGCTTTTCCAGAAAATGCTGCTACAATGCGCAGCCTTCCACCGGATTGGGGGCCATCTGGTAAGAGACTTGGCAAAAAAATATATATGTGTTAGCATATATACATGTATATGTTGGCTGGACATCAATGTGCATTACAAAAAGAATGCACGTGAAAAGCAGAGAAAATAAGGAAGGAAGGAAGGAAGGGGCTATGGTGCAGTCAACACTGCTCTTCCCCCTCATGTGTGGTGGGTTGACCCTGGCTGGAGGCCAGGTACCCACCAAACCTGCTCTGTCACTCCCCTCCTCATCTGGACAGGGGAGAGAAAATATAATGAAAGGCTCGTGGGTCAAGATAAGGACAGGGAGGGATCATTCACCAGTTACCATCATAAGCAAAACAGACTTGACTTGGGGAAATTAGTTTAATTTATTACCAATCAAATCAGAATAGGATAATGAGACATAAAACCAAATCTTAAAACCACCTCCCCCCACCCCTCCCTTCTTCCCAGGCTCAGCTTCACTCCTGATTTCTCTACCTCCTCCCCACCAGCGGTGCAGGGACACAGGGAATGGGGGGTTGTGGTCAGTTCATCACACGTTGTCTCTGCCGCTCCTTCCTCCTCAGGGGAGGACTCCTCACACCCTTCCCCTGCTCCAGCGTGGGGTCCCTCCCATGGGAGACAGTTCTCCACCAACTTCTCCAACATGAGTTCTTCCCATGGGCTGCAGTTCTTCATGAACTGCTCCAGCGTGGGTACCTTCCTCAAGGTGCAGACCTTCAGGAGCAAACTGCTCGAGCGTGGGTCCCCCACGGGGTCACAAGTCCTGTCAGCAAACCTGCTCCAGTGTGGGCTCCTCTCTCCACGGGTCCACAGGTCCTGCCAGGAGCCTGCTCCAGTGCGGGCTTCCCACAGGGTCACAGCGTCCTTTGGGTGCATCCACCTGCTCCGGCGTGGGGTCCTCCACGGGCTGCAGGTGGATATCTGCTCCACCATCAACCTCCATGGGCTGCAGGGGAACAGCCTGCCTCACCATGGTCTTCACCACGGGCTGCAGGGGGATCTCTGCTCCGGCGCCTGGAGCACCTCCTGCCCCTCCTTCTGCACTGACCTGAGTGTCGGCAGAGTTGTTCCTCTCACATTCTCACTCTCTCTGGCTGCAGTTGTGTAGGTTTGTCCCTGCTTCTTTCCTCCCTTAACTCTGTTATCCCAGAGGCACTACCACCGTTGCTGATGAGTTCGGACTTCGCCAGTGGCAGGTTCATCTTAGAGCTGGCTGGCATTGGCTATGTTGGACATGGGGGAAGCTTCTAACATCTTCTCACAGAAGCCACCCCTGTACCCCCCCCCGCTACCAAAACCTTGCCACACAAACCCCATATACCATGAAACTGAAGGATTAAGAAAACAGAAGTGAGGAGGTAGAAAAAGAAACATGGATAAAACAAAGACAGAAATAGCGTAGATGGAGAGAATAAAAATCTAGGATTGGTGAAAAAGTCAGAAATGGAAGGAAAAGAGAAACAGTCTGTAGAACATAATTTAGGAGGAAATTGTAAAAGTGTTATGATAGTTGCCCCAGAGCAGACAGTGCAGAAGGCGAAAGGAATGGTAAAGAATGACAACTATAAGGAGGCATTTCACATGCCTGGTGCTATGCTATGTTATGTATTATCATTTCACCTCAGAAATCTAGACTGAAAAACAACAGCAAAGTGCATTGCAGCAGAAGATAGGAAGATGACGTTGGAGAGCAACATACATCATATGCAGTGATGGAAGAGCTGGGGGCAGTTTCTCTGGGGCAGGAGGATAAAAAGGTTGATCATGGGTGGGGAGTTATAAAAAGTTTTGAAGAACAAGACAGCATTGGGTAGGAGGGAATGGTTTGAATAAGCCTCGAAACTAGGGAAGATGGGCAGGGGAGAAGGGAGCTGGAAGAAGGACAAGTTGGGTTGCTACAACGAAATTAGCATGAATTGAAGGGAAATAGGAAGGGAGGTAGGTGAGTAGGGGTTGTAGGAGGTGTCAACAGAACACCAAAGGCTAAATGCTATGCCCTTCCTTCTTCTAAAAACACACCTGTCAGGATCATCCTCTGTTTTCTGACTTTGAAAAACTAGCCCAACCACGTCGGGTGTGGGCTGCTGTTAGTTACCAATTCCTGGTAACTTCTTCAAGAAAGATTTTAAGAAAAAAAAAAAAAAAAAAAAAAAAAGCAAGCTGCAATTGGGACAGCTTTCAAGCCTGCTCAGCCTTCTCCAAGAGGGCCCGATGGCTGGGGGCTCCGGGAGGGGCACAGCACCCGGAGCTGCCCCCAGCCTCTGCCGGCACGCCCGCCGGGCACCGCGCAGTCACCGCACGCACACCGTGCACACGCTCACAAGACACACACACGTGCTGTGCACGCCCACGCACACACGCACGAGCACCCTCAACGCCCCCCTGCACGTGCACACACACACACACACGTGCAAACAAAGGGCGGCAGATCCGTTCCCCTTCACACCCGGCGGCACCCCCCCATCCCTCCCGCCCTGCCGGCAGCCCCGGCCCCGCCGCCCCGACGTGGGGGTCCCGCTCCGGGCGGACCGCTCCGCTTCCCCGAACGCTTCCCCGAACGCGGGACGAGGACGCTGGGATGCCGGGTGGGCACCAGAAAGTTAGGCACCGGGGGGGCGCTCCCCCGCGCCTTTGTTCAGCGCCGGGGAGAGGACCCTTGGCGGGGCCGGGCCGAGCCGGGCGGGCACACACTCGCACCCACTCGCGCCCACGCCCCGGCCCGCGGCATGAGCCTGTCCCGCGGCCCCGCCGTCGCCACAGGGCCGGGGGGTGGGAAGGAGGAGGAGGAGGAGGATTGAGGCGGAAGGTGTCTCTCCAACCTCCCTCCCTCCAAGGTGAGTTGCAGCTCTGCTCCGCGATTCTTTTGTCTCGGTGCGAGGCCGCCGCGCACCCCCGCCCCGCCTCGCCAAACTTTCGGCGGGGACCTCGGCGCCCCGACGGCCGCCCGCGGGCCGGGACCGGGGCCGGGCAGGGGCCGGGCAGGGATGCGGGGGCAGCCGCGGTTTCCGCCCGGGGCCGCACCGTGGCTGCCGGCGGCGCCCGCGGCGGGAGTCCCCGTGGGAGCGGCCGGAGGGCAGGTGAAGGGGCCGTGGGGCCGTGGGCGGCCCCCTCCTTCCCTTTTGGTTTCTTTGGGACGGATGCGGTCGGCCCCATCTTTGCGCTTTACGCAACAGGTAGGGATGCCAGGAGCTGGCCGCAGCGGTGGTGGCACGGAGCCGTGGCCAGGAGCTTTCGGGGGGCTTTTTTGTTACGGGCTCTGGAAAAGTGCAAAGGGGAGGGGGAGGAGAAGCAACAGTCTTCCCAAATTCCCCTTCAGTTGTTTATTTATGTACTTCCCGTGTCCATGCAAAAAGGGTTCGTTTCGCAACTCCGGAGGTTTTGTTGTTTTTTTTTTTTCCCCCTCTTTTTCCTTTTCTTTTCTTTTTTCTTTCTTTTAAACTTATTTTTCTTTATGTCCTGCGTTTGCCCGTCTCATTCCGGGAGATCGAACTGACCGAAACCAGATACCCAGAGGCTTGTCCTTACTGACAGTCGGGGGAATCCAAACAAAGAGGTGCATCTACCGGAAATAATGATTTGAGAGATGTTTCTCTCCCTTTCCCCCCCCACCCCCCCCACCCCTTCTTCGCCTTGAATTAAATGATTTTCTTTTTCTTTTCTTTTTTTTTTTTTTTTTTTTTTTTTCCCTGGGAGGTTCAGTTCGAGGGAAGTTTTGCGCCGGAGACGGGGTCGGGGCTGAGGAGGGATGGAGAAGACGGAAAGTTGCGGTAGTGGGAGGAGGCGGGGGGCGAGGGCAGCGCGGGACCCCGGCTGCGCCCGGGCCGCGGGGGGAGCAGGGGCGCGGGGGACCTGCCGCCGCTGCCGGCTCTTTGTCTGCTCGGGCAACTTGAACAAAAGGAGAAACTCGGATGAACTCTCCATCTCTCCCTCTCCTCTCCCGGGTTATCTCATCTTCGACAACTTTATCCGGAGAGATTTACTCAACTTTCTCCGAGCTCTCCCGCCGCTTAAAAGCAGACAGCCCCGCTGTAGGCTCGTGAGGAAATCTGGTTTCACAGTTTAAAGAAAGGAGAAGGTACGTTCGGACTTGGGGCTTATTGTTCTTTCTCGGCTCCCTCGTCCCCCCCCGCCCCCGCCCGCTCCCCGCAAGCTGCGCTCTGGGCTGGGAGTGCGCAGAGGAGGGAGGCTGCGGGCAGCCGGGCCTTTTCTTTGTACTTTTCGGAGCACATGCAGGTATTTTTGGGGAGGGTAAGGCTCCCCATTCCGCCCTGGCTCCGGTAATGCTGGCTGGGGGGCACTACTCGGGGAGGGGTGTGGGTGTGTGTGTCTTGCCTCCTCGTTCTGCCCGCTTTGTATTTTGTTCTAGTAGTTTAATTTATTTCCTTTTTTACTTTTTTATTGGGGGGGGGAGTGGGCTCAGAGAGCTTTCTGCGTCGGGTTGTATTTTTAAGAGTTTGGACAGAGGAAAGCTGAAAACGGGGAAAACTTCTTGGGATTGTAGGGAGTCCTGAGGGCCCTGGCCAAGCAGTGGGGGCTGTAGGGCTGGGCAGGGCAGCGCACGGCAGGGGCAAGGTGGGGGCTCCGCTGGGTGCCAGCCTGGGCTGGGGGGGGGGGACGGGGACACCACAGAGGGTCACACATTGCTGCTGTGGGATCATCCCAGGGGAGCAAGGTGCACAGAAGCGCGGAGGGACAATTTTAGGAGGGGAGGGACCAGAGAGAGGACTTTGTTCTTCTGAATGCATTGATCACAGGGGAGGGGGAGAGTGGGGAGGGTCAGCCCAGGCTGGGTCTTCCTTGGCTTGTCTTCTCTGCTTCGTCCCTTTGAAAGAGCATTAGTTGCCTTGGTGTTTGTTCCATTCTTTTTGATATTCGCACTTTCTAGAGCAAGCATCACAACTTGAGAAAACTTACTTGTGTGCTCTTTGTACTTTTCTTAATTATCTCGATTAATTTAGTATTTTATTATTTTCCCTTCCATTTTTCTACGCTATGTAACAACCGCCACTTTTCCTCATTTTTCATCCCGGTCCACTACTTTCCCTTTCCTGTGTTATTTTCTTGTCCTAATTTGTCAGTTATCCCCCTCTTTAAATCTACCCGTTTCATAATTTCTGAAGTCTCTACGTTTCCACTTTCTATTGTCATTCATTCTCCTTCTTCCTGGTCCCTTTCCACCCAGTCGTCTACCTATATGCTTGCTTGCATTTCCCATGAAAAGCTTCTTTTGCCAGGATCTTTCTTTTCATGCATGTGTAGATACCCTCAGGTTTCTCCTGATGTGACGCAAACATAAAAGCTTCTTCTTGTTCCCTCTCCTAAAATTATTCTTCTGTGGTCTGCCCTACATGCATGTTACTCAGTTATGCAGACAGAGCTTCTAGCAAAAAGTCTTGTGTGTCCACCAATATTCACCTTCTCCTTTCTTCTTGTCTTTATGTCTGTGAACATGCATCTTCCAGTCTCTAAAAGCTTCTTCTAGTTCCTGTCCCTCATCCTTGGTGTGGAAGTTTGTTACTTCCCCTTTCCCCAATCCAGCTTGGCAGACCCGACGCTATTCTTCATATCATTATTCCCTCCTGTGCAGAGTACTCAAACTTTTCTCTCCATTCCTTATATTCCCCTTCCTAACCTGAGCAAAAATTTGCTGTTAGTACTTCTGAAGGAATGGCACAGGAGGAGTAGTGTAGACAGGCGCAGGTTTGGCTGCTTTGGCTTGCTCCTTGCTGGGCCAAGCGTCAACTGTGGTGCTCGTTGCCCAAGCCCCAGCTGCAGTAGCACATTTGCTGGTGGAAGTGCCATAAGGGACACTGAGCCTGGGCTGAGAGGGGAGAAAAGATCACCATTAAGTTCTTTCCTCCACCATCCTGATATGTTTCTTTCAAAAGGGTTGACGAGTATTATTTTTGCTACTGGGGCTTTTTTCTTGACTTATTCTTTTCATGAGTTTTGAAATACCTGCCAGGGCAGTTGAAGAGCCTTTATATTACCTTCCTTTCCTGTCACTTCAGTGCTTTCTGTAATGTAAGACTGTACAATGTGTGTAGAAATATGAAAGCCTTTTTCTTAAAGCATTGAAAGTACAAGCATGACAGCATCCAGCCCAATTCTTCTGTTACACTCCAGCCTGGTGATGTTTTTAAAGTGAAATGTCGTCGCCAGGCTTTGAGTTTAGGATGTGTCTAAATCTGTGAAGAAATATTTGTATGTTAGTTGCCGAGTGGTGTGGCAGACTTACTGTGCTGAACTAACACTTATTCCTCCTATTTGAATAGGTCAAAACACAGCCGTCGGGAAAATGGGATGGTTGCCAAAACGTTGGTCTGTGATGGGTGCCATGTTGCTTTATTCTCTGAGTGGTGGAATACAGCTTGGGATTCTTCAGGGGTGGTTAACGTGGTACAAACTGTACCGTACAGCTGCTGAAGGTCTTAACTGTTTGGATTCATACATAACTTAACGGGCTCCTGGAAGAATTGGAAGAGCCTCTTGTCGAAACTTGAGGATATTGTGGAAAATGCTGCTGAGACCCATTTGGATTATATTGCCATCTGACATCAAGGACCTGCAGCTGATGAAAGGTATGCATCTCCCCTGTTGCAAAAATAGTATTTTGATGTACGAGACATAGTAAGTGCATCGTCTTTGTTTTAAACAAACTTGCTTTGTAACCTTTTATTTATTTGTTTTTTCATTGCCTTACTGCTGACGCCTACCAATAGTTTTGAGTGGTGTAATCTGACAGAAATGCCTTACTAATGGTTTGGCAATGTGTATAACTTAAATGTAGAAGGAAAGACTGAACATGAAACTATTTTTGTATTCAGAGTTAACTGATATTTTCAAGGTAATGACTTCATTAGGTCTAGGAGTGCTTAGCAGCTCTAGAAAAGCAGACTAGTTAACTTTTAAGAAAAATAAGTTTAAAACAATTTAAACAAAGCATTTTCCACAATTACGACCTTCCAAATAGCCAACTTTGTTTAAAGACGTTACTGTTTTGAGTTGAACTCGGGAAAACAACCTTCCGTTATTTAACCTTTCTTCTTCCAACTAGCAACAAAAATCCTAATGGATGGCTTGTATGGAGGAAAGAGCAAATAGAAGTATTTCACTTTTAAAAATTTCAAGATATTCTTGTGTTTCATATGTTTTTACAGTTTTGATTTAAGGCTTCTTGTAGAGTGTGTTTGCATCCTGAATGCCCTAGTACTGAGCAGACAGTGCTCTGTTTTCTTGTTATTGTATGACATAACCGATGTACAAAAATGAAATGAAAACCAATGAAGAAAACAAGTAGTTAAAGATTTATTAATGAATAACAAATTATTCCTGAATCTAGACTAAGTGTTAATCTAATGGTAAGGAAATAACTGAGCCCCTTATGAACTATGAAAATTGGAAAGAAGATTTAAAAAACTATTTAAAATGTGATCTTTTTATACCTGCTTTATGCACTTCTTATTTATAGCTGAAAATGAATGACATGAAAATAGTTGGTTTTGCTGCATATTTCAGCTCATCTGATTGGATCCAGCCTATACCATATGTAGGGCAGACAAGAATTCATAATCTTAAGAAAAGTGCTGAGCTGGCTGGCCTACTTTAGAGCAAAATAGAAATCTGAACAAATAATCACTCGTTATCCTTTCCAGTTGTAAACAGAGATACAAGAAGCAATGCAGTTCTAATTTCCTGGTTCTGACCGTGTTTTAATAAAGACCTACTCTTAATTTTCTTGATTATTGAGGGTAAGCTTTTTGTTACGTACTGAATGCAATGAAGGTACGTTTAGATTTCCATTCTTAACATTGTTCTGCATTTATGCTATTTTTGAACTTTGCATGATTTAAGTTGGCCATATGAAAGTCTTTATTTTTAAGTCTCAAAAAAGGAAAGTCTTAGGCTGTTTGTGGAAAGAGGAGAAAAAGAATATACATGGATTGTGCTGTATAAAATTAATTAGAGCTGCTATCTAGTGTCATCTTGGAAAAGAAGCCCAGTCATTACATTTTTGTATTTAAAGGAAACCAAAATTACGATTGTTTTTTCTTTCTGTGCAGTTTTTCTTCTTGTTCAGTTTCTTCTCAGGCACTTGCCACTCTTTAGGCAAAAAAGTAAACTGGTTAGAAAAGGTACACTTCATTTATCTGCATGAAAGCCATTCATTTTCATCAACACTGAAAACTGAAGTGAATTTTTACTTACAGCTAATGTAAATAGAGACAACTCCTTATCTTAGCTTATTCTGAGAATTTGCGTAGATTGAATTTCATCATTGCCATAGGATTCAGGATATATTATGCAAATTATCAGATATATTTGTGTTTGTTTACACTCAGAACATTTCAAATGTTAATAACTTGGTGACAAAGCTGTCAAGATTCAAAGAGGGGGGAATACAATTTATCTGTCTTCAAATTTGCTTTGGACTATTTCCAATAAAATGAAAAGAAGACAGAGAGAAGATCTGCAGAGAGAGGAAAAGTAGGGCCAACTAGGAAACATTTAGTGCAGTAGTTCCCAGCTGGTAGGTGTGCTGCGTTGGTGAGAGGTGAGACCCTTGCACGGCTTGCACAGAGACGGAGAAAATGCTTTTTGCAGGCTCTGGCTGGAGTGTCCCTGTACCTTTCTCCTGGGAGCAGACCCAGCGAAAGGGGCAGCACCAGCAGGTGAGGCAGGGGGTGGATGGAGGCTGAGCGCTACCGAACGGAGCAGCACCTGGGCCCTGGGAGGGGCGATGGGGAGCACCTGCCTGAACTGGGGCAGGAAGCAGCGCTGCTGCCTTTGCTGGGGGCTGGCTGGGAGGAGTGTGGGAGCTGCTGCTTGAGAGGAGCGTTGCAGGTATGAGCCCTAACACTATAGCTCCAAAGCATGTGATAAAGGGTTGTTCTGTGGTTTGTCTCTGGTTACAATTGGGCTATTGCTTGCTTTGCTTGTGACTGTCCTGGAAGGTGATGGAGATCCTTGTGGGTGTCCTGAGCGGGGTGGGCTTGGAGGTGAGCTCTGAACCCCCTCTCACAAGCCTACCCTGGGATGTGTTGTCGTTCAGCTGGTAGCAGAACTTACACCTAAACAAAATTAAGCCAAATCCAAACAGTATGAGTGGTGGTTCCTCTTTTGAACTGTGCTCTCACTTAAGAAGGTCTTCTAGCCAATGTACTTTATGGCATGAGAAAGGGCCTTGGTCCATGTAACTGAGGTGAGAGTAACCATGGGGTGTCATGGGCCAACAGAGCACAGAAGAGATTTAACAAGCTGCAAGAAGTGCTTTTACAGTGTGTTGTGGGGAGGTGAATTGCAGTGTTGGATTTGTGTGTTGTGAGGAATGGGCAGAGGAGACAAGGGCAGGTTTTATAGCTTCTGGATTTTTGCATGACAGATAGATGTGGTGGTATATGGAGTAACTTCCTATCAATGAACATCTAGGAAGGTAGACGGGAAAATGCAATAAAGACTTTATTTTATTTCTTTGATTGCTCCTTCCCTTTAGTTGAAGTGTTTTTTTGCGGGGGGCATGAATTCCAGAATTGCCAAGTGAGGTAGAAATTTCTGTAGACCCGTGTGCCCCCTGCTTGTTTCTGATACAAAATGAAGACAGGGATGTTTTCCTGAGGGCATGCTGCCTTTTGCCCCTCCAGTGGGAGACCCCGCTCCTGGCAGTGCAGGACAAAGGAACTTCCTTCTCTGGAGGCTTTACCAGAGCATCTTCCTTGGGATGTGGAGATACAGTTTGACTCTTGAGTAAAATTGTGGGAGAAAGCTTTTAGAAATACTACTGTTAATCCCTAAAAGCGCTCCCAAACTGTCCAAAGAGTATTGTGCAATTATGAGGAGGATGGCATGGTAAGTGGTGGCTTTGTGCTCCTCACTGGCAAGGTGAGGTAGAAGCTGTAGGGCAGGGCATATTTCTAGAATGGAGCTGGCTTTGTAGCTTTGATTCCATAGAAAATGATATTGAAAAGTATCTAGGTGTGTCGTCCCCCCCCCCCCCCCCGCCTTTCTTTATTTTGCCCAATGCTGATTGAATCTCATGTGCTTAATCATATAGCTTCATATGGTAAAAATCATAATTGTGAATATGATGTCTTTTTTTTTTTTTTTTTTCCTTTCTCTGCTTTAGCTTGTTTGTCACCTTATCAGGTAACTTGAGGTACAATATTCTTACAGAATCAGTATAAGCATTGGAGTATGATTTGTTTCTTTTTAGCTTGTGTTAGCAATTTTTGTGAGAGAGGTAGAAGAAAGTTGACCAAGGCTGGAAGGAGAGAGTTGCCACTTGAGATCTGGGGGTGGTGGTGGGGTTTATCACCTCCCCGTTCTATTGTAGTTATCACTGAGAAATACTTGCATGAAAACTTATAATGAAAAGGAAGCTTCCAACATGCGATCAGCTTTCTGTAAAATGCTATCAGTTATGTCAAGACAGAGCCATATGGTGTCTGGAATAGTTTTCTTTCTCTTGATTGGATTTATTTTATGTAGCAAGATGCTTTCCAACTCACTACCGGATTCTATTTTGATTTTTTTTTTTCCACTTGCATTGTCATAACATGAAATTCGTCACAAACTATTTATGAAGCCTGGCCTAGGGTGCTATTGTGCTTGATACGTTGACCTTCCCTTGATTAAAATGCATCCACGTGTTTGGGTTTGGTAGGGGGAAATGGATAAGCTAGGGGGATTAAGAATATTTTAACACAAAATTAATTGTGGTCTTCATGTGAGGACAAGGACAGTATTTCCCCTGAAAGGTTATGAAACTACTGCAAGTGTAGATTCTGTATTCATATCTATGAATATCGTACATTAGTGAGAACATATTGCATTTAATTCTGTTAATTAAAGAAGAAAGAAGGGAAAAATTCTCATACCTAATCTAAATGTGCATGCTCCTGCTAAAAGTAGCAAAATGATTACTTTTTTAATACTTAAATAAAAGTGTAGCTTGTTTTTAGGAACAATGTTGCCACCTGATGAAATATACTGCATTTTGATACATCTTAAATGTTCCAGTATCCATTTTTTGGTCACTTTTCTGTGCCTGGGTATTTTTTTTAACTGTTCCTAAAGAATTTTGTACATGAGATGAGTTGCCTTAAGTCCTGTACGGGGAGATGAGCATGGTGTTGCTCTGGATGTCGGCATTACTTCCTCCTTGGAGATAAGGGAGAGCCTTATGGTGAAGTAGAACCACGAATGTTTGCATGGGATTCCTCACAGGCGAGGGGGGTGGGTGGGTGTGGGGGGGAAGGCACGCGTTTGTCACAAAACTTAATAAGTGGGCAATGGGAATGGGTATTCCAGGCCCATAAAGATGCAGTCTTAGTTGTGAGCCAGCGTCGATCGGTGAGGAAAGGATGTGGTGAGGCATCTTGAAAATGAGGGTTAATAGCTAGTGATTGATGCGATAAAGGAGAGGTGGATTTTGTGGGAATGGATGAGAAGCAGTTTGTCATAAATTATGTGTCTGGAGGCCTGTGCCATCAGAGCATTTCTAATGGGAAAACGTAGTGAAATCTTTAAACGGCCATAGCATAGGTTATAAATATCTCGGGGAACAGTAGTATTGGCTTCTTTTTGGTGTATGATAAAATTGTTTCTGTTTAATGCTGTACAAGGAAACAAAGTTGACTTTAGCTTTGCATGTTTTGAATTAAATTTGCTCCCGAAATAACTGCAGTCTTCAGTTGAGGATACGAGTTAGCTTATTCTGTTTGGCTTTGCAATACTGTGTAAGGCAAAAATTCATTTAGGTAAGTGGTTCAGGAATTGCATATGTTGTTTTGAGATTATCTCGGAGGTGAGACTTTGTGTGGCTGCTCGTTTAGTTATCTTTCAGAATTTGCAAATGGGTTTTTGGTTGGTATCAGTGCAGTGTTGCTCTGTGCATATGCTCTGAAAATAATAGAAGTTATGATGGCTCCAGAATACCTAAGAAGATACCCTAGAATATGCAGCAAACGCTGAGGTGTATTTAAGCAACTCGCCACTTTTGTGCGGGCTGGTGTCGTGCTGCGCAGGATGTTAATTTAGGCACATAAGCTACTTTAACTGTATAATGGTGCTACCAGACTTGATCTGTTAATTGTTGCCTCTCTGCTGAGCTTGCACGTGATGTGGCTTCAGCTCTGGAGCTGGCGGTAGCTCAGGGGGCTCTTCCCTGGGCTCCCCTGTGGGGGGTGAACATGGACTCAGCTGTGCTTTGTAGAGAGGCGGCTGTTTCAAGGCTTTGGGCTTCAGGTGGTGGAAGAGACATTCTTCCCCTTACAGAAGATGTGTAGCCTTATTGGTAAAAAACCAGAAGATAAGATAGATGATGAAAGGTGTTCTATCTCTGTGGCTTAAGTCTGCCATAATCAGAGTTTTATGATGCAATATAGGCAGTAGCTTTATTCCTTTGAGCTCCTGGACTGGACCTGTGGAGCATGTTTAGGCATGGATCCTTACTGAAAAGCAGACTTTGGAAGGAAGGGTGGTTCTTGTTCACAACTTCATGTTTTCTGTGCCTTGCTTTTTTTTGTTTATTGAAACTCATTACACTTGCAAAAGGAGGAATGAGAGAAACATAATTCTAAACCCAAAAGCTTGTTCTTCATCATGTAGACACCTTTTCAGCTTCAGGATTTGTATGCACTATTTTTATAGTCTTAAATCTACACATTATGTGGCTTTATCAGTTTAAAGCTTTCCTTTTGCATGTGGTTAAAATCTGTGTCCTAGATCATGGCTGGCTTATCAGATTTGGATTAACTGCCATTTCTTGTTTTCAAATAGCTTCTTTTCCATGGTATCAACACCTGATATTTGAATATTATCATCCATCTTCAGGAGACTTTGATGCATGAGCATTTCTAGCCTAATTTAGTTGACGATTTGAATGCGTTGTGAAAAACTTTGTTTAAATTGAGAGAAAGTTGAGTGATTATTGCTTTTAAAGCATAAATGGGAGCACAGCTTGCAAAAATAAATTAGCTGTCCCTGTAAAAATCTATATCGTCAACTTAGTTACTCCCTATAAATCAGCTATGGGAGTTAGCTAGAGAGGTTTTGATGTGTATCTTCTGCAGGAATTCCAGCACTTGGGCAGTGGAGGAAGGGGGCTATGACTTGGTATATGTTCATGACAGTTTATTTCAGTCTTAGTAATAGGACTGACAAGGAAGTTTTAAAGGCAACAATAAGAGAAAGTTACTCCCTCTCCCCAAAGAAATGGACGTTAAGCAAATTGCCCATTCATTGAGATTAGTTTTGGACCATGCAATGCATCAAGATTAATTAGAAGCTAGTTTATTTCAAGTGTCTTATTTAAACTCATACTTAACGCCTTCCTTGTATGCATTTTAGTGTATAGTAGCTTGAAACTAATACCTGGAAGGTTTTCATCAGCCAATTTGAGTTACCTGGTGCACTTTTTTCCTGTTTAGTCACAGACATTTGAGCTGCTGTGTCTAAATGCAGTCATTTAGGCTGATTTTCAGCAGAGTGAAATAATAGTTGCTATTGATTTCAGTGGTGATATGGACCATTGGGGTTTTTTGGAAAAGCAAGTCAGACACCAGAGCCTCTGTGTGTATGGGTATACACATATTACATGCTTATATTTTAGATATATATAGACATGTACACATGCACATCATACAGTCCAAACCCAAAGGTGTGGTGCCTGAGGCAGCTTCATGAAGGAGACAGGTGGTTTTTCCTCTCTGTTTGAAGCAGTGTCTAGTGCATTCCTTAACCTTGTTTCTGTCATCTTGGGTAAGTAGTCTTCCATGCTGTGTTTCCTTTTTGTTTTAGTTTGTAGCTCCTCAAAATGAAATACATGCTCTGTTCCAATTTACCAGTTTGTTTCTTGAAATACACCCTGCCTGTAAATTCTGATCAGTCAAAAAACCATATAATGGAAAAATGTTTATTGAATTAGTAGCGATCAGGCATATACTGAAAGAATTCACTGTAATCAGTGTTAAAACACTATCTCAATCTCAGGCATACTGCTCACTCCTTCCCTCCCTCCTTCCCCCCCCCCCCCCCCCCCAAAAAAAAAAGACATCGCTGAAAAGCAGCAGGCATATCTGAAGTGAAGCTATGACAAGCACTTAAAAAAAATTATTTTTTTCAACTTGTAATCAATTTGACTTAACTTTTTAATGTGTATACATGTATGTACATGCCTATATATGTTGGTTTGACGGAATCCATTGCTTTAAATTATGCACAGTGTAATACTTGAAGTGGTTAGAGGAGATTTTTTAAAATATATATATATCTTGTTTTAATATCTTCAGTAAGAATTGTTGTGAGTGCCACCAAAACTATGTGTGGAATGTTACTTGTTGTGGACTTCACGCAGGGTAGATGTATTAATGGCGCTCTGTTTGAGACAAGCGAAAGGATGTTTGCAAAGGAAGACCAGAACTGTTCCCAGATTGATTTCTTTGCATTTGCAAATGCAAAGAAATCAATCTACTGCTTTGACCTTGGATTGCGTGTTGCAGTTGAAATAGTTTTTTGCCCTAACACAGTTGCAAAAGGCAGTAAGTTAAGATATGACAGATCAGAAGGAGAGTAGGACAGAAAAGAGGCAGAATTATAATTCTTTTGTAGATTTGTGTGTTTGTTGCCCAGGGTGATGCATCTTGAACCTTTTCTTAAAGTGTTGGTACAGTCTTGTGAAGCATAGTTGGGCTTTCTGATAACTATGTAGGATAAAGTATTATAGACATTGATAAAATGACTGTAGCCTTATTAAAAGTAAGGATTTTCAGACACACTGTAGTCTGGTAATAGTTTCTGAACATGAAGGGAAGAGGAGCTCTCCGGTTTGTTGCTCTACTAGATCAGAAATGATGTATCTGAGGGATGGTTGCTGAATTAAAGCAGCGTATATTCTAGGCTTCTGGTTGCTTACTGTGAGTAGTGCTGTGCAAACAGCCCAGGAACTGCCAGGAGCCATTTTGCATGTAACACTTTCCCTTCTTGTTTTCTACCATGGGCAGTGGTTTATGGCCATGATTTGTGTAAGAGGAGTAGGGTGTCTTTATTCTTATTGTTATTCTGAATGCTTCTAAGCTGAAGAGACCCATGAAGTAGACCCTGTTATTTCAGGTCAGTGCCTGGATTGACTTCTTGGCAAAAACTTGTTATGGATCATGTACTGTCATCACTGCAAAACATAGTAGACTGAAATAGGGTATCTCTGGTTCTGCTTAGGTAAGATCAATTTCTTCTATGAAAAACAAAAAGAAAATCTCTGTGGAGAGGCAGGGGTTGAATGTAGTATAACAACCGCTTGCCAGAGACATACTTGATAGTAGTTAGCTTTTGAGGGAGATGCAGCCACTTAGTGTGTGTCTCTAAAGAGAACCAGGGTGCACTCATAGGAAGAATATTGGCATATCTGTTGGACAACAAATGTTGTCGTATGTGTTTTTAGTGAATTTTGACTTTTTCTGCCTCTTCTCTCAGTGTTGAAAGATGAGAAATACAGACTCTGAGGAATATTGCCGTGAAGAGTTGATGCCTGCATTTGGGTGTAGGGCCATCTTATTTTTGTTTTCCCAAGTGGGAAAAGGAACAAATAATTCATTAGGCATAATAGAATATTTAATCTCTCTTATAATGTTTGTGTGGTTCTTGGTTCTCCAATTCTTGGATTTAGAATTGCTATGCTAGCTGCACATGTGTTATTTTATATTGAAATTGAAATAAGTAGAAAATGTAGTTGAAAAAATTCAGCATAAGAATTCTGCATAAGTTAATTTTAAAATGAAATCTCATATTTCAAGGGTCAAAGTCTTTCATTTGGTGAAAATTATCAGTATAGAAGCTCTCTCTATCTTTAACCGAACTGGTCTCTAATTTATGCTTGATTCTTCTGCTAGGTTAATGTTAATTAGTTTAACATATCACTCATAAAAGATGTCATAGTTGAGTCATTGTGTA
The DNA here is from genome assembly GCF_011004875.1 of Balearica regulorum gibbericeps. Lineage (NCBI taxonomy): Eukaryota > Metazoa > Chordata > Aves > Gruiformes > Gruidae > Balearica > Balearica regulorum. The sequence continues at coordinate 101,922,784 of NC_046185.1, forward strand.
GGTAACAAATCTTGCACTGGCTAGCAATGAAGAAATATTACCTCTATTAAAATCCACACTTAAATCGTGGAGTCAGTAAGGACTCATGACATTTTGCAGTCATCCAGCTTAATGCATTTTAATGCCTTCAGTGGTGTGAGGTTTTTTTCTGGGGGGGTGGGGTGTGTGTGGGATAAGCAAGTGAGGGAGACCTTTCAGATTATGCTGTATAATATATAGTGTAGCCTGTGCCAAGTGAGAAACCTGGTAGAAATGCTGGCTCAGACTGGAGTTAGGGCTGGATACTATAACACTGATTTAACCTAAAAAAAAAAAATAAAAAAAAAATCTGTCCAGTGTTGGGTCAAGGAAAGCATACAAAAAGAGTGGTAAAAAAGCTCAAATCTGCTTATATTCAGAACCCAAGTAATTTGATATTAACACCACAGATAAAAATTTACAAGTGTGCATGCTGGTAATTAGCTAAGTAATTTCATCCATCTCTGCCCTGAGAGAAGTATTAGAACTGGGCCTACAGTGGCAGGCAAATTTCAGTTGTAATTGTGGAGTGGTTAGTGTGACTCCATAATCTTTTTTCTTTTTCCTTCTTTCCTCCCCAAAATAATCCCCCAGCCTCTCAGAGGAGGTGATGGTGTGGTGTCGAGTCCTGGCATCCTGCTCGACTGTTACAGCTATTCCAGGGTACTGGATGGACAAGACAAGTTAGTCTGACCAGACCTCTAACCAAAAGACGCTGCCCACATTTATTTATTTAAACCACCAGCATCTGAATGGCAATGAGCAATTGAACAAGCAGTCAAGAGTGCTGTTGCTTCCTCTGCCTGAGGAAGCCTGGTTGGAGGTCTCAGGTCTTGAGGGTCAGTGGGGTTTCGCTTGAACGGCACAGGCAGGCATGGTCAAGAGACAAGGACTTTGCATCAGAAATGTTAACGTGAAAATGTTTAAACCTCCTCCGCTGCTAAAGGCTGTAAACATGTACATGCTACAGGAGCAAGGCAGTCCTCCCAGTATGTGGTGGAGAATGTCTGAAACTTTGGAGGGCGCCTGCCACTGCCTCTCAGAAATCATAAACTAAGCACACAGATGTGTTTGCTTGCCAGTTGTGTGTTTGTTTCCCTCTGAAGCAGATTACTGTATCTTTGTGGCCAGGTAAACATGCAAGTGAAGAACCAACATGTTCTATTGTCTCACAGTCTGAACATCAGAAGAAACTAGGTTACCTCTTTAATCTTTTTTAAGTATCCTGCTAAATTCAGTGGTTCGGATCTGAGAAATGGCAGCTTTGCAGCAGGCGGAGCTGATGGAAGAACAGGAATGTTCTCCTGCCTCCTTTCAAATTGCATGAGCATTTAAGCTCCTTTGGACTATTGGTACTTCTGTACCAAGTGGAAAGCAGAGCTGGTGACTATTTGGTTTAGTGTGAAGATTCAATGAAATTTTTTTCATAAATACGTACCATTCTTGAACATCCTGCTTTACTGCTTGTAGCACTGGCGTATTTGTTGAGTGTTTCAGCGTTGTTAGGTGTGATGTAAGACAACTATCATTTTGTGTCTCGGCATAGTTACATGAAGACATAAAGCAACTATCCCTTTGATGTGGCTACAATCTTCAATGTGTCACATTGACTTTTTAATGAGATACTATTGTGTACATAATGATGAACATTAGGTTTTCCTTTAACTGAAGGAGACCCCTTTCTATGAACAGGTTGCTCTTAAGGTGCTGTTTTCCTGAAGCGGTTTTACTTCTAGCTTCCTTAGCCATTTGCTCATTCATTCATTTGCAATTATAAGTTCTGGTTACCAGAAGAGTTGAAAAATTGTAGCAAATGAGAGATTTATTTCTGAATTTGCTTCTTACCTTGGATTTGCATTAAGCTTTCAGACTTCCTTTAATTTTAACCATGGAAACTGAATATATTACACTAATTTTATTAACATCAAAAGACTTCAAATTGTTCACGTGTAGCTCTTAAAATTTATAAAGCAGCAGTTTAAGACTTTGAAATTCTTAACAGATGCTCAGCTATGTTCTCAGTATTTGAACTTAAAGCAGAAAGAATTTAACTCAATTATAATAATGTAAACTTTTCTCCTTTTGCTTTGCATAATTAAATATTTTCATTTACATAGTGCAGAAGTTTAACATTCCAAACAGGGTAGATAAACAGAAGAAAAAGGCAGACAAAGATGCATCTTTGCATGCAGAGTAGTAATGTACTTGCTGGTAATCTTACTGTGCTAATTATTACCTTTAACTAGAAATGCATATGCAAATTCCTGTGAATATGGGTTGTATTTAATACGTGATTATTTTTTTTAATTGAGTGCATCTCCTGAAATACTCAGGAAAGTTCATTAGAACTGGGGCAGGAATACAACCACCTTGATATCTTCTTCTACTTCTTGTTTTAATATAGTTAGTGGAAAAGGTCTGGGGAAAATTAAAGTTTCCCTTTGTTTGGCCAACTTATGTGGGTGCAGGAGGTAGTTTGAGTGTGCCAGTGTGCAAGTCTGTGATCCTGTCTGTCTCTGATTAGCACAGTTTTTCCTACACCAATTGTAAAACGTGGTTATTACTATCACTTTGAGTAATGCTGTGTATCAGATTTGCCAGCCTGCTGTCAGAGTACTATCTCTGTGATATAATGTGAAGCACCAGGTGTTTTGAGGGCTGCAGAGTAGACCCAAATCTGCAAATAAACAGCTGCACTTCTTTAAACGACTGCTGTTTGTCATGTCCATATCAGCAAAATGTGTCAGACTGAAATTTATCTTTGTGTTTCTGAAGAAATTTAGTGCAACTTTTGTTGATTGGTTTAATGTTACACTTGAATCTTCTTGTAAGTGGGAGGATCATTGATGTTCCCCTATAACAAAATGAAGCACCTCTGATTCTTATGTTCCTAAATTCTTAAATTGTGTAATGTTTTACGGATCACGCCAAACAACATGTGATTTAAATACAAGTGTGTAAAAATAAGAGAACAACACTTCTTGTTTTTTGGTAGTGTCTTTTTGTTTGCTTAGCTGGTGAAGTTGGAGGGTATATAGCTTGGTTTGATTGAATGTCATGTGTCAAAGCAGTCTGGAGGATTTTTTTCACACTGATTACATGCTTCAAATCTCAAATTCAAAGTGCCGATACATACACACAAATATTCTATAATTAAAATTAAGAGAAGATGGTTTTTTAGACAAAGATTACATTAAACACTATTTTCAACATATGGATTTTATGGCATATATCAAAACACAAAATAAAGTGGAAATTCAAGCAAAAGGAAGAACACTGGTCTGTATGAATGTGTACACGTGCATTGTGGGATGGGAGAGGGAGGACCTTAGAGGAAGTCGGTGTATTTATTTTTGACCTTTTATTCACAGTTCCTGTGGGGATCCTTAGTTGATGAGCTTTGGGAAATTGTTTTAGTGGTACTTATCTTTCTGGGGTTGTCTATCGATTGTCTGAGTTTCTTCCATTTGCACATAGTTTTTCTAATACACTATAGAAACTTTTGTCATCTTTTTTCTTTGTTTTGATGGGAGTGAAGATGAGAGAGCAGGGTGTAGATGAAAAAGAATGAGAACTTAGTTTCCAGCGTAGTAAAATTTCGTGTCCTGAAGCTGCTTCTGATAGCCATCCTTTTAATGTAATGAGAGTGGCTGCTTGCTAAATACAAGTCCAAGAGTGTAGGTTACTTGCTTAAAGAAGTAGGAAAGCTATATGGATCTCATTAATTCTGATTTTCATATAATCCCAAAAGCTTGCAACAATGTGTGCTCTTATTTTTGTTTCTCTTTCCTCTAAAACTGATCACTGGGGAGCGCTTACATGTTCTAAAAAAGTCTTTGGGACGTCTGAGCACCTTAAAGATAATTTTATTGGTAGAAACGCAACCGGAGGCTGAGTGTGGTGTTCTCTTATTTTTGCTATTGCTCTTTTTGCTTTAGCTGTTAGGTATTTTGCCAGTTCTCTGTTCCATTCTTGCTTCATTAGACTTATACTACATCTCTGAAGGGTCATTATGAAAGTATCATTATGAAGTAGCTGCTTATCTCAGGAAATTGTAGTGTTCTCTACATTTTTGAGATGTTTTGATGCTTAGCAGAAAAATGGGTTTGGTTTATATTGAGTTGAGTGTATTGAATGTATTGGAGAACTGTCAATATATTGTAGTTGGATTAGGTAAGTTTTTGTATATGAGGAATAAACATGGTTCTGTGATTTTTTTTTTTGTTTTTTTTTTTTTTTTTGTTTCTTAACTGGATGTCTGAGGTATTGCCCTCCAGCTGGTTTTCTGTGTTATATTCTCTCTGGCTCTGTTTCTGTTCATTTACAACTGGATTTTACTATCCTGAGGCTTCTGTTTGAGGTGAGATAGGGAATTGTTTCAGTATGTCTATGTGTATGAGGTAGGATTTGGTTTCTTTTGGTAGTAAGAATCCAGTGCAGAGAGTTGTACGTAGAAAATAAGGAAATACTTTTCTTGCTTACTGGATTTTGTTCACAATTAGCTTATGCTATGTAGCTTAATTTATTAGAAAAGTAGCATGATGCTGCTTTACTAAGCCTTTCTCTCTCCCTTTTCCTAGTCTTGACCTTGTCAAAGACTCTTAAAGAAATTGTGTGCCCTTTTCTCATTTAAAAACTAAACACCTCCCCCTCCCCCATACCTGACATTCTGAAAATAATATTGGAATATTAGGCCTGGGAGTTCCTGGAGTACAACTATTTGTGTAGTCTGTGCACTTTTTCTCAGGTTTGTTTTTGTCCAAAGATTTAGGAAGTGTCTAGGCACTTTTTACTTCCCAAGTCGTTAGTGATACGTGGATGATTGGGTCCAAGTTTAACTATTGGCCTATAATCTCTGGGGATTAGGGTTCCTAGATGTTTTAATACCAGACACTGCTGTCAGAAACTGCAGTGAATAAGCAAGTCCTGATTCATGTGCATTTAATTAATCCTAATGCCTGGGACTTGTTCCAGTAAATTCACACATCTGGGTGAGTGCCCAAGGTTTTCAATGAGTTCTTATAGTTTGGGTATTGACCTTAGAGGGTTGGAGACTAGAATCAGGGTATCATCCACATAAAACATAGCCCTTCTGTGGGATCTATTTTAGTATTTGTTAGTGTGTCTTGGACTATGGCTCTGATTATGTTGAAGAAGGGCAGGCCAAGACGACACTCTTGCTCTGATCTTGGTTGCAAGAAATATAACTTTTTTTAAAATGCAGTTTGAATAACAGACCCCTCCACAGCAGTTTAATCCAATTGCGAGACAGTGTATCTCATTTTCCTAAGGGCTCTGATGGGATAATCCTAGGTAACCCCATCATAAGCTCTTTTCAGCATCTGGCAATACCAGTGATGAGTGCCGTGATAGTGCAGGTGACTTGATTTGTTGCTTGAGGTTGCCTGGTCCAGGCCTGGACGCAATAAATCTAACCAGAGGTATTTCAATAATTTTGAGTGCAAGCTTATTCAACTTAAAAAAGGAGTACCAAGGGGGGAAGCTTTGCCACGGAATCTCTCTCTGTGGTGGGACTTTGGCTGCATACTGGAGTGAAGTATTACTGCAGTAGAGGAAGGTCATGTTAGGAAATAGTTAAACTGTACATGTCAATCCGTGGGACTGTGATCCTTGTGATAATTCAAGTCACGATTTGTTTGAAACCTGCTCAGTTGATGGCACCTATTGCTGGCTGGGTTTTAGTGGACATAGCTGGCTTTTTTCATGGCTGTAGGAAATAAGCATCCTTTCCCTGAGTGCATTTGTGAGGGTGGTAAGAACATTTGTTTTGCTTTCAGCACTGCCTAGGTTTTCCTGTGTTGCTTTTGTAGTTGGATCACTTTTCCTCTAAGAGATGCTTCTGAAATGCAGGGCAATGCAGTCCCGGGAAGGACCCTCCCTCACACCACACCAGTTGTGCCAATTGGAATGGGAATGTCATTTGGGGTGTGTGTGTCTCTGTAGAGTATCTGGGCAGAGTGTGTTACATCTCTGAGGTTTTTCTTTCCTGCCTGTGTGGTGGGAATTTGATTTCTTCAGTTCTGATCGCTTTAAGAGGTAATAGACAGTCCTCTTGTGTATCATTTTTACGTGGGAGCTGTTTGATCATTATACCAGGATTTTTAGTTTCAGGGTTGACATCTCAACTTGTGTGCTCTGGGGTCAGGATTTCTGGGTGTTGTGTATGGTGTGTTGTTTTGGGTTTTTCTTGGTTTTGTTCGGTTTTTTTGTGCGTGGATTTTTCTCCTTTTGTAATATCACTGTTGGAACTGGAATCCCTGAAGGTCTCTAGTTTGCTGTGAATGAAATCCACAAAGTCAGTACCTGGGAGGAGCAAGGTTTCCATTCTCCCTACCTTTTCCTGCCCTTTGGGAGAGGAAGTTTGAGTGAACATCTACATTGGCAGGGGATTGCATTGCCTACTCCACAATAATCCATGGTTATTTGTATCTACGACTGCTCTGATGGTGTGAATATGACAATGGTATTTTTGCCTACCTATAAAAGGAAGGATTTGCAGTATTGATAAGGAGGGGGAAGAGCTCAGGGGCAGGAAGGGTGATACTTGGTCAAAGTTTTGCCTTTGGGGGGGGGGGAAGGAATAACAAATGCATTAGAACTCTTTTGTGGCACACCTAAGTGCAACAGTATACACAAAGACAATGACAATGTAATTGGTAGTTCAGGAGCTTTATTGCAGGGCTTCAGGAAGTGTGTGAAAACAGAACAAGTTTGTATTTGTGCTTTCATAGTTTCCAGTGATTTATGGCTTGTAAGCCTTGGACTTGTCCGAGTGAAAGTGTCTTTGTAGTTAATAATCATTGAGGATTTTTATTCCCATCACTTTTTGAGCCAATGGGAACTGGTAGTATTCACCACACCCAGTGGCACTGAATTCCACAATGGACTTCACGTCAAGAAATCTAGTTTGGTTTGGTTTGAACCTGCTATGAGCTGGGTTCCTCCAATGCCCCTCTGCTGTTGTAACAAGAAAGGCAATTGTTTCTTTCCAATTGCTTGCCTTCCCCTGCCAGCTTGGATCTTGCAGACCTCTGCATCATCTCCCCTCAGTGGTCTCTTTAAAGAGGTTATGAGGCTAAAGGAGCCACACACAGGAGCCATCTCTTACCTTTGATTATTTTTGCCCTTTGTTCTGTGTTTTCTAGTTGTATTGTGTCCTGTTGAGAGAAGAAACCAGGCTTATGTAGTGATACAGCTTTTCTGGGGTTTTCTTCTGTATCCATTCTGTAAAAATAATTGAAAGAAGCCTGTTTCCTTTTTATTTTCCAGATAATTAAACCATCTAGTAAAATCTGTTGTTGCCCTGAAACTTTGTTCCTTACTGGTAGGACTGATGGCTGTCTATGTAAAAGGAATGCTAGGTGTTCCCTGTCATCTTCCCACTCTACATATATGTGCTTTATTGTTTTGGGTTTTTTTACTCAATTTTGCCTATAACTTAAATGCTGTAGGCACTGAAGATGCTGAAAACTTTTGTTCAGAAGTTGGAAACACTCACTAGAATAAAGCTAAAAAGCTGTAGCCCTTCTAGAGCTGCCCCAGCTGACAGGGCAGGCCAAAGAAGAGCTGGAAGGGCTCATTCCTCCGGCAGTCAGGTAGCAAGTACAAGAATCAGTAGAGTAGGGATAGCCTGTCCTTGTTGTAGGCTAAGAATATAGAAACTATTTTTTATTTTTGTATCTAGTATAACTAAATAAAAAGGAATACTTTTTATTGCTTAGAGGTATTGGTGGAGCAGATTTTAAGCAAATCTTCTGATTATTGCATTTTTAGCATTTTGACAAGTATTTGTAGCAGAAACTTAGTGTGTGCCTTTTTGCATGTTTGCTGCTACATCTTTTTTTTTTTAAAGTTATTTGTCTGACAGCCATAGATTTATTTTTGACTGATAGTTTCACAGAAAAATGCAAAGTAACTCTCATGATACAATCAATCTAAATCTTTCATATATATTATATATCCTGAGGATGAGGAAAAAAGAAAGCAACTAGATATTTCAAGTGCATTTGGAAAGAGCTAGTGGTGCTGTCCTAAAACTGTGCAAAAGACAATGAAAATGCCTTATTTCTTCCCTGTTAGCTGAGCGAGATGTATAGGTACAGCACAGTAAGATGGAGGCTGCTGTCACCATGCCTGGATACAGACTCAACAGACAAGGAAAGGTTCAGGGATTAATGGGAACTGTGATGTAGCAGCTGAGAAGAGAGGCATTCAGAACGGGGAGCATCCCCTTGTGTGTTACAGATACTGGAAGTATTTTTATCATCAGCTTTCAGTGTATGATTTGCAAATTGCATATAGACCCAGATGATATCTGCTAGTGCAGATGTGTTTTCTATGATTCATGACCAAATAAAAGAAAAAAATCAGTCAAGTTGTATGTTCTACTCTGTTCAAAAGAAACACTAAAAATTGCACCTCTGGTTTGGTTAAATGTAGACCTCAATCACTAGAGCTACTTCAGAGAGTTATATGGAGGACAACCAGACAGCGTATTCCTATCCTGTATTACTAATTTAACTATCTCTGTTCTAGGCAGAATTTTGATTAAAGACATTTGCATTGTGATTCTTCAGATGCTAAACTTTTTGAAGAAGGGGTATGACAGTCACTTAAGACCAAAAAGGTAAGAAGAAGATCAGAGTTCTTCTAAACTGGTCCCAAAAGAATGGGATGGCTGAGGAAGCTATTAATTCTTCTTGCATATCCCTGAACTAAAAAACAAATCAAGCCAAAGATCCCATGCTAGTTGTATAGGGAAAAATGGAGCCCTTTGAGCAAAGTAGGCATGAATTGGTTAAATTGGTGTTGCTAAAAATGTTTTTCCTCTGTAGAGATGGTATAGCTGATGATCATGTGTACAACTGGTCTTATAAGTTCAGTGAACTTGAGTTTCAGGCACTGTGGATTTAAATATGTAACGACGAGCCTTCAGTAGCCATGTCTAATGGGTTGGTGCACCTGTGTCAAAATTAGAAAGCGCCTATTAAAAGGGATTTAGAATCAGAATGATCCGCATTAATCATATTAAATTATTGAACAGCATCAACAGTGCATGTGTCATTACCTGCTGACTCTCTCTTCAAGAAGGAGTGGTAGAAGAAAATCTGTCTGCACTGTTAAAAACTGATGTCAGTCACCAGAGGCTTGTAGATGTGTAAAGAGAAAGGCAAGGCAAAACAAAAATCCAGTTCTTGGGTGTTTCCGCTGCATGATAAAAATGATACTTTGCCAGGCTATAAATGGAAACTTTGGTTTTCAAGATGTGACATAGGGGTCTTTTAAGGCTATTTTGTTAGACGTGTGTATCAATTTAGGAAAATAAGCATCACCTCTCCAAATCCTAAAACAGCAGGAGAGAGAAAAAGCACTTGATTCAGCTATTTTGCTCAAGAAGGCCTTGCGGAATAGCTGGGAATTGGGAAGGAAAAAAGAGAGAATTAGTGGACTTCTGTGTAGTACCAGTGATGCTGATCTCCTGTAGGAGATGCAGGGGTCTGTTTATTGCACAGGGCACCTCAAAAATAAACATTGGTTATCTGGTTAGAAGTACTGGAAGCGATCTCTCGGTAATGATGGTTGAGTGTTTGTATTTGGCTTGAGAAGACTGACACGGGGAACTATACTGACTTTGGCACGAATGTCTCGGAATTAGTTATGTTTTGCAGTGCTAATAGAATAGTGTGCCTGGTATTTCTTTTCTGTCAAGCAGGTTCTTGAATGGCAAGCTCTTTGGTCCCCTGTAGGACACCCTTTAGTTTGGATGAGTGAAATTACAATGCCCCCACAGGCATCATCCTCTGGCACCTGCTTTGCAAATATCTGCAAATGTGCACAGTTTATTTGACGTGAGCTGCAAAACTGGGCTTCTTTGTAAACAACTGTGTTGAGTACCAGGAATCATTTGCACAGGTATTTAGTTTCTACATTTTCTATTCACCGTTCTGTAGCCAGTAGCCTCAAAGAAAAAAGGACAGAAATTGGCAAGGGGACCAAAATCCCTCTGGCTTACATTACACTGGGGTTTGGGTTGCTAGAAAAATACCTCTGTATGAAGTTGATGGATTTTGGAAAAACAGCTTACCTGTGCTTGTTGCACTGTTGTTTTTTTCCTTTTCCTCTTTTACCCATCTCTGATGGCAAAATGGCAGAGCAAGTCGCAAGCACGTGGCCCTTTTGCCACAGTACTTGGCTCCGTGTGTAAATGGCATGCTCCAGGCTGGCTGTGTTGGGAGTCCGCCTGAGAGAAGCAGCAGCATTCAGCATTCTCGTTAGGGAAAGTGATGGATGGCTTCGCTGCAAGCTGCCCTTTCCCCGTCAGAGCGGGCCTGGGAAGGAGAGGGCTTCTGAGAAGTTGTCAGCACTTGATAGCTGCACAGAAACCTGTGTGCTGGATCACTGGAGCAACGCTGAGAGGAGAAAAGAGAATAATCTAGAGCTCTGTCTGTTCAAATGGTACCTGCTAAACTTGCTGAAATGCACGTAGCACCAAACATGTCTGATGAATCGGGTCTTGGCTGTGGTATCAGATGGGAATTGAATATTGCATAAATATCAGATTTATTAAGAGCTCTTTTCTTGTTCAGTGAATATTAAAGAATGATTCCTCTTGTGTTGAATAAAGGATAACCTGTTGATAACAGTCTTTTTGAATCGAAGGATATCAGGACTGTATTTTGAAAGGTGGTGTTTTCAAGAAACAGATCAGTTGAGATAATATTTTTTTCTAATTTCTCTTCAGTGAAGAAATGCAGAGATATTTATTAGTTGAGCATTTTTTAAAAAGATATTTCTTGAGAGAGTCATAGTTCATTTCTCTATCAAGTTCAAAGTACCTAGTGGAGATTTATGTAGGTCTTTAAAAGCACATCAATTTTATTTTTTTTTTTTTTTAAAGGGGTCCAAATCAGAAGTTTATTTTTGGTAGCTCTGACATACTGGCTGACTGGTGTGTTCTGGTCTGGTGTTTTAGCATGTGCATCACTGTGCTGTCCCAGTGAGTGATCATGCTTTCATGACTAGCTCTGTCTTTTTGTATTCATACAATGCTTTATTTCTCAACTTTGTGGTTAATGCTTAAATAATCTAGTAGGGTATTTCTACTTGTCATTCCTTTCCCTTGTCTGAGAAGAACAATATACTTTGCAAGCAAGCCCATTTAAATTGAAATGAAGTCAGTTCTCTGTTTCCAGCACTAGTCTATATCTAGGCGGAGCCTTTATATATTGACATGTCTGAAATTAGAAATTATGACATGATGTTATTAAGTTTACATTTCTACAGCTGGATCTGGCACTTAAAGTGGAGATCTCTCTGCTATGTATGAAGAATAAAATAAATCCTCTGGTATATAACAACTCCTGAGGAAAAAAATGTATTTCTGGAAAAATTAGAAATGTATTAATTGAACTAAAAATAATGTAATTGTAAGTAGGGGTCATTGAAGCTATTTAGAAGATGCGTCAGACTTCTGGTTCCAAGTGCTGTCTAACAAAATTACCTAGAGAACAGAGAAACATTTTTTCTAAATTTAGTGGTCTTGATTGTGTGTTGTTCTTGCATGATGGGAAAAATTCCTCAGTAGAAGGTGAAGAAATGTTTTAGCTCAGAGTTTGAGGGAGGAGTTAGCTCTTTTCTTAAAAATAGCTGTCCTTTCATGTGGTTTCCACATGCCACAGTAATCCTGCTGTCACCTACTGCTCTGCCATAAGAGGAGGAGGAGGTGGAGGCAGCTTGCTTTTTTTTTTTTTTTTTTTTTTTTAAAAAATCACTGTGTGATGATTTCAGTCTTGGTACAACTGGAAGGTGTCCTAACTGCTTTTTAACCAGGCTAGGTTTTTAAATCTGTCCTGAAAGAGCTGGTGGAGGAGAGGAGGTGCTGGGCCGCAGCAGGCTGTGTGGTGCAGAGGGGAGCATGGGAACCCTCAGAGCTGCTGCTACCCCTGAGGTTGGCCCGTGCCAGGCTCCGCTCCTCTGCTCCGTGGTGGGAGTGGGGCTAGGATGAGTGGTCAGCATTTCGTATGCCATCTAATCTGTCCCTGAAGGCTTTGGTGCTGCTCTGCTCACCTTTTGAGTGCCATTGCTGTGCTGTGCTCTGCTGCAGGGCGCCTCGCAAGCTTAGCGAGAGGCTGCTCTGGGGGAGGCTAAAGATGGGCAGCTGTCTGGAGAAGAACAGACCCCGCTTCCACATCATCTGTTACCTCACTGAAACGTGAGCTGTAGGACCTAGCAAACAAAGCCACTTCTCATTCTTTCGATTTGGTGGTTTTTATTTGTGCAGCCCTTGCAATGAAAATGCTGCGGAGCAGCACGTGAAGCCTTTCCTTGTTCCTTTCCGGGCTGTCATCCACAGGCCTTTGGTGTTGTGGGTTCTTATGTGATGGAGGAACTGAAAGCCTGGTTTTGTGTCTACAGGCAAATAACGATACATATGCAATATACAATGTCTGTAGTGGAAGTGGTCCCAACGGAGGATTTCAGTGTTAGGAGTGAAGTCAAGATATTAAGTGTGTTTGTTCTGTCACAGAGATACGGGTGGGATGGCGTTATCTATTCTGGGTTCACCTTCCGTAGTATGTAAATGCAGCTGCTCTGTGGTTTTGTTACTTCCATTAGTTTTGTGTTTGGCTAGTTTTTGTTTGCCAGTATAAAAACAGTGAAATGACAGTTTTGTTTCCATTGCTGTCACTTTAGGAAAATATTTCTGCATTAAAATAAAAAAAAAGGCTAAATTGACATAGGAGTAGGAAGAAATGTAAATAGAAAAATAGGAGAAGGAATTGTTGGTAATTTTGTTCTGAGGTTTGGGTGGTTTTTGTACAAAATAGTTGGGTAGGCTTCAATTCTTCCTGTTTCTTTTTAATACCCAAATGCACTAATAAAATCACAACAGTTGATTGTACGAACAAGGAGATAAAAACTGTAAAATAAATACTTACACTTTTATTTAGAGATAAAAATGAAATCTTATTGACAAAGGTCCCTTTCTGAAAGACCGAGTGGATGAAAATATTTTTTATTGTAATAGTAATATTTTATTATAATAGTAATAGTTCAATTTTTTTTTTTTAATAATATTGAGCTTAAAACTGACTGGAGAGTGAGGCATGAGCTTATTTAGGCTTGAGGAAATTACATTAAGTAAAAAATAAAAAAAGGTCCTAAATTTACTGTTAAACTTATAGAGAAAATCAGCTCGCTGAGTGGTGGGAGGCTGCTGGATTTATGCCTGAGGTGTGAATATTTGACAATGGTAGTCTGCTCATACAGAGAGAATATTTTCTTTCCATTTACTTCAATATAGTAGCTATTCCATTCAAAATTAAGAGCAAATTGAAAGAGAAGACAGGAGAGCTTGTTTTTCATCTTCTGGCATAAGACAGCAGTGGGTGTAGTAGGTGAAGATCTGCTAATTCTAAACACTGCGGGACATGGTGACCAACAGAGTCAATCACATTCACTAAAAATAAATAGAATTTCTGGCAAAGTGCTGGAGTTATTGTGAGGATAATAATTAATTTCAAATCAAAATATCTTGAAGGTCACTAATCTGAGAATTATTTTTTTCTTAAGGAAAATAACTAAGTATAAGTACCAAGCAAGCTTGATTTTTTTTTTTTAGATTGATGCAAGTGGTGACTAAAACTCTTAAGTCCCTTGATTTAAATAATCCTAATATAATCAAAGTAAGAGTCTAAGAAAGGCATTTCTTTTTTTATTTATTTTTAGAAGTATTGGGAAAACTGACATAAGGCTACAGATAAGCACTGTTTCTGTTATTAGCTGCCTTTCATCCTCTCCCCCTTGCAGTTAGAGACCCATTTCAATGGGTCTACAGATGAACAAAATGTGTGTCTTAAAGTCTGTATTTTGTAATTGCTTGTGGAAACTTGTGAACTTAGTGGCATTACTAATAGGTTAGGAGTTAAGGATCTGTATACAAATATTTGAAGATATGAATGTAACTTTTTCTTTGCTTAGAAGAATTTTTTCTGTTGGGCAACACAGTGAGGAATCTGGTGTCTAAATTTTCTTCTGGGGAATGAATACTTTCTGTATGTGTGGGTTTTTTCCTTCACTTCCACTTTGCCAATAAAGAACTTTCTTTTTGTTTAGGATTTTTTCTATTATCTTCAATTAATGGGATGTTTTCTTTTGAATGGCTGTTTAATTTTCTGTAGTTCAAGAACAGAAACAGTAAATAGAAAGTGATAGCTTATAAAAAACTGGATTCTCCCAACAAACCCCCTAGATGGTCTCTTTTTTCTGTCTTCCGCTTTGCTCTCTTTCCCTTTCCTTCGCAACCCGAAAGGTCAAACAAAGTCAAGCCTTCCTCCCATGCTGAATGAGAAGAGAAAGCTACTATATGCCTTCATTTCTGAATCCATTGCCTTGCTTTGTGCTGGGACACCTGTCCATGTGGTGGGGATAAGTATCAAGACCCTCATTCTAGCAAAGTATTTAAATGTGTGGTTATATTAATTTCTACCAAGGCCAATACTGAGGTCTAGATTTTGTTCCGAATAAAAAGCACTTTTTCTGAATTGGAGTATGGGATGCAAAATATCCACCATTAGTCATAGCTGGTAGATGTGTACTCTGTCCAGAGATTGTATTTCTGATACTCTACTGACTGCAAATGTCATTTTAACACTTTGATGTATATTTAGGTATTCTGCACACCCTAAAAAAGGGAACAACGTAATCATTCAAAAGAAAAAGTACTGAAAATAATTTTGTTTTAATAGAGACAGCAGTAAGTTTGAAGGCTGGTAAACCTAATGTTGTTAGTTATCAGGCATATTCTTATGTGTGAGTCTAGATACTGTTAAAATGTTTCAACGCTGTTGAAAAGATAAAAATATTTGTTGCTGGCAAGTTAAACTGAAAACATCAAGTTGCTTTTTAGGTGTCAAATTCTTCCTCGGTAAATTTTTTCCTTATCACAAAGAAAAAGTGAGAACCAGAGTAGGTTTAATGAAGTGCATGATAATCTACCAAGCAATCCTGCTTCTTGCTTCTCTGTTATACGGGTATGGCCTGTGATGAATACGGATTCAAAACACAGTGCAGTGTCATACCCAGGACCTGTGCTTTTTGTGTGGAACGGTTTTCACTCTATATCAGCAAGGAAGGTGACTACATTTTATAGTTACTAGTTGTTGCTTTGGGCTCTTGGCAGAGTATCAGGGTAGCTTCTGGTTGGGTGATGTTTGGATGTGTCTGTTTTGCAAGAAAATATTTTGGCACCGTATTATGTGTGGTCCGGTCCAGTAGAAGAGCATGTGGGATGTGTAGCCTTCAAATGGAAATGCTGTAGGAGTATTTATTTTAATAAATTTTTAAATATGCATCATGGCATGGCTAAAAATACCTGCCTACTTCAGTAGAGTGAAGAAAAGCACTGTAAATATAAACGTAGGTGGTGAGAATGGCTGAGAACTGGGTAATGTTTGCTGTAGGCTTCTAGGGGCTGTTTTTGAGGAAGAATATAAGTTGCATGTGAACAACAGGCCACAGAACTTATTTTTTATTGATGTGTTTATAAACAGCTGGATTTGGAATGTAAAAAGATAATGAAGCAATGTTGTTTTATTCCTTATCTTGGATAAGGTCAGGAGCACTAACTGCACCGTTCAGATCTGACTCATTCTGTTTGGCTGTGCTGAGTATGATGAAACTACAAAGGCAGTTTTAAAACACGTGGCTACAAATAACTTGTCGTGTTTGGTGATGCAGAGTCCACATAAATCTCTACATCTGGAATGTGTGAACCCACGAGTATCTCCTGTTAATTATACTGTTTGACATTTCCAAAGCTAAATAAGAAAAATGGTTAGTTATGAATCATATCTTGCCATGCTGAAATGCCAAGCTTCATTTTATTGCGATAGAGATTAAGGCCAGCAGAGTAGTAGCTATTCTCAGCATCAGAATTTTTTGCTACTGTCAAACTGCTGATGCAGCATTTGCTTAATATAAATGAACCTTTGCACCTTTATAAAGTGCTTTAAATCTAGAAAAATTTATGCCTTATCAAAAGGTTAATCCTGACAAATTATTGTGAATTATCTCCTGTCTATGCAGTGCAGGTGCAGTGAAACTAATTCTCTGCCATACAGTCCAGCGCCTGTTTTGGAAGACTGGAGAGCATCATTATTGGTGCTAGTGGCACTGGGGTGGTTGGCAGGAACAGCTGGGGGCTTGATCTTGCAGCACTCTTGCTGGGTCACGTCTTTAAGTACCAGATATGCATGGGGCAATAAGCTTTGCTTCTGCTGCTCAGCATTTTGGATGGACTGCATACCAGCCTTGTTCCAGTGAAGTATGGAAAATATGTGCCTAAATAACATCAGACTTCAGTGGCGTGGAAACGCAATGAATCGGGGCCTCAGGTTGTGGGTCGGGGTTTTTGGGAGGTTGGTTTGTTTTGGTTTGGTTTTGTTTGGGTTCTTGTTTGTTTGTTTGGGTTTGTTGTTGTTTTTTGGTGGGTTGTTTTTTTGTAGGATAGCATCCACTTTGTCTGGGTTGCTGCATTCTTAGTCCCCCTGTTAATGCAGTGTGGTGGGAAAAACCCCCCTCTCTGAAGCGATGTGTGTTTCGACCACCACAAAAAAAATCCAGTTTCAGTCACTTGAGCACTGTGTGCTTAACCAACCTTATAGCTCAGATTTAAGCTCCAATACTTGTCACTTCCTTTTATTTCTGTTTTGACTGAGAAATATGAAGAAGTCTTAACTGAAAACTATGTTTTTAATCACAGCCTAGTTACACAAAGGCACAGGCTTGTACCTGTATAACTACTGCATCCGCGTTAACGTTTTGTAATTTCTATTACAACATGTAAAATAAAGTATCTGTGTAAGTACGTGATGTGGTACATCACACTGAGGTAAACTTCTGAAAATTGTTGGGTTTATGGTAGCTCCCACATAGCTAAAGGGGCATGTAAGCTTTCTGTGCAGGATGCTGTGTTTCCTCCCTGTCATGTAAGCAGCTGCTGGGCTCCTGGGCAATGAAATGGGTTAACAAGTGAAGTACCTTCCACCTGGGCACTCTCCTGCATCTTGTGTTGATAAGCATTAAATAACCCTTAAACAAGGATACCCACTCAAGAGCATTGCAACACAGGATATTTTTGTTGTTATTTGTTAATAACACCTTTTGCGAGTGTGAGACCTGCTTGTATAGCTCAGAAATGCAGGTATTCACTGCCTGAGAACTACCTTCCCCCCCCCCCCCCCTTTTTGAGGCAAGAAAACTGCATGTAAGAGGCAAGCGTGATCATGTTTTGACAAAAGCTTTGTTTTAACATCTTGCAGTTGGTAGAACCCAGAGTGTGCCCAGCACAGGACTGCAATACTGGACTGCGTAAACTGAGCTGCGGCCTCCATTTTCCCCTAAAATAGGCCCTTGTGAAGTGAATGCTGGGTTGGCTGCTCTCTTTCACTACGGAAACAGTTGAGCCCCCATTTCCCACCTTACCCACTCACAGCTTATGTTTTGTGGGGGGTGTTTTGCTGAGGTGGTGTCAGCCCTCAGAAGGGAGAGTGGAAGGAAGCCCCTGCCATGGTGCAGGCCTGTGCTCGCGGGGCCAAAGCTATCGTGAATTCCTCCTCTCTTTAGTCCAGCAACTGTTTATATATTTTTATGGAACAACTGTTTCAGCTTTTTGCTCCCTGCTGGTCTGGCTGGTGATGTCTCCCTTCTCTTTTGCAGTACCTTTTTTCTTCCCCTCACTCTTGATTGAAGTCCTGTCTTTAACCTCCCATTGTATCTACCCAATTCCATAAATTCTTCTTCTGAATTCCTATTCCTTGCCCACAAAAAGCCCCTTATTCTCAGAGGGGAGTGTGTTTTTGCCTGGCCTCTGAACAGCTGTTCTATTCAAAACCTCTCCCCCAGAGTAAGAGGCATCCCACAATTCATTGCTTTTTTTTCTTTGCCATGGAAAAAGCTACAAGAATGTTTAACAAAGACCCACAATTTGTGAGGGGGGTGGGAAATGTGAGTGTAACTTAATAGTTTCAGAAAACTGCTGAATAGTATAACTGCTGAATAATATAACCCTTTGAAGAACCTTTTTGAAAGCTTTATCCCTGTTCATAACCAGCTGATAAAGCAACAAACTTGCAGAATTTGATACAAACATCTTATTTGGACTTCAGTGGAGAGTCATGTATTTTTAATTATTTAATATTTCAAAGAATCCTTTTTTTTTTTTTTGCCGATGCAAGGTGGCATGAAATTAAAGCACACATTACGTGTTGAGGGTTGATAACAGGTAGGTGATTAATGGATTGTATTGCGTTTTGAAGATTCTGAAATCAGTAATGTTATGCAAATACAAATTGAGGACAATACATTTGTAAAAAATCTGAGTTTTTTTAGTTACGTTCATCCCTTATAGCTGTTACTTTTTCTTCTAAGGATTTGTGCACATTTGATAAACACTATTTTGATATCATGGGAAGCATTTGTGATATGAATTTAGATCATAATCTGAACAAGTTTGTTATCGAAACAGTGTGCTAAAATTGGTGTTTTAAAAGAATGTAATCAAATTAAAACCACAGTTTTGTCTCTGTTTACACAACAAAGCATTTTAACCTCCTCTCACTTGCAGTGTAGCTGTTATCCCAAAGCAAAATGAGGAATAAAATACTTTAAATTTTTTGCTAGTTTAATGGGTGCCTTTGATAGCCTTTCCTGCGCGTTGGGTCCTGCTGTGTTCTCACAGTGGTCACTTGCTTTTTGTCTGAGAGGCCTCTTTGCAGTGAAAAATGGGAGCCTAGTGAAAAATGCTCCTGGTTTTGAACGCATTTAATTTCAAGTGCAAACTTGCCTTATTGCTGCTTTCTGGGCCAAATAGTTGGGAGAACGAGACTGCCATTTTGAAACGTTAGCGTTTCCCGCGGTGGCCGTACAAATACATTTTAGTTGACGTGAAGATCTTGGACCGCTGCCGCTGCTCAGTCCCTTGCTCCCAGCCTTATGCATCTGAAGAGCCTGCTCCCTGTTTTAGGAGCCATCTCTTACCCTCGCACGTGTACTCAGCGTATTTGGGTCTCGTACAGATGCCTGGCCTGAACCCTACGGATGCGACAGATGCATCTCCGAAGGAGCCATTGCGCTGCATTGCTTCAACCCTTTGCTTTCTGAGGGCCGCCTCGGTGGACAAAGGATCCCCCCAGCCGGGCCGGGGCTGGCCACAGCGGCCCCATTGTGAGTGCGGCCGTATGCATATGAAAGGGCCTTTAAATATGCATTTGCACTAACCGTTGCTCTATTGTCACCGATTCATGTAATGAAGGGTCCCTAGGTATTCATTAACGTGCGTTGTTTCATAAACATTTCTTGTGCAGTATTCTTAGCCGCTGCTATTTCTGTGGAATAAACAATATACCGAGAAAGGTTCTTTTTTTGTTTTGTTGTTGTTGTTGTTGTTGTTAACAACCAGTTAACATACAGAAAAGCCTTAAGTCAGAGTGGACAGAATCATGCAAAATATTCGGTGTGAAGTTATGCATACTTAAAACTGTTCTCTGGTGTTGTGGCAGTGATTTTTTTTTTTTTTCCCCCACTGATGATGAAGCAAGCTTTTCAATGAAAGCCATACTTCTCTAGTCATGAGTCCTGTTTGTTTTGCTGATCACCGGTCTACTTGCAGGTACATGGCTCACATCACATAAGTTCTTTGAGTAAGCTTGTTCAGCAATTTTGCAAATCTAGTCCAAGGCATCTTATTTTTCTTTTGCAAGGTAGTATCAGAAACCATATTTTAACTGTTAAGGTTTTAAGTGTGTTGGAGCTCCCTTCTGTGATGGTTACATGAAGTCTTGCATTGTGTCGGTTGTAACTTGAGGAGTCACACCAGCAGTCTCTGTCTAGAGACTGGGAAGGAGCTTTGTGAAAGATGACATTTGACTACCAGATGCATTCAAAACCAGGGCTGCTGAGCATTACCCCATCTGCTTCGAGTAGAGCAGCAGGGGTTTTTAATGCCTACATATTCATTATATAGAGGGAGTGGCTACGTATTTAATACAGGTCCTCGTTAGTTTTGTGTACTCCACTAGAGTTCTCTAGTGCAAATACGAAGAAATAAATCTCATAACAATCTCTTCTGTTCCACAAGATCCTCACCAGGGTTTTGTTGCCTTCTGTTTCTCTTAGGCTGTAATAGGGAGCCTTCAGGCATCACACAAATGTTACTGTGCCTGTGCAACAAGGACCTGGATGTCAGGGAACTGGAGGCAGCAGGCAACTCAGTGAAATTATATCCTTGCTGTGCTTCCTGAGAGTGCATGGCCAGCTGGTGCCGGTGGGCTGCTGCTGGAGTAGCAGGGGATGTGAAAAATAAGACCTTGCTTTCTATAGCAAGTGTCTATCCTCCTGGGCTTGCAGTCTCTGCAGGGCAGCTGTTTTCTTTCCAGTGAGTGCCAGATTTCAATGGTTTGAAGGAGTAGCCAGCAATAAGTTCCTAGTACTCTTAGAGGGCTTTGGAAAAGTGTGTGAACAGCCCCCAAAGACTTGATAGCAGCCTCTGGCATGCAAATGTAATTCTCACCACCTCATTTTCCGATTTGTCTTTCAGGTCCCAGCATGTAGGCGACAGTCCCGCTGTAGTGTGGCATTCACACGCTTACGGTGTTAGTCACTTCTAGAGTCACTAGAATGAAAGAAACAGCCGCAGAGCCTTATGCAAGAAGAGATGTGGTCATGAATTTTCAACATATTACAAATAGTAGTAAGATTTTGAAATGTAGCCAGAGACACTTTTCCATCTTTTCCTATATTTAAAAGTTGTTTCTTTCTTTTGATTCAGAACTTCAGGATGTATATCTCAAATATTGATTTAAAGTCCTAAATAATTTGTGTGATAGCTGGAGATCTTGTAGCCATTTATCACAGAAATTTTTTTCCCCTCATTGCTCAGTGCCTGTGGAGATTGCTGCACTGAGGCAGTAAAATTGTTTCTGCAGTGAAAGAGCTGGAGCTTGAAGCCTTTGGGTAGGATGTCAGAGTCAGGTTGTGAATTCTTGTTTAATCTTCATTCCTGACCTCTAATAGCAGCTGAGGAGGAGGAGGAGGGGCGTACTGGCTCCCAGAGCTCACAGGACCAAGACCCATTCAATGCTTCCCTGTAAGATGCTGACCTGCTCTCACTTTGTGCATCTCCTGGCTTGGATGTATGATGGTAGAGATACCAATGTTGCAAAATCCAGGTGTTGAAAAATTCTTGACTACTTTTCACCTCCCACTTTGGATAGCACCTGCAGAATAAAGACTGTTTTTCAGTAGCATGCCTATTGGCATGTGTACTCATTTATGAGTGTAGATTGGCAGGGCAAAAACTGTAGATTGCCAGCTTTTGGAGTGAGGTTAAAAAAAAAAGTTGCTTTTATGAGCTGTTATATTAAAAATGCTATTGATAGTCATGATTTCCCATAAGGTGAATCAATATAAAATCTAGGCAATTATTATCCATCCTAGGACTTAATGTTATGAGGCCCTCATTGCTGGTTTAAATTGATATGCTGAGGGTGAACTGCAGCGAGGGTGGCAAGGACACGCGTTCTCTTCTGCCATCTCAGCTACACAGACGGCAGTCCTTGGGCAGGAGTGGGATGGGAGAGGACGGTGTCCTACCCTCTGGCAGAAAACTGCTGCAGCTTCCTTGTCAAAGTCCTCATTTACTGCTATAAACCTCTTCCTCTCCTTTCGTTTATAGGGAGAGACAAGCTTTCAGGCTTTGTCTGCTGAATGATCCAACTGATTTTTTTTTAGTAAGACAACTTATGTGAGTACTGCTGCTTGTCTGCAGATATCACAAAATATGTGATGAAAGTAAGAGAGGAAAAAACCCAGGGAAATAGCATGAGTTGAAATCTATTTACACACAAGCAGTGTGCAAAGGTATTAAAGAAAATTGCACCGAAACAACTTTAAAGTGCTAGGCAAATGATGCAGGCTGTGATCTTTATCAGCCTCTATCAGGGGCTAACCTAAAAATTAGGCATGGTATAAGCTTACCCTAAGGTGAGCCTTTTGATTTCTGTGCATACTGTGGAATGGATATTTACATTTCATCATTCCCTTGTTATTCCTTTGTTTACATTTACATTCCCTTGTTTTGTGAATATAGGTCACAACCATATACTATTTAGCACTGCTTTTTTCTCAAGGTCTGTCATGAATTTTTCATGATTAAATGTCTCCTTGTGTAGTGACTGTTAGTGGTAATAAGTAAAAAAATACTTCAATACCTTTTCTGGGGTCAGAAGTTATCCCTCTATATTGGGAGAAAAACAGAGCATTAGATGAATTTTAGAAGATCTTTATTGTGTCTGCCTTTAAATCTATGATGCTGGTTGGCTGGAGTGCAAGTCAGTCCATTAAAGAAATGTCAAGTGTAATTTTGGAAGAGATATGTTTTAAAACAATACATGCATAAAAAATAGCATAAGGAATTTGCCTCTGGGCTGCTGTGAGGGTGACACATTAATTGTCACAGATGAAGAGGTAGACCCCCCTCAGAGCTCATGATTTCACTGTTCATGATTTATTAGTCTTGCCACTCATTAGAGGGGGACACGTGCTTTTCTCATAGCATTTAAAAGGTGGTCTGTCTTATATTTCAGCCACGAACTTGTAACTTTCTAAGATCTACCAGTGTCTTCATATTACTTCTCCTAAAACATACTTTCATTTGGTTTTTAATTGAGCAGCAAGTACAGCTTGGTTTTTGGTTCTCTCTCTTTTTTATTTTAAGAACCGTTGCTTTATGATAAATATTGATTTTTTTCTCTTTGTCAGGATGTACTGAAATGCAGACAGTTAAACCAGTGGTTCTTGTATAGTACATAATAAATCATATCTTGTCTATTTTTTCCTTTATACTTCCTGTTCAGTTTATTCAATTCAGCTCTGTAGTGAGATCAGCTAGATGCTGCTGTTGCAGCAGAAGCAAGACGGTGATGCTGTGGCAAGTACTCCACCTCCTCCCCCCAGTGTTTATTGCAGCTCAGTTGGTTTCTCTGTCAGTATTTATCTTGGTCTGCACACTTTTTTTGTGCACAAACATGCTTTGCTTTTTAGCTGAGAAATTCCACTCTTGTCCCGATGGTGATGATGACTCTCACCTGTCAGTTTAACTACAGGAAGAACAAGTCGTGTTGTACAAGGAACAGAAATGAAAGCCTTTCACATGGCCCTTCTCTCCAAGCCTTGAAAATGACTGGAGGTATTTCCCTAGCCTCCTGTAGGCATTTCTGTCCAAATTCTACCATTATGGCAGAATGCATTGAATTTTAAATCTATAGGGCACTAAGAAAACACAACAGAAGAACATAAGCATAAGAATCTGTTACCCAGGCACGGCTTTGGTCGTTGTGCTGCCTCCAAAACAAAACTCCCTGAGTTTTTCTTGTTGCAATAAGATGTTCTAGTTTGGTGATGTGCTGTGTAGGGATGTCACATGATTTTTTTTTTTTTTTTCAGAAGACCAGTTGTGATTGAGATGCTTTTATTAAGTTTTTACACAAAGTCTTTTCCCTGTGTCAGTGTCTTGGAGTCCATCAAGATTTTGATAGTTTTACAGAAATTACTGATCACAGAAAGACACGTCATACTACTTTGTTCCTTCTGATGGCGCTGAAGTGCATCTGAAATATCCTCCTATATACTATATTGATTTTTATATATACTGAATGACAATGCCATTCATCAGCTTGAGAAGCAGAGCCTAAATTGTAAGGTTTATATATATATATATATATATATATATATATATAAAAAAAATCATACCATGGATCCTAAATGCCATCCCCTGGCATTATCTGGTAGTCTTGTGCCACTATGAAAGTGCGAGCATCTCTGGGCCTGTATGGGTGTGTGTGTGGGAAATACCCCATGAACGTGTCGGCCAGTTGATTTGTGAACAGCAGTGCAGGAGATGATGTTGAGGGCTCTGCCTGCACCATTTGTCCTCTGCCCTGGACCTGGGAACAGCCTGTGAGCATCTGCAGAGGAGGGGGAGGTCCTGACAGGGGATGTGCTGGAGCCAGGGTGAGGAGAGCTGAGCTGAGCTGGCCCTTTGCTATTGGATAGCAAGAATGGGGAGGAGATAGGGGAGCAGCATGTCTTTCAGAGCTTTGCCTGTCTTTGGGAAAGATGTTCCCAGGGCGTGCTTCCTGGAAGTGCTGCCTCCTTTTTATGCCTGAAGGTGTATTTGTGTATGTTTTCTCAAAAATGATTGCTCTTGCCTTTAAAGAGGGCTCACAGTCTGTAGTGAGGCCACAACAGGTGCAAGAGCAGATCTATGCCAGAACAAACTTGCCCGTTCTTTTCTCCTGACGGGTACCCTGTACATCCGTCAGCCCCCTGGAAGGGAGAGGAGAAGGCACTACAGGCTGAATATTCATCTGGGGCTTGAGTTTGCCTCAGCAAACACTGCCTTTTGTCTGTTTGTTAGTGGTTTATTCCTTCTCTTCAGTAGCCTTCGTGCTGTGTGGGTGTTTGCAGGAGTGTGTGTGTGTTTAATGTCTTGCCTGTGTAAACTTTTCACCTCTTTGCCAGAGTCTAAAAAAGAATGGTGCAACTTTTAATCAGTAATGCCTTCAAACAGTCAATACAAAAACTAGCAGGATTAGACTTTTAAGAAGACTTCATGTTTTTGAAAGAGTATCTGGAGATTCAAACTTGGCTTGTCTTAGAAACTGCCAGCAAAATGGCAATGTCTCTGTGTTATTTCTAGGAGATGCTTATTTTTATTTTACATGTTAGCCTTCTGAAACAGGAAGCCCATAACAATGGTTTTGTGCCTGGACACGTGGAGAGAGGCAAAGGATGTAATAATGCCTTTTCCTGATGGTGCAGCTTCCCAAAAAGGTGCTGAGTCTGGCATGGGCATATTGCTTGTGACTGATTAGTCATTGCTCTTAGTCCCTTCGTTAATTTTCAAGGATTTTTAAACACGGGTTTGTGGTTTCATACTTCTTCCAGTTTTTTTCTTCTAGTTAATTATGGTGATTCATATCACATCACTTCAGTCTTTCCTGTCCTATTTTAGTGTAAGGTATTTCTAGAAATTCTGACATTCTTCTGTTTCTTCAGATACATAAACTTAGCTTTATTTACCCCAAATCTGTAATGTGGTTTCACTTTATTTCTGCTTTTGTATGACTTTAAAATGTTTTGTCTAACTTTTTTTTTAATCAGATAAAACATAAATGAGTTTGGTTTATAAAACCTTGGTTTTGAAACCTTGTACTCCAGAAGTTTTCTAAAGATACTGTAAGGCAATACTGCTGTTCTCCATTTCTAAAGCTGAAACTTTTTCCTTTTTGCAGTCAATGGAGTGACTGGACGGTGGACTTGGTGATGTGTGTATTTTGCTATTTGAACTGGAGTTTCCTTTTTGCCATTTTCCAAGGATATTTTTTTTTTTTTTTTGGCAGACCACTTTGAACATGATTCCTGTATTTCTTGCTATAAATAAATAGGAAATGATTCAATGTCACAAACACTGTCATAGCATAAGAACAGAAAAATAAATTCAGTAATCACCAAAAACCATTTTGAACGTAGTGAATGTAACCAATTAGCATTCACTTAATGGATGTAAGAGAACTGCTTTTTCTAAAGCTGCTCTAAAATCTACACTCTTAATCTGTTAAACCAGGCTGGATCATGCTGAAAATTTAGAGAAGACTTTTTCATTGACTCTGTCAGAAAAAGCAGAAATATTTTGAAGATCATGAAGATATGGAAAATTGAGATGAGCTTGCAGAATACCTTAAAAACATGTTGCTGAATAAAAACATGAAATAAAATCTAGGCAATTGCAGAAAAGATTTGATGGCCAGAAAAGCCAAGCTATCTTCATGCGTATATGAAATATATTAGGTAACTAACTCTGCATCTAGCTAATGCTCTTTACCACAGTTGCATATCAAGATGATACTAACCACTTCAGTTTACCTTGATTTCTAAGACAACATCACAAAATTCAGCAGTTCATGATACCCAAGTGCTTATGCTTTTAATGTCTTATGTTATCCATTAGGAGTTAAATTGAATAAAACTGATTTTCTGTTACAAAGCATCCTCCAAGCTAAATAAAACTCCTTAGTCGATTCCACATTTGTCATAGTGTGTTTTAAGTTTTTAAACAAATACTTTCAACTTGTTTTAATGCATGGAGCATAAGTGTAGAGAGAATGCATTAGTGGTATTGCACCCTCCTTTTGACCTTGGATTAATCACAAGGTTGTCACTCATGCACTGAGTAAGTGTAAATGGGCAAAAGGTGGGAATCCATAACAGTACCAGAGATTGACATGAGATCCAGGTTTGTTTCTGTGTTTTATGCAAGGTTAATGTAGTGATAACTATTCAGGAAATCTGCTCCGGCCACAGGGAGTAGGGCTCTGATCTTCACTTACATGTTTAATTTTAGTGCTACATGTGTTCAGTTTTAATTCTACCGAAATGTTCTGTGACTGTAAATCTTTAAATTAGTAAACACAAGCTTGTTTGATCTTGGGTATTGTTATTTGTAGGCATTGGGAGTCTCTGTCATGGGCAGAGGTGTGGTTTTGCTAGAACTCTGCAAACTTAAACTGTCAGGCAAGAGTTACCTTTATAGTGTAAATATTGTTGCTGTATTTGCAACTGTTTGGGAGCTTGCCCAGGAGGGCGTTATTTTGTGTTTATGCAGAAGGGCTTCTTGGAGAGTTGAGCTTTTTGCAAATACCATACTCTGCTCACAAACACTTCTATGCAAGCCAATGTTACTCTTGCAATGCCTGCTTCCTCCACCCCCCCGAAAGCAGCTAGTACACAATGAATAAAGCAAAATCCTAATCAAAATTAAAGGTTATTTTTAACTTTCTGCTATGGTGGGGTTTTTTTGTTTGTTTTTGCTAGTTTGTTTCTGGCTCTTTCTGTTTGTTACAAAGCCCAGGAAATACTTTGTAGTGAAGCAGCACACTCAAAAATCTGCAATCAAGCATAAAGCCTTGCCGCCTCTAAGTTGCAGGATGCTGCAGTTTCCCAGTTTGCAGCAGGGCGACTGTACCCGCAGCACATCACGGTGCAGGCAGGCCTGGCTTATTTCTTAGCAATTCACGGTATTTTCTCTGACTTAGAACAGCCATGGGATTTGTGGTCTCTTGTCTGTTTGAGTTTTCAATGCTGCTCCCTTTTTCTGCAGCTTCAGGAGGAGAGTGTCTCAGTTTCAAGCTTGGGGAGAGCCAGCAGAAGTTGGCAGGATGGCAGCAGCACAGGTTTTATCTCTATCTCAGTTGCTGCTGCGAGGCATGTGTGTGATGGGTATTTGTTTGGAGGGCAGAAGTGACACTGTTAAACTTCTGTCTTAAGCTAGTAACTGAGAAAAAATAAAAATACTAGTTTTCTATTTAAAGGACATGTAACTTATCTGTTCTGCTTCTCATCATCTGAGTGGATGACAGGTATACGATTTCCATTTGAAAGTATGACCAGATCATATTTATATTACTAATGGTAATTACTAGTGGTAATATTATGTATCACTTTGGGATTTGTGAACTATTTTCTGAAGGGGGTGGGAGAAGTCTTTGTGTTACAGGAACTCAACAATAGTTCCAGTTCATCACCAGCAGCAGTCCTCTTCATAGTGTTAGAGGATAACAGATAGCATTCTGTGGAAACAATGCTTTTTTGTTTTTATCTTTAAAAATAGAGTAAGAGGATTTAAAGGATGAGGAAAAAATACTCCTTTGTAACAAGGCAAAGTAGGCTGTGTTATTCCAAGAATCAGTATTTGTTTTAGAGCACTTGCTGTTACCCATTGTATATTCCAGTTACATGTTGATAAAAGCCTACAGACCAAGGAGCCACATAATGAAAATGTTTTAAGCCTTGGCTATTTAACTGAAACTTCTCTTTGACAAAGGTAGAGAATATATTGCTTTTAATTCAACACAATTGCATCTTTAAACTAATCATCAACTTTAGTAAGTAAATAAAGCCCTGTATGTAGCACATAAGGGCAAATAGCACACAGAGTAAGATTAGTTTGATTATGCCATTACTTTTCTTGCTGTTATCCAGTTTGCTTGTGACCCATTTTTAAAGCCTCAGCTGCTAGAACAGTTATTACCAAAATGAGAGCTTTACCTCTTTCTTCTAGAAGTATGATAAAAAATTTTTTCATGTGGCATAAAACACCTGTTACATTCTGCATGTTTTTAGAGACCATGTTCTAAAATGTTAAGGTAATGGGGCAGAAGGAGAGGATGTGTGAGAAATGAGGAGGCAAGATGAGGTGTGAACTTAAGGTGATAAGTTTCTGAACTAAGAAACCCTTCCGTCTGATGTGAAGGCATGGAGGGCCAGTACCCTTGTTTGATACGAGCTGTAAGTGGGGGCTAAGTATTTGGTTTTATTTCATCTTTCTTTCTCTGAGGATGAGTTCACTAAGACTTGCATAAAAACTATTTCAAAACTTTATTTTTCATTTTTGGACCATAGGTGTTGTATGTACATTAAGCGTGTTTTGAAAGAGCTCTCCTGCAGCTGCAGAGGCGAGAGCTGGGGAACGAGTAGAGCTGAGCCTGCCTGAGTACATTACATTCCCACAGAGGTTTTGCATCCCTTGCTGCAGGCTTGGATCTGAACCTTTTTACCTGGAGAGCAGAAATGATATGGGTGGCATTTGGTTTTGCTTTGAGACTTGACTGCACTTTATTCAGCTTGTTTCCTACCTCTGCTCTTGATTTCTGGACCAAGCACAGCATTGGTGTTAACCCATCAGAATTCTTACATATTCTGTTTCTGACTATAACTTCTGCCCTTCAAATCCCTTTGCTTCCTTTGCAAGGCAAATCAGTGCAAAGGTATCTTTATTGAAAAATAAAAATGATGCTGAGCAGATCATACAGACTTATACGCCTGTGGTAGGCTAGACAAAGTCTACTGTACAAAGGCCTTCACAGATGACAAATATTCTTTTTTGGCCAAACATGTTTTTGTTTTCCTATTCAGTTTTGCCAAGCAGTTAGCACTCTTGTTTCAATGCAGTGTAAGATACAGCTTTAATATTTAATGGTGTTTCCATGTCTTAACTGTGGTGTACTGCAGTCTTTCATATTGACAGCTCTCTGTTTTGTATAAATTAACAGGGGAAACCTACATACTTTGGCAACTCAGAAAAAGGTAAATTGTGTTTTGACAGTTGTAGAGACTTTTGAAAGATAGTTTGGAGTGCGGTGAATTTTAATGACAGAGATGGCTAAGGCAGCTCATACCAAAGCTGATTGCTTCAGACTCTGTACCTGTAGCCCTAGGAATACAATTTTATTGGTTTGCAGTTCTCTTATTTTAAAGTTGTCTCTGCAACTCTGAGTGCAACGTACCAGCTGAGATTTTTCTGCCTGGGGAAGTAGAACTCAGGGGATGTCCAAGTTGCTTATATCACCCTAAAGATAAATGAGTAAATTTTTGTGTTATGTTGTGGTCTTTCATGATTGTGCATGCATATTGTGTGTGTGCAACTGGAAGCATCAGAGTTACAATCTTGTTTCTCTTCACATACGCTAGTGCTGACACAATTTTTATGTTACCAATTTTAAAATTAGTATCTTTAGGTTTTGTTGTATTCAACAAAGGGTTGTTGACTCAACAACTGGGCATGATATATCTAGTAAGAACAGTGTATGGCCATCCTGCTGTTAACATAGTCTGCTATTTTTACATTTTCCATATCTTACTGCTTGAAAAAGACACTAATTTATTACTTTTTTTCTCAGTACCATAAAGGAGCATTTCTATTTTTCATGGTCTAGTGAATGGAGGAAGCACATTCTTTTCCACTAACATAATTGCTAAATATTTCTAGTGTCCTAATATCAAGTCAGGATGCTTAATTGACTATGAAAGTAGGGGAGAACTTGTCACTCTTATTTGAAAATTTAAGTTGGAGCATTGACAATCATCTCTGTGGAGGTCCTGAAAGAAGCTGCTTTGCTGAGGATTTGCTAAACTTTTCTGCAGCTGTATTGCACAGTGAGAGGTACTCATGATTTCTTAAAAATAAACACATAAGCCCATAATATGTGACTTAGTTAAAAAGAAAAAAAAAAAATCATATATTCTTCTAAGCCCAAAAGCAAAAAGTATTGCGTAGGCTGATGCTCCTAAATGTGGAAAATGAAGGCAGAGTGAAAATTAGACCAGCTCCCAATAGTTTGCTCATGCTTTTACCAACTCTTTTTTTAACATCTTTAAATTCTAAGTGTGAACATATTTTATTTAACAATGTGTGACAGAAGGCATAGGCTTTTCTTTCCGTTTTCTAGCAACCCACGCTTTTCATATGCTAGTGGATATTAGTATAAAGTGTGGCTCCCCGCCCCCCCCCCCCCCCCCCCCCCCCAAAACTAATTCCCAGCAATGTTTTGAGGGGAAAAGGGAAGAAAGGATCTGGATTTAAGTATGTTTTAGTTTAGGTACTGAGTATTTAGTTTTCCTTCTTTTATTTGGCTAAAATGAATGTAACTTTTTGCAACTCATCAAAATATCTTTGACTTATCTCATAATGATCCATAGTGGATGCAATGCTTTGCAGTCGAAGTTACAAGGTACAGTCAATCATTGCTGTGTTAAACGTTTTACTTTAGCTCAGGAGCATGCTTCTGGAGTGCAGTCAGGGCCGATCATGCCCACATTGATCCACGTTGTGGGGCAATCCTGAGAGCACAAATCAGATTCCTTTCAGATAACAAGCTAGAAGATTTACACCTAGAGCATACTTACAGCGCTTCACCTCCCAGTCCCCTCTCCATCAACATATTGGAGCTGATCTGAAATAAAACTCCTGAAATCTGCATTGTGCAAATGTTGAGTGCTGAATGCCAACTGTGGTGCTCTACTCATCTGCTTCTAGTGGGCTGCCTGACATGATAACGTAGGTGTTGCCAGGAAGCCTTCTGAGTGGCCTAGAAATAAATAGGAGCAGTATAGATTGGGATTTCTTCTCTCGCTTGCATGAACTTTCTGGAAAAGTTTTTTGTTTCTAGTCTGTATGGAGATTTCTGCCAAGTTGTATCAATGCCTCACTTGGAATACTCCTTGGTTTTAAGGAACAATATTTAAATTAAACAACACTTTTTAAAATTTGAAATCACTAGAATGCGAGCTTTCTGCAGATCCTCTCAGTGAATTTTGGCAGTTGCCAGCTGGCTTCTCTTCTGTGATGGTGGATATAACGTAATTTACATCTGATTTTTTTTTTTTAAAGTTACATTACTAAATTGAGTAGTTGAAAATTTAACACCATAGCTGCTACAGTAGTGCAAATGAAGCACAAAATATTCATTATTAATAACCACTTAAGCATAGTTAGCATTTCTCTTGCTTTGGTATCAGGTAAGACTGTCTTGCAAAGCCTGTCCTGAATGCTTTCTTACAACAGCTGTTTCAAAGCCTTCTGGTTATGAGCTTTGCTTCTTGTTGGTCTTGTGACTCCAGATACCATTATAAACAAGTGTACTTCTGTTGGGCTTGTGACCCCAGTCATAACTGCTGTGACCCTACTTGGGGGTCATGACCCCTTGTTTGGGACTTGATGCATTAGAACAATATGAAAGAGTTGTTTTTCGCTCATGCGTTAGGAGGTAAATGCAAATAACTGTCAAGAAAGCAGTGAAACAGATTAATCGTGCAGAGGGCTGTTGTCTTCCAAAGTAAAATTGAAAAAAATAGCCTCTATGTGTTCAGTGCCCTAGGAATAACTTCTGTTCCACTCCTCATTGATTATGTACCTTTCACTTAAAAACAAAATACCAAGAAACCAAACATCTTAAGTGTATTTATGAAAATACATAAAAATGGACCAGCATTAATTTCATGCAAATGCTTGTGTTTTCTTTGGAAAGTAAAATAAAGGCTTTAAAGTGAACATTGTGACAAACCATTCCCCTTCACTCTTGCCCAACTCCACCAACCTTTCAAAGACAGAGATGCTATCTCTCATTGTGAACTTGTGTCAAAGTTCAGCCTGGAAAGACTTGTTTTACAGTCTTAGACCAGTGGTTTGTAATGAAGGTAGTGATGACATTGCTTCAAAAACACAGAAGAATTACATTAAAAAGGCAAGGAACTTGAGTATATTGTTCTAACATCTAATTTCCCTTGTTGTTTTCATACCAGAGTAGGCATTCAATAAGTCCAGATCTTTTAGCCTATGGGTGTAGTTTAGCCCTGTTCTGGATTACTTTATGCCATATGTACTCAGTTGGCTTTTTTTTTAATTAATGAAGCTTCATTACTTGAGAAAGGTGACTGTAACATTGTCTAGGGAAAAACTGTTCTTCTGAAACAGAAAAGTGAATGCTGACTCAGGTGGGTAATGCTGTCAGTATTACTTCATCTCTCCAGTCTTAAAAGTGGTTTGAGACTTCTAATTAGTAAAGCCTAGAAGTTAAGAATCACAAACTGTAATATCAAAAATATAAAGGGCCTTTTTAGCTCTTCATGGCTCTAAATGCCTTACTGTGATGGCAGCGCTTTCAAGAAGGCAAAAAATCTGTATCTATCTCATACCTGACCATATAACATTTGTAAGTAGCCTAGGATGGCGTTCTTTCTGTCTTACTAACAGGAGCCCTTATGAGCTGTGGACCAAGCAGACACCGTTCAGACATTACTTGATTCATAGGAAATGTGACTGAATCCCAGTCAACAGGAGTGTGTCCTCCACAGGAACAGCTTCCAGGCTCTCTGGATGGCAAACAAAATGCAAGGAGGAGGTCTGCAGTTCTGTGACCGTGTCTGAGACTCCTGGGCTATGTGCCTGTCTATAAGTGACACTTCTGAGTAGCCTTTGCTTTAGCTCTCACAGATGTGGATGAGGGCCTGTGCTTCCTTTTGTAGAGGTGCAAGCAACTCTGTTCAGTCACCCTGCTCCTCACTGTTAGAACTAAGGGCCTCCTCCTTAGAACTAAGGGCCAGGAGTACACCCCCATCCTCGGTCATTACCTCTGATAACTTGGGGGCAGGTTGGTTGACTACCATTGATAGCAGCTCAGTGCTTTTGAGCAAAGCAATATAACCCGTGAAAGCAGAAGAGGCTTTGTTAGAGGCAGTTGAGGACAGTGCTGGGAGACTCTGGTTCCAAAGATCTTTGGATGTTGCATGGATGCAGGGCTAGTATTTCTAACTTTCTCGAGGATCACCCCTGCCAGTAATGTGTTGCATTGCTGCAGTTCCTGTTCACTCTCTCATATTTGATGATATCTGCTTTCATCAAGGGTTTTCTTTGTGCTTGTTACTCTGCTAAAGATCTGATTCTCAGATGAAACCTCTCCTTAATCCTTATATAACTTGAGAGTCTTCTCCAAGGCAACTGTTGGTAGCGCACATGCCTTTTGCGGCTGTAGTCTTGCCACAGAGATCCATTGAGTGCCAGGCCCACTGGCTGGTGCTGGTTTGCTTTATACCTTTTCTCTGAGGAACAAGATCAGGCTGAAAGTGTATCTTAAATTCTTTCTGGAGGCGATCATGGGACCCACTCTGCACACAACTGGAAGGCCATCTTACTTTCCCGAGAGTAAATTCAATTCTTCAAGGGTTTTCCTGATTTGCTCTTTGGTTTTGCTTTCAAACTCCTTAATAACGAAGATATGAATTGCAAGAAGAAGTAGAGACACAGACCTGTGCTCTATTCCCTTGTGAATCAGCTAATGGAAGGTGGTCAGTGGTCAGGCACACCAAAAACCAGAGCCAAGCTTGTGCCGCTCGGGAGCTGAAGGTACTGTGTGGTAAGTGACTGGCATTTGAGTTCAGAATGGAGAGATTTCCCTTTAACAGCTCCAAATATATCAGGTTTATAGGACTCTGGAGTAGTTAAAATGTCTCCTAGGAAAAATAATAGCGCTTGAGGGCTTGCAGTCTCGAGCACTATTAAGTAGTGTCTGCGGTGCATTGCATGAGGTGTAGGGTGCTATTTACTGAATGTCGTCACGGTTATTGAACACTGTCTTGTGTTTGCTTGTTCTGTCACTGCCTGATTTTTAACATGTTCTAATTTAAATTTGAGTTTGTTAGACTGCCTTTGCAAACCTTTAATAATTTTCATTGTTACCTGTTAAAATTAGAGGACAATTATAGCTGAGGGGGGGAAGGGGGGAAGCCAGTCATAATAATGTGCTTATCTCATGATGTAATCCTGCTAGTATACTAACTTTAGTTTCACTAAAATAAGTACTTTAGCTGTTGAATGCAGCTAACCACTGTTAAAAGAGAGGGAACAAGCCTTCTGGGATGCAACATCGGCCTTACTGGCTTTGCCTTGGCTTTATGACAAAATGTTTCTTTCGGCAACATAACTCTTATTTCTCTTTCATCAGGCAGAAAACAATTAGTCAAATACTCTTTTCTGCCTTGACAGGTGTTTTATCACAGCCTCAGATTTCTGTGCTTGGAGGCAAAGAGCTTTTTGTATCCAAAGCCTCCATCCTGAGATTGACCTGCTAAAGAGGCAAAAAGCTTCCTTGTGGAAATATCATCAGTACTCTGATACATAACTGCAGTGGCTTGTAGTGGAAGGTGTCTTTGGTAGAAATTAAACAACCTGTAGTATATCAGTACGTTGTGCTAATAAGAAATTAATGACATTAGCTCCTTCCATGTCTGGAAGACTGCAAACACTACAGCTTTGACACACTGAAATACAATGCCAATGTGTTGACAGGAAACAATATAATTGGCATTTTCAATACCTAATGAATGAACACTTGATTTTTACAGGCTGTGGATAAGTTGACCGAACATGTTTTTCTAACTTATTTTGCATGGACTCTCTAAAACTGTAAAGAATAGTATTTTCTCAATTAATTTTAATAAATGTCAGTTGAAAGTCTTAGTATTCTGAATTTGAGAAGAAACCACATTTTTTTAATACTACCTACATGATCGGTAGGCAGTTATTTTCACTGTGCACTAAGCTTTTGAGTAGACTTTTTGGGATTTAAAGATTGCAACATTCTGTGAAGATATTTAAGAAACACTTTGTTAGTCCAAGCTAGTTTGATATTCTAATAGGTGTTTATGGTTATTAGGTCTACAAAGCAATTTAAACAGGTAGCCTTCCTCTTAAAAATTTTAAGACATCTAAGAGTCCTCTAGCATTCATATAGGTCTTCTAGAAGGGAAAAATATACAGTTTAATGGTTTTGTAGTTTCTGCCAAATGATCTGTGTAGACAGTTATTGAAAAAAGCTGCTACTATAGCATAATGAAATACTGCGTAACACTTTCATTCATAAGGAAGATCAGAGTGTCTATCAAAATGAATTTTATCTGAGACTATAATGACAACTTAATTTCAGTTAAAGGATCAAGGTGATAGTGCATATTGGTTACACAGCCTGCATGTGAATAGGGGATTGCTTTTCTTTGTTAAGAAGCAGCAGCAGAAGCAAAATAATGGTATGTGTGGTGTTTATAAGTATGCTAGTTAAATATAAAATCGCCTGTAGAATCTGATATTTCCTCAGTCAGCCTCTGTAAGCCTTTCCCGGCAGAGTACTAAGAGGATGAAAAAATTACTTTATGGACTTAAACTTTATATTCTATCTTCTGAGAGCAATTAATTTCTTAATAGTGAGAAATGAAGCATATGGCACCTAATTTGATAAACGCATGTTCTTAAGTAATTTTATTGGTGGTTATTTAAAGTAGAGACCTGATATAACTTGAGATGGAGGCAGAAAACTTCCTCCTTTCTGCTGTTAGTTATCTTGACAAAATAAAATCCCATAGAGATACCAAAATAATTAAAAGTCATAGAATGGTTTGGGTTGGAAGGGACCTCAAAGATCATCTAGTTCCAACCCCCCTGCCATGGGCAGGGACATCCTCCACTAGACCACATTGCCCAAAGCCTCATCCAACCTGGCATTGAACACTTCCAGGGAGGGGGCAGCCACAACCTCTCTGGGCAACCTGTTCCAGTGCCTCACCACTCTCACAGTGAAGAATTTCTTCCTAAAATCCAATCTAAATCTCCCGTCCTTCAGTTTATGGCCATTACCCCTTGTTCTGTTGCTATATACCCTTGTAAAGCCTTATTACAAAAGGCCATGTGTGTCCCTTTATAATGACACTAATATTCAACAGTATTTAAATCAGCTATAACAGAAGAGTAAAACTTTTTTCTTACATAATAGCGTGGCTTTTATATGAAAAGCATAGCTATTCCTTTGCTAATGCTGCAATATAATTTTTATTTAAACTCAGCTCATCAACAGAAAACTGTTTTGCTATTAAAGGAAATGGACTAACCGCTAACTTCTGCAGTTTAAAAGCCTCAAGCAAACAAAACAGTGTCTTACTTATCTGCTCTGTGTGTACATCATAAATGACATTAACACACATAAGCTGATTCCAAGACTGTGACTAAATTTGACCAGCAAGGCCATATTCATGCCCTTTTATTTTAAGGAAGGGGAAAGAAATTCAGGATCTCTGCTACTATAAGGATGACAGAGATTTTATTAAGTTTTAAGAGTTCCTGAGAAAGTGTCACTTGCACAGATCACTGTGGGTGACGCTTCCAAATCTCCATCAGCTAGAAATAATTGCCTCTGGTGCTTTCATTTACATGACAGCCCTGGAGCTACAGGTACAGCAACCGTGCTGCGCTTTTTATTCCATGAATTTTTCACTTGCCCATTCCCACCCCAACACCTTAGCTACCTCAAATGGAGACAAAAAAATCCCCACACCCCACAGCCTCCAACAAGCTAGTTTGAGAAAGAATAAGGGTCACTGAACAGCTGTCAATCATCCCACATACCAGAATGAATAGGGGGTGGGGAAATCGAGTCAAGATGAAGTTGAGGGGTTAAATTAATGCTTGCTAGCCAGGTGCTGATCAGGAAGGCAAGAGAAGGTGTTTCCAGAGACTCAGCATCCCAGAATAGAAGCATAAAAAAAAAAAAAAAAGAAAAAAACACCCATAGGCATGCAACTCACCCAACACTACCAGTTGCTGCTTTGCAGAGGAAGGGCAGAGGGAAGGAGGAATCCTTGATACTTTACTCCACCCTCAAATTTCTGGATGCTGTTGTGCAGCTGCTGGATGTCACATCTGGTAGTAATACACTAACGCACACCACCCAGCTTTATGCTCCCCTTGTTAGCAAGCACACCCAACCCATCATGAAATTGTCAACAGAACAGCAAGAGATCAGTGTCCATGTGGAAAGAAGCTGGCACAAGAGAAGCCACACTGATAAGAACAGAGGAAACATTTGGAGAACTAAGCCAAAAAAAAATCAACCTTCCCCCTCAATCTAAGCCACATGTACTGCATTCATCACATCAGTATGAAACCTTGAACCTTATTTGATTAGGATTCCTGGCAAGGCTAACAATGTCCTGGCAACAATGGTAAGTTTCTCCTGTCTCCAGCTTGCCAGGAAATGAGGTGCCACTGGGGTTGCTATTGTGTGGGACAGAGTGAAAGCAGTAGAAGCCTCCCAAAGAGCATGTCAGTAGGTGCAGCATACACCCTACCGGCTCCCGGACTAGATCAAGGATCCAGTCATAGCCTTCAGGGATTTCCAGAGGTTTGGCTCTAAATACATCAAAATCTCCCTCCATTCATGGGTCACATAGGTACTCCTGGGAAAAATGCAGCTATCACCACTGAAGGTAATGATAGCCAACAAACAAGTACTTCATGTTCCTCACAGCAACATTGAAAAAGACACACAAAACTAGGACTGGAAAACACAAGCTTCACAATGGACTGTCCTCAGACCAGCTTATCTATTATATTTAATTCTCAGATTCTGGGAAGACATTACCTTTTTACATAATAACACACAAATGCAACTGCCTTGACTGGGCATAGACTAGCACACATCTCACATCCTAATATATTCTCAAAGTGAAGGGGGAAAATGCTCACAGACATTTATCGCTTGCATTTCTAGCTCTTCTGGAAATACAAGCAAAAATGTGAAAGGACAAGGGGTAATGGCTTTAAGCTGAAGGAGGGTAGATTTAGATAAGGTTTTCTTCCTAATATCTACACTGTGAGGGTGGTGAGGCACTGGAACAGGTTGCCCAGAGAGGTTGTGGCTGCCCCCTCCCTGGAAGTGTTCAAGACCAGGTTGGATGAGGCTTTGGGCAACCTGGTCTAGTGGAGGGTGTCCCTGCCCATGACAGAGGGGTTTGGAACTAGATGATCTTTAAGGTCCCTTCCAACCCAGGCCATTCTTTGAAGATGAGGAAAAACAATGTAAGCTTGGAATGCCCTTATTGCACAGCACGTGCAATGTGCAGTGTGATGTCAGAGCAAGAGTCTTAACTGTAAGAGTTATGCCATTGCAATGAAAAAAGAAGCAATGGTCACTGTTGTTCTGCTAGGCATAGGAGTGTCATTCTGTATTCAGTGATACTTATTTACAACTGGTTTATCCACTTGGGTTTCTGTGTATTAACTTAATGTGGTGTTCTGTTTGGAATTTATACCTAAGATTGTTTTAAGATAAATGCTAATTGTTGAAAATGACCACACAACAATACCGTCTTCACATTCTAATTTTCTTCACATTAAGTAGTAAAAATCTTAGAAATTGAGTAGCAAGTCTGTACTTCTAAGGAAATGTAGACAAGTTTAGGTTTTAAGAAAAACCCAAACAAACAGAAAAACCAAACCCACAACACCCCAAACATGAAAAGCCTCTGTGCTACAGGAACTCACAAGAACTTAACTCTGCAGTGACATCAAACAGTGATTAATATGTGATAAATGCATTTCAGTATTCATGCTACTCAGTTAAGCATTTTTTCCTGATAAGTAGTTATATGTATTTAGTTGCTGTAGCAGAGTGAACATTGGTTCGGTGCATTCCTATGTTAAATTCAAATAGTGAGAAGTGATTATTTTTTTTTTTATACTCTAGGCTTTGGGAGCTAACAAAAGAATGTGTTTTAGATGTGTTGACGTTGCCACCTTGTTAAGCACACTTTAAATGGGAAATGTATTGCAGTGTTAGGTGTGTTGTTTTGGTTTTTTTTTTTTTTTAATTTGTTAGTGGAAGTGACTTCCTTAAATGGTTGTTCATTGTATGCAGCAGGAGTCGTGAAGACAATCAACAGTTAAGTATCACATTGTGCTGCGACTGCACCATCTGAACTGCTTCAGTGCAATGTCCAGTGTCTTCAGCTTGAACAGCAGCTGGTGGTGATGAAGCACACATGCAGCTGCTTCCAGGGCTTGGGTTTCTGGTCTGGCAAATGGTAACAGGCAAGAAAGGAAGAGGAAGGTGGGAGGAGATATTAAAGCCTTAAACCACTGTAGCTCTTTAAGAGTGAGTGCATGTTGAAAGCTCCTAAAGTTAAAAACACAGACCACTGCTGTGGGTGGTGTGCCTATGAGTTGGTAACTAATCTTTTAAGTGCTGTGGGTTTCTCACATTGAAACACCTCGTACTCTAGTGATTGGTGGGAGCGTCCCCTGTATGGCATGCTTCACAGGACCAAAACTGGAGGCCTAAAGTATATGACGTGCAATGTGGTCACTCTGCCACTTCTGTGTCACCAAAGATCATAGCCAGATATGGACTGATCAGAGGGGGCTAAATAGGCAGAGTAAAGATCATTTAGAAAATGGGATTTTTAAATGCTCCTCAGCACTCTCGAAACCACCATGTGCAGTCACAAATTGCTAGACAGTTATGTCAGAGGGAGAAAGAACAGTTTTGTGGTTAAGGCACTGGGCTGGTGTCAGGAGATCTGGTTTCAGTGCTATAAACTTCCTGTTTGTCTATCTTCTGTGTTCCCTTATGGAGCAGAGGTGATCCTGCTTGTCCCCTTCCTTTGCCAGCTCTCTGGGGCAGGGAGTGTTCATTGCCCTGTCTGTAGGTCAACAGGGCTCTTGTGGTCAGTCAGTGTTGTATTCCCACTTGACAACATTGGGCAAAAGCATACTGTCCAACAAGCTGGCCAGCCTGGTAAGGAGTATGTTCATATAAGAAAAGGAGGTGTCACCTCCAGTGCATGTACAGAAGCACATGCAGCACGGGAAACAAGGAAGAGCTAGCACTGCGTGTGCCGTAACAGCTCCGACTCTGCTGGAGTAACTGCAACGTGGTGGGACAGCATGCAGGACTCTGGTGGTGTGGTGGACAGATGCGTGTTCTTCAGGACAGATATGAAGGGAAGGTGAGGATTTAGGGAGTTTTCCTCTATAGTGAAGGAGCAGTTTGAATGTAAGGACCTCTTCTGTGGGACAGATGGCAGGCAGGTAGAGAGCTTGTGGGTTGTGACCTGGGATAGGTGAGTAAAGGGGACATCATGATGGAAGTTTCTTACAGATCACTTCATGATGATGATGATGGAGACAAAGTCTTTAGACAATTTGAGGAAGCCTCTGGCTTACAGCCCATAGTTCTTATGGGCGACTTGAAGGTCTCTGACATGGTTGGATGCAAATGAGCCAGGATATTTCTTGAGAGTATCACAATTAATTTCTTGATACAGGCTGTGGAGGGATCAAACAGGTGTGACACATGATTGTGTCTGCTATTCACAAAGAAAGCAGAAGTAATTGGGAGAGTGATAATGGCAGTCTTGGCTGTAGTCACTGTGAAATAGAGGAGTTCAAGATCCTTAGGGGGTGAGAAAAGCAAGTATAGCAGGGTGACAGACCCTGGACTTCAGGGAAGCAGGATTCAGCTTAAGCAGGCAACTGGTACCAGATAACATTGAAGCTCTAAAAGGCAAAACAGCTCATGAAAGCTGGACAGGGCCCAAAGAACAATATCTTCCAAGTGCAGGAGCAATCTTTACTTGGGAAAACAAGCAGATGTATTGGGAGACCAGATCGGCTAGGCAGGAAGCCCATGATGGAGCTCCAATTCGAAAAGGCCATATACAGGAGGAGGAGAAAGCAGTAAAAGAAGAATTTAGACACGTTGTACAAGCATGCAGGGCTGGTGTTACAAAAGCTCAGCTGGTGTTGATGTGTGCAAATGGTCTTAAGGGCCACAGGAAGAATTTTTACTACTTATGCTAGTAGAAGTCTGAATGAGGAAAGTGTGGGCCCGCTGCTGAGCAGGGTGGGTGAATTAGTGGCAGTGGACACAGGTAAGACTGAAGTACTTGTGCCTCCTGCACTTCAGTGTTCACCAATGAGGCCTCACAGGCCTCTGTACTTAGTGAAGGGGTTCAAGGAAGGCTAGAAGTCTCACAGGGGGCCAAGCACAGAGTCACAGATTACTTGAGAGCTCAGCCTATGCAAGCCCAGGGAGACTATGCCATCTCTACCTTTCGAAGTTTTCATGACCCAAGTGGATAAACACCTGAGCAAACTGATCCCACGGCTGGTCCTGCTTTGAGCAGGAGGCTGAACCTGACCCTGAAGGTCCCTTGCAGCCTGAACAGTTCTGTGGTCCTGTGTAATGTATGTAGTTAGGAAGGTTGTCTGCAGCCATTTAGCTTACTTTTTAATTATGAAGTGTGTATTGTAAACCTGTATGCAGGGGGAAAATTGCTTTGGCTATTTGTAAAGGAGGAAGCTAACTTTATAGCATGTCACGATACGTGTTTGGCCTTCCTTCACAGAAGCTGTGTCATAGTGTGCGAAGTTAAGCAGAGCTGGAATAATCTGTGCTTTAGAGAGGTGTGTACCCCGGTCTTGAGTGGTATAGTTGGCTCAATGGGAGGCTGTTCCATGCAGTCACCACTGACTCCAAAACCCATCATGGTGCTGAGCTGGGCTCCATGCAGAGCTTCTCTGCTTGTGCTTATGACCACTTGTCAATAAAAGATTGCTTGAAGCTGCCAGCAGCAGTCAGTCTGCCCAAATCATCTTGTCTGATGGGGTCAGGCCTGGTGTGAGGAGGGGCATGTTATTCCCCTACTGTCTCCTTTGAGTCTGACCTGTGTGGTGGGGTAGTCATCTCCCTCCTTGTCCTGAACTTCTCTGAGCTGTTCCCTGGTGTTGTTGAGAAGCTTCTGACTCTTGCCACAAAGCACTGCGTTATGGTGATGAATGGGGTTTGTGCTGATAGTTTGCTTGTAAAATGCTTTGGGAGTCTTCCCAGTGAGAGGCTCTGTATCAGGATGAGAGAAGCTGAAGTGTGAATCACCACTTTGCCTTCTCTTGCCAAGCTTCCCCCACTGAGGCTGCAGGGCTTAAATTCCAAATTGTTCCAGTTTTTCTCAATGGGCTTGTGAAGAACTGCTGCTATTTTTCATGTGAGTAGTTATGATGAAGCTGTGCATATTGCGCTATAGCTAAGGTGCTCTCCTGTTTTCAGGACGGTTTTTTAAAGCTATTTTTAAATGGCAAGACCTCTTAAGACTTTTTGTAGGATTGTGTCATAATGAGGAACTCTCTCTCCCCCACCAAAGGGAAGCATGGAAGAGGGGGAACGGGGTCAGGTCTCCCTAAGGACTACAGCATTCCTGCCTGTATGCAGTCTGTAGCAAAAAACTTAGTTGGAAGTGCATTTTCCTGGTGCCCCCTTTCTCCACTTGCTGATTTTTTTTAATTTTATTTTTTGAATGCTGCTCAGCTGTCTCTGGTGTTACTTCTAGCAGTATTTCCTGATAAATTTCAAGGCATTGTATCTGTTAATATATTTTTAAATGTTTCTTTCCTCACGTGTATGATTATAGTCTTGAGAATTTTCTTTCAGTGTTCTGCCAATGTCTTTAACATTTGTTTTACTCTGAAAAAATTCATAACGGATGTATTTCCTGGTTTTAAACTCTGTAATAGGAAGAAAGGAACCACAGTTTTCCCATCTCAGTGATAGCCTGAAGCAGGATGTGTGGCATACAGGCATACACAGACTTTCACCAGGAGGAGGAAATTAACTGGCTACAAAGTAGGGAAAGTTCACCAGAAGTCATTACTCTTCATTTATTTTTAAGGGAAGCTTTGAATCTCCAGGCAAAAAGACAAATTATATAATAAATGGAGTCTCCCTGCATATTAATGTGTAGTGTTTAAAATACCCGTGTTGATTGCAACTCTGGAAAGATTATGCAGCCTCGTATATTAACACTGTTATTGTTGAGCTCTGTCTCTTCTTCTCTCCTTTTTTTAAGGACTGATGTTTTAATGCTATTAAATGAAGTATTGATGCATGTTTCCATGGCCAGATTCTGCTGTGTTTCCAAGTGGTGTGTTGTGGGAGTGTACATGATTTACCCAGATATGTCCTGTCAGCATTTTGGTCCTTATTCTTTTCAGTGCCTGGAAAAGTGAGATTAAGCAGCTTATCATCTTTGAGACCTGTGTTGCATTCAAAGCTGCTTCAGAAAGGAAAAGGAACCTTCAACAATTTTTCTAAAGCTAATATAGACTAACAGCAAAAAAACATGGTCAGAAGTGTTACTGTTAACAAGTCTTGAAATATGCTTTACTCTGAAGAATCTGCAGACCAGTGGAGGGAGGAAAAAGGTGTAACCTCTAGAATACCCTACTGCTTTGGAAAAAATGAAGTTTCCTTTTTAAGTAAACTTTGGTTTTAACATTTATTTTCCATAGTTTGCTGATTCTGTGATGCTGAGTGCCTATAGGCAATGATTGAAATCTGTATGGATGAAAAAAAAAATCTACTTCAGCTGTTATTTTTATATGAGAATGCAATAGGAAAGGAGTGAGACTTCCTCACCGGGGGACAACTCCCCTACACATGTGCACACCCCCCCCACACCCCCCCACCCCCCCCACCTTGAACTGCCTTGAAGTTTAGTATAGTGTTGAATTTAGTGTAACACTTCAGTGTAGTAATGCTTACCATAACAGTGATTTTTTTTAACATATTTTACTTTATAGTCTGTAGCACAGAATTTATCCATGGGATACTACAGGTAGAGATAATTAGCTTAGCTTGATGACACTTTTCCCTGTTGCACTATATTTGTTTTGATAGATGATATATGCTAGGAAGAGCTCTTCAAAAGTGGGAGATTTATATATTAAAAATTTGCTTTTGTCCATTTCCTGCTGCATTTTTTCCCCCACTTCTTATTCAAATTTCATCTAGGGTATGTTTTGATGCTTTCATCCCTTCTTGCAACTTTTTGTGCCTTAGTATCATTTTACGAGTGAGGAATTAATATTTTTTTTTTCCTTGGTATCTCTCCTCCTTATTTTTGCTCTGCTACCTATTTTTGTATTGAAGACCCAATGCTGACCCCCAGATTAGAATTTGCATTGCTTATTACCTAGGAATGCAGCAGGTGCTGTCCTGACGGGTTCTACTTAAATGATGGTTGAATATTAATATCAATGTTTTTCTAAAAGTGGTGGAATTCTGACAAAGGAATGTGAAGGAGGAGTTTGCAGTGAAAATGGCTCAGGAAACTAT
Organism: Balearica regulorum gibbericeps; assembly: GCF_011004875.1. Lineage (NCBI taxonomy): Eukaryota > Metazoa > Chordata > Aves > Gruiformes > Gruidae > Balearica > Balearica regulorum. The sequence continues at coordinate 101,967,210 of NC_046185.1, forward strand.
TCTTAGTTCTGTTTAGCAAGCCTATCCACGGCTTTTCTCATTTCAGCTATATATCTCGGATTGGGTGATACTTCATGGCAATGTATACATTGATATTTTGAAATATTTCAACTGTGGGACTCCAGCTATTCTTTCCAGTAATTCTAATTATGGTAAATTAATGGTATAGAAATCTTAATATGTATACAGTTTACTAAATTTTTGTGATGTCCTGTTAGTAATATTAGGAAAAATGTCACATTACTAGTGAGAAAGGAGTCTGTAGAAACGTGTATACATAGAATAAAAGATTTCATGGAGATTTTATTCAAGATGAGTAAAAATCATTTTAGGAGTAATACTTCTTTTTGAAGGTCTTGTTTTGTTTGCCCTGTGTTTAGCATACACAGGTGAAAGAAGGTTGGCTTTTTGAGTTTGTGCTTCTTCTCTGCCATGTACTGTCAAGTGTACATGACACGCTTCTGCCATCTCTATGGGAAATTCCGGAGAGCAGCTGGGAATGCCCTGAGGAAGCCAGCTGACGCTCCTATTGATTTATTTCCCAATATCTTCCTCCTTTAAAAGTGAAGTACAACCGATGAGCGTGAGAGAATTCATTCATGTAGCCATGTTGTCAGCTGGAAGGAACATCAGAAGAGTAGAATTTCAACAGTTCTCTCACCAATAGAACTTGGCCTGTCAAAGCTTATAAATGAGATGCACTGGGAAAGCTGTTGCCATACTCGCATTTGAATGCTTTCAGTCTGGGGGTTGTAATTAATGTATACAATCATCTCAACCGGAATTGTAGGCTGTTCTGGTCTTGGTTTTGTGATTATTTTTTTTTTGGGGTGGGGGTTGTGGTGGTGTATCATTATAGTAAAATGATGCAATGAAAATGATTATACTCTGACTACTTGATAAAACAAGACTTGTTAATGAAAAACCTGAACTCTCTCTATATATACACACACATTAAAAATGTTTATATATATTCTTTTTTCGAATTAAGAACAGGATGCTACTGTTCATTGACTTCTAACCTTTACTGTCTTATGGGCAACCAGGTGGAACAAGTAACACACTGAGTAATATCACACCTAATGCATGGCTTCATCTTTAACTCTTTTAACTTTCTGTGGCCCAACATAACGGGATTTCATGTGAGACTTGTTTCCTACCAAATGTGGGCTGGCTGTCACAGTGGTTGATTGTGAAGTGGATGTAAAGCTGCTAGGGTGCCAGTTTTACATTTAGCCCAGACATGCAGTGAAGAAGTGCTTGTCCCAAGGGCTTTGTTCTTCCCTCAGGTTAGTTTCTATATTTTTACACTTAACCATCACTAGATTCAAGTCCATAAGCAGTTTGATAGTGGAACCATGCTGTCTTCCTCCTAGGGAGTGTCCTGACCTGATAAACCAGAGTCTTTTTCTCCGGCTCATTTAATCCTGGGTGCTATTCTGTAAAGTGGCACAATATCAAAAAGTGCTGCTCTGATATATTTTTGTGGGTCTGATGTCCCTTGGGGAGGGGAGGACTGTGGGGCTGAGAGGCTTACATGGCGTCTGGTCCACAGTGCACAACTAGCCTTTCTCCCTGTGGGTGGGACTGTTTGTGTGGGGTTTTTTCTTGTTTTTGTGGGGTGGGGTTTTGTGTGTGGTTTTTTCTTTCTTTTTCTTCTTAGGGGTGGGGGTTCCTTTTAGTGAAGATGATTCAAGCTGCTGCTGTATTTTCCCTGAAGCTCCACGTATGGCTCAACAGCACGTTGAACAGTTTTAGAGCTTGCTGCTGATGAGGAGTTTCCATTTTCCCCTTTCCCGCTCCCAGCCTCAGGCTCCTGCAGCTTCCCTTTGCCGGTGCTCCTCACGCCCTCTTCCAGCCGCCTTGCGGTGCGAAATGTGCGGAAAAGCAACCCAGGAGAAAAAAATAGCTCAGTGTTTCTTCTGTTGCTTTAGTGAGCTGGTGCCTTGCGGAGCAGCCGGGCGATGCAAGGGCAGGGAGAGCCCACTGGGGGGGGCGGAGGGTGAGGGGCAGAGCAGGGGACCAAGGCTGCCAGTTTAGGGGGAGGAGGAGGAAAAAAGGAAGAGGCCTTTCTCCTCCCAGCAGCAAGCAGCGATGGGTCTGTGGCCATGCTTGTGGTCAGTCCTCCTGTCTGCTCTGTGTGTGTTGAGTGGAATCTGCTAATGGTGGAAGCATGAGCACCTGTGGGCTTCCAGGCATGGCCGATCCAGGTGGGAAGTACTGGGGATGTGTCAGGCCTTTGAGTCCTGCCCAAGCTCTGTCTGAGGTGCACGAGCACCTTTTGGAGGTTCCCAAAGTGTTTTTTCCAGTGCCTTGGCTTAAGAGGCTTGCACAAAGAGTTCAAGAAAACTTGCGGGTAGGAGACAGAATTTGACTCAAATTTCCTGAGTCCCAGAGGCAAATAACTAATAGCTAAACCCTTCTTCCCCTTGAAATGTTTTTCTTTGATAAGAGTGTGAGCTCAGCTCGGCAGAGATGCTGAACAGACACAAAGGCCGTTTGTAGTGGGATGGCTGCAAAATGAGGAAGCGTGACTGGCAAGGATGCAAATACGCAAGTGGCGGGGGTCAAACACTGACACATACTGCACTCCCTTTGTTTTATAGTCATAACCTGTGGCAATGACCAGCCACTTTCAGGCCATACTAATTTGATTTTAATATTTTTTTCCTTCCCCTGTGGCAGCTCACAACTTCTGGAATAGCCAGACCAGGCAACTTTTTGCCATTACTGCATGCTGCCACCACTCCCCACTAATTTTTGCAGTGGGATGTGGTCAATGTCTGTGCTCTGTGCCACAGAGATTTGGAGTTCAGATTAAGGGGAGAAAGCAGCATGTTCAATCCAACCAAGAAAATATTGCTTTTCCTTCATGGTGTTAAGGAAAAGCAGACAAATCTTAAAACTTTCAGGTTTCTTTATAACTGTTACATGAATACCTGCTTACTCTATTTTATACACACACACCCCCCCCACCCCCCACACCCACCCACCCCCCCCCCCACCCCCCCCCCCCCCCAGGGTTTAGCTCCCTGTCAGGCTCTCTGGTTCTGTGTCAATATAGCAGCTCGTAGACACAAATGGTATCAGGCTTTAGAAGTGCAGGAGACACGGTAGCATTAATGTAACATGGTTGTAAACACCGATAGGGCTTTATCTGTGTCTCCTTTCAATGATTTTTTTTTGAATATGGCTTGCTCTAAAATAGCAGTTCAGGTCCCCTGTGTGAGTTTTGACACCACTGGGCTCAGCTGAAGAAATATATTATCTTTCAACAGCATGGGTTTTGTAGAGCCTAAAATATTAGCAGTGTAAATAATGGAGAAAGCAAACAAACAGAAATGATGAAAGATGCAACCCAGGAAAAAAGCATATTGAAAGGATAGGTGGGAGGGGAAAACCAAAACAGTTCAACTCCTCAGTAAATGCATGGCTGCTCTGGTTTGATGTTTCTTACTTTTCCTCCTCTCACTACGGCATGCCTGTTGTCTTGCAACCTTAACTTTCAGTCTGTGTTGTGCGTTACTGCTCCCTGAGTCCTGCTCCTGCCCTTGCTCCACTGCTGTACCCCCCACTGAGCTCAGGGCTGCAGCTGGGGAAAATTCGGTGTGATTTGGAGCTGTGAAGTGCTGTATCAGCACATGGGAGATTAAATTTTTCTCTTACTTGGACAGGGGAATTAGTGAGCTCCCAAATTCACTGGATTTATTGGAAATCTGTGCCCGCTGAATGTATTTATTCTCCCATGTTGCTGGCTGTACTCTTGACAGGTGCTGAGAGGAGATTTATAGAGAGCAAATATTTGCTGTATTTGAAATATCTGAGGATTATTTAGATGTAACTTTTTATCATCATCTCTCCTAGTTCTAGTTCAATAATTTAAATGCATAGGCTTGAGTCTTTGGAAAATTTTAATCTACTCCTCTGTTAGATTTTATACAGGTTTCATGACTAAATTCTACTACTGATGGACTAGTACAGGTCTAATACATAAATTTTGAGAGTAATTTTTTTCTGATTTTTAGTTATGGTAAAGTAAAAGTACAGGGAGAGCAGAAAATGACTACAGATGGATGCTGCTCACCACAGTAGAAAAAGTTGGGTTGTGTTCAGCTGACTCAAAGTAATCCTGAAAAGAATTTCTGAAGAAGGATGTCTATAATAGCCCTTCTCTTCATATTTCTGCAGGACTCTCTTTTACAAAACTTTTTAAAAAATATCCTTTTGCACATAAGTCATACATCACTAGCTTTTAGAGGTTTTACAAGAGGATGAGAAAACAAAAACACTTAGATAACTTATTCTGGATGCCTAGATCAATAACTGTAGAAGGAAACAACAATAAAAGCAAACCATTAACCTTCCCTCAGGTTTCCAGGGAAATACATAGAAATCAGTGTCAGCTTTGCAGTTATTTGAGAGATTAACAAATATGTGCTCTGACGCACCAAGCCTGCAAAAGAGGTCCAGAACTGGTACCCTGTATGGAAAAGTCAGCTCCAATGCTACCTCCGTGGTTGTGCTCATCTGTTGGCAAGCTCTTTCACCTTTATCACTGTTATTGACCCTAATTTTGACTGTTTAGGGAAGTAGGTGATTTATGAGGTAGCAAAGTCCAGAACTGGTAAAACCAATATGTTTGCCATTTGCCAGCGGTACTCGGCAGACAGCCAAGGCTGTTTGGGACTGTATGCCGCCTGTCCTGTGTTTCTTAGCACAAGAACAGATGATTTTGCAGCTGTTTGGTCTTTCTTGCAGCCTGGGCAGGGCTAGAGTTTGGCAGAATCAAGTAGCTGAACTTCACTGGGTTAAGATAAAGATGATACTGGCTTGACTCATAGGAAATCAGGCAGAGAAATGGCAAGTTTCTTCCTATTTCTTCTAACTGTTATGCATCTTCTCCTCTCACCCCACAAAGTTTTCTATTTACAGATGCGCTGCTAGGACTTGTGCTGTGAAGCGCTTCAATAGCACAGGACCTATTACTGTGTTTTTCTAGTCCTTCCTTGGTGAAGAGGCTGAGCTGATTTTGCTTATTTACAGGCCTTGATGCAGTTGTCAGCTCCTGCCATTTGATATTGCATTAATGCACTCTGTCTGGGGTTACTTGCCATGATTTCCACAGGAGCTGATGCTGCTGTAAAATGTGCTGTTTATTTATAAGTGTATTTTCTTGGGGTTGGGGGTTTTTTTGACTGTCTACTACTGAGTGCCATTCAAGATAGATTTTAAAATTGTTTGTTCTCCCTTTTCTTTGCCTCTCTTACTACAAGTTGGTTATGTTTGGTTTCAGTGTCTGAGAGACCATTTCACCTGGAGGTAGCAAGGTTTTGGCATGGATGGCGTATTCTTGAATTTGCTTTTTTCTTAGGCTTGGGGAGAGCATGATTTATTGACCTTTATGGCCTGTTGCAAAGCCCATTTCCTGGAGGGTATGGAGTGTGTCTGAGGCTTTGAGTTTCTTTGAGTCACATTGGTCCGGTTGATGCATGGATGTGTTTTTGCGGTAGTTCTTATACATGCACGTTGGTTGTGGCAGGCATGCTCTTAGACCCTGAAGCAATGAAGTTCTGTAAATGAATGTCTTTCAAAATATTTTTGATTAACCCATTACCAAGTTGTTATTCTAGGAAAATCTGAGAATATCAAATCCAAGCTGAAATTAATAAAATGAGAGGTGATTTGATCAGAGGTCACAGACCTGGAAAGTTGACTTACACCCATAGCAACATTGGACTTCAATTTCAGTTTTGTATTCACATAAAAGCATTCAAATGCATTAAAGAAATAAGTTGTATTTGTGTTTTGAATCAGGATATTGCATTTCTCCTCTTTTCTTAGGTCTTCAAGTTCAGCTTCAGCTTCCATTTTAATCCTTGAAAAGTTTGAGTAGCCATACATAACGAATATGCAAATTTTCAGGCCCATTGTCCAGGCCAAACTAGCACTGGCAAAAGTACTCTTGTGGTGTTTGGTGCGTGGTGTGTGTTTTTTGTGGGTTTTTTGGTTGGTTGTTTTTTTTCTTTCTTTTCTTTTCAAAAAGGATGTTCCGTGTTTACTTCTGCCAGCCGGCAGTAGGACTTGTATTGAGCTCTGTCAGGTATTATTGGATAAGGATTACAGGAATGGTTTGGTTAGTAACAAGGAACTTAATTCTCAAAAACTGAATCAAAACTGTTTACAATTAAGTTTGAGTAATTCTACTTTCTTGTACTTACGTGTTTTCTTAACATGATTAGAAACTCTAAAAAAAAAACCACCCACAAAAAATGCCCTCCCACCTGCAAACTTATTTAACTGCTGGCTTTAGTCTCACATGCTTTTAAAAAAACCAAAACCAAAAAATCCCCCCAAACAAAACATACATGCACACACACCACCCCCATATGTGTGTGTATATGTGTGTGTGTGTGTACATATTTAGAGAGCCTGGTAAAGCAAGGTTTTTCAATGGAATGTATTTCTGTACCTGGTTGGATGGATAAGTAGAGAATGAAATGAGCGTGTTTAGATATCGAGATTTGTCTAATAAACTATTCAGTTTTGGTTATGGAGTGAAATGTAGTGATAAATATTATGGATACTGCAACTGTAATAAAAGAGAGGCTAGTAGAAGCTATTGCTCCAAAGAGGCTACTAGTGTGTTTTTGCTTCCCTTGTTTCATAGTAATCTGTGAAAAAGATTTTTTCCATAAACATAAGTCATAACTTACTCTAGAGTAACTTTCTCTGGGCCCTGTGGCCTCACGCTTGGCAGGAAATGCGTGGGAGAAGATGCAGCAGATTGTTTTGTTCAGAGGAATAGCCAGAGCCCACTGCGAGCATCAGAAATACCCTGGCAGTCGCCATGCTGAGCCTGTGACCTGCTGAGGCTTTCAACTTGACTGCCTTGGCCTGCGTTGTTTGTGTGATAATAGAAATAGTTAGGCAGTGGTCGTCTTTCACCTTTCCTCTCCGCTTCTAAAATAGCCTGTCTGTGTCATTTACAGCACTTCAGTCTGCTTGACTGCTTAGCACTGCGTGAAACGCTTCAGTCTAGTGCAACTGGACTTCCCGCCCCTTTCTCTTCACCTAATGGGAGCAAAATACATCTACAATAATTGCTTTAGCTGAGTTAGTAGGCTGTGTAGATAGAAATCTAAATTATTCTGGGCTGGGAGCATCTGGGGAGGGGGCCCCTTCACCTGGTTGTGCTGCCCCTTTGCCCGGCTGCCAGTGCTCCTGAGCCAGTCAGCAGCCAAAGTGAAATTCCAGAAGTCGTACTTGTACGCGTGGCAAACTCATTCTTGGTTGTCTGGGCTGGGTTCCCTTTGGCTGAGCTTCTGTCCTCTTTTACAGTTTCAACACTTCTTACCCCTGAGACATTGCCTTCTTCCCTAATTAATCTTTTCATTCTTTGTAGAGTCTGAACTTCTCAATATCCTGTTTAAACTGTTTATTCATCCAAGCAAGTCTCCAATCTTTCCTTACCATTTTTTTCCCTCCTGCTTGGAATGGGAGTGTGAATAACATTTGTTATTCAAATGAGATATTTCTGTGTCTAAGCTAAAGTGTTTGAGCACAACCTCACTAATTTCCTTGGTTTCTCAAAATTTATCATTCTGAGATCCTAAAGTCCCCATTGCATTTGCTTTTGTCTGTTTGATTCTTCTCACTAAACTGTGACGTAATTTGACAGTCAGCTCTTCTATCCAGCCTTTGCTTCACACTAAGGCAATGGCTAGAATAGATTCATCTCATGTCTTTGCTCGTTGTTTATGAAAATAATCTCATCAATAATAGGAAAAAAGCTCTCAGACATTTTTTTTTAGGGCAACATTTATCAAACAAGGTGAAAGAAGCAACATATTATAGTGTCAGAAAGGGAAAAAGAATTTGTCCCATATAGATGTAATTATTGTACAATGAAATTCTTCACATCTCCAACTTGTATGTATCCACCCACTTGTTGGAGCAGGGCTGAACTCAGTATTAAGAGACTATAGGCTAGCCTACACCTCTGTGTGCCTGGTGGCCTTTTGGTAGATGATAAGGATCTCCAAAACAGTTTCCATCAGGCTTTTGCATTCAAAGTTGGTAGTCTGCCTAAGGACTAGGGATTACTCTTGCCGTTTCCTAGACTGAAGAGTCCTGGAGAGAAAAGAGGAGAGAAACGGTATCGTAGAGGAGAGATGTGCTATATTTTTTGTGCTTTTTTTAGTGAGTACCTCCCTCTTTCTCATATGGACAAAGGTTATCCATGCCTTCAATAAATGCACTATCTTCCAGTAAAGCAAATATCCCATATTTATTTTAACTGAATAATTTTAGGGCTAAGCTTAATACACTGACACTGCTGGAAATAGGATGCATGTGGCTTGCACCTGGGGCATAGTGGCTTATTAATAAAATTGTGACCATAAACTGTGACAACTTTTTTCCCTATGTCTGTTTTCATTATCACTGTGTATGCATTCAAACCTGAGCACCCATTTTCTCAGTGAAGATGTCTGTTCTGTGGCAAGCATGTAGACTTACCTAAGCATAACAAAAAAGCACAATAAAAGCAGTATGTAGAGCAATACTATTACGTGCACGAAGTTGGAAATGCAAAAAGGTTGCAGAGAGTTTAGAAATCTGGCCCACGACATGCATCAGAAATGTCTTTGTGTGGGTTTTCTTCACTTTCTTTCCTTGGAGATGTAAACGCCTGTGTGGAAAACCTCCTCTTACTCCTTGCTTTTTATTTCTTTCCATTACTGAAAGAAATCCAAGTTCTCATAGTTCACATAAAATGGATTCAGTCCAGGGAGATCATTGCCCTGTTCTCATTGTGAATCTAGAAGGCTTCATACTTGCAGCATGTCGCTGCGCTGTGAAGAATATAGAGAGGGCAGAGGAGTCTGCCTGGGGGATGGGGAAGAGGTGGTGTGCCTCCCACCCTTGTATCGAGCGGCCTTTTCAGCGATGATTTCATGCTGATGCGAGCATGAACCAGTGTAAAGCCAGGCCAGCCCAAAACGTTCTCACGGGCCGAGGGAGCCGGTGTGGGAAGGAGAGGCGCTGGCTGTGGCCTGCGCGCTGGGACTGGCCGCCGGGCTCGGCCGTTCTCATTGCTGATCCCTGACCCGGCTGCTGGCTGGGAATTGCAGTCAGAGGCTGGGAGACCTACCCAAAACTGAGTCAGGCTGCATTTGAATTAAAATAAATATTTACTGCATGTTTTTCTTTAGGACCCTCTTGTGTGAGGCTTATTAAATGTCTGTGTTTAACTGGAGTGCAAACATAGCTTTAATTAGAGTGTTTTTGCTTAAAGCTGTACGCCGTCCCTGGCTGGGGTTCGTAACTCCGTTATTAATGGCTTTTCCTAATGACCTGGTCTGAAGATTCCCAAACCGTGATCCCATAGATCACTTCAGGTCTGTGGGGAGCTGACACACTGTGGCAGCTGCTGTTAGGCTTCTTGCCAGAGATCAAATCATGCAAAAAGCAGCTAAAAACACACTGAATAATTGCTGTTTTTTTCCTTTTTTTTTTTCTTTTTTTTTCTTCCAAGTAAGCAAGCGCTGTCTACTACAGTCCTGGTACTTATTTGTCAGTGGGAGGGAAAATTCCCGAGGACATCAAGACTTTGGAAAAGTGGTCCCTGGTAGCTCTTTCAGGAGGAGACATAGCTGCCACTTTCCTGTGCTCTTTTTCTTTTAATGATTTCTGTGCTTTGGTGTTGGATTAATACTTACTTCTACCCCCTGGTATTGATAGCTAGGCGACTTCTGGTGGTAGAAATGAATGTTTCTGGTGGTCAAAATACATGGAATGTTCCATAGAGGATCTCTTTTTAAATCCTGCATGGGGATACAGAAGATGGCTAGATTTAACTTACAAAGAAGTTCAGTGTTTTGTGAATCTCAAGTAAGACAGCTTTATTTATTTATTTATTTTTCTTTCTTTCATTATCACAATGTTACGTACCCCAGAAGACAAGTTCTGGTCAACTTCTATTTCAGGAAGGTTTTTGGAAATACCAAAGACATACTACTTATTTTTTTGAGCTGCACATATAATCCATATTAATTTTGTTGATGTCTTACGAATTTTTCTGTAACTGTCCTAGTCTCTAAGACTGGAGAATGCTTTCCTGCAAATAAAAGGTTAATTCTTTTTCTGTGACTCAGGAGAGGAGAAGACTTTTTCAAATTGTGGGAATATTTATTTTTATCATATCGACAAGGATGTTAGGATGAAACAAATGCCTTTTTAAAGACAGCAGCTGGTTCCAGCCTCCAGGTTTGAAGTATTTTCAGTCTCATCTGCTTACAAGCAGCTGGAAGCAAGCCTATATGGGTTGCTTATTTAAGAGGTTGATGTACTTTCTATGGGGAATGCAGAACTGGATCTCACAGAAAGGAATATATTAATGTTGTCAGTGATGAGTTTTAATAAATTGAGCTTGCACCGAGGGCCTTTGAAAAAGTGCTTTACTCTGAAAGTCCTTTTTGATCTTCTGCAAATAAAAATACCAAATGTTTGACCATGGCCAGATTGCATTTGTAAATGGTAGTTTAGTTATTTTAGATGTGTTGGTTGATTTTGTTATTTTAGATGAATTTGAAACAAATCCCAATAAAAGGAAATTTTCAGGGGAGGAGGATTACTTTTTATGTTCCAGTTACTGGTAAGGGAAGGAATGCCTTAGAATAGCCAAAACCTCACATAAGGACTTTCTTATTCATGGTATATATATAATTTTCCCTACCCCATAGCTATATAAGCGCTACATAAGGCAGTAGCAGAAAAGAGATTCAGTTTGAAAGATGACCATCAAATATCTTCATTGAGATGATGTGCGTTCAGCTGATGTATTGCTCTACAGAAAATATGTTGTCATTGAGGAGGGATTATTTTCACTTGATCTGCTTGATGGAGGGAAGATGAGGCAGCAGCAAAGTGGGTCAGGCTGAACTCCCCATTCTTTGTACAGAATTAAAAAAAAAAAAAGATTTATAGAGAAATAGATGAGTTTAGCCCCTTCTTTCCTTGCTGTGCACACATTCTGTGTTTTCTGGTTTTAAGAAAACTGGCAATTCTGAGTATCTTTCTTAAATTCTCAGCAGTTAACATGTATTCAAGATGTTTCCGTTACGAAAGTTTTTCCCCTTTCTGTGTGCTACCTAGGGAACTGTGAGCCGCACTGCCTTAAAGCCAGAGCAATGCCTGGTTTCATGAGAATGGCAGTGGTAGACGGTGTAAGGGAAAAAAGATGACAGCAGTGTTTTCCTCGTACCATGTCTGCCTACACAGTGAGGTACTTACTACTTGTTACAATGGCCTGTGTTTACAAAAATATATTAATATAGTCATTTTCAAAAAACCCCTAAGTGTTATGAAATATAGTATAGTTCAAGATATGTTTATGCTTAAATTGTATACAAGTCTTATTTATTTTTCTAATAATTCTTTGAATATTATTGTTAAATGTGTGAATAATTCTACCAAGTGATCTGTAGCACTGAGTGATGGTGCAACCTATTTGCACCCCACAGAGAACTGTTCCTCTAGATGGTATTTTGACCTTTTAGCATGTACGAGCGGTCCTGGATTTAGTTTGCAGATGCACGCTTTCCTGCCGTCAGTGGACTCAGAGTCTGGATCCTGATATTGTTGGCTACTTGAATCAGGGTATTGCAGTACACTTCCTACATGCAATTTCCTACTTTTGGCTCATTTAACACCCAGAACCTTCTGACCTGAAATACCAGTATTGTTCTTCTCACATTTTAAAGAAATAGCATAGGGTTGTCACTATGGATCAAATATTTATTGCTCTGATCTGCAAAACATGTTCTTTGACTATAGCATTCATTTCTGTGCAGCTATTTCACATCACTACTTTATCCTACTTTTGACATGACCTATATTGTATGTGCATATCATACTGTTTCATTGCAGAGATGGTATCTCTAACAGCCTATTTCTCCTCCTCTGTTCAAGAAGGTTGGATTTCTGTACCTTAAAAGACTATATGGACACTTCTGCAATTCTTTTGGGATATATGCTGCCACTATACCTTCTGACATGAGACCTAGATCTGCTTTCACAGCAGAACTTTGCTGCTTTTAAATATGTGAGAGACTCTCTGTAGGTGAAAATCTAGTAGTTTGAACAAAACAGGGCAGGCAACTGAGCTTTCTCCACGGTACTGCTCTGCTTGTGACCTTTGGAGGACAGGATTAATGTGTATATCTGTGGTACGTTTTTCTAAAAACAAAACCCCAGCCCTAGGATGCAAGTGCTGCAGTAAATAAATGGAGATCTAAGGATTTCATATTGTGAAGAGATGCTATCAAATCAGAAGGTGTAAGAAAAGGAGAATGTTTGTTTTAAAAGGCCTCGATCTTGGGTATTTCCTCTTGGAACGTGCCCTTCTTTAGTTTTCTGAAAAGCTTTAGACCACTTATATGGTGTGGGTTTTTTGTGTGATGTCCCTCCTGATTTTTCCTTGATTATATTGGCAGTTTGAGCTGGGGAGCAGTGCTATAGGTGGACTAGAGAGTCCCATGTATTGATCTATTTTTCTGCTGTCATTTTTTTTTTTTGAGGGTAATGGCAGAAACGTGCTTTGCAGCTTTCATATAAATGTGAAGAAAAGACAAAGCTGCCAGTGTAAGATTGATATGTATCCATATGTCTTGATCAGTGTTTCTTCCTGTTTCTCTTATGAGAAACTCTTATGAGCTTCAGCATGAGCTTTATTGCAGTATCTCTACATTTGCAATTACTGATTGTAATATTAAGCAGCTGCTGTCATGATATACCATAGTAGTGTACTTCTGAGTGTTTTTTTAAAAATTATTTTGAAATACAGTTTTGGGATGATAAATATAAATGTTGATAAATGACTATAGAACAACTCCATGTGAAAGTTTGAAATACCTGAAAGTTATGGGTTGTTTTTAATAAGAAAAGTCATGAAAGTATAACTTTTGTTTGAAGGATTTCCTAGGGTTGAATAACTTTGTAGTAAAAAAGAAATTAAACTGGAAGTATCTCCAGGTTTTCCTTAAAGTAACCTGTACTGCACGTTAGAATCCTTCAGAATGAAATCTTCCTTGCAAACTAGAAATTAAAATGCACACAGAAATGTGAATGGAGGGGAGATAAAAAGGGGCCATGAAGTTGTATATCATGACCAGGTGAGATAAATAGGACCCCATCACAGTATTGGATTATGATAAGAGGGTAGCTGCTCTCTTTTTAGCTGTATTGCTAAATCCATGCGTGATTAAGGGTGAAGAAGTTTAAGGTTGTGGGGAGGCATACTCTATTATAGTATGGAAACATCCTTCTGGTACTGAATTGACACCTATACAATGGCACTTGCTATATTGTTCCACTTGCACCAGAAACGGTGGCCGGGGTGAGAGTTGCTTCCCAAAAAGCATTTCTGAGATTCCAGAAGCTTCAGGCAGCCGCTCCTCCATGCTTGGTCTTGCTTCTCTGGGGTTTCAACATCTTGGCTCTGTGTACAGCATGCTCTGGGTGATGTGACTTGGTCTTAAAACAAGCCATGTCGGTTGCAGGTTGGTATGTCTCCAAAGTAAGTCCCCTTTTAGGAGAGGTGTCAAAATGAGGATAGTACAGCCCATTTATCTGAGATATGTCACTTTTCTAGAATTCTTGTCTAAACACTGAAAATGCCTTTCTGCTTGTTTTGGTTTCAGTCTGCTAAATTGATGAATATTGCCCTTTCTTCAAAGATGAATAATAAAGATCTTAACATATTGTTTAGATTAAAGCAGCTTTATATTTCATTAGAAAAAATATCATGTAATGATTATATTTGGACCTCATCTTCTTTTTCTTTTCCCCTGCTGGTATTATTCCATGGTGGCCTTCAAACAAGGGATCCTGTTAGATTCTCACTGGGTGGCCAAAAAGCAGAAGATTGCAAGAGTTATAAAGATTCATGTTTGTTTTGGGTGGAGGCTTCAAAGGCTCACAGGCTTCCTTACACAAAGATGCAGTCAGGAAATGGGAAGGCAAGAAAAAAAAATCTGAATCTGTTTTATATAAAAAGGGGATCATAGAGCGACCATTCTTGCTTAGCTTCAATGGAAAGACAGTATAGTCATGGATTTCTTTGCACTACATGTCTTTGATGTTTGTGTTAGTTGCCATCAATAAAGCTTCCTTTTTTTCTTTACACGTACACTTCAGTAATGTAAAATATAGTGATACGTTCATAAAGCAAATTGTAAATAGTGTGCTAAAGCTTAGCGACTTAATGTATGTAGTTTGAGGTGCTGGATGATGGGATGTATTCCAGTCCATATGTTCTGCAGATTCCAATTAGTAAGACCCTCCTGCTGCTATGTGGAATAAAGTGTGAGTTAGGATTTAAAGCTGTATATTTTTTTTGATAAGTTATTGAAGGAATTACCTCATCAGTTCCTTCCAGTACTAAAGATAACTCACTCATGTGGCTTGCCCAGGCTGGTCTGTATCTGGAGGGCTTGTGATTTTGTTGTATATCACCCATGTTAGTCATTTTATTAGATGATGTTAAGATATGGTTGTAAATCAGAATTCTAACGTGATATTATGGATGTCTGCAGGAACACAGGCCTTTATATACCATGTCAGGCTATTGGCACTTGAAGAATTGTGCACTGATATGTAGTAAGGATGGATGAAAATAAAAGGAAGAAATTATTTCTGTCCCATTCAATCAATTGACTCCTTTCATGAAGAAAGGAAGGAAATGTTTAGTATTAACATATGGCACCTTATATATGCTGTTAGTGGTGTTATCCGTTTGAAATATCTGGTGGTCTTGGTCAAGAAAATCTTACCAGAGTGTTTTCTAGCTGTAATTTTTTTTTAAGATCCCTGCCCCCTCTGTTTTCGTTTAAGATGCTTCCAATTAATGAGGTTGCACACAGGAAGTGATTCAGCTTGTGGGATGGACACAGGCAGCATACATATGCATAAGGAGATACTGTGGGATAGTCAAGACTTTCCTTCAGAGTCACCATGGAGCAGAAATCCCACAGATGAATGACTCAGGAGGACTCAGTGTACTTGAGTCACTTCTTTGAAATTGTTACCCTTTGCCAGTATTTGCCTATGTAGGCATTATTGCTTGTGTTCTTTATGTTCATTACTAGGTTGAACTTTACATTGCTTTTGTAGTAAAGGAGCGTTTTGTTTGAGTGGGGAGTTGAAGTTACAGGATATCCATGCACGCAGTGTCTCAGTTTGCCATCAGGGGCGTGCTGCCAAGCACCCCAGTGGCCTAACCCAGTTAGGGGTGGTGTTGAGCTCCATCTAAGTCTGTGAAAACCAGAATGTATGGAAAAGACAGGGGTCTTGGCCTGTCCTGGTGTTGGGATGTAGCTAGGGACTCCTCTGTGTCATCTATGCTGCTGCTTTTTGGCCAAATGACTATGTGATAAGCTGACCAATTTAGGAAACTTCATTTTAAATTATAACTTGTAGTCACTCCCCACTGATTCAGTGAAACTAAGGAGTGGTAGCAGTGTTACAAACTGGTCAGAACCCAAGCTGGTTAACTGAATGTTAAACAGCACTACATGGGAAAAATCAAGCAAACTTAGTTTTCTTGGCAATAGTTACTCTTGTTTTCCATTTCAGGAGGATCTAGGGCTCTGTGAAATATAAGTAGAGATTGTCATTACAAGTCCTACTCAAGTCAGCTTCCCAAGACCTCTTATGCTCAGCACTGACTCTTAAGTCAGCTCCAAAAACTCTCCAGATTACTAAAAATAGATAGTACAGTGTTGGTTGTTGGAAGATTAATGCTATGGATGTAAATTACAGTTCCATTTGCTTTTCTAAATCCTACATAAATACCTTCAGGCAAATGTTAAAGGGGGGGCAGGGGGGCAGCAGAATTTCTTACTTGTTTTGGGTTTCTATTGGAGTACTTGTTCCAAGAACTAGCTTCAGTTGGACTATAGTGGCAGAAAATGAGACTGATATAATTTCCACTAGGGGATAAGGAGATCAAAGCAGTTTTGGAAAACAAACCTGAGAACTCTGTAAAGTTTGTCAGACTACAATGAGCATCATTCAGAGATGAGAAGCCTTACAAATGGAAGCTGTGATGGCCATTACACTAGCAAAAATCAGATTTGTCTCTATAGTGGCAGGTGTTCAGTTGGCCTTTCTTTCCTACTGCCCAGCCTGAGAGTCACTGCTGTAAAACCAAGAAACCTCTGATTATTACTTATGCTTAGGCATCCTTGTGTTGCTCTGATGGTACCAAAGGACACTTATCTGATGATACTTGCTATAGTGTAAACTATGGTAATATGATAATGTTGTTGTTTCTAGTTCTTCACTGAAGTAACTGATTTTATCAGGGATTAGAACACTATCTTTTAAAAAAGGCAACAATTCTGCCTCTGAATTTGCTACCAGTATAATTTAATTAAGCATTTATGTTCTTAGTGTTATTATGACTAAAAGTTGGTTTTCTGATTATGAAGGCATTTTCTTTGATCTTGAAATACATCCTAAACCTTTTAGAGAAGGTTTAGAGAAGTGACTGCCTGTCTAAAGATACACAGACAAAAAATAATACAATTTACTGTTTGGCATCTTATTTGCCATTTCTTGTGGTACCCTTTTAGGAGTTTGAATATGTTTCTTCCCTATCTCTTGTTGTTTTTCCATTTGTTTCTGTATCAAGACAACAGACTTTTTTTTTTTTTTTTTTTAAAGAAATGAAGTTATAACTCATTCTGTGCTGTCATGGACATGGGAATTTTTCTCAAGTCTGGGTTCTTCAATTATTTTGTAGTGAGTATTGCAACATCTTTGGTTACAGTTATTCACAAGAATTGTAACCCATAGGAAAAAATACAAGTCAATATTTGCACTGCTGCTATTTTTTTTTTTGGAAAAAAGATTTTTGGCAGTGTAGAATATGTATATGTGTTAAACTCTGGAATGTTAAGTATAGTGAGAAGGATATAAGATGGAAATGCCTATATATTTTTATGAGCATGACTTGTAAGGGATACGTTTGCTATGGTTAACATCCGTTGGTTTTTGCCTGCCTGAAATATAATGTCCTATGTCTGTGCACAAAACTCTTTCACTTGGGTGATCTTCGGCCTTGACTTGTTTTTGTTTGATCTCCACTGTCTTTAGTCAGAGGTAGCTGTATTTTCCTAGTATACACCAGGGGTAAATGCTGCACACAGTGCGCTCAAGCCAGATTCTCCTGCTGTTTTATGTCTTTGCAGTGCACCATGCTGTGTGGAAATGGATACTCTCAAACCCCATCTACACTCTTGTTTCTGGAACTAGCTGAAATTTGGCTGCTTTGGTACACACACAAGCTGTACTTGCTAATAGCACCGTGAATGATGACAGTCTTGCAGTACTGTCTCCCCAAGCTTGAGCGTTTGTATAGTCCCATGAGACGCCGCGCTCAGATGCTTTCCGAGCACTCAGCACCGAGGTGTGCAGGACCATGGCACGCAGCGCAGGCGTGCTTCCTGCTGTCTCAGGTGGGTAGGTGCACCCAAAACTGGACTCTCAGGAGGAGGAGGAGGAATGTGACAGTCTCAAAGGGGTGGGCTGGAACAACACAGGGGAGCTGTCCCTTGCTTTCCTTAAAATGGATGTTAGTACTTTTTAAACAAAAACCCCAACCAATAACAACAAAAACCTACAGCACCCCCCCCACCCCCCGGTTTCAGCTCTGCCTCCCAGCACTAGGAGGTCTGGAATTCAGAGGAGAAGGCGGTGTGAAGGGGTTGGTCTGTCAGCAAAAGGGGTCAATAGGAAAAGAAAATGTGAAAGATACCTGCCATCTTAAGTGACTTGACTTTAGTGGAAAAATGCAGTAGGTATGATTCTATTCTGCCTGTATCTGAGGTACTGGTGTTGGTACTGGTATTATTTCTGTTCTGTGTCATCCTAGACATTTTCTAATATGCAAATGTCACTACTTACTGAAAACTAAAAGCGAGTTAAGTATAGAACTAAAGCCATCTGGTAGTTCAGACAGAAAAGTTAGATAATTAGCTGTTCTTGTCAAGGGACTGTGATTAAAATAGGCCATCTTCATAATAGTGACTAGTTTGCAGGGACTTCCTGAGAGCCACCTGGGATAATGATAATGAAAAGAACAAGATTAAAAAGGAGGGGGAGGTGATGTCATTACAGCTCATGATAACTTTTGTAAGTGAATTAAGTCAGCTTTTAATTTGAAGACTGTTTGTTATTTTGGTACTTTGGAAAGAAACATAGATCGAGTTTTCTGGCTTTGGCAATGTGATGCAACTACGTCAGCCAGGTTACTGCTGGGGATCCTTAATATTTCTGTATAAAGTTCTGGTTTGATTGCTCACATCCTTATCAACTTGTGAGCACTGTTGGCATAGCTCATCTTCAAAGACCGCTCTAATCTGTGTAACCTGGTGGGTCCCCAGCTCAGGCAATTCGCTCCTTTTGGGGAATTGGCACCTATTAAGAAAAACTAGATGAGGAAAAACATCAGAACACCATTACTGCATCATTCTTTATCAGGTGATGATAGCAATATGCATAGCAATGTTAGTTTAATATGAATTTATATTGATAGATATATTTTAAGGAAAAAGCTGTTTAGCAAGTAGTACTTAAAATTAACCTAACTGTGTAGTGGGAGGAAGGATCTGTGGAGCTTTGGCAGCTCCAGCCCCCTCTCCAGCACTACTGCAGAGGGGCTCTGTGCTCCCTTTGGCCTTTCCTACTGAGATCTTGTCCTCATCCAAGCAAATATCATCAGGGAAACCTCCAAAGGCTGAACAGCACTTGCTCTTTCCTGCATTTGGATTCCTTAGTGGATGCCCTATGCCAATGTGATAGAATAATTTTAATCAGTGAAGTCTGACCTGAATCTTCAAGTTGGGTCTCTTTGGGAACACAGTGTTAAGGGCAGCTATGCTAAATGGACTAGTAGGATAAAATAAATGGATAGTGAAATGGCAAAGGGACAATGCTCCATAATTGGTATGATTTATTTAAATATATTTTCACTTCTGATGGATAAAAATCCTAGATCTAAATGAGATTAATTGAAATTTATTTAGTGCCTTTTTTTTTGACAGTTGCTACTTATTTAATAATTCTAGTAAAGAGCTGCTTATGCATTTCAGAGAGAGATTTGAAAGAGTTCTAGTGTGGCTGTAATATTTTCTCATATAGAATATGCCGCAAATCTCTTTTGAAAATGTAAGCAAGATGAAAATGAAAATTAAAATGTGGGCAAGAATTAAAAATACCCTAGCTTTTCTGTGCTTAGATTATCCTTGCAAAAAAATCTGCTTCTAAATTGTTTTCATTAAATGAAGCTTTTATGTCCCTTTACTCCTTGATTAGGAAAGCAATGATTTGAAAAATTCAAGATATTGAAGTCTCAAAAGTGTCAGGGATGGTCAGCTCTTAAAAACATAAGTAATCATTTCAGTGCAATGCACTCAAAATAAATTGCTGTGAATGTTTGTTGATGTACAAATGTTTCTGATCAGTTTAATGGGTCAAACTTTAATATTATTAAAAAGGCGATGAATGTACACACGCATGATCAAGTCTCTAAATGCATTCTGTGCAAAACAGCAATGTGATGCATCTAGTGAGTACTTATCTAAGGCTTGTTGTAAGAAGTGTTAAATTTGAACACTGCCTGAGGAATTTTCTTTTTTAATATTGAGAAAATCAAACTATTAAACAATTAAAAAATGGCCTTTGAAGTATTTTCTTGAAAACCATCAGGAGTGGAAGATCCAGATTTTAGCTTCTGAGTGCACATTGCAACTCATGCTTTAAGCTCTGCCTGATCATGAGTTGTTTTAATATCCTTCTATACCTGGTGACCTGATGGCCACAGTTCTGCTTTGTGTTATTTTTTTTGTTTGTGGCAAACTTTTGTGTTACGCCCACACAATCTGACTTTCTGGCATTCTTCACACTTTTTTATTGTTATTTACATATATAGGAGAAAATGAACGGAGAAGCTGACAACAAAGCTGAAGCAAGAACAGGCTTTTCACTTGGTACTGTTACAGCTGGCTTTAGATAAATCTTGCAAGTGGTCAAGTGACTGTCAAAGGTATGAGATACTAGAAAGGCCCGGTGGCTGGGGTTGAGCACTGTTAAGTCTGAGTGCTCTCTTGACGGCAGTTCATTGGAGCTGAATTTAATCTGGTTTTAAAATTCAGATTTTTTTTTTAAGAACTAAAGCTTATTTTGTGCTATGATAGATCTTTAGATTTTTTTTCCCCCTAAAATGTATTTCTCCAATGTGCCAGAGTTCTTCTCACATCTGCTTTTTGATGAGGGGTCTGATTATATGTTTTGTTTCTGTTCTGTTCTTTGTATGAGTTGGTGAAATTCAGATTTTCTTGTAGATAAGCCTTTGGCCTTTCAGTTGCTTCTGCCTTGCAAAGAAATTAATTCCTTCAAGCCAGTGAGTCTGCAGCTCCAGCTGTGACTGTAGATGAATGTTCTTGCAGGGTCATGTACTGTAGCTCTGAACCTAAATAAAAGGATTAACAAGAGTTCACTTGGAGCAAAAATGCTTAATTTCACCATAATAACGATAAGAATCCATAGGGAAAACCAATAAGCTTTACTATAAAAAAAAAAAAAAGCTTTACTATTAAAATTGTTAACAAATGATTATTCCACCCTGACCCTTGTTCCTGCTGTTATTGTACTTTTGGAACAGTAACAAAGGACAGGATTGACCTAGTTCATGGTAGTACTTTAGTCCCTGGCCTACAAATGATTTTTTTTTTTCTTGAAAAATAATTCTAGTTAGAATTAGTCTAGTTCTAGTTCTTTTAGGAGGCGATGATGGTATTTATGAAGGAAACCATGGTTTCTGATGCATTTCACGCAATCTTCTGCCCCAAAACTTTGCTTGGCGCAAAGGAAGGTGGGGGGGTGGGGGGTGTATCATGTAGATAGTTATTCTGGAACAAAGCCTGACAGCCAGCAATGCCCAGCTGATGCATCTCATTGCTCCAGAAGAGCATGTACATTTTCCACAACTAGTACAAACTGCTTTTAATGATTCCTGGCAGAAAGGGAGGATTTCCAGAGTGACTCTCTTCAGCTGCACATAGACCTCACTGTCTTGTCTCCAAGCTGCATCTCTGTCCAGGAGTTGGGGAGAGCAGAGAGGGGCTGCTGGCAGGGGCTTATCTCACTCAGTAGTATCTCTGTGGGCTGTTGATGGCTGGGGTATGGTCCCTTTCCACTCGAGCAAGCGATGTGAAGGGTTGAGCCACTACTCAGGGCGATAGTCTGATCCTTGAGGGGTCTCCTGTCTCTAATGGGGAATGTGAGGATGGAAGGAGTTTGATCATAGTAATCTTGACTCTTTCCCTTGCATTGTAGGACTGCCAGCCTCAGGCAGCATTATTATCTGAGTAGTCAGATCAATTTAATATAATTAAAATCAACTAATGCGACTGCCCTTCTTGGTTTAAGAAATCAGACAAAAGTCATCTAATTTTAAAGGTTAAAGCTTGATATTATCTTTGTCTCTTTCTTCATCTGGGCTTTGGAGGTAGTCAGTGAATCTTGATTGGTAGGTTGGTGACCCTCTTGAATCCCTGACTAGAAAATGCCACAGCGCCCATCTGGGTTGCCTGCCAGGAGCTCCTGGTTTTGAAGCCCAGGCGTGAAGGCTGGTGCATGAACAGGTCTCCTTGATAATGGTCTGAGGTGCTGCTTGAGCACACACTTAGTGCCAAGAACTGGGAAGCATTTTGGTTCAGTCATGTGCTTTTCTGTTCCTTATTTTTACTTCAAAGACTTTGCCCCTTTGAGACACGTTTATGTGTCTAGTATATATTTATAAAGAGATATGACTTGTAAAAGTATTCCTCAATCTTTATTTCATCAAAAGATCACCTAATGCTTTTTTTAGAGAAAAGAGAAATTTATGGACAACATTGTGCTGTGTTTCAACAATGGTTTTAATTTGTGACCAGATGAGAATCATACTAAACTTTGAATGTTGACCCACTGTTTTTATTTGTCTCCTGTTATCTTGCTTGTGTGCTTGGGAATATGGTTTGAATTTTTTTCTCGTCATGATTTTGCGGACCATCTTCTGAAACTATAGGGACCACCAGCAGTCCATAGGGATGGCTGAGGAGCTGCAGTCTGCATAGAATTCCACGTGAACTTTTGTTCTTTGCTATACCCTTGCTCCAGCACTCTTTGAGCCAAATGTTTCTGATGGTCTCTTGTTTAATACCTAATGTGGCTTTACTTAGTCACAAGTGGCAAGTATCCCCTTAAAGGTAGGAACTAATTGCAGTCAGATAAGTTAGGCATGCTTTTTTATCAACTTCATTTTGTTGTTGGCTGGTTTGATTTTTGTGGCTGTATTGCTCAGGTAAGCAGCCTGTTCTTTAGAGGCCTTCTCTCTTTTTCCTACGTTCTTCAATGATCTTAACAAAAGAGGTCACTTTGCAGAAATTGCAGAGACTCTGTTGGAAGAGTCTTGACTCTTAAAAGCATGTTTTGTGGAAACAGTTGGCATGGTATTCCTGAGTGGGCTGGGGTTTTTTTAATCTGACTGGATTTCCAGAAACTCAGTGTTTTAAGGTGAAAATTTTAGGCCAAAGCCACTGCAAGTAATGGTACGACTGTCAGGTCTTCTCTATCTGTGTATGTTGGGTCTTTCATTGTTGCCTTGACGAGTTCACACTGACACGATTTAAACATGGACAGGGAACTCCAATTTAGGATTCTCCTAAATTGGAAAAGCCACTTCATATCTTGAATGCACACCAAGTTTATAAGATGCATTCTGGAAAAAGCTAATTTACATTAGCAATTAAAATATTTTATATTCTGTAGCTGAAAAATGCTGCTAAGTTGGTCTCCACTTGGAAAGGTGCACTGGGTTCTTTGTTTCATGTCTCATCCAGAGATTGTACTCAACCACACTGTGTACTCTAAGCTACACCTGGGCGACAACTTGTTGCCCTGAAACTGTCCTCTCCATTATGTCTGGGCTGTCTCACTGAAGGCTGAGCAGGTTCTGTGGATGTAATGGAAGACACGCATTAGCCAAGACAGGCTGCTGCTGCTACTATAACATGAGAATGGAGGGAGCACAAATTAGCTTTTTTTTTTTTTAAGGCTAGTTTGATCTGAGAGCTAATGAATTTTTTTTTTTATTTGATTTGTAAGCAGAGCAAATATGAGAGGAGTCAGTAATGAAATAAGAATATCACCTGATCATACCATTTTCTAAGTTATTTCTTAACACAAAGCTGCACTGAAGCCTCTACTGTGTAGTAGGTGGTAAGGTTCTGTAGGCTTTTAAGACAGTTAAGTAAAATCGGTGATGTGAAAGGATGCAAATTAGAAAAATGATTGCAAATCTATTTTTCCTTGCAGAAATTAGAGTAACTTCTAATTTTTATGAAAGCATTTATGTGCATATATTAGTATTAGATAAGTAGTTTTTAATTCCGTAGATGGTGAGATGGGTATCTGCATGTGGATTTTGTAAGCTTCATCTTGTAATAAGCAAAATATAGTGAAACACAATTGTAGCCATACCCTGGGTGATGCTTTGCTAGCCTTATTTACTGGAGTAGACAGCTGAACTGTCCATGAGAAGTAAATGTATTGAAACAGTAGAAACAAGAGTGTTCTTCCATGTGAAATTGGGTGAGACCTACTGAGAGATTGCATCTTGCACCTTAGATTTGATTAAGATAATTTTATAATGTATGATGTAGGGGTAATTGACAATAAAATGTGGTGTCTTTCATAAAAGCAGACTCGTTGGTATACTGTTATGAAGATGTACTTTTCCTGTGTCCCAGAACGCATGTTTTGCCCATGAAGTTTATGGCGATATGCTTGCAGACATGGGAATTAATTGTAGTACATGAAATCTGAAAGGTTAATTTGCTAGTTAGCTTACTGCATCGTTACTCTGTTAATCAAGCAGATGCATGCAATGTTAGCAGTGCATGTTTTTTCCAATTTAGTTTTTGATTTAGAAAGAGAATGTTTTGCAGAGATATAGTATAACTAATATAAGTCGCCAAGCCTTTTAACATACTTGTGTTGTGGCTATAAAGTCAAAATGCAGCTCTGAAGAACGCAGTGTCCAGAATTTTAAAGTATTCTTTATACCTAGACACTTAAGAAATATAGAGCTTTCCAACTGAAACTGGAAATAAAGGAAAAATTTTAAGACACATGTTTTTCATATTTAGCATAAGTCATTCTTTCTGTAAATAACCGTAATTTGGAAATGCTATTTCTTTTCCTGTGAGAACTGAAAAAGTTCTCTGTATACAGTGTGAATTAATATCAACAAGTGAATATGTGGATACAGCATAGTTGCCAAATCATGAAACCAACTAGGCATGACCGCTTCTCTTTTGATACTTCTATTTTTATATATGTTGATTTTCCATCTATAATTAGTCTTCTTAGTAATTGCATTTCTTGCAGTTCTAGTTCTGCCTCAGGTGAATGTACCAAACTTTGAATGCATGGAGAAAAAGACTAAATAAAAAGAATTAGATTAAAACAAAGAATCATTTGAACAAAAAATGTACTTGCAAGTGCAGCATAAGACTGAACTCTGAAGTATTATTGTTCTCCTTACTGTGGATTTGGTGACTTTTGTATTGTGTAACATGCTTATATTTCTTTTTAAACATTTAGGAGTTCACCAGATCTTTTTGTTATGTGGTTGCTGAAGCATTATCCTGAGACAGCAGTAATGATTGATGAATACACTTCAGGTAAGAAATCAGATGTATGCCATTTGGTATGGTTGTTCATTAACTTTCCTCACATTGTTTTGGTTAAGCTTCAATAGTAGTAGTCTTTAACATCACAACATCAAAATTCACTGAATATAAAACATAAATCTCTTGTCTACATGTATGTTTACATGTCTGTCTAAATCATTGTGAGCAGGTTTTTGGTTTTTCTCTAGATTTGGTAACTTTGACAACAGATGACGTTGCATGTTAAATTGAGTTTTAATGATTGAAAGATTATTACAAAATACGATCTGTCATTTCTAATTCTTCCATCAACCCACCTGCTCCTGCAGGAATTAGTTCCATCCATCTACTTTCTTATACCAGATTGGAGCATCTATTCCAGAAGGCTTGCCTTCTCTAAACCACACTTGGCCTGCTAAAAAATTTTTGAGGTTTGCCTCTTAGTAAACTTTTTACCAGTTAGTCTGCTAATACTTTGGTAAAAATATGTTCATAAAGAGGAAAATAAAGCACTTTTGTGTATTTGTAGTGAATTCCAGCCATATCCCACAGGGTAGATACTGGCTTTCCGGTGAATTCTGTTGTTCTGTCCCTCGTGATCCAATTTCATTCACTCAGATTTTGCCGTTGGGTCTGTAGTGGTCATGACCAGTCTGGTGCAAGTTTCTGCCATGTCTCCATGTGTCTCAGTTTGAGACTTCAGAGACTTCATAAGATTCATTTTTCTCAGTATATCCACTTCTATCAAAGATATGAATGAGATGGAAATACGATAAAAAAAGAGGACGTGTGCCAGCATGTGTTTCTTTGCTCAAAGCAGCCAACTCTCTTCCTCAGTCATCTTGTACACAAGTCATCTGCTGTTGATAAACTGTAAGATTATTAGTAATACATAATTATCCTATGTAATTGATTAGAATGATGGGAACAAACAAACTGCTGCTATTATAGTCTTTACCTTTGCTGATCTAAATAAGCATTTCCTTAACTTGAATTTTATTTCACATTAGCAATTACAATAGTAGGCCTGAATATAAGGAGAATTTCAGCATTTCTTTAGTGGTTTAAGTAACTTGTTCTTTGAGGCTGTGCTGGTTCAGGATATAGTTGTCAAGTTGTTGATACCCTTGGAAGTTAACCCAAGCTTTTTAAAACCTACACAAAGGCAAGCAAAGGTTGGTCTTAATTAAATTCTTGCTCTGTCACAAGCTTCCTGGGAAACCATGGACAAATTCTTTAGTCCCATATCAGTGTGAGGTAAATGCCTACATACCTATGTGCTTGCGTTTCTGATAGACAAGACAGTGTGTCCAGAGTACTTTTTTTGCACAACTCTTGATATGCTCAGGGCTACATCCATCTTTCTGTGCACATGAGGATCACCTTGTTGTGCTAATGTAATGTAGAGCTGCTAGGCAGCCAATGCTCAGAAGTGAAGGTGGTTACTGCCAAATGTACATTTCGGCTAAAGTAAGACTTGTACGTAAGTGATGTCTTAGTATGCGCATGGGCTTCAGTATCTCTGGGCTTCCAGTCGCCCTCTTCTTTTCTTCCTTTGTAAGAGTATTGCAAAGATAAATATGGTGAAAACTGCATTGTGTTCAGGTTGGAGCCAGATGTGTATCTAACATAGGCACACTGATAAAGAAGTGTCTTAGGGCAAGGCCACAAAATATACAAGTGGGTGACCCTGGAGTTTACTTTATTCTGTAACTTGCAGGCTGTAAGAGCACGAACACAGCAAATGCATCAAAATGTCAATATTAGTTAGATTCCTGCTCCAGTGGGGTGGTGGGAAAGGATGATGGGTGCTAAGCTCTAAAGAAGGCATCTTTTTACATAACTCTCTGAACTGAAATCAAACTGAAGGACTTTGGTGGCTCTCCTACTGCTGGTGCCTTTACTAATGGGTAGATTTGAGGCAGCTGCTCAGACCTGACTTGCTTTTCTCTTTGAGCTCATTTCCCATGTTTTTTAATAAAAATTTGGAGGTTGTATGGCCTTTATGTTCTGTGCCTCCTGGAGTTCCAGAAAGCAGCAGAGAAGATGCTCTGTCTCCTGAGCTGTGAGGCAATTGTCCTGGCCAATTTTTTTTCCTGACAGAATTCAAGATTGTATGAAAGAAACCATCATAAGTTTAAAATACCCTGGGGACATGTGCTCAATGGGTTGAGCCTCCCAGCAACACATTAAAATATAGGACCATTAATCAGAATTGAACTATATTTTTCTCTTGTCACTTTCCTTTTGTACATTTAAAACATTGCTTTTGAGTTCACAGAAACTTCAGATGGGTTAAAAAAAAAAGAAAGAATTACCCAATAGTGCCTTTGCTGCAAAATCATGGCACTGAGGACCTGACTGCACGTATTCCAGCGAATGGGCCAAGGCTATGGAAGAAAGTGTGAATATTGTGTAATCTACCTGACTTACTTAGATGGAGTCACAAAAATACACCATGCAATATATATGATGATAACTATTGTGGTAGGATTGCTGAACTGGAAAAGGCTATGGCTTTGCTGAAGGTGAGCCTCTCTGAAAAGGTAACATTTGATACTGTGAATATGCAAAGTATGGAATAGAGTACTACACTCGTAAGAGTAAAGGCTTTTAAAATTCTGTAAAAGCAAGCAGAACCAAACCCAACTCTTAACTAAAATCTTAGACCCGGTTGAAGGACAATAATTTAATTATACTGATTGTCCTTGTTGGCAGAGAGAGAATTTAATTTTGGGAGACGGAATTTATGCAGCTGGATAAAAGTTGGATTTATTTTTGCTCTCCATTTTTGTTTTTCTTCAAAACACAGTGGAGATCTCGGACTTAATATCTGTTCCTGATCACAGAACCAACTTAATGTTGTACACTTATTTCCATCTCATCTGCCCTTATTTTCCCTTCTGTGCCGCCCATATTTGGGGCAGAAAGCGGTAAGGCAGCTCTTACAAAGGATTGCCTCAATGCTCAAGGCCTTCAGCTGAATCCTTATGAGATGCAAGGCAAGTTGGATGCAATGTATAATTTAAGGAAGGATGACTCCACTGGCTCATGGAAAAGCATGTAAAAGACTGCCAAGCTTTCTCACTCAGAGGAAACTGTAGGGAGCCTTGTTCCTCAGGTCCCCAGAAAATGGGCAAAGGTTTACCCCTGAATCCCTTCTGGGAGTCTGTTGGACACTGAATTTGCCTGTGGTACAAAATGACCAGCTATTTAATGGAGAGTCAAGAGGACAAACCTTAAATGGAAAAGCTTTGCAATACTAGAACTGTGGTTGAACTCTTTGCTCACTGTTTTAAACCTTCGAAAAGGGGTGATAGTGGGGAGAAGAGCAAATCTGCTGCAGTGCTTGCCTGTGCAGGAAGGAGTGGCTGAGAAAAATGTGTTGGGAGTGTTTGGAAGGGGAGAAAGTGAGTTGGCCAACTTGATTACACTAAAGAGAATAGGGTTTAATCCACAGATCATCTGGATGCATGTGAATATATGGAGGTGGATTGTTTCTTGCCAGAGACTTGTATAAAATTGAAAAAACAGAGCAGATTTTTTTTTTTTCTGTAGCAGGATATAACTAGATTGTAAACTTTGGCAGGACTCAACATCTGAATGTTTCTTGAAACTCTGACAAGGTTTTGTAAAACTGATTCTGGAACTGGAATAAATGAGAAAGTTTTCTATTTTCTCCCTCATGTTAATTAGGTGAAACAGTAAGTTTTATATTTGTCCAGAAAGAGGTCAAAGCAAACAAGAAATCAAGAATGGAGGAGCCAAATAAGGATAAGTAATGAGCCAATTTCTCAAACTGGCAACGACATACCAAGAGTTTGGAAAAAGTACGCTTGCAAACTTCCTTTATTATTATAACCTCTTGAACAGAATAATCCAGTCCAAACAGCTATAAACACTTTCCAATAGAGAAGTTTATGACCTAGTTTCTGACTTGAAACACAGTACCACAGTGTGTGGAAAGAACTTAACTGAAGATGCTGGTGGCAGTGCCTCTAGAGCATCGTATTAGAAACTCGGTGTATTTAGGCATTCCTGCCCTTTGCAAATACTTGCTAAGTGGAGTCAAGTGGAGTGAACTTGAAACATTGGGGGTTTTTGCAGGAGACATTTAAATGCCTGAATTCGCATGTAGAATTTTCATAAGATGTCCGAATTTTTTTTTTTTTTAACAGAGCACTGTTTGGAAAAATAATCATTCTAGGATTATTTCAACAGGAATTCTGCAATTACAGTACGCCTTTCTAGATCCTGTGTTCCTCTAGAGTAATGAAGGTGGGGGAAAAAAGGTGTATTTAGTCTGTTCACAATTATAAATATGTTCTGGAGAGAGACAGGGGAAACATTGAATCGGCTTCTTTCGATTCATGGCCTTCTTGTGAGAAGCAGGGCAAGGAGTTGAGGGGAATGTGCTGGGAGGGGGTGGAAACAAAAATGTTGAACTTGTGTTTGAACAGTAAATTTTCTTAAATTGGAGAAATATTTCTCTCTGCTTCTGTATGCCCTTGCAGGAGGCATCAGAGCAGGCCATGTTTTGATTAGCTGCCCTGGTGAGAGGCTGGCCAACATGGTACTTATGGGAGGGAAGCAAGACAGAAGTAAACTAGATGAGCTGTTACAAGTTGGGGGATTTTGGGTTTGCTCCCTTTTCCTGCTTGTCCTGTGACTCACTGATGCCACTGGAAGCAAGGGAGCTGTGCTGATCTCCGTCAGCTGCGGCTGTGACCCACACCATCTATCCCTTTCTTCTGCCTTTTCAAGGAGGTTGGGAGTGATCTTGAAAGCACAGACTTCGTGTCTTATCCAAGAAGAGTTTCTGAATGCGGTTGAAATTCATTAAGTAGTACTTGGTTAGATAGTAAGAGCTATAGTTAAAATTCTTGCAGTGTTTCAATTATAATTCCTTTATTATTCCAGTTGCTTATAGCTTCCTGAAATGCTCATGTCTCAAGTTGAAATTTTCCAGACTTGATCTTGGCCTGACAGTGACCTTTCTTCCCTTTTCTTCTTTGTTTCTCTTTTCTCTGTGGTATTAAGTGAAAATGGCTTGGGTGTTTCATTTATAATGAGAAGAAAATAGTAGAAAAATACACTTCAGCTATTAATTTAAAACTGAGACTGAATAGCTCAAGTGGTGCAGCTGTTAGGGAAATGGTGGTGAAAATCATCAGCAGTGCTTCTTGAATCTTACCAGAATCTGTGAGAGGGGACACTCACAGGGCTATCAACTTTAGGTGTTAAAATTTAACTTTCTCTTCATCATGCACATGCATTACACTCCTTCATAATTATCACATGCAGTTAATTTGGCCTGATCAGTGATCAGCTGAATGAAGCAGTAGTCACTGGTGAAAGAGCAGATCTCTTTTTCTACTGTTTGCCGTGACCCTGGTGAGAAAGTGCTCATAATTTGGGAACAGAGCAGCACAGCTGACAAGTGCTGTGCTGCGATGTGCAAGGGGAGCCCTCTGGGGCGCTCCTCCTGTCCCACAGTTTAGGTTGAAAAGTTCTCAGAAACTCTTCTCCCAAGAAAACTGTTAAACAAAACACATTTTAAATAAACTTTTTTGACCAGCTCTACTCAAACTGTAAGCTACAGTAGTGTAAACCAGAACCCAGTTGTCTTAGGGATGGAATTTATACCATCTTAGGGGATGGAAAGGGTAGAAATAAATTGTCAAGTGCTTTCCTTTAATGCTGTTATGTCTTTTTATTAACTTACGTAAAGACTATTGATGGTGGTGGTAATGTTGCTAAACAGCAAATTGTGGGGTTTTACTTCTTGACTCAGAAGATGTGTTTCAAGAAAAAGTCATGTGCCTGCCTGTTGGCTTGCACCCAGATACTCTTTGCCTTAAAGACTGTTGAGTTTTGTCAAGGACAATCAGTGTGAGTGTTTCCATAAAACAGTATAAGAAACTTTTCATTTCTAGAATTGGTTTCTCTTGGTCTCTTCTGTTCCATAGGAAATACAATTCATGTGCATTCGTGAATCATCTTTGTTTCCATTGTTAAACAAATGTATTTTACCAGTGACGAAGACAAGTGTCTGAGTGAAAGCTGCAGGGCAGCAGCAGACAGAGGGTGAGAACAGAGCTGCCAGCAGATCTGGCAGAGGTTCCCATTGCACTCTCCTGCCCTTTAGCATATGTTTTCAGTGAATTCCCTAACTCTGAACCCTCCTGTGTAAGATCAGAACCCTCTGATCTTGTGGAGGACTGTAGAAACTTTCTTTATTGCCTATCATAAACTTACTTTGGTCACCTGCAAGACTGTCTCTTGCTGGAGCCCCAGAATGCTGTTCAGACATGGCTTCAGCAGCACTGCCAGCTGCTGGGTAAAGGTAGGGTGCCCGTGGCATAAGCCTGGCTCTTCAGATTGCTGGAGAATGCTTATTTCTTGTTGGTGGATGGTACTATATATGTATGGTTTTGTTAAGATTTAAGATTTGGTCAATAGATACAGAAGTCCCACCACAACCACTTCCACCTCTAAAAATTAATCGTAAAATATCTGGTGCACCAGAGAGTGAAACAACTATCTTAAAGTTGCATTGATTTGTCATAAAGTTCTGGTATTAGACTCAGCTTTTTAAAGAAAATTCTCTGTGTGGACAGTTTATGTCTTCAGAACTGGAGTGGCTGTTTTCTTTAAATCGGCCACCAGATTGCGGTCCAACTTGCTGTTCTCTTGTCAAGCGTGGCATCCTTCTGACCTGTCCCTGAGTGAGCCTCAAACTTCATAACTGTGTCAAGGACATTTGTCGATGGGGGGAGAAAAAATTTTGGTACTTGTTTTCCAGGGAAACTCTTGGATTCTGAATTTTTTCAGGACTCTTGATACATGGCAAATAACTAAAACAGAATTCCTTGGAACAGGTACAGTACACTTCAGATTCAGAAATTAAAATATAGCCTTCTATTTTTTAAGCTAGCCTTGCTCATCCTAATGGGAACAAGTAATGTGTGCTTTGGTATTGGCAGCAGGTAGTAAGTACCACTGCAAATATGGGTACATGAGAGTCAATGGGCAAGAAGTTTTAGGTGAAATGAAGTAATCAAAATTTTCTTGAAAATTACAAACTTCTGTTTCTGTGATGCTTTCCTTGTCATTTCAATCTGTCATTGAAGCTACTGGTTTAGGTTTTCTCTCTTCCATGCTGCCTTTGAGCTTATACTTTTGATTGAATCTTTAAATGTCAAATTTTTGAAAGATAAGTATCTATTTCCATCACAGATATTAAAATGAAGACTCAATTATTGGAGTATCCAAAAATGTGGTGTTTTGAGACTTGGCCCAACCTGCCTGAACTCTGTACTTGGAGGGGTGTGTTTTTTGCAGGGTTACAGCTAGATGTTGGTTCTTTTGTCAGCTGTAGAATATTTAGGGTGGATTATTAAAAGGAGCATGGAGATAATTTTATCATGTTGGTTTTACTTGCAGTGGTTTCTGCATCAGTCTGTCCTTTGTAATCTTCACTTTAACTGTAGGCTTAAGTGTTCTGCCATTCAGAATGGACTCTGGTGTTAGAAACTTTAGTAACAAAAGTCTTTCTATCCTAGACTACTTAAACTGATGGGTCATCCTTTAACCTGTTGAATCAAGTTTAATGGGGAGTGACAGTCTTAACTCAGGGGTTTTTTTGTTGCTGTTGCTTTATTATTAAATAGTCTATGGTGACAAGCACTTTGGAAAAACGGTTTAACTCCCGAAATGCCAATCTGCTCATCTGCTTTGCCACTTCCCCAGCCCCCCATGTGCTACTTCTTATGTGCCTGATCCACAAGTTAATAAAAGACACACCAGACAGAAAACCCGCTGTAGGCAGAAAAAGCTCCCTGAGAGAGCTGAAGCAACTCCCACACAGTAAATTCGCAGCTTGCTGAACGCTGCTGCTGTTCTGCTGAAGGAGGGATTAGAGTAATGCTTTTTTGGTACCTGGATAATTGTGTGAATGCACCCTGGGTGCCTGACCTCCCTCCCCCACCTTCCCAGGCCCCTTGAAAGTAACCATAGTCCTCCTGGCTCCCATTTCCTCAGCCAGAAAAACACATCATCTCTCAGCTTGGAAAATGTCCTGCTTTGCAGATGTGCTGCATCCCAGGGAGGATGGCCCTCTCCCAGGCTGAATGCTCCTCGGGTCAGCTGCATGACAGCGTCTCTTCTCGGCCCTCTTGGAAGTGATTAATTCTGGTTACATTACTGCTCTGTATACAGTTGGGGCGGTCTCTTTTCTTATTTTGGGGGGTCAGTGTAGGAGGGCTGTATTGTAGATTGCATGCCATTGGTTTTGGACATTGGGTATGTATGGTGACTCATTGGTTTAGTTTATATGTCAACTGAAAATTCAACTTCAAAGTTTAAACTTATTTTAGCATGTGTACAACTCAAAAGTTGGGGTGTGGGGTGTATCACAATTAGCATGTAGACTTTTTTGCAGGGAGACATTAAGCTGAGATGGAAATACACGTATTTTTCAAGGAAGTGAAGGGGATAGTGGCCTCTTGGTGCAGGGCAGACAGCTGGGACTATGTTGGAGGAGGGGGAGAGAGGTGCACCCTTATGTATCGCTGCCCTGAGTGGGCCAATTGGAAAAGCTGAGCCTCTCCTGTGTGCCCCACTGCCGATAAGTGATGTATTTGGCTGATGGGGGGAGCGAGTTAGAAAACGTTCAGTGCGTCTGTAAAAGGTAACAGGCTGTGTGACCATAAACTGGGAAAGGCAGCAGGAGGCTGCCCAGTCAGGAAATCTTCAGGTACAGAGGCACCAGTGAGATGGCAGGCCCTGGGGGGAAAAAAACAGGAAAGCAAGAAGTAGTTTTGCTGTGATCAAAGCAGGACTGAGCAGGAATATTGTCTTGTTGGCAGGTTTGTGTTGCCGTCGTCTGATGGACATAGTGCCTGCTTGGCTCCCGCCGGTGCCCAGCCTAGCCAGCCGTGCTGTACTTTCCCAGGACAGAAGTGTCAGCGTGAGAGATTTCCGTGTGCAATTCAATCGCTCTGGTCGGACCACCCTTGGGTAGGCAGATTACAGTCAGTCGAAGCTACGTTGGTGGCAGTGCTGCGTCTCTGCCGTCTGTAGGTTCAGATATGCTGGAGATTAGGCCTGTTTCAAACTGTCTCTTTCACGGCCGTACCCCTTCATCTGATCCCAATCATTAAGAGATTAGGTTTCTTGAAATATCACTGTTTGTCAGCCCCCCTGGCTGGAGCAAACCACTTAGCCCACAGATGCGGGAAGGCTTGAATGGGGTTTCAGTGTGAAAGAAATGCTGAGTGCCCAAGATGTATAATTTATACAGAAGAATAGTCTTTCACCTGCAGAGTGTTCGTAAATGCTATTTTTTTGTACTGTGGTCAAGGGCATGCTGATAAGCTGGTAGAGAAAGGAATGCACCTCCCAAGGTGTTCCTTCTAGAGAACAAATAAAATAAAAATAGGGATATGCATCAGAGATGGAGAGTGCTGACTGCCCAGAGCTTCCCAGATGCACACTGGTTTAAAACTTTCTTCTTATTTTCTTTGGGGACTGTGGTGCAGGTTTTGAGCCTTGTATTTTTCTAAATAGAGCCTTTGTTATAAGGAAAAGTTGAGTACTTACTACCTCAAGATCTATTAAAAAAAATCCCTGAATGGCAGGCAAAATAGAGAGTTTTTGATTCACATGCTCCACTTTCTGAGAAAGAGTCTGTAAATAACCAAAAATGAGGTTTTTTGATGCTTTGGCAATGGAGGATTTGGCCAAAGCTTTGGAAAAGGAGTACGAAACATAGTGTATGTGCTTTTGTTTGTTCAGAGGGGACCGCTGCCCAGCTTGATTGCTTTGTGTTGGCAAATACTGAATTTCAGTACAGATACACACTGTAACATTTTCTCACCATAAAGAAAAAAGACCAAGTTCCAGGTCCTGTATCTGAAACCAGTTCCTGGACTTGTGGCGCGGATCCCTCCTGCAGTGCTGCTCTGGCGTGAGGCTGGGAATTCCCTTGATTTTATGCCTCTACGTAGGGATCCAGACCTAAATGTGTCTGAATCTCTGCAGCAAAGCTGCAAGCATTCATGTTAAAGCTTAGTGTGGGCAGAGCATGTGTGACTCGTTTATTAGCAAAATGTCGGATAATTTCAGACTTGCTTTGAATAGTTTTCACATTCTGGTTAACCCTTTGCTTTCCCTGTTTTGTCAGTTCTTACTGAAAAATCCTCCCAAAATGGCATAAAATGTTCTTGTCTCTTTTTTGTAGAGAATGTTCATAAGGAACAGCATGATATGTACTCTGAGTACAAAGATGCATTCTTCTGTTTACTCATAAGAATGGGTTGGAAGGGACCTTTCAAAGATCATCTAGTCCAACCCCCTTGCTATGGGCAGGGACATCTTTCACTAGATCAGGTAGCTTAAAGCCCTGCCCAACCTGACTTTGACACTTTCATAGAACAAAAGCTAGGCTGGATTAGGTCCTTCGGAGATTCTCTGCATTAAGGTAATAAAGTAATACACATTATCATATACAGCTCTTTTGAGTCTTATTGAAATGAATATTTCCCATGTAAATGATGGTAGAGCAGACATGAACATTTTATACATACAGGTTGTCTTATTTTCACCAGTTAACATGCAAAGGCATATTTTCCTCTTAGAGGTTTTGGCCAAGTTCTACTTTTTTCAAATCCACAGAGGTGTAACAAACAGTTCTGCTGATCTCTCTGCAATGAGTTCAAATTTTTGTTTGTACGACTGAGAGGAGACTCTGGATAGTTATGCAAAAAGTATACATTTTATTCTTACTTAAAATATCTCAAACTTTCAATGCTCAAAAAATACTATTTTAAATATGGTTCTTTTTTAAATCTGCAAATCCTCCAACATAATTTACTTTAACTTTTAAGACAGCTGTGATTGCCTTCCTCTGCTTGCAGCTGTTCCCTTTTTCTTGAAATTCAGACTGACTGAAGCAGTTGGTCTAGACATTGTTGGTTTAATTCAAGGGGAACTTGCTCACTGATCTTTTGGTGTTAACCATAGACAATCTGTATGTACACACATACCTACAGCATGTGATATGTAGGTTTAGAAGTCATTTCATTGTGTGGTTTTGTCTACAAAGCCAAGGAGGAGAACAAGGCTGTTTTTGCAGGAAGATCTCACCAAATGCAATTATCTAAAACTCCAGTTCCACTAACAGTTTGCATCTGGCTGCCTGGGGAGGTAACTCGGCAGTTAAGCCAAGCAAAGCAAGGACTGGATTGCAGCAGTTTACATTTTTTTGCACTTGAAATTCCCCCTGTTTAACTTTACAAGTGGACTGGAAACTTAAAACTTGTGCTAGAAGGAGTGATCTCCAAACCTTGTTGTCTGACATGGATTCTTGAACTTAAAGAATAACTGTTATCAAGTCTCTGAAATCCACCCCATAAATTAGGAGGCTGTGATTCTCCAGGGATGCTGGTACAGAGCTATGCTGTACGAACTGAGTCCTTGGCAGGATTGCTTTTTGTGCATTTGCACAGGAGGGATGGGGATGCAAGGAATCTAACCCCAAACGCATCAGCTGTTTTGAAAAGAAAATGTTTATTGAAGTTGGCTTTAATATAGGTGCCATAGCAGGAGAAGCGCAGTGGTATTTAAGCATAACATTGGCTTGAACACGAAGCTGTGTAGCTTGCCTTACATCTGTAAGGTTGCTCTGGATGTGCTGTGTGCTGCCGCAGCCAAGGTCAGATGCGGGTCATGGGCGTGTGTGTGTGTGTGTGTACAGACTGTCTATAGCAGTATATAGCAGAAGCATCTGTGAGCTGTAGAGCTTTGCCAGTATCACATAATGATTTGAAACACCACTAGGCTTAAAAAAAAAAGCACACTTTCTCATAGTGTTGGCTGTTCAAGTGTGTAATGGATATTCTTAACTGCACCAGGAAAGCGTATACAGTAATTAAAACACAGAGCAGAAGAATTAGTCAAATTTGGCACAAATGTCTGAGAAAGTGTCTGCTTTAGCTGCAGATATAAATGAAGCACTAGCCAAAACTACTTTCAAAGGCTTTAATTACATCTGTTTTAATTTAGGATGTAAAATGCAGGATATTATTTTTTAATATAAATTTAATTAATGGTTAATCTGCAGATTGCAATATCCTTCCAGTAGGAATAATGTACTTGGAGTGGGATAATTGAAAACTTCCCTTTCGAGCTGTTTGTCTGTGGCAGGGCATGCTGTCCAGAACCATGCGTTCTCCATATAAATGCAACTGGTGGTGGTGGATCATTTAACAAAAAACCCCGCAGTCTTTTGATTTTAATGGCAGTGCATTGTTATACAATAAGCTGCAGATATATAAACCAGTTGTCAAAACCTAATAACTTTTCTGTAGTCTATTTTTTTTTTCTGAAGTGCACACAGTAGGACTGGAGAGTAGTAGTTCTCAAACTATTCTAAAGCTGACTGCTTGTAAATGAGAAAAATAACATGCTTGAGCTAGTAAATGTTTTTTCTCTAATTAACCCTTTCTAAATAAGAAAGGGACCTTGTGTGTATGTGTTCACATATCCTGTATTGCTGCGGGAGCCATGCACCAGTAAAGAGTGAGTTCAAAATGCTCCTGATGAGAGAGTGCAAGGTCCAGGTGAGAGAGGGACTGGCAGTCTTGCAAACCTGGCTGCTTGTAGAAATGGTTTTAAGAGTGTCTTTTGAAAAATTAGAGCTGCTGTATAAATCAGCATGTTCAAATGATCTAGATCTGAAGGAGCTGGGAAGGTTATCTGAATGAATTTCAAACACTACTGACCACTGTGTTGGATGAGTTGTGAAATAAATAGTGAGTTGGGCAAGAGAAGCAAGAAGAAAAGGTTATCTGTTGTCCTACCACTCAAACAGGCCCAGGAAGGGCAACCAGGAACTACAGGGCAGCAGCTCAGTAAGCCTCAGTTTTAGTCGTCATGTAAACACATACACCAATGAATAAGGTAATAGACTTAAAAATAGAACCTGTGTGTGCCTGAATAACAGAAACATGAGTTAGAAATGTTGTATCTGGGTAACAGAATCATGGGTCTTAAATAGTTTACTTATGTAAATATGGAAATTGGGCCAGAAAAACTGGAAAGCCCTTTTTTGTGAAAATTATAGTATTGGTAGTAGTAGGAAACTGCAGTTCATTATAATGTGACTTGATTTTGGGGGGAGTAACATATAATATTTTCTTGAGAAATCTTACTTAAAATACCATTTTAATTGACTAGTCTGTGAAAATTGGCACACTGACCGAAATTGAAAACTAGCAAAAATAGCCCCCCCCAAAGCCCTCTCAAACCCAGAAACAGATGGCAGTAACAACATACAAGGTTAGGGAGTGTTATCAAGTGGGTGTTGTAATGCCTTTCCCGCCTTATTTTAAGATACCTTAAAGGAGGGACGTGGCATGCTGATGTATAGTGACAAACTCTGCGAGGTCTCTTCCACTTCATTGTATTTTCTTCTGCACAGAGGGATGATCAGCTCTTCACAAATGGCTTATCCTCAGAACCTGCTTACAGCAAGAGGATATATATTTTTAGCAGGGTGTTGATTTTTGTCAGAGGAGTGGTTGCACCATTGGTTGCAGGATCATATCTGACTTTGGTCCATTTTGTGTGTGTGCATGTTAGGTGCATCACTTTTTAAATGGCTCCAGCGAAACTGATTGATCAGTTGATGTGTACTTGGAGATCTTTATTGTAAGAACTCTTCCTCACAAATAAGAGGCTTGGGAAAACTGAGTTTCTCATGTAATTACTTCATGTAATTGTTGAGTTAGGTGTTTAAGTACATAAGAAAACCCCACCAAATGCCAGGAGACTTCTGATAAAATCCTGAGCACGTGGCAGTGCTGCCCCTTGATGCGTCTTTTGCCCCATGATGTATCTGTTAGAGTAGGATCAAAGAGATAAGGATGAATTTGTTTGACTTGCACCATCCCAGTATTTTTGTTGCTGCAGGTAGCATCACTGCGATAGCAGGCAATTGTTGCTCTGCTTAGTCTTCAAAAACATTACTAACAATGTAGTTGTGTTACCAGTAGATACTGCCTGTCACAGTTGCCAAAAACCTGGCTTTTGTTATGTTGTCTTTGCTTCATGTGCCATGAGAGAGAAGTTTACTGTCACTTACATTCAGGCAAAGAGGAGACTGCTGTGCCGAAGGGAAGAACTGAGAAGATTCAGTGTGTGTGTTGGTGGTCCTGTCTGTTGCTTTCTGAACACGCTTGGTCACAGTGGGGACCACTGATTTATTCTCCAGACTTTAAGTTATGAAACCAATGAAATACTGGATGCACACTTCAAATTTTCTATTGTATCTTGGGGACTTTGGGTTAGCTTTTATTAGCTGATGGCGATTGAGACCTGGAAGCCTGTACTGCTTGGGAAGAAGCTATTTGAGAGAGAGACAGACAGTGATGGCAGAAAAATGAGTTAGAATAACTGTCTCTCAAACACATCTTTGACTTAAAACTAGTTGCTAAGTCTAATAGCAATGAAAAACAGAGCAAAAGCCACCTGCCTTTCCTTATTCTAATACCTAAATACTTAACAGACTGCCTTAGTTCAGCCCCTGGAAACTCAAAGCCATTGTAATACTACATCCTGAGGCAGGACCCTCAACATGGCACAGCTTAGAAAAGAGAATATATCTAGACCATCATTTAAAAGCCATTTCCCTCCAAAAGCTGACAAACAAAACCCATGTTGTGTTTGAAAGTAACTAGAAAAAACTTGTTGCCTGGAGAAGACTCAAATGAGTCAACAAAGACTACTAAAAAAACCCACCAAACCAACCTCAAACACACACTCCTCCCAGATAAACAGATAAACACTGTCAGCAGTCAGTGTCCCCCCAAAAGGGAAAAGACCAGGAGACTTAAATTGTTAGGGGACACAGGCAAAAATATCTGCTGGCTGGAAGTTTTGACTTCTGCTAGTAAAGTTGTAAGTGCTTTGTGCTGCCTGCAAATGCCTCGAGGCTTGGCTGCCTGATATGCAGGGAAGAGCCCTGCTGAAAGGGGAAAGGGGCTGGGACTCTGGGCCTGTGCCATGCATGGAATTTATGGCACAGGGATCCCACTGTGTGTGATGGGCTCTCCATGGCAGACCAGGGATGGATTTTGGTTGCCTGGTGCATTCTCCTGTGGGCACCTGGATGGTATGCAGTGGTGCGCGTGGCCTCAGAGTTACCTGTTCTTGCCAGATGTTTGCTTCTGCTTCCATCTCCACCTCTCACCCCATACAGCCTCTTCTAGAATAATAAGGAAGTATTTGAATATACTCTCTTGGTGTCTTTTTTTTGTTTGTGAAGAAATCTACTGCATAGTGGGCATTAATCCAGTTGTTGACCCTTCCTGCTTCCCCATATGCTCTGCTTACATGGGTTTTGCAACAGAGGGAAGGGAATGGGATGTCCCAAGACTTGACAACTTTTGAACAAGCAGCATGCAGTTAAATGCATTTAAATAGGCAAATAGCTTTTAAAAAATATCATACCTTCTTGGACACTATTTTATTCTTACTGCAGTAGTCTGTATATGTGCAACGTGAAGATCAGGGTCCCTTTTGTTCTATACTATGTATGAAGCAAAACCACAGGCCATGGCCAAAGGAGCCTAAAATTTCAGTTGCCAAATGTAGGACATCACTGGGTGATCTACTAAACTTTTTTCTATAATAGCATGCACTATGAATTTCCTTCATCCTTCTCATTTAAGAAGGCTTAGAACCTAAAAAGCCCTCACCGACTAAAACAAAATGTCACAAGCATTCTCCTTTCTTCTCCCTCTTCCCCCTGTTGCCTTGAAAGGGGGATCTGCCATTGTTGTGAAAGTATGATATAAAAATAGGGGATCATCTGTTGCAATATAGAAATATTAAATGCAACTCAAAGGTCCTTAGACTCAAAGGTTTCATTGCGGTCGTGTTCTGTCTTTTACCTTGCTTTACCTATTGTTGCGTTATCACTTGCTGTATGCCCCTCGGCCCCCCTCCCAACGTAAGGGGTTTTTTTAGTAAAAGAGCAAGTAACTTCACAATGATTATCAGCTGTGTCTTATGTTTATACTTATGTTGACTGTTCTATATATTTATTTAAAAATCATGATCTCTTATCATAGTAATAGTGTTGTGGAAGAATGTGTTAGAATAGCTCCTGAGTACCCAAGAACTGCTGACACGATCTTACCTGAATTTTTCATTTTGTCAGTTATCAGGATTTTCTGTTAGCCAAAAAGAAGTTGCTGCTGCTACCCAAGCTGAGAGCAGCTTATTGATGTTAACGATCTTTTAGAGCAGAGAATATAAACAGAAGGAAATCTGAAATAGAAATCTTCTGAGTGCATAATGCAAGAAATAACCAGCATCTAATTTACAATAACTGTTGAGGTTCCTATTTTAGGCCTCTTTGTGGCTGTGGTGGTATGTTGTTATTTTGCCTTAGTGCATTATTTTAGAGATGCTTGTCTGCACCTCTGCAGAGGTGAAAGACTCCTTTACATAAGCCAGCACAACTGCTTCATTGTCCATTGCTCTTGCTCAAATTTGGTCTTTGAACTTGTCTCATTTCTTCTGCATTTAATACTACCACACACAAAGATGACAGGGGATATCTCCAGTGTCAGGTACTTCGTAATTAGTTAAGGTCATGGTTGGCATAATTCCTGTTGCGTCCATGTTGCCTTCTGCATGCCGCTATCGTTACAGTAAGCTGTGTGCCTCATGTCAGCTCAGGATCACAGCAGAATTAAACTCAAGGTGGCCGAAATGGTTAGCTCCTGATGTTGTTAGCTCTTCCCCAGGGAGATTTCCTTTTCAGTTGGAAACCCCCCTGTGAAACTTCTCCTTCATCACAGTAGCTCACAGCTCTGCACAACATACCCCAAACCATGTTTTTATGTTCAGAGCAGCCTTATATTCAGGCTAACCCAGCCGCCGGGCGTGAGGACGAGCAGTGTGGAGGGAAGAACCACTGCAGTCTTCTGCACTGGTACTGCCGGGGTTCAGCTGCCTTCAGCATCTCCTCCCAGGAATACAGTGTTTTGAAACTTGTTACTCGTCCTGAAAGAAAATGCAAACAAACGACAGCTGCACTGTGTGTTTTGAAAGTCATGGAAGAAACGCCAACACTTTGAGTAGGGTTTTTTGCATGCCATTTTTAATGCTTTTTTTGCAAAGAATCATAGAAAATATTGATTTAGGGATGAGCAAATGAGTTTGACAGAAGTAAGAAGCTTTTTTCCATGCTTTTTCATGTTTTTTGAACTGACTGTGAGATTTATGGTTTGGGGATTTGTTGTATCAGGTTAGGAAGACACAGTAATTGAAACCTTCTTTCTCACTCTTTCTGAAATACTTCAGCATTTTCTTTTTTTCTTTTTTTTTTTTTTTTAAATTAATAGAAAGTCTTGAGCTTGATGGTTTGCTCCAGTTTTCTAGTGTAGACAGAAGAACTTCAGACTGCTCTCCTGGTTTTGTTAACTAGTTTAGAAAGTTTTGTAAACTTTAGAATTCCTTATTTGGTTTTAGAATATGTTAACATATTGTGTTAACACAATTCAGAAATGCATCATAAACACAAAGCATCCTATTCAGACTAGCATTTAATACTTAACTCTGTTTAATCCAGTGCTTTTTAGTTGCATAGGCAAAGTGTTACAAAATAACTCATTAAATTTACATAAGCAGCTTAAACTATTTTCTTTTTAGTTTCTTATAGATAGAAGAGAATGTATGTTATAAGTTAATAGATTGTATCACTAATCTAAAGTGATTTAAATTGCTGTTAAGTCAAAAAGGTCTTGTTTAAGAAATGGAAAGAAGGGAAAAAGAGGATTTATTTTTCCCTTATAACGTTCATTATGTTGTAGTTTTGTCTTTTATTACTGTATTTTGGGAATCACTTTCCTTCTCTCTCGCTATATGAAACATGTTTAATTGATAGGATGAAGCATAATTTTTATAAAATTATTCTCTCTGTAAAGTTATATTCTGGCTTTGTTCCATTTACATTTTCTCATCTGTTGAGTCTGCTGAGCACTGACAAATACAGGTGAGACACAGCCTTTACTTGCAGTAACTCTGCCAGTGCAGGTCGCTTGCTTATTCCATATTTATCTGTTCACTTCGCTTAGAGAGCTCATTAATCCGTCAGCATGACACAATCCTTCCAATGAGATTGTGCCAAACGTTACAGTAGCACACCAGCAGAAACCTGTGCGCCGTTTATTTTTCCAGAGATTAAATAAGATCGTTTTCCTGTCATCTAATATTTATGCCCAGTGTAGTTAAAACTCACCAATCTTTTGTGTTAAGAGGAAAAAGCATTGCCCAAAAACTTAGTTCAGGCTTTTACATGCTGACCCTCTACCCTGCAACGCTTTGCTCCCATGCGGAAGGGTAATGGTGGGGAGAGCATGGGATAAGCCCGGCTGGGAGGGAGACCTCAGCACACAGCACTCCAGTGGTATTTAAGACTGAGCTGCAGAGCTGCTCAAGAATTACTGCTGCTTGTGACTGGCCTGGCAAACTGTCAGAGCTATGAACTTCAGAATAACATATCCTTAAAGAGAATGCAGTGGTTGAGGAGGAGAAGGGGAGGGGAGGGCAGGGAAGGGGCTTTTTTCTTTTTCTTAAAATAATGCCTTATTAACTTAATTTATGGAAAGATAAAAGGCTTCTGCTTGAAGTATGGGGCTTCCACAGTTCCGGGTGATGTATAAAAATAGCTGGGAATGTGAAGCATCCAGGAGAACCTCAGGATCCAGTTTTAGCTTCTTGAAGCTTTCAAAGCCTCATAATTCTGCAAATGGAGTTTGCCTTGTGCTGGCCTTTGCAGCTGTGCCCTCAGATCAATCTGAATTCTTTCAGATGACTTACACTTTTTTTCCCCCTAATTCCAGTGTACGTGGTGTTCTTCGTATGCTGTTTATTAAACACAAAACAACCCTTCCCTCTTCCTACACTGCTTAAAATATTATGCTTACCTGTAAGGATGTGGAGCTTCAGTTTCATCTGCTGTATTTTGTTTGTGAGCATATGTTCAGAAAATGATTCATGCAGAGTATTTTGATTATTTGTGAATCTCTCCATCTTGCTTTGAAAGCACCGTAGCATCATTTCAGTGGTCACGTTGGATGGTAGTGGTATTTGTTAAAATGGAGTCTGAAATACAAGCAATGTTTTCTTGCAATTGAGAGAGGCAAATTAAAAAAGTCCTTTATTAATTTCAGGACTTACCCCAAAACAAGCAGCTGTTTGACTTCAGCTGAAAGTGCGAAATGTTTTGGTCACCTCTTTCCTGGCATTGACAGAATTTTTGGGCTTCTGCCAGAGCAACAGAGCACAATTGAATGTATGAAGAAGGATACAGTAAAAAAACAACCCAGCTAAACAAACACCAGTAGCAGGCTTTTTGAGTCTGATTCTTTGCTCTTTATGCTGCCTGTCC
Organism: Balearica regulorum gibbericeps; assembly: GCF_011004875.1. Taxonomy (NCBI): domain Eukaryota; kingdom Metazoa; phylum Chordata; class Aves; order Gruiformes; family Gruidae; genus Balearica; species Balearica regulorum. Next base: position 102,011,454 of record NC_046185.1, read on the forward strand.
TCTCCTTTTTGTCGAAGCAATGAGTTTGTGTTAGGTTTGTATTAAAAATACTTTTTCTTCCTTCTCTTTTCCAGTTCTCTGGTTTTGTCTGTTTGCTCTGCTTTCTCCTGTGCTCTTGTTCTCTTGTGCACTTTTCCTGTTCTTTGATTAACATGGACGTTCTTTTCCACCTCCTGCTCAGAGTTACAGATCCTTTCTCTCTTAAAATCCATTTTTTTTCTCTGTTTTTCCTCTCCTGCTATTTCTTACATTCTTCAAGCTGTATATTCATTCTTCTTTCTCTCCTTCCCTGCACAAGTGCCTTGGTGAGGTCCTCCTCTTCCCTGTACTTTTCCAAAATAGTTGACCTGCTAAAAAAAAACAACAACCAAACAACCAAAAAACCAAAACCCCAAACACCACCCAAACAATAAAAATCCCAAACCTGGGGCACCCTACTGATCAGATTCTTGACAAAGTGGGAAAGACTCTACATATGTAAAGCCTTTGACTTCCAACCTGAGTGAATGCAATTACAGAAATCCTTTTTGTCAGGCTTCTAAATGCACAAAAATCTTAAGCTCCTAGGAACAGGTTAACAGGGAAGAATCAATATAGTAGAGGAGTGTCACCTGTGCTGCTAGCTATAGCTGTTACTGTGTCAGCATTTCCATCATAAATTTTTGCTTTCAAGGGTTTATAACTCTGCCATTAAAATTCACTGCCGACTGAAACTTGGCATATGAGGACTAAGCCTGGAGCAAGCTTTTTCCCCCTTTATAATAACTTTTTAAGCCAAAGGAGTGCAATGAAAACCATTAGTCTAATGATTAGAAAGGGAGTGTTATTGCAATCAAACTACTTAATTTTACTTATTTTGTATGTTAGTCTTCAGTGTGGATTTATACTTTACGTATTTTTGAACGGGAGATTGAACGGACTAGTAAAAAAAAATTAAGAAAAGAAAACAAAACACCTCCTTGATAATGCTTTCACAATATCTCTCGGAATGGATTTCAGTAGGCCATGTATTGCACAACTCTACTGCTGCAAAATAAATGCCTTAAAAATTTTATACATTAAGCCAATTGAATGTAGATCATCATATGACTTGAGAAAAATAAAAGAACACTGTCTAGAAATAAGGAGACTGGATACTGCAGGCTCTTGGGTGCAGGATGTTGAATGCTTCAAACCTACCTCAGACCAAGCAGGATGGGGCTTCCCTGGGTGAGCTGTGCAGGCTCCGGGGCTCTGGCTGCTGTCAGCGTTTTCAGCTGGTGACCTGCACCAGACGGACTGCCTCACTCATCTGTCATCGCTGGGGAGATGCCTCATTTCTGGGCAGATGAAGTTGAGACAAGCAGGATCCTGTTCTTAATGAGGTAATTTAGGTCACCCAGCAACCACCTGATGTGGGGCAAATTTCTCCTGCCTAATTGCCTGTGGGCAAGTATCTATCCACACAGCCTGCTGCCAGAGCACTTGGTATTAATTGGCACCTTTTCTTGTCGTCCTTGCAGGGAAGCCTTAATGGGAAGATAACCCTTTCCTCCTCCTAAAAGTAGATGGCAGGATTCAGGCTGCTGCAGTGTTTGGGAGTTAACCATGTAGCTGTTCTTGGGTGAGCCTGTATCTGTGCAGCTCATCTTGCATACCTCACCAACTCTGATGCTATATGTGAAGTAAGAAATGCAAACAGATGTTGGGAAGGAAAGAGACCTTAAAAAAAAAAAAAAAATTAGTGAGCAAAGCAGGTGTTTTGGTCTGTTACAGTGATGTACTAAATAATGCTCAGTCTTGGAAGTCAGAAGGTCAAATATGTGATGCCCTACAATAACAGAAAATTGATTTGAATGGGAACAGGGAGATAAACTGACTGCAGAATCGCCCGTGTTTTCTCTTACAGGACTGAACTCTAGTAGCTAACCTAGAGCAGCCCAGCTGTGTGAGTGCTGGTCACAGCAAACCAGCGGGGCCGGCCACCGGGTCGCTTGTTCCACTGCTGCCAGGCTGAAGGCAGGGTGGGAGAGCTGGCCCCGAGCTCCCCGGCGACAGGGAGCCGTGGGGAGGGAGGCTCGGTGCATCCGCCCCTGTTGGCTTGAGCACCGAGGGAACGGTCAGAGGCTTCCTTCCTCCTCTGCAGCGTCCACCATGTAACGCTGCCCAATTTTGGGCGCGTTATCTGGTGCTGTGCAGTCAGCCTGGTGAGAAGCCACCAGGAAAGAGTGAGAGCGCGTGTGTGCGCGCGGGGTGCCAGAGCACGCATGTGCTACTGAACTTTTGGCGTGGCGGTGAGGTTCTGGCTGCTGGCCTGCCTCCAGGGGGGCTTGCCAGCGCTTGGGTAGTAGCTGTCCTTCAGGGAGCAGTTATGAATAAACAGCTGGATAAATTGCTTATTCCCTCCCCCCCATCTCTGAATGCTGATACTGTAACACATGCCCTCAAATTGGCCTAGCTAATAGTAGAAAATGATTGAGTAAAAGGATGAGAAGATTTATTAATGCTTTTAAATGACCTCAGACGTATTTTTTGTAAGAATGGGAATAGCCTTCCTGCCTTTCATATTGCTTTCTGTTTTAGAGTGGGTGTTTATGATATAACACAGAACAACTTCTCTCATGCAGTCTTGCCCTTCTTTCCCCTCCAACACAGCAAGCATTTGAAGCTCCGATGGCTCCCCTCTTGCTGCATTGGTGTCTTTGGGCTGTGTGTGCATGTGAGAGGGGGGAGAAAGCAGGCTTGCTGGCGGAATCTTATTTTACCATGTGATTTATATCAAGAGGCGTTTTCCATAAAAGTTTATAGAAGCTGGTTCAAATCATTATAAATAAAAGAACTGAGATTCTACCCTGGTAGTGTAATTTAAAATAATAATGACCATGATTCTTCATTTTTTCCAGTGTCAGAGGAACTGCCCAGCCTTATGGCCGGGCTTCCTGTCTTTTCTGAAAGCTTGTTCAGGAAATGGCAAAATGCACAAAAAGAGCCTTTGTCATTGAAAAAGTTTGTTATTGTGCAGTTGAAGTACAGCTGTTACATATTTCCTTACTTAAATTTGGACCCTTCCTGAGGTTTCAGTCTTCTAATTATTCTGCCCAGGTCATTGGTCTATAGTGTCTATATTTAGCATATTACAAAAGTTTTCTGGTCATCTGAAGACTAAAGAGCCTTTCTGTAAAACTCTGCTCCACCAAATATTAACTACTGTCTGTTGGAGTAAATAACATGAAATGTGGAAACTAGAGGGTTTTACAGAGATGTTTGAATGCATAAGCTACATCACTGTTTCCATATTTTGCAGGTTCTGAGAACTGTAGAGCTGACTCTTGCTCTCAAAAAAAACCAACACCCCACAAAATACTGCGCACCCCCCTGTCAGGAAAACCATGCCCTCTGTATTATAGAATGGCTGTAATGACTATACTAGCTAAAAGTCCTGTGTTTCAGCTAGTTATTAGGTGTATTTCACCCATAGATAACGGTAGTCCAAATGGATGTATTTGAGATTTGTAAATGCTTCAACAGTTCTGGAACAGGCATAGGTTTGGAGGGATGAATGCAAGACTGGCTTTCTGGTGAAAGTTGTTACGATCAGTAAAGCAGGGAATGAGAAGTATGTTTATTTCTTTTTCCTTGTTCTAAGATGTTACATTTTTGTTGCCTGCTAAGAGTTATAACTACAGTGTTCTTGCTATTCACCTTTTGGATAGTGGTGTTTGCAGATCACTTAACCATAAGAAAATTCTGGACTGGAACATAATGATAGATCCTATGTGAGGCATATTGTGAGATTTTACATACCAACATTTATAAAGTAGTATAAAATATGAAGAATTATAAAATGTTGAAGTAAAAGTCATTGGCCTTGGGTTTAAAACTGTTTTTAGCTGTAAGTGCATACTAAATACAGTTCTGATTACTGAAAATATTTTTTTCTCTTATGAAAACCCACAAAAGCTATATAATTATTGGCCAATTAGCAGTCAATGACAAGCAAAACAGTTTTTTTCATGTTCATGGCTTGGTTCTAGATTTTCAGATGCTGAGAACAAGAATAGACAGGGTAGTGCTGCAAGTGTGGTGCAAATAATATTTCTAGATAATGTTTTCCAATAAATTTCCATAAATCATCTTGATCATTAAGGTTTAGTTCTTCCCTGTATGAGTGGACCTTGTTGCTAGCGTGTGCACGTGTGTCTGTGTTGTGTCCTGTCTGCCCCCCTCCCCCCCATCCTGGCTTCTTTTGCAAAAGTATCCCTATTTATTCTGTAATACGCTGTATGGTGCTGAGTGGCCATCTGAGTTGGGTATGGTTCCTGTACCTTTATCCATGAATAGTTCCCACAAAGGATACATAGAGTAAGCCTGGCAAGAAGCTGGAATTTCCCTTCCTGCAGCAATAAAGCTAACTTGATGGGCTATAATGCAGGCTCCTGGACTAGCAGAGAATGTCTTGAAGGAAAGAAGGCAAATATATTTTTGGCATTAATATAAATATATTTTAATTATAACATGATGCTGTTCAGTTGTGTTTGGTTATAATGTGGTGTTATTTATGTGTAATGAATATATGTATTATCATAGCTGGGGAATAGATATAGCTGAACAATAAGTAGTTAAATGGCAGATCCAGCTCACCAGGCTTTAGCTCTGAGCAATACAGTACAAGTGAACCGGGTTTGATTAAGCGACATCGGGATACAGTACTGGCCAAGAAAAACTGTGTTTTTGCATTATACATTCTGCCTTTTAAGTCAGCTCATTAGCTTTATATTTATATTGCACCTTCTGCTCCTTTGAGTCATGTCAATTATAAGGTGGTGCATAGCATAATCAGAATGCTTATATATGGATTTTGCATGAGCAGAGAAATGGTATATTTCAAAGTACCTGGAGGACATATATTTGAAGTTAGCTTTGGCCATTTATTTTTTCTTTTGGCAATTTGCTAAGTCTGCTGGTGCGAATGGGACGTCAGTGTGAGAGGTGCTAGTTCACTTAAAAGCTGGTGTGCTGAACTCGGCCTTGTGTTTACTTCCAGCCAAGGCGGCTGCATCAGAAATACCGCTCTTGCGGTAAAGGTTTGCAAGTCGAAAAAGGAGCCTGTTACTAGGCTTGTGTATACCTGGAGTTATCTGTGTGTGTGTCTACGTGCATGCCTTCATATGCACACGTGCCTTAAGGCAGTCAGTTCAGGGGCTAAAGTGTGTTTATGGGAAGGGATGGTGACAGGTTGGTTTTGGCTTTGTTTGGTGCCACGAGAAGCTTCACAAATTTTTCTTTTGGGAAGAACACTACTGCTGATTGGTGAGGAAAAAACATATCACCCCTGCTATGCTGATGGCTTTGCCAGAGCAGCGAGCTGCCAAAAGCCTAACCTTCAGTGACACCCAGCTCGGGCATGTGTAGGCTCTGACGATTACAGATGCGCGGGTTGCCTGCCCTTTGCTCTGCCCCCAGGGCCAGCTGTGAAAGCCTGGGCGCTGGCGTGGGGAGCTGCAGCCTTTCGTGGTCTGCCCAAGCTGTTCATCCGGCACCTGCCTGGGATTGCGTGTCACACCGGTGAGCAATATGCTTCACTCCTTTGCCTTAAAAAAGCTCTTTTCCCCAAAAGACGACGTCAGAGGAGACAATGATGTTAGAGGAAGAGGAACAGTGCTTCGCTTGTTAAGACAGTTTAAAATGCCCTAGATACAAAGAACAATTGCATTCGGTTTTTTCAGTGACAACAAAAGCCTTGACCCAATGTTTGACCCTATGTGATTTTTTTTTTTTTTCCTCTTGTTTCTTCGTCTTCTAGCCAAGGAAGAGCTGAGCTGAAGCTCTGGGCTGCCTACAGGTTTTCAGGAAGCAGTGACACGTAGCTCCAGCTGCTCTCCCCCCCTTTCCACATATTGTTTCTGGATTTGTCAGAGAACATGCTGAGATGAGAGGCTGCTATTTTTTATTTTATTTTATTTTGATCAGGTCTGATGCTGAATGGAAGCAGCTGCTTTATTTAGAATATGATGGGGGAAAAAAACACAGCTTCGGGTTAACACCCTCCTGGTGTTTATCCATAAATATGAAATAGTGCAAGAACACCAGATACATATGGAGCACTGTGATTGGCTACTGCTGATGTCATACTGATGTCACTCTACCCAGTAAATGAACATATCAGCTTTCCTTATTTGTTTGTATAAATTCCATTTCACAGCAGCGCATTTCTAGGGCATTATTGCACTTAAGTGATGGAGGACATCTATCCTTTTCTTGAGCCTGGCAATGTTTTGTCTTTTGTCTCACCATACATAAATGTGTGCATTTTTGTTTTTTGGTTTTTTTTTTTTTGTTTTTTCTTTTAACACTTGTATGTCAGCAGTTGACTTTTCTCTGAATTCTAGTGAAATAGGTGGGAGATACAAGCTAGCCTTTAAGCCTCACATGCTATGATTGTAAGTTTAGGCAACAGGGAGCGTGTAATTGGGAGGTTGGATAGATATGGATGGGTGGAATTGGGTGTGGGGGGCGGAATGAAAGGTAGCTTTGGAAATGATCAGGTTTCTATCCCAATTTTCCTCTTGAATCTAGGTCAATGTATGAAAACTACACTGTTGTTCTACTCAGTGCTGGTGTATTGTAAGATTATCAATGCATTTCAAAGTTATTTTGTTAACATACGAATGTTTCATGACATGCAAGTCAAATCAATCAATATTTCTAATACTCTGAAGTGGAAATAAAAATTCTAAGAAGTGATAGTTTGCTCTTAATACAGGACAGTGGAAGGGCACAAAAAAGAAAACCTCTTGAAGTTTGCCATTAGTTGGATGCTCTCACTCTAATCTATCAATAACATTGTCTTTTTCTGAAAGTTGGGAAACACTATTCCAAGCAAAGCCTTTAAGTAGAATGAATTTGCTTGTATAAATAGAAACATATTGGAAAATGATTATTGCAATATTTTTCTTCCATTTCTTCTTAATAAAAACTCCCTTTCTGTAATCCATCTCCCTCAATTGACCAGAAGTGACTCTTAAACTGGTGTGGTAGTCCCTTGCATAGTTTTTAGGAGCTGTATTTCCAAGGGACTAAAAAAATCATTGCTATCTCAGCTCATGTGACTGCTCAGGAATATTTTGAATGCTCTAATGTTACGGATTCTTGTTAGGATTAGCAAAATTTGAAGCAAGCAGCTTGACTGATGCTTTAGAAACATTCTTAGTGCTAGATCTCCTCTGCCCATATACTTCTGAATTTCAAATGGCCAGTGGCCATAAATTTGCTGATTCAAAGGGAGGCAAAAAAGTCATTACAAAATGCAGTGGGCTTTTAGGGGGTATTTCTGAGTTCCAGGCTAGATCTACATCTCTGACAGGCTGTAATTATGGGTGAGCTGCAACCAACACTGATCCAAACATATATAAGAATTTCATGCACAGATTTTTGCAGGTGGTGCCTTGTACAAGTCTAGCAACCTAAATCAATATTATTGCTTATTCTGTCCAGGCAGGAAGGCAGTGCTCTGCTGTTCCTTCTGCTACTTTTTCTTCCTCCTCCTCTTCCTGCTGTTTGATCTGGTGAAAGCTGTTTCATACTGAGCAGGCAAGGCTATCACTCACTATCAGGATACTTAATCCCACGCAGGTGTGGTTTGAACAACTACAGAGGGCCTCAAGGTCATGCCGGCTGCAAAGCTGGGCAGAGCCGGGCTCTCGCAGATGGCCTTGGGTGGGAGGCGCGATGGTCAGTAACTCTTCACATCTGGAGCTTCCATGCTCCTCTGTGCCGTTTCCTCCTCCTCCTCTCTCCCCGCCGTCCCTTCGTAGCCTTTCACAAGGCTTTCCTGCAGGGCTGCAGCAGCTCCAGGGAGCTGCTGAGGCAAATGTTGCTTTGCAAGCAAGCAGTTAAGTAAGGGTTGTTTAGACTTTTTATGTAAAAATGTAGGCAACTGAAAGGAAACTGCAGACAAGTAGATATCTCTTCTTTCATTGATGTTGGTGGTCTAACCTTTAAGCCAGTTCTTTTATTTGCTTCCTCTCTCTACCCTGTGATTTTAAGCCTACTTTAAAAAAAAAAAAAAAAAAGCAGGACCTTGCCACTGGCTGCATCTCTGCTCCAAATCCAGCCTTTCCCCTTCTGATGGATTGAGTTTGCCAGACTTCTCTACCTCATTCCAGTTCTAGTGATCCATTCTTGCCTATCCTTGTGTTAAAAGCTACTTACATTTTTTTTCTCTGAGAGATCTTTTCTATTATGGTGCTGTTACGGTTCTGTGAACTGTTTAAACTACCATGTCTCCTTTACCACTCTCCCCTGAAAAACACACAGGAGACAGCCTTTACACAGATATTTTAGGAGAAAAGACCTGAGAGAGAGAATTTAGGAAGTATTGGCAAGGGAGGCAAATGAACTGTGATTAAAGTGAATCTGGGCACTGAATAAAGGATCCTTAAAACCCTTTAAGTTTTAACTTAATAAAAGTGTCCAAGAAAGTAGGATGGGGTTTTGGGGGAGGATTTCTAACCTCAGAGTCATTGCTGCTAAGAACTGCTGCTTCCCTTGTGGCTTCAGGCTGGAGCATGGATTTCCACAATTATACTGTGAACAGGAGCATGAGCCTATATTTAGGATACAACACTTTGTGGTAAAAAGCTACATATGGCATATGAGCACCCACTTATGAGCTGAAAATACACATTGCAGCCCAGTTTGTCTTTGAATGAAGTCATGCTTAGGACTGCAGTGCTTAAGCATAGTTTGATTTCCCACCTCCCTTCCCCCCCTTCCTATTATTATTATTACATTTTAAAAGAGTTAATAAAGTGAAAAATTGCCTACTCAGATTTTCAGCATGTGGCTGCCTCCATCATACCATTGCATACGGTATTATGCCATATGCCAGCTGTACATCAATCTAGGAAGGTTTTATGTGAATTTCTTTATGGCAGGGTTTTTTGTTTATTTTCAGGCCAGTTACCTTTTTTTTTTCTCCCCAGTCTCCAAACTTCTTGTATGGTAAAAAAAACCCCACAGAGCGCTGTAATATAGTGCTGTCCTTAAACAATTGTGTTACTGGGGGTGGAGGAGGGTAATGCTTGCTGCACTTGCCAGTTTTCATTTAGCTCTGAAATGTTCCTCAGCTGGTGACAAAATGAAAATGAGTCTTCATATCTTTATTTTTAAAGAGGAAAGGATATTGCCAGTGGTTTGGTGTATCATGCAAGATTTAATGAAAGTTCTTAAATTAGCGCCTCGGCAAGGGGCTTTCTGTGCCTCTGCCACCCCTCTGCGTGGTGGCATTGGCAGTGTTTTCTCAGCAGGGATCTGGAGATGGTCAGGTCTTCGATGAGGGAAGGTAAGGCATGGGAAACACGAAGACATAAATTATACTCTCTGGTTACTGTGAAGTATTGCACATTGATGTCTTGAAGGTGCAGTGTGATCATGTAGTGCATACACTGAATCTTAATTTTTAATATATCATTGGATACTGTTACCTTATTCTGCCAGCTCCTGTCCTTCAGAGATTTTATTCCTTCAAGAATGCAGAAAGCAATCTCTTATAAGCAGAACATTTAGAGGATATTAAATGACCTATCTTATTTCTTCCTTGTTTCAAAGCGTCCTTGTTTAGATTCAGAGGGGGAATAATGGAATCTTAATTCCTTCAATTTGAAAATGTTAGGATTAAAAAAGAAGATATGCTGTTGATGTTCTTCATTCTTTCAGAACTGCCGCCAGCAGCATCTCTCCAACTTGATCCTCTTCAAGAGAAAGTTGTAAATTAAATATCTGCAGGCTTTCCAAAATGAAGCTAGATTAAAGGAAGAAGGTGTTTTTCTTCTCTCTCTCTCTCTTTTTATCCGTAAAGCAGAATGTTCTGCCTGTTCTTTGAAACACTTATTCCAGCGATAAGGACATAATTATATAGCTCCTCAGTGCTTATGTAATGAATTCAGCTACAAATTTTGGAAACTGGACTTCTGCTCTGTCAGTCTTCACTGTCTCATGTGTTTTGTTTAAACTAGAGGTGCTCTTTAAACTATGCTCTTCAAAAAGAGTAGAGGAGAAAAGCTTCTGGTTTTCACTGACAATATTATGTATTGATGATGCTGATAGATTTTTTCTTTTTTTTTTTTTTTTTCCCCCTTCAAAAACTTACTGGAGAGATGGGGGCGGGGGGGGGGAAATCTGCCAAAACATCATGGCAATATTGGGTTGGGGGGAAGACTCAAAATTGACTACGTAGATTTTTTGTTTGTTTTTTGTTGTTTTGAGGTTAGAACAGAAGATTCCTGGCACACTTGGGGTGTGGATTATGGGTGGCATAGGCAGGTGCATTTGTTCCACTTTTTGCAAGGATGGGGGCTCAGACCTTAATCCTATGCAGGCCTGGGGTTGATCACATGCAGCCTTCAGACCTGCATGTTGAGATGGCAGCTCCTGACTTTCCTCTGGAGAGCAAAAGTGAAGTGAGGTTCTTGCTCTGTATATACATTTGAAGTAGCTTGTGTACTGTATTTTGGGAATTCCTTGATGAGAAGAAAGCAGAGAAGAAAGAAAATACATAGACTTTGAATTTTAATTCAGTTTTTCAAGAGGTCCCTGCTTTCCCCCTGCATTTAAGTATGTTGCAACTTTACAAAAGCTTTCTCTGTATCTCTTCCTCTTTTGAGACCAGCTTTAAGTATCCTTTCTGAGGCACCAAGGATGTCTTGGCATGACTGTTTCCAGCTCATCATTTATTGCAGTGCCAAGTTATCCTCAGGTACCCCATCTTGTTTGCTTGAATTGCACTTTGTTCATTTCTTTTCTGGATTCATATTCAAAGTGAGATGAAAATTCCCTGCCCCAGTCAGCTTTTGGCAGCTGGTTCTCTTATTTAAAGTGCTTCCATATTTCTGGAAGAGATGCCGTTTTATGGACTGTAAATTGTGTAATACCAGAATACCTGTTTTGGAGAAGTGTATATTACTATGTAGAACACCCCAAACACACACACGCACACACACCCCCAAGCTATTCCAGTTATGAACTTCAGGTTGTAACATAAGGTTTTGCTAAGAAAAAACATCCCATCTTCAAATAGTCACTGTGAGTCAGCTTGTGGAATTATATGCTCTATGTTATATGAACACATTCAAACCTTCAATAGTACCAAAGGGACTGTTATGTCCCTTAAAGTTGAATTTAGATTTGAATTTTGCGAACTTCCTGGAGGTAATAAAAAATAACAATAGAAAAATCAATGTTCAGCTCATTGGTGAACTGAATTGCAGAGGAGTTTGAAATCCAATGCCATCTGGTTTACTAGATCCTGCCGTAAAACAACATCAACAGACTGTGTCAGTCTTGAAGCACTGCTTGATATATTTTTAGTTGCTACAGAACAATCCATTCTTGAATCCTTCTATCTGTATTTCCTGGGAAATGCATTCTTGTCCAGACAAAGGAAAATGTTACATGTGGAATAAAACTACATTGGGGTGTGATAGATCTTTGAATCTTCGAGCATGATATTTTTGGGGATGTGATAGTATATCAAAGAGAAAATTAATTATGTAATGATTTTTCCTAACACCTGGAGCTCATGCTGTTGCTGCTTCTGCTGCTGGCTAGCTGTTGTTTTTCATAAATCACTCTGTAGGAAAAAATTAAATCCAGTGAAATGATGGAAAAAAGAAGTCATGGCTAGGAAGGAGGAGAGCAACATCTAAATATTTAACTACCACCCAACAAGTTCAGAATCTTCAGGAATTTCCATTTTCCTTGGCTTGTTTCTTTGGCTTGCAGCTTGGAAAAGAAACCTGCCTAGTAGATAGCTGGGGTTGAAAAATAATAATCTCGGTCTATGTTCTGAATACCTTAAAACCAAAACCAGAACAAACCCCCCCCCTAAAACCTAATGATTGGAGACATTTCTGGTTTAATTCATTTATGTGCCTTATGGTTTTATCTCAGACTTTAATGAAGGCCTTTTATGCACTCCAGGGACTTTCATCAATGCATGCAAATGAAGCCATTCAGTGAGATCTGTGATCAGGATATTTTCCTTCCATTGTATTTTGACCCTGACAACTCTCATTTTGGCATTCGGTTTGCATGTGCAAATTTACAGGTTCTGGTGAGCTGCTGTTTGTAGCACCTTTTTCGAACAATGGTGGGGGATCGAAAAGGATGGGAGGGATCTTAATTCCTAAACAGATGTCTCTTTCAGCCAGATAAATGAGATGTGAAATAAGTAGCAACATTATTTTGTATATATTTTACTTTTTCCGGGTCAGAGACTGCAGAGTTCACGCGAGCAGGAGTGCTGTCAGCTTTTGCAGCCGTAATAACCACTATTTACAAATTAGTTTTGCATGCTGTGCTATTTGACTTCTGAAAGAGCTGAAGAATCAAGGTCTAAGAAAGTAACAAAACTTCTAGTACCACGTTTGTTTTCTCTGTTTATGTTTTTCAGCAGACGTTAATTTATTGACTCAGATAGCAGTGGTGCCTCTAGCACATTTTTGCACTGACCAGGTGATTAGTTGTTCTTGTTTTCAAATGTCTGTCAAGGAAAGTAAATGTAAACATCAAGGACTGTGATAGCTTTTTAAGAGGTTCCTCTGTAGTCATCTTTTCTGTGAGATTTTCTGCAATTAGATGTATTATTTGACTTTGATCATCACCAAAGAATGTAAAAGGTAATCCTTGATTTTACCATGTGCACTGTTGGCCCCTGGGAGAGTACCACCATAAATACAGTTAGTTATTTCGGTGAGTTAAGTGTAGACTGTGCTTGTATATAAAAAGAAAATGCTCACAAATGTCTTTTGTAGTGGAGCATGGGAGTTTTTTAAAAATTTGTTATGATTGTCACTCCCTGCAGCTAGAATAAACACCTGGATTTATCAAAGCATTTGTTCTGATCAGCAGGAGATGTTTATCTACAAAAAAAGTTCTTTTGTCTTATGTATTGTCAATAAATTATATATCTCTACCATGTATGTAGGAAACACTGTTATTCTCCACTGCCTGAGATGAATGCCCTGTGCTTCACCCTCAGATTCCTGTGTAGGGATTATTCTGTGGTCACATGGGAGTTAAGTCAGAAAAAAGGTATTAGTTTGGTGGTGTTCTTTGTGGACTGACTCCTTTCCTTTCTGCATTTACATTGCATTAAATTTGTAATCTTATGCTAAACTGTGTATTTCTTCATGTTGGTATAAAAAAAGCATCTGTCCTTCATCCTTCCAATCTATTTCTTACCTATGGATGCTATTCCATGAAGTTAGTTTTGTAGAAATGTTGAGGTGAGGGAATCAGATTCTTTAGAGTAAGGTATAAGATGATATGAAATACAGTTAAGCTATGTTAATGTAATTGCTGTCTTCATAAATCATGTATTAGCTGTGATTAGGAAAAAAGGTAATAAAATCTAATGTATTATGTTTCTATTTGCAGCCAGTGCAATTATATGTTTTGCTAATCATAAACTAACTAGCTTTAAATTTTGATGGGAAACCTCCTCATCCTAAATCCTATAGGTTTCTGCTTCCCCCACCTCTCACTTCTAGTAGGAGATCCCTGATGATTGGTTAGAATTGTCTTCAAATTTCTGTCAACCTTCCTGCCTGCCCTCCTCATGCTTCACATGTTGCCTTTGTTGACCAGATTGTCTTGGTGTGATGTTGCTGATATGAAAGGGCTGTTCTGTGGTGGTGCTTGAGCTCTGTGCATTTCCTATCTTGAACACACCATAAGGTTGGGATGGGACCTCTGGAAATCATCTAGTCCACCCTCTCTCAAAACAGGGAAACTAGAGCAGGTTGCTCAGGGCTATGTCCAGTCGCCCTTTGAATATATCTCAGGATGGAGACTTCATGTCTGTGGGAAACCTGTTCCAGTGTTCAATCACCCTTATAGTAAAAAAAGAGTTTTCTCGGGTTTGAGTGGAATGTCATATCTTTCAGTTTGTGCCTGTTGTCTCTTGTTTTTTCAGTAGGCACCACTACGAAGAGTCTGGCTCCATGTTCTTCATGCCCTCTCCCATCAGGTATTTACACACATTGATAAGATCCCCTGAGTTGTCTCTTCTCCAGGCTGAACAGATCCAGCTCTTGGTGTCTACTCAATGACAGATGTGCCTGGGATTATTCTTGCCCAAGGGCAGGACTTGGCATTTCCCTTTGAACTTCATGAGACTCCTGTCACCCCTCTCTGCAGCCTGCTGAGATCCCTCTGAAATGTTTTCCAGGATTACTTGCTCCATCACCTTCCCAGGGGTCAAAGTGGGGCTGACTGACCTCTAGTTGCCCAGATCCTCCATCTTCAATTGAATTTGCTTGCTTCTGGTCCTTGAGAACCTCTCCCAGTTGCCATGACCTTTCATAGATTATTGTGAGTGGTCTCAAAATGGCATTGGCCATCTCCCTCAGCACTTTTGGGTACATCCCTTTGTGCCCCAAGTATGTAAAGTTTGTTTATATGTGTTGCTGATCTGATCATTTTCTAACAACTAGTCTCCCTTTCTTCAGACTTTCCCATTGGTCTCAGGGACTTGGGATTTCTGAAGGCAAATCTTAACAGAAAAGTACCTCAGCCTTATGCATGTCCTCTGTCACCAGATCCCCTAGCCTGTTCATGCAGAGGGCCCCCATTTCCCCTGGTTTTCCTTGTGTTGCTGGTACAGTTGTAGAAGTTATTCTTGTTCCCTTCAGTTCTCTTGCTGGGTGATTCAAGTCCAGGTGGGCTTTGGCTTTTCTAACTCGTGGTAAGTGGAACATGGAGAAGAATTAGATGCTGCAGGTTGGCACTTTCCTGGAAGCACTGGTAGACAAAACAATCTTGAAAGCTTCTGTGTAACTTGTGACACACAAAAAAATTAGGAGCGGGGATGCAGTAAACTGGCAAAGGGTAATTTGAGTGCACGGTCATCTGAAATAGCCTTGATGAAAGAGGAAAGTGTCTGGAGGTTCAAGCTAAAACTGTGGTTCCTTTTTATTATTTTTCCATAGCCATGTACTCTGATTAAACATTTGGAAAAAGTCGGAAAGTTGGTTTTGGTTTATATTGGGTTGGAGAGCATAATGTACACAGGACTTGGACAAAAGGTTAAGATAGGAATGAGTACCACGTGGATCTCATGACATACTTTGGCAGGAAAGGGCACCAGGTAAGGATACCAACTGGTTTCCTACACCACTATTCCAAGGGGCAGGAAGTGCACAGGGAGTCTGAAGTAGTTCATTGTGTTTTTCAGACAAAGCAAGCAGTCTGCCTCACCTTGTGAGCATCTTAGATCTTAATAGGGCAGAGAGTTATGGGGTATGTTCTGTAGACCATAGAGAGGTGCAGAGGAGGAGGTGGTGACAGTAGCCCCTGCAGAGTCCCCACTATGCTTTGCAGGGTGTTCCTAGGCTGGGCAGACATGCGACTGCCGTGCTGATCCAGTGACGTCAACCTTTTTTGTCATCTTGTTTTGATGTTGTGGAGACTAAGACTTCCCTTGCTTCTGGTGCACATCAAGAAGAATTTGGAATACGATGGGATCATGGAAAAGGGGCTGAGATGTCCATCACTGTGTCTGAGCTGGAATCAATTGTCCTTCTGTGATTCCTGACGGATGCTTGTCCAGCCTGTTCTTAAAAAACTTCACTAACAGTAATTTGCCAGTCATCCTTGGCAAACTATTCCAATGCCCCACTATCTTTAACAAAAGAGAGGTTCTATGTTTAGTGTAGAAATGTTTTGCTAAAGGGCTAGAGTATGCCTGGCCGTGAATGTTTGCTCTGTGTGTGTGGCTGGTGTGTGTTTTGTTTGGGTGGTTTTTGTTTCCCCCTCTTTTCTTTTCTTTCTTTCTTTTTTTTTCTTTTTTTTTTCTTTTTTTTTTTCTTTTTTTTTGGGAGGGGGGGAAACTCCTGAGTCTCTGCTCATGTGAAACTTAGTCTACTGGTGAGATGTGTGATGCTGTCTTCAAAAACAGTTCTTGGATGCAGGCTTTTCTTTGGTGTGCAGTGTACACATGCTCATATGATTGCCTGGGGATTTGTTTTTCCTTTGTTGTGTATCTTTCAGCTTTCTTTCACGTACATATTAATGGACCATTATTTGCTTGGGAATTTCTTGAGCCTGTTTAATAATGGTGAGGGTTAATGTGTATACCTGTTGGACTTTTCAAAAAAGACGATAGCACCTCCTAAAATGACCTGTGGAAACCATGTACCAACATGCCTCAGCTCTCTTCTGGTCTGGATACTTTGGCTTTCCTTTCCATGCAAGCCAGGTCAGGTAGGTCTAAGGGGGAGCTGATGTGTGCTTGAGACTTGACCAGCCAGAAAGACTGCAGTTCCGGTGTGTAGGCAGACCCTGAAACTCCAAATTGTTCTTGTTTCCCTAGTTTGGAGATAAACTGGAATTACTGGTTCTCGGTCTGCACTCTTATTCCTATTTCCTGGGCATTAGGTGCAGGGGGGTCTAGGGGATGGTGCAAAAATGCTTTAATACCTACAGGCAGTGGACCTTGCTTATTGTAGAATGAAAACCACATACTGTTGTGTAATGAAGTGCAGTATGCTACTCTTTCTCCTGGAGCCTGAATTACCTCTGTGAAATGATACCAGCTTGATAAGCGGAGGCAGTGCATCATGGGAGATAGAAGTTTTTCCTGAGGAGTCTCTCTCTGAGGGGAGCAAGGACTTGGAACACTACACTGCTGTTTTTGTGAGGTTCAGTGTGAATGCTCTCAGCTTTTGAATGCTCCTTTCTTACCAAGAAGGTCCCAGAGCGCTTCCCACCTACCAGAATGGTGGTGTTGGAAGCACAATAATTTGTTATAAAATGGTTCATGAAGGGTAGCTGTTTTAAAAGCCTGCACTGGCCTCAACCTGCAAAGAGACAAGGTAGAGTACATCAGCCATGTGCCACAGGATTTGTTGTGAGAAGGCATACTCCACTGAATTGGTTATTAAAGTGCACAGCATCAAGTGCTATCTATTCCTTACATAAGAGATTTTGTACCTAGTTATTAGGCTTCATTACCTGGGCTTTTAAGTAGATGTGTAGGGCATTTGGATCAGTTGTCACCATCTAAGAACAACTCTTAAAATGAAGGCAAGCAATTTGTGCTTAATGTAGTAGAAAAAGGGGGAGCCAGTAGGAGGACTGGCGGGATGAAATAGGGAGAATGTGCTGGAGGCAGTAATCCAGAAAGATGATTTTTGCATTTGCATTTTGAATGGATTTCAGGGGGCAAGACTGCTTCTGTCACGGCCAGGAGGAAGGAGATTATCTCGCATCTCAGCAACAATAATGAGGGCCTGGATGAGCATTTTGGTTTCATGAATAGAAAGGGAAGGCAAGGTGCTAAAGATGCTAAAGCAGGCAGGATTTTGAGCCAGTCCTGGGGCATGGAGGTGGACAGAGAATAGAGCCAAAGGCGACACCCTGGCATCATGAGAGAGAAATGATTGAAAGAGGAGAAGGTGAAGGGCAGGTGCATGTTTCCCTCTGTATCGGGGTGCATTTTGGTTGACCTGCAGGAAGTTCTCTTGAGGAATTCAGCATTCAAATGTCTCTAACTTGGCATTGTTTGCAGTATTGTGTTATATTATTGTCTAAATTCTGTAGTATATTTGCAAACTCAGATTTGCAACTTGCTGCAGCTGTGCCCTGTGGGAGTATGGTTCACTCTTTCTCTGTAGATTAGGAACGCTGATCAGGCTACACCTTCGGTGAAGCATTGCATTACATCCCCTCAGTAAGGGAAATGGGGTGTATGAAAAACATACTACAGCGGAGCCTAGGCTGTGAAAAAGAATGGGTTGCTACTTGGTCGAAGGACAAAAGCGTGAATTTCTAAATGCAAATTTGGGTTCTGGTTAAAATACTGCTTTGGTTTTTTTAATGTCTAAAAGAAAAAAAAATGAACATTTTCATAGAAAGCAAATGTATTTTGTGAAAAGCATTGCTTACAAAGAAGCTTCTTTTTCTGTTAAAAAGAGTCAAAAGTCTTTTTCTGCCCATCCTGTTTTAATCTCTATTTCCTGTTTGTTTTCACTGTTTGTAGACTGGGAAGGAAGCTACTGTGTCTTATGGATTTTCCACACTACTGTTTCTATTTCCACTATGAGAAATTAGCCTTTAAAGCAGTGTAACAAAAAACCTTTTTGCAGTGTCTTTGGTGGGCTGCAAAGAAGTTGGAACCAGTAGAGAAAACTAAGAACAGAACAGTCATTTTTCTCATAAACTTCATGACAAGAAGGAAATGGAATAGAAATTGTGTGTTATAGGTGGCTTTTCACTGTGTTGCAACTATGGTAAGCCCTGGGCAAACCTGTGGTGAAGAAGATGCAGCTTCTGAAAGAACATTTCCACTAAAGCTGGTTCTTGTTTTGGACAGGACACTTACACTGATATAATCTTAAATCTTAAGATATATATTCAGTATTAAAATTCTTTGCTGAAAATTCTTTTGGCTTATTACTTGAAAATATTTCCTTTTAATATATTTAATCATTTTACCTGCTGGTTTACCTTTATGCTGTCAGGCAGCTTGGATTAAGAAATTCAACTGGTTCTGCTTTATGGCTTTTTTTCCCCGCCCTCACAGAACAGTGCTCTTTTGTTTGGGCTTTTAGCACTTCAGGTGAAAGATTTTAAATTCTTGCAAACCTGTCTTTCCACTTATTGAAGCTGTTTGTGAAAATATTACTTTTCACAGTAAGATTTTATAATTACAGTGTATTTGCTTTCTGTTTTCTCCCTGCTTTCTTAAAGTACTCATTTCTTCTGTAGAGGAATACTTTCTGTGATAGATGCGCTGGGTTTTTTTTGTGTGGTAACAGGTCTTTTGATCACCTTGACTATATGAGGAGCAGCTTCAGCAGCACGTAGCCCAGGGCTGAAATCTGTTTGTAGCAGGCCTGCTGTATTTTTTCCGGTTTTGGGCTTAGTTAGGGCCTGTGAACTAGCAGAAAATCTGGGTGCCATCTGGACTCATGCTCTCCGCTCAGGCGAGGTCTGGGAGGCTGGGAATCCTACATCACTCCTAAAGGGAGTGTCAGCTCTTTTTTTCTTTTTTTTTTTTTTTTTAATTGCACTGTGGGACAACCCCAAGCTTTTCCCAGGATTGTGAAAACACACAGTCTGCCTTTCCCAAATCTTTTGAGGTTGCCTTTTTTCCCTGAGGAAGGCCATGAAAATCACTGCATAATGGACTTGGTTAAAACATTAATGTCAGATGTGACTTGACTAAACCCTGGAGCTAACCTCACATGAAGCCTACTTATTTACTTAAACTGAACGGAGAATTAATAAAATAAGTTGATTTCTCTGAGGCTTTCTAATCAGTTGAAAATATTTCTTTATCCCTGAAATGATAACGCGTAATTGCAAAGAATCATTCTGAATACCTTTGTATTTTCTCATCCCAAAAACCCAAAATCACAAATACAAGGACAGCATGTATAGAAAACAGTGTCCAAGTATGTAATTACTGAGGGGAGGGAGGGGAAAAGTAAACAAAACCAATACTCACCTTTTCCTGAATATTTGCTTTGGATTCAGGGGTGCAGTAGATCCTATTGCATGTGTGTGTTTACTGATTCTGTGTTGCAAGCAGGAATATGCTAAATACTTATCCTTGCTTTACCCAGTGCAGCTGAGGACTTCCACTTCCTTGAGAAAGTGATGATAGAAGTGTGTCCTTTTTCTGCTGAAAGAAATCAGCATTTGTCATTTACATATGGAGATATTGTTATTCGAAACACTTTCAACCATATTCATTTTCTGCAGAAGTCTGAGTAGCAGAGGTGAAATGCCTTGACTTGAGAAAGCATGACAGTGAAGACGGTGCCTTGCCTCTCATTTCTTCTCTTCTCACCCCTTCTCCAAAGTACCAGGAATTAATGAACATGTATTAGTTATCTGCTTGCAAAAACAGTGTTGATATGAAGCACTTAAGCTTTACTGTAAGGTAAATTAAGTGTCGATAGCAGTGGGTAAACTGTAGACTTCATTGTACTACCTTATTACCATAAGTGCCTCGTGTTGTGTTCCATGGATTTACGGTGGATTTTTAACTGCTGACCCCCTCATGATAGTCTAAATAACAAAAAAGCAAATTACATTTCTATTGCTGGGGACAAAGCCAGAGAATTTCTGAGTCGGCCTTCCTGAATGTTTTGTTTTGCTTTCCCCTGAATTTGGGGCATGGGCATGAGGGCAGCTTGGAGTGGCTGCCCTCTGGTAATGATAGTGCTGTTTCCCCTTGTTCTAATTGGGAGCGGGGGTTGCGGGACTAAATTTCCTATTCGATGAAAATTCAGAAAAAATAGTTTTTGAAATAAGTCTATAGAAATAGTTAATGTGGTTAAGGTACTTATACAAGCCTTTTGATACCACATTATATTTATGATGATGAAAGTTTAAACATTTCAACTCTTAGAAGGTTCAAAACATGGTAATTATTTCTGGTGCTAAATTTCAATGACGTTAGAGGTCTGGATGAGAACTGTTCAAGTGTCTACTTCCACTGTGCTAATGCAGAACACTCATTCTGGTATGATAATCTTACACTGATGTGTGAAGTGTCAAACCAATGGGTGAAGGTTTTCCTGTAATCTGAAGGATTGTGTTTGGTTTTTTTAATACATATTTTTAAGAGCTTCCTCTGTCTTTTCAAATGTCTGTCACTGTCTTTTAGTGAGACAGCACCGCTGGCTTCTTTTGCGGCAGAAAAGCTTTGTACATTGCCACCATTAACATATCCCACTGAGCAACGCAGCGAGCATTAAGATGCTCTGCTAATACTCAGGCAGAAGGCTTTTCCATACATAGAATGCTAATTGCCAAAGTGAAAGCCAGTGGGTTTTGCTTCCTATTTCTTAACATTCAACAGAACCTTTTGTAACCCTGACCAAGCAATTATACCCAAAGGAGTGGTGTCCCAATTCATCACTGAGGTAGCTTTGGCAACGGGGGCTGTAGCATTGAAGTTCCTTTGATAGGCTTTAAGTGAGGACTTTTAGTGATCCACCAGCTTTTTACCAAGACTTGGAATATTTTTTAATGTTGTAGCTTACATCAGCTTTCTTCCCTAATAAGACCTGAGGTGGAAGAGTTGTCTATTTGCCAATATCTTGTTCTCTTAGGAGACTTGCCTAAAATTGTGTTGGGTGTTGGTGTTCCCCCTCCTCCCCTTGCTGCAGGCCAAGGATGGGTACTAACATTTTCAAGTAGGTGATTATTCAGTATTCAAAGCTATTAATTTGGGGTTGATTAAGGCATTAATAAAGGTAAATATTGCTAGCTATCATCTGATGATAAGCTAGCAATATGGTAAAAAGGAACAGATCAGCCAAGCTTCCTTCGTCTTCTATTTTTAGGACTTGAAGTTTTTAAAGGAGATAAATTCTTCTGTTGTTGCTCTGATTTTTATTGTTTGACTTGCAAGTTTATGCTGCTGCCTGTTTAGCTTCCATGCCCATAGACTTAATTTCTCTTCCTCTACATTCTTCAGGTGCTTAAAGACAGAGTGAGTCAGTGTTTTGCAGGTGAAGGTTTAGACAAGTTATGGATAAAATAATAATAAAGGCTCTGTCTAGATTTTTATCTCAGCACAGCAGAGGCAGATGGTTGAGAGATGAAGATGAATCTGGGTGGTCTTGATGTCAGAGACTGCCATGAGGATGGATGTTCACAGCTGGGGGATAGGGAGAGAAAAAAGATCCGGAAAGTCTGAAATAGGTGTATTGGCCCTTAGTTTTGCTGTGCAAGAGACTCATCTTATTTGAAAAGTAATCCAAGTCGCTATTTTTGCATTGCTTATCTTAAAAATAGCAGCAGGTAACAGTAATGTAGTCAGGAGTACCTTGCTTACTGCAGGGGTAGAAAAACTGTGATGCAAGAGTAAAGACCTGCTGGAAGTTAAGCGACATCACCCCTCCCATGCATTTATTTGTTTTTTTAACAAATCAGGTCTTTAACAAATGAGATTTGGAGCATTTCAGTGATATGGAGAAGTTTATGAAAAAGTGCATTACTAGAGCTGTAACTGAAGTGATTTCATAGTTTATTTTTAGGCACTTTGGATTGAAGCTTGCTAATTGAGGGCGGGGGTGAGAAGGGAAGGTTTGCTTGGAGTTGGGTGAAGCCAAGGTTATCTGTATTTGCCTCAAGCCTGGAAGAGTTGGCAGGAGAATTGACTAAACTTTGTGAACTTGCATAGGCCTGGCCCTTAACACACTCACTCTCTCTCTCTCTCTCTCTCTCACACACGTCCTTGAACGCTTTCTCAGCCTTCCACTGCAGCCAACTTCTCTAACAAGCATACCACAGTCCTTTCTAGCCCACGCTGTGAGTATATTACATACTTTTTAGCCTAAAACTCCTGCTCCCTCCTCCTCTTTAACTTTCCCATCCACCCCCTGTACGCTCCCACTGTGGGGAAGGACGAGTGCCGTCTTCTCTTATCTCCTTGGCTATGAGGGTAGTTTCACAACTGCTCTGTGTTTCAGTTTTTCACCTACCACAGACTTAATGTATTAAAGTGGGCCAAATCTGGCACTCCTTAACCCAGACAAAGGCTTTATTGAAGTCTTTGGGAACTGCGCCTGGGACTTGGTGAGATTGCAGGCAGTGGTATTTAAAAGAGATTTCCACAGTCACTTGATTTGATTGAAGTAACTTTTTTTTTTTTTCAGTGGAGGTAGCTTAATCAAGACAGCACTTTCAAGTCTGAAATTATCTCTTATGAAGTTACCTGGGAAGAAGTTTGAAATGTCTCCCTTAATGTTTTCAGGTCTTGGTGCATCAGTTCCCAGCCATTTCTACTCTCTCTCTTCTGTTTGAAGGCAAACCCTAACAGAGATGCCATTTATTTTACCTTCCCCCTTTGAGGTTAGGCCGGACAGTCTTGGAAGGGGTAGTGAGAAGACAAAGCAGTATCCTTCAGAGAGGAGAAGTTATGACAGCTTGTTATCAGGTACAACTGATTGTCTGCAAGTGATGTGATGAAAGAAACAGCCTGGCTGATACTCTGATTTGTTAGCGCTAATAAAAGACTTAAGGGTAGGAGGGGTGATTTAAACCTCCCTTGTATGACAGACATGCATGTGCATTCTGTCACTCTGACTGATGAAACAGTAACAGGGTAAAAAATACTTTTTTTTTTGGGGGGGGGAGGGTGAGTTTATATAGTTGCTAATCCACTGGAGGCAAAATAGTATCAGGATGAATTGCCAATGAAGAGGGCATTGGTCTGTGGAATTAACACCAATAGCCCCACATGGATTTGTGCAGGAAATATTCTCCTGACCATGGAGCATCAAGTTTGATAGAAAATCCATAGCTGAGAGTCAACCGGTAGAGCTTTTCTATATTTATGGTAAAAAGATGATAGATGTATTTCTTTTAAGACTTCAAAGGAAGAAAATGAAAGGGAAAAAGTTCAACTCTGCCAAAATACCAACATGTCAGCTCCTGAATAGGGTGTGCAGTGTGTCCTGGGCAGGGGGGTGCTGTTGTAACCAAGGGAAATTTAGAGAATTGAAGTATAGCAGATATACTAATTTCCCATTAAGCACTTAAAAGAGAATATTAGAATAAAGCCTTCTTAAAGAGAGAAAGAAATTGGGAAATGGTGCCTCCGCTGACAAGGCATTCATTTTTGTCTGAGGCATCATTCATTATAAGGTTACAGGAAAGGCCACGCTAGTGGTATGTTCTTTTACCCTCTGCTTTTTCACTGATGCCGATGTGCCACAAGTCTTTCAGAGCCTCGCGCTCAGGTCAGAGCTGCAGATCTGACCCTCCTGATCTGTTCCAACCTGTGGGCTGCAGCAGGACGTTTAACATCTAGACTGGGAGCTCCTTTTTTTCTCAGACTTGAAGGCAATCTAGAAATCTGGTGTATTACTTGTAGCTGGAGAGAAGCTGGAGAGCAAATGACTTCAAGTTGGACTGCGGTGAGGCCATGGACTCATCGAGCATTTAGCGAAAGGATTTTGTGGTGGGAGGAGGTGGAGGCAGCAGCTGAGGATTCAGCCCAGTGAAGAGGCCACAACATTGCAGCTGTGGCAGGTTGGTGTATTGGCTTCTATAATTTACTGGTGCCGTTTGCCTGTGTCTTTTCCACTGAGCTTAAAAAAGGTTTGCCTCTAACTACTGGGTCTCCCAGAAGAAACCGCTTTAGTACTTTGTGTTGGTTTTTTTTTTTTTTCTGCAGAAACCTTGGTGAATGTCTTGTTTGCTGACTCCACCGGTCCTCTTGGCATAGCTGCCTTGTCTCTGACTACTCGGTGACTTGTTCCTGGTGGCGCCTGTCCTCACAACTTGTGCAACGAGTGTATGACTAGAATAGCATTCTTGGCCACTTACGCGTGTTTTTAACTGAAGTTCATGAAGGTCCATTGAATGAAGTTACCAGAACTATACTATAAAAATGTACTTTTTTTTTTTCAACATAGAGACACGTTTTAATTATTGAGTCATGTCTGGACATAAGTGTTGGGTGTGTTTTTGGTTTGGTTCTTTCACTAATGGGTCTTTTCATAGTGTGTATATCTAAAAAGGAGCTGGGGCAAATGCCTGATAGCACAATAAGGAAAAAGAAACCTCTTCTGTTATGGTGGGCTACAGTTTTTTTGAAACAATGATATCTGTGTTTTTTTGGAGTTCAATCTGTGCCAAGATTTCTGTTTGTGGTTTCCTTGTGTATTTGCATTGTGCCATTTCATCTCCACAGTTTTCTTTCCGTGTTCAACTTTTTGTTTCAGTTGAGTTACATTTTTGCTTTTTTTCTATCCAAACCCAAAACTTCTGTTTTGATTTGTCTTTCATATTTTTCCAATGATGGAAACGGAGCTGAATGTGTTGGACTAGTGGTTGAGTTTCTGTTGTTCAGCTCTTTTTTTTTTTTTTATGACATTCATTTTTACAGTGCAAGTTCTACAACAATTAACATTCCTCCAGGCTGAGAATAGCTCTAATGGAAGCCTATCTGTGAGCTGAAAGAGCAGCAGCAGTGGTCTGGGAGTAGAAAGCTTAAACAGTGAGGTTAAACAGGTCAAATGAGAAGAAAACAGTCAGTTGAAAGACATGAATAGTACAGGGGATTAGAAGAAGGGATGAAGCTTAATGGCCAAGTTTTGCAGTGAGGATTTTACTTACATGTAGGTAAATTCTCTTTGTTTTGACATCAATATTCAGAACGTTGGTTTTGTCTCCAAAGCTCAAAGTGTTATTTTGTAGAAATACAAAAAGTCTGATTTCTTGCATATTATCTTTCCCACAACTTCTGACTTGGTGAGATTCTACCATTCTCCATAGAGGTAGTTCTTTTCAGACTTCTGTTCATTGAAAACAAAAATACCTTCAGTTGGCAAAGATGGGTAATGGTTTGCAATCTGCCTGTTGCTCTCTCGCAGGTGTGCACAAACTCGGTTTCAATAGTAAGACACCACAAATGTTATCAGCTTGTTTTTCCTTTGCAGTGTACTAGCAGAGTCCAAGATCAGACAGAGGAAATGTCATGTTGACCTGTGGTTGTCTCTGAAATACTTTTGATTCTTGCTTCGTGAGTTAGTTGTCTTTATCTATGAAGGCAGATTTCTTGTCTATGATAGTGAAACCAATTTTTCCATCATGCATTAGTACAAATGAAGGCTATGGAAGAATTGTTCTGCTTTCCGTAGCTTGAAAAAATGTCAATAAGCTAAATGTTTCTGGTACGCTTTTTGGCTGAAATACATTAGTAGTGGATTCCAGGAAGGAGCAAAGTTGAGATGTGTATTACACTGATTTCTCTTTAGAGAAATCTCTCTTTCTCTTTGTAGATGCCTTCCCCATATTTAAATGTAACAGGGCAAACAGAGTATAAATGTGTGCTGTGTGTGACGCAAGAGTGAGAACTGGAGGGTGCAGGCTGGATCGGAGTCCTTGGTTTCCCTCTGAGAGGAGCTCTGTTGATTCCAGTGGGTTTTGCAGAGGGCGTTCAGCTTTGTTGCTACAAATCCACTTCAGTGGGATGTAATGTTATATGTTTTCTCCAGTGAACAGAAGCAAGAATCAGTTTCTTTTCTAAAATTCATTGAACTTTTGCTGATATGTGATTCTATGCTAATGGTTTTCCATTTTGTACAGAAACATCTTTCCTTGTCTTGTTATGTGTAATGATAATGAGTAATGAGGAAATGGCTTCATAGGTGATAAGGACATTGAAAAGTCTTGCTGTGAATTAACTGTAAGCTAAATTGTGTTCAAATAATCAGCTTTGGATACCGCTCTCCTGCTGTGTTTCATCCTTCCTTCCTCCATTCTCTGCTTTCTGATAGGCTTTGCAGCCTGGTCTTTGCCAAGAAAGCATAAAGCATTGGAAGGAAAAATGGGAGTTAATTGTATTTAATGGCAGGTCAGGAAGAGGGGGAAGGGAGATAAGGTTTTAATATTGAGAGCCAGCATCAATTCTGAATATACAGATGCTTTTAAGCTCGTTTCATTAAAGCAATTTAAAAAACAACTCCTTCAGAAATATTGGTCATCTTGGCAAAGTACCATGATGCTTTTTTTTTTTATATGTGAAGTCTAGAGGAGCTAACAGTGGGTCCATTAAAAAAAACCCTTTCTTTTCCCTTCCTTGTATCTCTCTCCTCCCTTTGACCCCTAAACAACTGTCTGATAAGCAAAAAAACTCAGAACTAGCTGTTCCTTCCTTGGTTGGAATAGCTTTTCCTGCTGTAGTATATGTTAAGCTCTGGCTGCACCAACCTCTGAGGAGGACATCTCTGCAGGTCCACGTGTACCGCAGTGGGGTGCTTATCTGCTCCCTTGGCCTTTTGGTGGTGAGGCTGGTGTGCTCCAGTCTGGCCCACATGCAGTGTCGGGTCCATGGTGCGGGGTGCCTACCCAGACTTGGGAGCACTCCCAAACCACAGATCTGTATGTCTAGTGGTGCGGCAGGCTTTGCAAGGAAAGATTGATGGAGAGTTTAGAACCTGTCTCCCCCAGCACCTTCTTGCTTCAGAATTTGCTGAGCCATCTCAGAGTAAATGGGTGCTTTTATGTAGCGTAAGGTAAAAATAGCAACTCAGGTCCCAAAAGTGGGACTGCACCACAGCTCAGAGGCAGCACAGCGTTGATGTGGCTGTTAGCAGTCCTGGAGCCAAGTCACTTACTGCCCACTCAAAAATCAAGTCACATTTGATACTAACGTCTACGTGCCCCACACAGAGCTGCAATATGTGCTGCTTCTCCACCTCTCCATTTGTGGGCATCTGTGGTTTGGGCGTACCACAAACAGATGCCTGCCATCCCGCTGCTGCCCATGCCACCTTTGCTGAAACAAGCTGCTTGGCATACTATTAATGTCTGCAGCACGTTGCATTTTGTAAACTAGGGGTGTCTGTCTCCAAATCCCCTTGGTCGTGTTCTCCTCCGGACCATGAACCAGCCTGGTTTGGGGAGCTGCCTGCTGCAGACCCAAGAATTGATGCAGGCTTTCCAGGCCAGGGAGGCTGGGTCCCTCCTCGGCTTGCCAGGGAAGCCATTAGGGTCTGTGTTTCCTCACCAGCTATTTAAATCTGTTATGTTTTCATGAAACATTTTTGTTCTGCTGCTGAGGATTTTATTTTATTTTTTTTATAAATGAGATTCTTGTCAGAAAATACCAGTCAAAGTTGGAAAAGGAGTTAAATAGAAATATATTGTTATCATAATACCGGAGAAAATTTCCAAGCATGATCTGAATGCAAGTCTTGATTTCTTTTGCTACGGGTCAGAGGAGTGTAAACTGCCCCTTTCATCTGTGTAGTGCCGGATTCTGAGACAGAAATGCTTGGTATTTAATATTTGGTATTTTATTTTAACTATTTCTCTGCTGAGAAGTAATAAAGATCCCAATAGCATCTATTTTTGTAAAAATATAGTGGCTGGCCCAGTCTCAGAAGTTATAAGACTCTTGTCAGTTAAAGGCTGCGACGTTTTCTCTCTGGCAACTTCTACTCTAGCTATGTAACTTATAGAAGAAGGTGAGATTCAGGATGGCATAGGTTAAGTAGAATTCTATATTAAGTAATGCAAGAATCATTGTAGAAAATTTGTTTCAATTGTCATGGTTTTCAGTGGGAAGAAAATGAAATTTACTTAGTTTTTAAGTCTACAGTGCACAAAACTGGAGTCTTAGTATCCTGAGACTTTACTGAATATTTTATATGAAATATACATAAATGATCTACTAAATAAACATTGGATAAGTTTTGAGGAATGCAGGACAATTTCCTTAAAAGTGTCAAAATGTGGAACTTATTCCTAATTGAAAGTTGTTGACTTCTACCCCATAGAATGGGTTGGCTCTGGTAAAAGCTTATACCCAAAACTCATTTGCTCCTCTGAAACTGATGGTGTCTTCCTGAGTTCAAGACATTTTAATGATTTTTATACTTTATATTACAAAAGAATGATAGCTGAAGATAAACCACGTTTATTCTTCTTCCCCAAATGAGTGCAATTAAGTTCATAATTTTAGTTTATTTCTGAGCAGTTGCTAATTCTTTCTTTGAGGACTATGTGGGGGAAAAAAAGTGCATAATTTTTTTTAAAGGATGAAAACTGTAGAAGTACAATGGATTATATTCATAATTAATTTTTGCTTTGGTTTTCTTTCAATGTTAATAATTAATGCAAAAGAGATTATGTATATTATAAACAAAATTGCTTCTTTTCTGAGCACTTTGGAGCAAGATGTTCTGCTAGCCCATGCTCAGAGTCATGGTTCAGCTACAATTTGATAGGGTAAGACAGAATTAAAGTAATGTCAGTTTTGAGGCCATTTTTACACTTGGTGACCAGTGAAAGGATTTAAGAGTGTGGACATTCTTGGATGTGTTGTGCTATCAGCAGCAAAGATAAAATATGTCCTTTATCATGTGCCTTGTTCATTGATAGTCATTATTAATATTATACCTTATAAAATATTTAAAACCAGAACAAAAACCACAACAGAAGCTTAGGTGGCAAGTTGTGGAGGTTGTGCAACTTTTCCTCAGACACAGAAATGTTAGTTTTTAATTTGAAAGGAACAAACTTCCAAGTTCTACTCCCAGATTTCTGTTCTGAGGGATTTAGTGACCTACACTTGGTGAACTTTCATGTGAAGATAGATTTAAAATATTTTTCAGTCTTGGTGAATTTAAATGAAATTTTCAGATGGCAGGCTTGTTTTACAGTTAGAGTTACACTAGCTTTAGAATTAATTTTCAGGGAATGTGTGTGTTTTCATCTGTATTGTGGTTGTATTAAATAAATAATGAGATTTTCGTATCAAGAAGAAAATGAGTGAAAAGAAAATAGATCGCCTTTTTCCATTTTGAGTTGATTCTGATGCAAAGCTTAATTAATGCAAAGTTTTTGTGTCTTAAGAGGTCGGATTGGTAATTCAGGGCTGTGACCAGCAATTAAGTGCCAGATAACCCAAGTAGTGTACTTATATCTGCTAACAGGCCAACTTAAAAATAATGAACTGCTGTGAAATCATTTCTTCAACCTGCTGGGCATGCATACCTTTCTTTCAGTCTGAAGCTTCCAGTGGAGAAGCCCAGGAGAAGCAAAGCTCTTCCTGCAGCAGTGGAGTTGGATAAGTGGGGCTGCAGCAGTGCTGGCCAGGAGGTCCAGAGGCCCCTGGTGGGGTGGGGGAGAGCCCCAGGATGGAATCCTCTCAGGGCTGGGTTTCATGTACAGGTGAACCCAGAGCCCCTGGGTACCTGCTGCAGCTGTGGCCCATGTGCTTTGGGCTAGGTTAGGGTACAGCACGTGTATAAGAATGCGCTTCTGAAAGTTATGAAGTGTTGTTGGAATATAAATCTATATTCCTTTTCCCCTTTGAAAGCAGGGGATGGGGGGCAGAAGGGGGTAGTATTTTAGGATGTTGTGCTAAAAACCTGGGGCTAGTCAGGTGTAATGAAGTTCAGGATGTTTGCCTGAAGGTATTTGCAACCTACAGCAGCAGCTGTGAGAGGCAAATTACAGCTTTCATCTCGCCTGCATGCAGGAGATGAGTTCAGTGGGAGATAAGTCCTGCAGCCCTGACTCGCTGAGCCAGAGGTGAGCCCTCACTCTCTCTGGGCCCTTATGCTTCATCTTTCTCTCAGCCCTAACCCTATCTCTAACCTCGACTTTGCACTGAGCCCTAGTTTCTTGCAGCCCTGTTCTCTCAGCGCCTTGCCTATGCAGCCCCACTCCTTGTGGGCCCTCAGGATTTCTTGTTCATCCTGAACCCTAATTTTATGCTGAGCTCTGAGCTCAAGTCATGAATAACAGGCACCTTCTCTTTGTCCCTATGGGAGAGGGCACAAGAAGGTAATCTTGATGCTACTTTTTCTCTGTGATAGGGGATGAAGGGATTCCTGCTGCCACTGTTCCTCCTCCTCTTCCACTCCAGTGGGGGATGATAGGGATCACAGCATGAAGCAGGGCAGTGGGGGTGACTGTCACAGTGTATACAGGCTTTGGATTGATGTGACCCAGATCTGTATGGTTTACCTCCTCCCTGTTGTGTTTCTTGATGACGAGGTGAGAGGGGAGATTCAGACCATCTTCTCTCCTGAGGTGCCCATGGATCACAAAGAAAGCAAGCCCCAAAACCTCCCTCCCTGCTGTGGCTGCATTGGATAGGATTGAAATAGGTATATGCAAATATGAATTACTTTTCTGAGGTCCTGAGGCTCAATTTGCCATTTTTTTTTTATAATATCCTTGGAAGCAATACCGCCAAACTCTAGGTCATATCAGCATTGTGTTGACTAAGTGATATGATTTTATTTGTTAAAATAAGTCAAAAGATCGTTAGAGGTAGTGATGGTTATGAAAGTAATCTTTCAGGAAACCTTCTGGTTGTGGGGACAGGCGTAACACTTCTTGGAGGAGGGAAGAACATCAAGACTAATTTCTAGAAGTATATTTGCATTTCCAGGAAAAGCTCACAACCAGTTGATCTTTAACTTACCTTATTTCACATTGGTTTCAGAGTATAGATGGTGCTCTATCTATAGTGCTTTTGCGTGTGTGTTTCTGCAAGACTGCTGTGTTATAAAGCAAATGCAGAAAGTCAGTAAATATCAATTGAAGCTCCTGCTTTTGGGCATTTGAACTGATTTCGTGCATCCTGGCACGTGCAGAGCTCTAGCCTGGCCCTGACCGACCCTTCATATGCGAGCACCTTGCAGCTCTGCATGCCCAGGGTGCAAAGGCAACACCGTCTGAAATGTGGTGCCATGGGAGAGAGGGGTCAGGATGGAGGTCCCCCCTTTCCCTGTGCAGGCACTCCTGTCTTGCTCATGTGTGAAGCCATCCTGCATGACCCTAACAGTGTGCTGCCTGTCAAGTGCTCGCTGCCTTCAGCTGCGGGCCCAGGCTGGGCAGGACCCTTACTTTCTTTGGTTTGCTTGCATTAAAAGCAGGGAAAAAGGGGAATTTCACCATCCTACCTGGCCAGTGGTGTGATCGGTAGCCAGGTCTGTTTTGGTAGGGCTGGATCCAACCCCTTCACAGGGGCATACCCATGTCTGTGTACATACAGCCTTGGATGAATATTTTGTAGACAGATCCTGTGGAGGAAGATGTATGCACTGAAGTGATCTGATTTATTCTGTCACGCTTTATTTGATCAGTTTCTCTCCTCCTCTCTTCCCTCGTGTTCTCCCAAACGCTAGGAAGGTCCTGCATTTTTCTTTGCTATGTATTTTTGGCAAATGTATTTCAGATGACTGTGGTGGGCTTTTGAAATGGATTTGAGCTTCTGTGACTATTCTAATTTCCCCCCCCCCCCTTATAGATCAAAGTACTTACTGTTGGTTGCTTGGGTAGTAGAGCTTATGCAGAGAAGGGGATTTACTCTTCAGTATCTCAGCCATGTATCTTGGTTTAATTATTCAGTTAGCTCCTTCATGAAATATATGAATATATGCAACATGGTTGCATAAAAAAAATAAAGTGAAGTCTTCTATCTGGCCACCTTGAATCTTAAATAAAGATGGTATTGTTTTGAATGTGTTAAAAATAACAGATTTTTCTTTTCCTATTTGCAGAGATTATGATAAACCTTAAATCAGATCATTCAGAATTAGATACCTGAAACCAGGCAGACTTTCAGACCCAAATTTCTTAGTTGCAATGTATCTTCCATTTATCTATCTAATGTATTTTCATGAACCCCTGTGTTCTCCATGTCTTATAAAACTATATAAGGAAATGTAATATGGTTGATTTATGTGTGCAGGTTCGCTTGCACAAAAATGAGGCAAATATTGTGGCCCGTAGTTTGCTGTTAGAATTTAGGGCCAATTCAAGAAATCCAGGTACCCTTTGATTTCAGTGGGTCCAAGCTTGAGAATTAATCTCGAGGTCTGTCCATTAAACAACGCATCTCTGTTTTGGTGCCCATACATTTTTAGTTTTAACTCTTGAGCAAAAAATATGCATTTAAAGTGATTCTTCCAGAGCTATTTGAGACTTCTGGCTTTCCTTGTTCACACCAGCTGCTGGCAGATTTTAAGGTGTGTGTCTGTCCATGTGTTTGAAGAAGCTATCATAGATATTGGTGACAGCTGGGCTTTGCAGCAGTCTTTGCAGCCAGCACAAAGTGCATGGGGAGAGAGTTGTTATGAACATTTACAGACCATACTTGCTTCATGTGTTAGTTGCTTAATAATGAGCCCTTCTGTTTGAGCTGAGGAAGCTAGAGGACTTCTTTGTGGTCCACAAAAAGTGATCCAGTCATTAAAGCCAAGGATCTGAGCAACTTTTTTTATGATGCTAGGTTTGATTGATCAATCAAATTTAGGTTTCATCTTTTCTGTAGCTGCCGGAGGTGTCCAAGCTCGTGTGATTTCCACCACCCAGAGGCTTCCATGGGTATCTTTCATTTTTTGCAGTTTTAGCTGCTTAAATTAGAAAACATGAGGCTGTATGTTTTGAAGGTAGGACTTACCAATTGTGAAGTTCAGTGATCTTTTCTCCATTACTAGTTTAATGTGCAGTACATTCCTCAGCAAGGTAATTGAATGCAGCATTTTATGTTTAGTCCCATACAATCAGATAAGTTTGTAATAGAGATTTGTGTTCGTAGATGCTGTATCTGCTCCAGGTGTAAACTGAACCACCAGAAGTCTGTTAAGGCTAAGCTCCCCTAGCCCTGCATAGTTATTTTGGACGTATTTCCAGCATGTGCAGAGAACATTACACTATACACACATCATGATTATACAAAAACTGATTACAAGCTCCCAAACCAGCTATTTGCATAAACCGCAAACTGCTGGATTGTCAAGCCAGTGACCTCAGCTGTAACTCTTACAGCCTTCTGTGTGCATGTGTAGTGTGGGATCTTTCTGATATACCACAGTGGTCAAAATGTTGTATCTGTGCTTTTGAAAGTGTTTCTTAGTATGTGCTACAGAACCTCACCATGTGAGCTGGTGACTACTGGCTGCTCTGGCTGTGAAGCACTTAATCCAATCTTAAGTGCTTCCCCCCCTCAACCTTTTTTTTTTTTTAACATGAAGGCTTTTGTTTTCCTTTATTTTAACTCTTCAGCTTTTAATTTGGACAAGGATCGTACTATCCAGGTGGCTTAGGCTTGAACTTTTCCTGACTTTGATCAACCCCAATGTGCTTTATTCATACCATTAAAAAAGCAAAGGTGCACTTATTCTTAGATATAACAAAAGTTTATTGCTGACAAAATGTCCTTTCTTTTATCTTCCTCAGGATTTTCAGAATGTTTTCCAGAAGTGAGCTTTTATTTGACTTTCTGAGCATTGGAAGAATCTCTCATGATGTTCATAGGGTTGAATCTCTGGATGCCACAAATCTGCCTCAGTGTCTTTAGTTCATGCCGCATGGTTCAGTGTTACAGATGTGTACTTTAAAACTTTGTGATTTCAGACTGCTTATTTTGATTTTCTTTGAAGTTTATAGAATTGGATGCTGCACGTATGCGCACACATATACACATGCACACAGAAATGCATACAGTATAATTGACAATACTGGTATTCATAATAATGCTATATAAAAATTAAGTATAAACATAGAAATAAGAAATAAGTGGCATGAGAACATATTTTCATGAGAATATACTTGCACAAATGATGTGCAAACATGGAGTTTTCTGTACTTAAAAGATCCAACACGATAGCTACGCTAATTACTGTTTACTTAGTGAGCCTTAAGTCCAGCTCTTACCTTTTGGCTGTTAAAACTGCAATTGCCGTCCTGCTGTAGCCTGTGTTTCCAAGAGGGGCAGGAGTTATTGTGTGTGCCTCAGGCAGTGGCAGAAGGTGTGCTGTTGAGGGTTGATGTGCTGGAAGGCTGCCCGCAGGGCTCTGCAGTGTTACAGGCACATCACCCCTGCCCAGCACCTTTATCCTGCATTTGGAGCTGATTTGGTAAAATAAATAAAAGGCACTGAAAGCTAGCAACTGCAGAGAACAAGAAAATGTGTTTCTGAAGATAGACTTGTCTTCTGTTGACACAATTTGGCTTCCCTTTTGTAGCATGAAAGTTCAATAAATTTTATTTCTCAAGGCTGTGTTTTAAGACCGTGATCCAGGTTG
Organism: Balearica regulorum gibbericeps; assembly: GCF_011004875.1. NCBI lineage: Eukaryota > Metazoa > Chordata > Aves > Gruiformes > Gruidae > Balearica > Balearica regulorum. The sequence continues at coordinate 102,046,013 of NC_046185.1, forward strand.
AGTTTCTGCTCAAAAACTTTTTAGTGAGGAAGCATCCTGACAGGATTTTTGGACTTCTTCCAGTAACTGAAGAGCTTGTGGTGCCTAACTGGGATTTATTTTAACGGAACAGGAAAAATTCTGAAAGACAGAGCCATGTCATATAAAAGCATTGTGTCTTCTGTCATCTTACAGTTATTTGACCTTGAATTAGAGCAATGTCTTTGATTTAAGTGTCTGTAAGACATAATATAGTATGTGGTGCTTAGGAACATGGTTTAGTGGTTTCACTTGGCAGTGCTAGGGTAACGATTGGACTCAATGATCTCTTCCAACCAAAATGATTCTATGATTCTATGAACTAATTGTTTTAAAGCACCTATTATTATAGTTTTACTTTTATTACATAAAATTACTAAGCGCTCCGGTCCTGTTCTTTTCTTTATTTCAGGCTTGAGTCACAGAGCAGTGTGAGGATTTACACTTCTGAAGTAAGTGTGAATGGGATTGAAGGATTTACATGGAGGATTCTGAACTCCCCTCCTTCCTGCTCCAGGAAAGACAGGTGAGTGAATTATGGGATAATTTGTAATTAATGCAGTCCTTTTACTTCAGAAGGTCTTTAGTCAAAACAGGAAGATACAATTGAAATGGCTGTATGTAAGAATGGAAGAAATTTCAGACGCTGCAGATACATCTCTTAATTACAAACATCAGCCTTCAGAGTTTTCTGTTCCTGTTCAGAAGTAAGAGGGTTTCCATAAAAAGTGGAGTGAGGTTTTTCTATAAATGCCTCCACCTTCATTCCCTCCCCCCGCTCTCGCTGATGTAGAGCTTCTTATATTTGGAAGCTTTCCACCCAACATCAAAGAATCTGAACTGACAAAATGAATTTAGCCTTTCTTGAAGCAATTCTGAGTAAGGCTGCCACCAGAGAAGAGCTGGAGGTGGAGCTTTATTAGACCCCTGCAATGTATTTGTTAGTGAAACAGGCAGGTCAGCACCAGATATGTCCATACCACATCTGGGCTGCTTGCGAAGCCTCTTAGAGTGGAGGTATGCGAGTTCGTTCCAGTGGCTGCAAACCCAGCTTGGGTATCTCCTTGCCTCCCTCCCTGCCCTCAGAGGGGAAGAGAGAAATAGGGGGGCAAACCTATTAGGGGGATAAATGGGAGTTCACTTCAGGTTGTCTGTCTTTGGCTCTGACTGTAGATACATGGGGACATAATTAGAAAAAGGCACGTGATCTTTTTGTGGAAAGTAAATCTGATGTTCTTATTTCTTCCAACTTTGGGAGTACCTAGCACCTAGTACCCACCTTCAGGTACTGACCAGTAAATAAGATCTATGCTACTTAGTACAACCTGTTCAAAGTAAGTAGGTCCAATTCCTGTTGGAAAAGCACAAGGTGTTGGACTCCTGGCCTTTGGCAGAGTGTTCTCACTTCTGCCTCTATACAGGCCCATCAGGAGTGTATATGTGGTCCTGTGTAGTTACTAATGCTGAGCAGTGCATAACAGGATGAGCTTTTGATTGCAGGTATTGCTGACCAGACAACTCTTCCACCAAGCTGTGATACAACAAGAAATAGTTAAGAACTAGTAAAAATGAGCTCTAACACCAGCAGAGTAGTAGCAGTATCTTTGTATTAATTTAAACCTTCTTGTAGCTTAGATTCATTTTGTCTGTTTAAGCCATGTGCAGGGCTGAAAATGCACCATTCAGGGCAGCTTGGGATGACCTCCTGACTCTTCTCCTTATGCACATGTGGGCAGGCAATGCCAAAAAGGGGAGGGAGGGGAAGAAGAGGTGGATCTGGACAGGACTCTGTCAGCTTCAGAGGGCCAGAACTGAGATGTTGCCATGCTGCCTACAACCGTGCAGCCCAAGAGAAGTGCCTCGGATGGTGTAGGAAGAAAAGAGGATATTATTGTGTTGAAGGTGTCAGGGAGGAAGTCTGAGGCTTCATCTGAAGCAGAAATCTACAGCAGGAGCAAGTGTGTGCTGGAGAGGAAGAGAAGGTACACGGTGAGGTGGAGGAGGATGCAATGAGGTATGGAAGCATCCCAGCACTTAGAGGGGGAGAAGGTAGACAGCAGAGCAAAGTGGGTGTCAGAGGCGTGTCGTAGCATCTGGAGCTCAGTGGGTGAAGGAAGAAAACAAATGGGAGTACTGACTTTTGTGGCTTCTCCAGAACAAAGAGCAGGATGAAAGGATGCAGTAGAGGGTGAAGTGGGTGGGAATATTTCTGTTGAACTGTGCACTCCAAACATCTTTTTTCCTCCAGAGATGTTTCGTGGTGGGCTGTACTTGAGAGCAAGTATGAAAATCTCCCCTGCAGTTGGTGAGAGAGGAAAGGTGAAGACAAAGTCAGGGAACCAGAAATAAGACCTTTCTGAATAAGAGGAAAGAACAAAGGGGTGAGAAATGTGCACGCAATAATGAAAAAACAAGTGTTTTGAGAGGGAGTTTTGGAAAGTAATGGGAGAGCAGGGATCTGCGTCAGGAAAGACACAGTGGTAAGATTCAATTTCCGGGTTTCTCATTTTTGTTCACCAGTATAATGTGAATGGCAGCTCTTATTGGAGGGAGGAAAAACTTTCCTCAAGCAAGGAAATGAAAAAGCTTACTCGATTTGCTTGCATGCACAAAGAATGCTTTAATATAAGTGTGGGAAAGCAATAAAAACATTTTGATAGTACTTTCTGTATTTTCTATTTTTCAAGGAGGAGGCTGCCTATGGTCACACACTGAGTAACCATGAACCTACAAACCCACACCTGAGTGTCTTGTGGTGCTTTCTAAAAATGTGCTCTGTGTTTTCCTGTCTTTCATAGACTGGCTTGCTTAGAAAAAATAATACTTTAAAACTTCATTTTGACGTTTGTTGTAAGGAAGTCTAGTTATATGCTGGCCTGCACATTCACTGCTCTGAGGGCAAGATATTAAAATGGTTGTGAATGTTTTAAAGATTCAGGCTTTGCATGAGTAGCATTTGTCCTGTAGTGGGTAGGTGAGCTGTCACTTGGTGAGATGTGGCTCCTGTCCAAAACCAGAGCAGGTCTGAAGCTGCCTTAATAACTCACAAATTGGCACAGTCTCTCAAAACAGCAATCAGCTTGGCAAGGTGTAGAGCACTCTGCGCTTGTGGTTGTATTCAGTTTTACCATGGGCCTGCTTTTCCTTTGGCTACAACTGTGCTTGCAAAGTGTTTGTGGTATATTGGTTTTATCAGGTGGAGACTGCAGGTGCCAGAAAAGTACTTGTTACCTGATCTGTCCTCATGCACTCCCTACGTGCTGTCGTATGGAGCTGGAAGTCTCCCATTTTAGCAATTGCTTAAATATGTTGCTAACGTTTGCTTCTAGCAGGGCTTTCCTGGACATCCATCCCATCATCTTCCTCTTTCAGCCTTGGTCTGGGCCAGTCTGAGGGCTTTGTGAACTTGTCCTGGCTTCCCAGGCACCTGGCTGTGGTAAGAGGGAGGTGCTGGTGGCTGAGCTGTGGTACGGGCAAGTCTGGGATCCCTGGTGCCACGGCACAGCAGAGGGTCAAGCTTGTCCAGCTGTATCGATCCTGACCTTTCAGGGAGCATCGTGCTCACCTGTGTGCGTATCTGGTTGCCATCCCCCCTGTATGGCAGATCTGGTGCTTGCAAGGCGGACACCAAAGCAACGTGGCTGCGTGTTTGCAGCTTTCTGCTGCTGGCAGCAAGTATTGGAAACCTCCCTTTATGCCTAGGAGCATTTCCATTCCCGGGCATGCTAGCTAAGGAGCTTGTCTTCCATATGGATTGCCTGGCCTTGTTGCTCTGTGTGTGTTTCTAACCCTGTACGTTCATTAATTTTATTTTTTTTTCAAAACCTCTCAAAATATAGGTAGAGCAAGCATTCTGTTGTATCTGTAAAGATGCTGACCTAGCATCAAATGGAAGATTATGATGAAGTGATAAATGTTTCAAGCCCCTGGCCTTTTATCTCTGTTTTTTCTTTTTTTCCCCTTTTTTTTTTTTTAATGCTTCTCAAACTTAAGTGATTGAAAAGCTTTCCAGATCTGATAACTGCAAAGATTTCAAGTGAAACTTTTGGCTCCTATCCCAGCATGAGATCATACAAAGTGATATTAGCTGAATTTGTACCAGCGTTTGAAAAGAAAATGAAAACACTTTAATGTTAGTGTGTCTCAGCTATTTTTCAGTTCTGCTGGACAAATGCTTTCTCATTGGTTAGCTTCTGTGTACCATTTTAAAGGTTTCCAAATATATATATATGTATATAAGTGTATATATAAATTTTCTCCACTAACAATGTATTTAATTTATACTCTTTTCATATTTTTTTTTCTTGCTAGCAGGACTCTTTGGATTTTTTTTTTTTTTTTATTAGAGGTTTTAAAACCTAGTGTTGCTGAGAACTCACTATAAGAGGAAGAATGTACTGAAGCCCTGTTTCTATTCCAGGATTACCTTTAAAACAAAATGAAGCTAGGGTATCTCATCTTTAACCTGTCTTTTTGTCTGGTTGCTGTGATAGGCGTCAGTGAAAGCAATGGTCTTGTACATGTGTGCGTACCTAGTAAGGGTAAAAGTGTGTCAACTGCATGTGTTTTGTGGGTTTCCTGTATAGAAGTAAAATAAGATAAATAATGCCTTAAGTTAGGCCTTTAGATTACTGAACAAGTCTGAACTTAAAGGTTGCAAAACCAAGCAATCGAAGGCTAGAAAATTCTACAATTAAAGCTGCTCGTTCATCCTCTTGGTAAATATTCCTTTTGATTGCCTTTAATTAGAGGATTACGTACTATTTTTTTTTCCTACAAGGCCTGCATATTGTTCAGCATACAGTGTGGCTAATGCTTAATGAGTGGGTAGGTTGTTGATGTTTTGTTTCTCACCATTTTTTGTATGGCCTTATTTACTGCGTGGTTGGCAGATGGTGTGCTGAATACAGAACTACTCATTTCCTCATGGAGTTTTTCATGGCGTTAACACCATAAAGAGTTACTTTACTGCATATTTTTTTCAGGGAATCTTAGTCAGGAGTGCAAAATAAGATATACATGTATATTTAACCAAAGTCTGAACCTTGACTGTTAGTCTTCTGGCGGTAGATGGTTACAGCATAGTCGCCTTGATGGAAGTCTTTAGTGAAGGAACTAGCTGGTTGTACCGACTCTGTCCATGACTCTTCTTTCTGTAGCAGCAGACAACAGTGGGTCAAAGCCCATGGTGGGGCAAGAGGTATCTCCAAAACTGAAGAAATTTGGTGGAGATGTTGTAAACAGCTATAGCTTCCCTCTACCACACTAGTGTTTGCGCCTTCCTGTCATTGGTTGTACGTAAGAACATAGACTTACCATATTGGAAATCTTCTTCTGTACCTGAAGGTAACCATGCAGTAGATATTTTGTCCAGTAAGCTTAGAGTACTCACTCAGCAACCCACTCTCCAGCATTCAGTGCATATTTAAGACCTGATGGAAACAAGCAAAGCTTCAAAACCTACTACAAGCTACAGGAAGAGAACACCCTTCATCTGGTTTCTGTCTTTGAGACTGTAAGCTCTTCAGGCTGGAGACTGTGCCTTCCCATATGTTGATAAAGTATTTCAAGTACTACATTAGTATAAACACCAGTGGATGAGGTCATCATATATCAAACAACATAATTAAATCAGTGCTTTATTCACTGTCTGTGTCTCATTATGGCTGCCTCCTAGGTCACACTGCAGCCTTGAAGATCATGTAAGAACTCAAATGTTGTAACAGCCCTCACAGAAACATTTGCTTTGAAGTTGGTGCTATTCATTTAGAAACCAATCTTCAGAAAAATGTACTTTTGTAAAACGCGGTCATATTTTGAAAAAGCCGTGTAAAAGGGAAACATTTATTATTGATTTTTGTCATAAATTGCCATGCATGAATGTCAGCCCACAGCCACTGATCACGTGGTTGTGGTGGGATTTCTTGATTGATTAGAGGTCTGAAAGCAATCGAGTGGATGATGTAATAGAAAAGGCCCCCTTTCCTCAGAGGGGAGCACAAGCTTGAATTGGTGCCTGCCAAGTAACCAGACTTTGGGCATTGGTGTGAAACTGGCAGTTTTAGAATTTAAGTGATGCTTACTTTTGCCTGCTACTTTAAAGGGCACTCACTTGAAAACAATATCAGAAAATATTTTAGGTAAGATCCTCCTTCCCCCTTTCACAGTTCTGGTACCTACACTTTAAATCTCGTGTTCTATCTGCACCTATGTGTTTTATAGCAGTAGATCCTTATGTCTGTTTTACAAGGAAGGAGGCTACCAATTTTTTCTGAGCAATAAGGTACTTTGAAGTCTGAAGTCATAATCGTAGATATGCACGTAAGCCTCGTGCCTCACCAAGTATGATGCCTTGGGCATGTGTTATTGCTTACCTATGCCATAATTACTGTACACATGTAGCTACAGGAATATACCCATATGGTTTTCCTACTGTAAACTTTCAAGTGACTTGCTAATCTAGGCCAGTACTCAGAAACAAGGGCTGGTCTGAGATCTTTGTAATTACTGAAGTTTATATGCCAGCTTTGTATTAAGGCTCTCCCAGATCCACTTGAAATCAGGTTACGTTCATATTCTGTCTTGTTTTTTGAGTAGCAGTCCGACAGCATGCAAAGTTGTGATATTGTTGCTTGACCTGCTCTCTCCCAGTCTTGCTGGCAAGGAAAGAAGAGGGAAAGATATTTAGGGTTTATACTCTCTTGACTTTGCCATAAATGAAGGAGATTTTTTTTCTTTTTTCTTTTTTTTTTATTCTGGGGGTTTCCTGAATTAATTCATACTGACTGATGAATTTACTGGAGTAATAAATGTTCTTCTTGCCTAATATTTATCTACTTGTCTCTAGTGCTTTTCCTCAGTAGCAGTAACAATGGCACAGAACAGTGAGTCGATGCCATGTGTTATGGGCTGCTATTTGCTAAATTTGAGCCTGAAAGCAGGAAAGTGAAGAGAGATCAAAGGTGGCTCTTTAGTATTCTGCAGGACAGGCAGGCTCCAGAAACTGAACATAAAAGCAAAGCTGTGCAGCTTACCTAAATAGCCACATCGAGGGTTGAGGGCATCTGTCAGCTGGGACTGCCTCTGGGACTAGTCTGCTCTCCAAAGCCCTTCCACCAACCTGCTGCTGCAGAGATGGGTGGTGGGGGATGATGATGAGAAAGGACTTGCTGGATCCTGCTGGAGGTGGGAGTCAATACTTCCCTCTAGGTAGCTCCCCTGCTGGGAAGAGCAGCCCTCCTGACAGGGTAGGAAAGCTGTGGGAGGGCAGGCAAGGCTAGTTGCCCCCAGGCTAGAGCTGGAAATCACCTGGCTCCTGCTCAGCTAGTGAAACAACAGCAAGGAGAAAAGTCTTGTTATCCTGCCTGAAGATGGGTACCTTCACATGGTTCTCAGGTGCTAGAGAGGAGTCAGTTCTTCCGTGCTTTGTCTGCTCTTGAGAACCCTCCTGTTCCCTAGCCTTTTCTTGTTTTCCTCCTCAATAAAAGCATCTGAGCAGGGGTTAAAAAAAAGATCATTGGCAGACAACAGAAGGATGCTCAATACTAAAATTTCCAGTGTCTTCAAAAAATTACTTTAGTTTTATTATGTTGTCTTAGTGACTCGATTGTTGACTGGTTAGGCACTTGGTAAACCTCCTAATAAAAAGAATAGACATTTGTGTTGGTTTTACACCCCCTTTTTTTATGTCCCTGTTCACGTTCTGTTATTTTGCTGTGATTCTTTTTTAAAATAGCCAGAGTAAAACAAAAGTGGTAAACCCTAATTTAGAGGTGTTTAGCAAGAGCTGGCTCACTTTGATAAGGGTCAGCCAATGACCTGAATATAACAAACAGCAAGTCAGAAAAATTCTTAAAAACATACCCCTATGAGAAGACAAGGGCAATACTGGCAAAGTTGTTTTTCTTAGGACAAGTGTGAACAAGTGTTGGATATAAAGAAAAAATATCTTCTTTTTTTTTTCTTTTTCCCCCCCCTTGCTACAGGGGCACAATTCTCATTTCTATTTGCAGTCATCTAGGCAAGCTTAGGTGTGTTGAGTGGCAGGGCCTATTTGCTTGTGCACAGCGTACTGTGCCTACAATACAACTCAATATACAGCTTTCAACTGGGAGCCAGCTCAGAGCACAGGCAGAGCAAGCTCAGGTCTGTCTGTACCTGCCTGCAAACAGAGATCCTTAGAAGAAAGCAGAGACACCCATTTTCTCCTTATTACTGCATTACACCAGAGGCAAATGCTCTAATTAAAATTTGCAGTTAGCAGCGGTTTGTTCTAACTGCTGTAAATTTCAGTCATGTTTAGGCTTCCTGGTGGTGGGAGGAGAGGCACAGCAAAGCCGGGTAGCACAAACAAGGGCTCTGGCATAGTTGGCTATAGCAGCCCGGCCCCCATCTTCCATACGTTTTGTTAAGGCATCACCTATGGCACTTTGTACCAGGAAAATTGCTAAATAGCTTAAGAGAAAATGTGACTAGTGCTGTATAGTGGAGGAGCTAAGATCTGTCTCTTGTAGGAAGTTCTAGTTGCATCCTGGTTTTTGCTAGGCTGGGAGGGGGGAAGGTGCTTGGCAAGGCTCAAAACAGACTTGCTGTTGCCTGTATTGCTTCCATTGGTCTGACACAGTGGGAGAAACTGGGGACTCAGATAACAAGGATGGTAAGATTAAGAAATATGCACTTTAATAAAGGCAATCATGAATAGTTTTGCATACCTTACAAGTAGAGAAATAGAAACTTGGAGAATAGTTTTCTAAATGGGTCCCAGTTTTTACCTTCTGAGTCACTTGTGTTCGTTTATTTTGGCTATGCTGATGGCTACTCAAGCGCTGTGCCAGGTTACTGTCTTCTGCTTGTTTTTATGAGCTGGAGAGCTGAAAATGTCTTCCTTTCAAATACTTGTTTGCTGTCCCACACTGTGCCATTTACACCACCACATCTAGACCCAATTCATTTCCTTTCTGGGATGAGAGGATTTGATCGTATGGGAGCTATCAAAAGAGGTGCAGATCCTTTTTCCTTCTACAAGGGTGCTTTTCTCTTGGGCAGGCTGGGCAGAAAGGTGCAAATCTGGACGTGCTCTCTCCATTAGCAGTCTGTTTGGGACTGAGGAGCAGAATGGCACCAAGTTGGTGGGGTCATATTCATGTGGATCCCCTGCTTCCTGTTGCACTGTATTTGACCTGACATAAGCAGCTGACATAACATCACCGTGGGAGTTTTCTTCCTTTAATTTTAAATTTGGGGAAAAAAAATAATAGATCTTTTTAAAAGGAAAAAGAAAACCCCATAGGATCTTGGCTGGCTCTGCATGCCCTATAGGTATGTCTGGTTGTTTTTGATGAGCGAGGTGCTGTCCTCCTGTTTACCTCTCTCAAAGGAAGTGTCTGTTGACATAGTCTGTGTTTCAATCATCTTCATTATACAGCGCTCTGGGAAGCCTTTGGGGCAAGTCGAGCCAGCCCTAAAAGCAGCTTCTTGGTCACAGAGACGAGCCCAACAAGAAACCCACAGTTTGTATTTCTTTATTTGCAGAGATCTGTGCCCCAACAACCTTGGACCCTGCAGCAGCTGAGGTTGGTTTTGTTTGGAGCAGAGCGAGAGGGGCAGCAGGCAGGTCTCCCAGTGGCTGCCATACCCGCCTCGCACCGCAGCCAGTATGGACCTGGCAGTGTCCCTGGTGCTGTCGGGGAGCTGGCCTCACCGCCTAACCCAGCGGAGGCTGGGGTTTTCCTGCAGCGGGAGTGCTGGGTGGGTGCTACTGGGCTCGCAGGCAGTTCGCAGGCATCCTTCTCCCTTCCCTTCCCTCTATCCCACACACTTTGTGTGCGTGCTTTCACCATGGGGTTCTGCTTAGCGTTTGTTACCCTTAGTGTGGCTCAAATATTCGCCAGACTTCATGTTCCATTACACGTGTGAGGCTCATTCACTGAACAGCGACCAAAGCCTTGTGCACTGCAGCTTTGTGTCTGGATGGTTGGTCCCTGCATTTGTTAGAGAACTGCTGTCGTTAATGTCATCAAAGCTGTCTGTTAATGTTTGCACGAGGAGAGAGTTTTACTTGAGATTGAGGTTTGCGTGTCAGGGCTGAACTGTTGTGGGTAAGCAAACCATGGATGATTTGCATGGCATTATGGTAGTGTCATGTATTATTCCATGCTCTTGTAAGTCTTTCGAATAGGTGAAGTTAACTTTGGTTTGCATTGATGTGATATTTTCCTCTAGTGCTCAATAAATTCTAGATAGATGCTCATGAAAATGATGCTATGCCAAGAGCATCCATCTTCTCGGTAAAAGGTGGGGCCCTGTCTGGTCACGATATGCCCTCGAGGCCTGTCTCCAGATCTGGGCAGCTGCCTGGCACTCTGAGGGGCTAAACACATCCATCTTTCGAAAGAGGAATAGCTTTATACTGTGCTAACAGAGAGTGAGTTATAAACCTTCCTCTCTCAAGATGTCTGCAGTCCCAGCGTGAAGCTTTATTTTATCTTCGATAGTTCATACCTTAAGATAGTTGCAATCTCTATCAAAAATTGTTAACCCAGGAAAGCTACAAGTGGTTAAGAAACAGGGTATGAGTGACCCGGTTGTCAAGTGCAAGGCACTTCTTGTGGGGCATGGGGAGCTGCCTGACAGCTAAATAATCAAATATCAGTTAAAATAATTCGCAAAGTCATGCACTAATGATGAAAGCAGCTCATGCCTTCATTGTAGCGAAAGATTTCAAGGACCAAATTCACTGCAAATATAAACAGTGGTGCAAATTATATGCTAGAGCCCAATTGTTCCCCTGCAGGCTATAAATAACTCCTGGTTTAAGTCACTGGGGGTTATTTGTCTCCTGTGGGAGAGACTGTAGTCTGTGGTGTAGCTGACCAGAAAATGGTTGTTAGTGATAAAGCAGTGTAATTTGCATTGATTTATTATTCATTGGCTGTACAGATCAAGTGCAGCTTACACAGCAAGAGGGATTGACACCAAATTCTTTTGTCGCTTAAACAAATGTCCCTGCTGAGCATAACTGAGAGATGCTATTGTAAGAGTGGAGTTTATCACATACTTTCTATCTTGTAACTCTCTAAAATCTGACTCAGACTTCAGTAAGAGTTGACTCCAAACTTAATTTCACTCTATCTGTGTAAACTGGGGTTGATAACTATTAGAAGTAAATGTATATAAAGAAAAATAAGACAGTTCCTTAAATTTGTCTGAATTCCCCGCGTGTGATATCATGCGCATCCTGCTTTAGAAGCTCCAGTGCTTGTGTCTGCATCCTGCATCCAAAAAAAGCAGGTCTTTATTGGCTACAGAAAGGACGAATTTGTGTTTAACATGGGCAAAATTAAGTTAAAGATAGCCCATTCTTGTAAGGTTTTCTTCTGAAAATGTTGACTTTAGAGCTTCCAGGTATTATGATTGATGTGAGCATGATATTATCAGAGTCTGCTTTGGTGTTCCTCTGAAAACTGTAGCTCTTGGAAGAAAACAACTGATAGAGACTACTTGTTGGGTTTCTCTTCTCTTGCTCCTCACCTTCTAAGACAGCTTTCTGTTTCTGGTGGTTGTGGAAGATAACCTGGAAATATGAATCAAATGCTTCTTCAAACTCAAAAATAAGAAAGCAAAATAAAAAAGAATATGTATTTTAAGTGTTATTTTTAAGTTAGTCTTGGGGGAAGGGAGGGCGTTTTACATTCAGATTTGTTATTTTTAAGTGTGTGTGGTACCTGCTGCAGATGTTGAACCATCCCATCCCTTCCCGGGCTATTATCAGCACTGATTTCATGCCTGGCACACGTGCAATCGGTGCCTTACAGATGATGGCGCCGGTCACCGTGAGCACAGGTACCAAACTTGGCCGTTTGACAGTGCAGCCACACTGGCAGCTCTTCAGCTGGCTTTCTTCTGCCGTGGTCCTTGAGATGTTGTCATGCCAGTCAGCTCTGCATGAGCTTCCTCATGGAGACGCAGCTGTGGGATGCAGACTGGTGTGTGCTGGGTGGGCTCGCAGCCTGGGGGTGCGAGGGGGCCTGCTGCCAGCCATCTGCTGGGACCCTTGCAGCCCCTTGTGACCCTGCTGGCGTGCACCGTGTTTTACAGAGTATTCTGCAATTTCACTGTCATTTTGGCTGAAAAAAAAAAATTGGTGGTAACACGGGAGGGAAAGCAATGCTGCAGGAAATCCTTAGAGGCTTTCTGATGATTCATTTTGGGTTGTACATTGACTTAGCATCAGCCTCCCTTGATCAGTCCCCAGCTACAATCTGCCTTTGAACAAATACTGTGTCCTGCCATGGGCCATTGTTGTTCACAGCCTGGAATGAACTTGTGCAAAGGAGTGCTGTAACTATAAATTGCTCTTTTTGGGCCAATTTTTCTGGCAAAATCTCAATAAAATAATCTTGGAACTTAACTCTCCTTCTAAAAGGAGCTCATCCTATCCATTTAAAGCTGAACCATTTTGCAGCCATATTTCTTCACATTTTTGTTAAAGGTTAACAAAATTGTTTAGACAGCTCTAGTGGCTACACATCAATCTGCTATAACCAGCTGATTAATGTGACTGATTTCTGCAGCAAATTTCTCTAATCACTTCTTATTTACAAACTGGGGAGGTTTTGTTTAAAGCAGTGATGCTGAGTGTTCATCCATCTTAAAAGTTCATTCCTTGACTGAAGTAAGTTTAGGAAACACGAGTCTAATGAACCTCTGTGACAAATGGTGCTCATAAAAGAAGAGGTCACATGCAAAGTCTCTGGTAGTGTTAATTCCTCTTGTCATCTCCTACAGATGAAATAAAAAAATAATTTTTTCTTGAAGCAAAGAGAAAGGAAATCCTAGTGAGTGTAGGCAAATAAGAGAAAAACCAGTACTCCGAAGCCTGCAATTGTGCACAATCCATGAAACTCTGGATTTCTATTACCTAGGCAATTGGCTGACAGCTGGTAATTTGAAATAATCTACAGCTGCAATTTTTTGGGGGAGGAGGGGGGAGAGGGAACTTATTCAGACCTCATAGACTTATTCTACTGGGAAATACAGAGGTTCCCCCTTCAGAAATAAGGTAAAATTATCTAGTCCTTCAAGCAGAGTTAGGCACTGAGCCCATGTCTCTGCTGTGATACATCGTGCTTTGTTACAGAGCGCAAGTGTGGAATCCATCCGTGTGTTTATTCTGTTGGTAAATGTTCTAACTGATATTACACAGACCGTTTCCAGTGGTAAATATAAGAAATATTTAGCAGCTGTGTCCCTATAGGAAATTCAGTTGGACAGATATCCACAGATATTGGGACGGAGGAGTACAAGCGAAGTCTATGCACTTTATAGACAAGTCGGTATAACTCCTTTGAATTGTAGCATGGCAGAAGTGAGTCTCCATGGAGGTTTGAAATGGTCAGATGTGTTATGCAGGATGTCAGCAAAAGTTGTGGCATGCTAGGCAAGGTTGACTGGGGAAAAAAAGCGGATATACGATTATTTTATTCAATATTTAAGGACCACTGAGAATCTATTAGTTATCTTCAGCAGTCACCCATGCTTTTTATTTTTAAAGCAGGCAAATTTTCCCTATGCCTCTGTGACTTTTTTTGTTTCCTCTAACACTCTGTATGTCTGGGAGGATATTCTGCGCATGGCTTTGAGTAGCAATAATTCTCCAGGTTTTCCTTTACTCTGTACCCTCTATTCTGATGACTCAGATATGTTTGTACTTGAGTCCTGTCTGAGGAAAATATGTGAGATTTCCTAGTGGTAGTCGCACCATTTTTTCTACACCTACGTTATAGACTGGAATTCTGTCCAGTATCACCTTCAGTTTGACTTTTCTTCTAGCTTCTCTTGCAAAAAGTTATCTGATGTTTTTGGATACTTGTGGACTTCTGAAGAAAAGGCATTTCTCATCTACACTTACAGCTAAAGCTCTTGCCCAGTGTCTCATGGGCTTGTGATATTCTCTCTCTGCCATGTTACTTTTTCTGGTTTTGGCATGTGCTATTGCTTTGGACTGCTCCTACAAAAGGCCTTCCAATCATATCGCCTTTAATTTTATCCTTTTCCTTCTAGATTTCCCTTTACTTTCTACTACCTTTAAAATAAATTTGATTTTTGTTTAAAGCACCTAACAGTTTTCCTCTATATTCTCTGTAATTCCTACAGTTCTTGAAGACTGACTCTTGCTTTCCATCAGCCCGTGGTTCTTACCTCCCTCACTTTATTTGCCACATTTTAAAGTGGCATTCATCCATTCCCTAGAGAAGGCCCATAGGTGAGGTGGGCAGATGGGAGGAAAGCTTGGACTGTGTTTCTACTGGGATTCATTCAAGAAAATAGACTATTTCTTAAGGAATAGTCTATATCACTCTGTGGGGTAGTAGTCTTTGATACTCAGTCTGTTACAGCAGTTGAATAAGTCAAGAAATGACAGAAAAAGGTCTCAAGATGCTCATACAATATTCATGCCTGGGTTTAGTGTGCAGGAGATGGAAAAGGGAGAAGACACAATAACGGGGAACAGAAGGACAGCAAGAAAAAAGAAAGCGATAGAAATAATAAGGATGTTTACCTGGATCAACAGGTTGGTTAATAAAAGATTTGTGCCTAACCCGACAAGGCTATTGGTTGTAGTTAGTTAGAAACAAGGAAAAGGTTTGTACTTAAATACACCAGGTTTGTACTTAAATACAGGTTAATAAGATAAAGAAATCTAAGATACCTATGAGGACCAAAGTTGTAGAGGACAATAGATGCATAGCAGAATAATAATCTTGCTTGAAAAGTAGTACTTAGTTGCTGTGTTCAGAAAGAACAGAAAGAGAAGGTAGTAGGCTGGCCATTAGTGTTAACAATGTGAAAAATAATTAAAAAAAAAAAAACGCACACAAAAATATAATGGGAAAGGACATACTGAATAAAAGAATATCTGTTCTGGTTTTAGCAGCTAATGGCGAGATCATAGAAGAGCTAGCCATGGGAAGTAACTTCAGATTAAGTGATCAGGAATTGATTTAATTAAAATGAAGGGAGGATTAAAAGTATGTCCTTAAATAAAAATTGGTTTTAAAACATAGTAAACTTGAATTTGTCAAACTGCTAGCAAGGCAAATCGGTTGCACTGGAGAGCTCAGGGATCTGAACAGTGCAGAAATTGGGAGTTTTTGCAAGTATTCCAGCAGTCTGGATTTTGTGTCTCAAGGAAGGAGAAAAAGTTATCAGAAAAGGATGAAAGTTAGAGTTGCCAGAATTCAGGCTGAATGGAAGCTAGCAAGTAACGTTTACACACGTAGAAAAAGGATGCTGAGCCATATAAATAACTTCCTAACAGCAGGAGGGCTACTGTGTAATGGTGCTGCTTGTGCAGGGATTAAGCATAATTTAGATGTGGCCTCAGTGTAAAACAAAACAAAACAACAACCCCCAAAAAACCCCAAAACCACCCAACCCCCCCACCCCCTGCAAAAAAAACCCCCACCAAACCCCAAAACAAAAACACCAACCAAACAAAAAAAAAATCACCAAAAAAACCCCACCACAACTAAGAAAACCACAACCCCACCACACGTCCCCGCAAGAAACCCTAGTGTGACCATCAGGAGAGAAAAATCTAAATGTGATGGAAGCAAAGCTTGAACATTGCAGTTCTCCCGAATTGCACAGAAATAGCTAACCTTTATAACTGCTCACTTGGAAATTGAAGGTATGACTGCAAGCATTTTTAGCAAATCCCTCAACACCCAGTGTCCACCTCTGGGGTCTACGTTCTGTGCTTAATTGTGTCAGCTATCTGGAACAGAAGTAGTTTTGTGTTGTTGCACCCCTTGGTGTTGTGCTTCTTGAGGATCGCTATGCTAATTCAGGAAGGTTTAAAGTATATAAACCGTAGAAAAAAGTTGAAGAGGGTGTGAAAAGAACTATAAATGTGATGTCACATTAGGAAACTTGAGGGGTTTATCTGGGGGTGTCTGACTGAACACAGAAGGGAACATGAGCTCAGCAGTGTTACCTTTTCTGCCCTGGCAGAAGGCAGTGGCATTTTTGGGACACTCAAGGGGAGAATGTTGTCAGACTGTTTAGGATAAAGTACAGAGTGAGAGATTTAAGCAGCTGAGCCTGGAAGAAAGGGGCTGAAAGAGAGAGGCTGAACTTGATACTTGGAAGGAAGGAAATGGCACAAGTGACTTTGATTTTGCTGTTTTAAGCATTGAAATCCCAGTGTTGGCATCAGTTGTAGAGAGAGGAGGAAGTTTTGTAGGGAAGGCATTTAGTATTAGGGCAAGTTAATTTGTTGGTGACAAAATGTAAAACTTGAAAATTTGGGAAGTAAAATGAGGCATGTGTATAAGTGCAAAGGAGATGGCTTGGAAGGGGAAAAGACGTGTCTGACAACATGGTTCACGAGCTGCTTGATGTGATCTAAGGCTCCTGGCCTACACCCCTCTCCTGTCCCTTACCACACATTCGTGCTATTGCCTTCATGTCAGATCACCTTAGATTGCTTTGGCAATCTTGAAATGGTATCTGAACCATCAATGCAGAGGTGAGTGCTAAAGTCATGAGCTGAAGAGGTCACCCGAATGTGTTGAACTGAGAAGAGCGTGCCGGTAGCAGAGCTTTCAGAAGTGCCCATTGATACGATGGGCTGCCCAGAACAGAGAATAATCATTCACAGGAAAAATAGTGACCGATTTGAAATCTCAGTGAGGATGAGATGTCAGAGCAAGGATGATGATCAGCAGTATCAGAAGAACCAGAAGGGCCAAGCAGGAGGGGGATAGAGGAAGGTCCTTGAGATTTGCCCAGGAAGAGACCATGATTGATCCTGGTGAGAGTGCTTTCAGTCAAAGGGAAACAGCAGAAGCTGGGCTGGATGTGATCCAGTGTAGAGTTGGAAGAGAGGAAGTGAGTGCATTGGCTTCAGCCTATGCTTGCATCAGGTTTATAGATAAGGGAAAGGAGGAAAGGAGTAACTGCTGAAATTGGTAGGGCTGTTGTCTTGTGGATAGTGGAAAGGGGGGACAGTGAGAAAGGGGTAAGTGAGGACTAAGCTTGGCTGAAAAAGAAATGTGCAAATGGAAGAGGTTAAAGAATTTCAGCTGAAGAAAGGTAGTCTGTAGGCTCTGTATGGTGACAGTAGCAAACTGGGTTTTTTTGGTAGGAATTGGCAAAGACCAATGAGAGAATTCAGTTGGAAAAATGAGCAGCTTCATGCTTAATGAAAAAGAAATTGGCCAAATGATTTTTTCTTTTTCCAGTTAGTTGTAACTGATTTGAAGCAGCAGCATGCTGCTGCTTTCCTTTTCCTCTTTCCACCCCCATGGCAGACCGCAGGGCATGGTGCCAATGTGTGCCAGTGTTACGGTGGCTGCTATGGAGTTCACTTGGCTCTGGAAGGAGAGCGGCGCATCCAGACTTTGGGGGCCGCACGTTGTCTGGCTCTGTTCCAGCTGCTGATTGACCCAATAAGCTCTAATGAATCTGGATTCCTGCAGTCTGATTTGCTTCCTCTCCCTGTTATGTGCCTTTCTCGGTCCATGAAGAGCTGAAACCAGAGTACTGGCTTTGACAAAGGGAGCAAGAGAAGGGGGGAAGGAGGGGAAGAAAAGGCAGATAACAGCCGAATGTAATCAGTGTTTTATTACCATCCTCAGGAAGTGGGAATGGCTTTAAAAAAAAAAAAAAAAAGTAGTAGGTTGGAGCAAGGAAAGTTAATTATGGTGAGGTTATTTGACAGGAAATTACAAAATACAAACAGACAGAAGAAACACATTTTAAAACAGGGTAGGAAATCTCAAGTTACTTCACTGTGTATATTCAAAACCCCCAAAGCAAAGGCTGAAAATAGAAGTTTAAACAAAAGCTATCTTATCTGATAAAGGCATTTCAAGCACAAAAGGAAATTTATATATTGGGTTGACAGTCTTAAAATAAACTGATTGTCTTGATAACACCATAGATTTAATTGTGGGAAAAAAATAGGTTCATTTGTATGACCTGCAGACACAGTAAATTCCCATGTTAAATTCATTCCTTTTCTTTCTTTGTACATTTTTTGTCTCCTAAGCAGTGTTTATCAGTGTTTTCCAGAAATTGTAAAGGTAGATTTATGCATGTAGGACGAGACTGATAAATATGTGCATATTTTAGACTTCCATGCAGACCAGATACAGTTCATTTTCTATGCTACTGTATGGAAGCATATTAATGGTATTTCAGCAAGGACCATTCAGATTCAGAAAGATTTTGGCAGAAATACATTGTTTTGGGATGAGGGTAGAATTTCCAGTACTAGCGATCAGAATTATGATTTTATTCATTTCATTGTTAGATACTTGCGATATGCTCTTGAATACTTGGTGTGTCTTTTCACTTTCAGCGCGGAAAGGAAACTGTTCTGTCACTGCGTCACCTTTATCCTGAGTCTGTAAAGCATTTAGGAGTGCGAGGGGAGCAGAACTTACTTGCTAGGGTGGTTTTCTTGTAGCCCTGCTGTAGGTACCAAGCACAGCGAAGGAGGATGTTTCTGGCATCTGAACTGTCACTGAGTCTTTTGTTATGAACAAAGTTTTCTTTGAAGATAGGTGCTGATTTTCTTTTTCTTTTTTTTTTTTTTTAAGCAAATGCTGCTCAATTGCCAGTATTCTTCTTACCATTTTTCTTTGAAGTTTACTGCTGAGATTCTGAATAAACATTGCATCCATATAGATATGTGTCCTTATAGTGAGATAGGATACGTATTATAGGGTATTACAATTTATGATTGCTGTGAGGGAGGGAGCAAGGAGGAGAAGAAATAACTCAGTTGTGCAAATGATATATTAAACTATCTCTGTTCAGATCAAAGACTTGGAACACTGTGGGACAAATATCTTGCTTTTGACTGAAGCAGTAACAAGGATTAAGAGGTTTATAGGGGCACTTGCCTGGCTGCTGCAACTTGGAACTTTGTGTTCCTCCCCTCTTGCTCTCATCAGGCTGTGTATTTACCAGTATATTACAGTGTGGCAGGCACATCTGACTCATTGCCTTGTGTACCTGCTCAGTCCTGGGAGATATGTAAGTTTGGGGTTTTTTTTCCCTCCAATTCATTTGACTGCTGTGCCTGTGACTCCCTGTTGCTAACACTGTTGAGCCTTCATAGTCTATGAGCACATCAAAATGAAGTCTGGTAGGAAGGCGCTCACTTACTGAGAGTAATGTTGGAAGTTAGTGGTAGGTAATGCTGCTCCTTGGCTGAGATGCATCATGGCATCTTTATGGCTGAGTTAGGTAAGTGGCTGTTTTCATCTGCATTCAAATCTTTCCCTTTTATAGGTGATCCAGGTTATGCCTGGAGATCTCTTGGAGATCAGACTGCTCAGAATTATCTGAGCTCATGAGGCTCAGAGTATCACTGAAGTATAGCACAAAGATGAGTTCACATCAGTGTGCATTGAGGAACACAAGACTACAAGGCCCGGTAGTGTCCTATTGCTGGAAAATCTTGCTAGGAGTCCTGTAAAACTGTCAAGATCTGATGGGTCCATAAGGGTTTTTGCTCAATTTAACAAAATATCAGTTGCCAATGGGCCATGAGGATTGGGTTGCAATATAAATATTCTGAATTTGTGATCGCTTGGTTTTGCACTCAAAATAAATAGAAGTGACACCTATGCAGGCAAGAAGCTGATCTTTTTTCTATTGATTTATGTCTTCTTTAAATGACCCCGTACTTTAACAGGATTTCATAACTCAACTGAGGGACTTCGTGGGGGAAAGTTGTGGGAGGAAAGTAGCTTCCTCCATAAAAGAGGAGAGTGTTGATATCAATATGAACCACTAATCCAAACCAGTGAGTATTAAAAAAAAAACAAAAAACAAAAAAAACCCACAACACCCCCCCCCCCAAAAAAAAAAAAAACCCAAAAAACAAAACTGAAAGCAAATAAAATAAGAAACGGAGCTAAAATACCTTTCCAAAAAACATGTATTGAGGCTATAGGAAAAACTGGGAATAGAATCAATCGTTCTTGACTGACTTGATTTTTGTTGTACGGTTTTGGTTTTCTTTTTTCTGAAACCCTCTACACTTACTCCCTGATACAATTCTGCAATGTAGATGTGGTACTGTTGTAGAAGGAGATCAATAAAATGTAGTGTCCTATAGACAGCTCTCCAGAATGCTGTTGCAAGTATTGGGAACTTGTGTTTTTCCCATCTGTTCTTTCAGCAACGATCAATACCAACCAGCATAGATGATAGAAGATTTTCTTGGGGTTATGTAGCATGCTTCAAAATTAGCATCTTTGAAGAACTCAAAGATCATTAAAAAAAAAAAAAAAAAGCTGGCTGTTACTATGAAGGATCTTTTATAATCAACTTTCCTTTTTCTTTTTAAAATTGAGATATGTATGAATGAGATTTAAGGAGATGCCTTCATCACAGGTGATCATGATGATACATCATTTTGATTCAGTCTTACTGCTATTTTATAGCTATTATTTTACATAAGCTGAAAATGGAAAATTAAGTTCTGGAGATGCAAAGTTATGGCCTTATAACAATCCTTAACACAGGCTAATCCTGAGTATGCATTAATGTTAGCTTTAACTTCTTAGCTAAAATAAAAAGTAACTGCCAAAATTAGGACACACAACCATTTTAAGTTTGCTTTAACACAGTTTTACTGGGTTTTGCCTTCATAATGATGATAAAAAATGACGGAGTAATTTTTTTGAAAAAAAGAAAACACTATTTTACGTTAAACTGAAAAGTGGGGAGACTACTTTGGGAAGATTCTGTTTGCTGATTTTGAAAGGTGTGTACGTGAAGCTCATCGTGACTACTGGGAGTAAATAAAGGTCAAGAAACAGAGCTAGTCTTGTCTCCTGGCTTTGGTTATATGAGTTACTTAAGTAAGCCTTGTGCCATCAAGCACATTTTCCTGGTGACAGAACTGGGACTCTGTGTGTAGGTGACTGGCTTGAGATAAGAGCAAACTGGTGAGAACTGGGGTAAGGATTGAGCTCCCCCAACAGTGTTGTTCATGCCTAATCCACTGCGAAGTGATCCAACCAAGAAAGGCACTTTTGCAAGGCTGAAAGACCTACCAGTTGGATTTAGGTCTGTTCAGTATTCTAAAATATGGTTCATTTAACTCATGTCCCTGCATCTTCAAAACTCCACTGTGGCTAAAGTTTGAATTAATTAACCAGTAACAGATGTAAACCACATCCATATCCAAACCATATGCTATCCCTGTAGTTTATCTGTACTTGCTTCCTTTGAAAACAATGAAGGCTGAACGTATATTTTGCATGTATATGGTTTTAGTTTTGTAACTTTTTTATAGTTTCCAAATATAGACAGTAGTGCAGTTTGTTTCAAGGTGTTTTGAATAGAATACCTGGCACATTTCCAGCTTCTTTCTAATCAGTCACTGGATGGCTTTTTCCAAAATTTCATTTAAAATGTGGAGTATTTTGCAGAAGCACTTAATACAGCTTCAGTCTAGAGCTGGAGTCTCTAGAGATTGGGTGATATTTGTGATCTTTGCTCCTGGCGAAGAAGAATTCTGTGAAATCTTGTTACTCTCTGATACAAAAAGCAAAGTTTATTTTGAGCACTTTCAGTTTTAGTGAAAGGGGAGAAGAGAAGGTTGACAATGAGATTGAATTTTATTTTTAAGCTTCAGGAGACAGAAGATTAAAAAAATGCATAAAGTTTGGTTGTGTTTTTTGTTTTTAAATGCAAGATTTTCAGACTGATCTTATTCCTGTTTTGTTGGTGCAGCTCAAATGTTCAAGGATTAGCAGTGTTACTACACATTCACAATAACGACAAGGTTCTTACTCCAGGGGCTTACACAGTAGGGCTCCAGTCTTGCAACTTGTGATGGGACAGGGAGGTGTTTTTCTCTATTGTGGGACAATGGCAATTCATTTTATTTATTATGCAAGGCAGACATACTTCTAAAAGTCTCCTTTTTATTCCCTTCCCCCCTTCATGTGAAAGCTCTGCAGTTTGGCCTGAGGGAAATAAGCTACAAAAGAAGGTATCAAATTTTGCAGCCCTTCCTATAGTGTGTTGATGTTGCTCCTAAACCCAGCCTGAGGGAGCAATTAGAGTCACCTTCTAGCAGCTGAAGGGGGGAAAGGGAAGAGTAAAGTTTCCGTAGTGTTCTCAATCTCTAATAGCCATGGGACCTGTGCTCCATGTTAAAATGCAGTTTAAGAATTACCGCATTCAAACTTAGTAATGCAAGTTATATATTTACATGATATTATCTAAGAGTTTTCCAAGTAGTTTATTAAAAATCATGAGATACTACTTATAATATTTTAACTCTCTATAACATTTTTCAATTAATAGCCCAATATAGAAATTACTTTCTTATGGATCAGTTTAAATGAAAAAGTAGAAAATAAATATTCTAATTTTTTTCAAATACAGATTTTTGAGTAGATGCGCAGATCCTTTTCTATTCCTATATTCTCTAGTTATCCCACTAAACACAAGCTGATTTGTGTTATATGATGATATAACATAAACCATAGCCTAAACAACATAGACATACAAAACTCATTGAAGGGAATATATATATATATATAAAAAAATATATAACATATATGTTTTAAATGGGATGAATGCTATTGTCAGGGTAAGACTACATTAGAAAGTTTTTTTTAATGCTGAATACCATAGTGCATAGTAGAACAATGAACTAGCATCATTATTTACAAAAGTAGGAATTATCCCAGCATACCAGATAGTTGACTTGTGTTAAGCAGTCTTCTTTTGTGTACAAATGTTGTGATGCAGGTAGTCATAAAATAACAGCAAATGCAAATTTAGGCACAAATGTGAACAATTTTTACATGACTTATAGCTATCAAGTGCCTGTGCTGCAGATTTTCTGTCTGGCTGTACTAAACTGGCATTTCATAGACAGCTACAGTGGAACTGGTATTTGCTAATGTGCTGTCTGTGCCCTCATATGTTCCAGTTAAAACTACCTATTGGTGACCCTTGTATTACCAGCTTACACTCTGAATCTAGAAGTGCTTCACCTTTCTCTTCTCTCTCAAGCTTAAGCACAGACTTTCATATCATAAAACCCTCACTAATTTTTGCTGCTTTAGCTTCAACATTGTTCTTCTGGATGGGAGATGCTCAGACCTGGGTTTCTTCCTGAGTTCGCTCACAGGTGATGCATGTCAATTTTTGTTCTGCTTCTGAAACAGTCAAATGTAAAAAGCAAATAGCATTTGAAATATCCCCATGGTCTCCTAACAAACCTAAAGCTTGTAGAGGGGTCAGACTTGTGTGTTATATTAAAATCAGGCAGAGCTGAATTTTTCAGATAAGTTTATTTCCCCAAGCGAATATTCCTTTTTTTTTTTGATCTACTTAAGCCAAAACACCTTTTAGTTTAGTGTAATATATAATGAGAAGAAACTGGGTAGAACATTATATATGAAGACACAGCTACTGTAAGTGATATGAATTATGAAGACTCTGACATGAGCTGAGGTCCTGAGCAGAAAGGACCATGTGAGTGTTTCTCTTCCACGTGGTCTGTTCTCTAGTAGGTTTGGCGTCAGTGTGATCTGATGGCTGGCCTGTAAGCTCAATGGTGGTTAGCATTTTAAATTCAACCACTTTAAAAGCTGTGACTGATAGAAATTGAAGCACTGGTGTCAAGCAAATGATAACAAATGAAGGCCAGGAGACTGGCTTATGTGCCTCCCTGCTCAATTCCTGACAACCTCTTCTCCCAGGCATTCTGCCTACTCACAGGGGAAAACACTTCGCGCCAGACCTCAATTCAGGTTTATCTTGTACATACATCCACTGGTACTGTCAGCTATATGAAAAACACTCCAGGCGGTTTCAAGACTCTTCCTCAAACAGCCACAAAACTGAAGTAGTCTGTTTCTGGTGTGGTAGCACCTTGGAAATGAGAAAGGAAGACTGAGCTTCGCTGTACCACTGTTCTTAGTGATGAACCCTGTTTTCCTGAACAATAAGTATGGGGAGGTCTGCGAAGATCAGAGGAGCATCTGCATTTGCAACCAATGCAAGGGGATTACTGAATTCAGAGGGGGCTTTTCCAGACTGTCTGGAAAGCCATGAACAAAAACTGGCATCAAGGAATGAAAGACACTGCAAGTCCGAATAAAGGCTTGGACCTTCTTGTACTTGCTGTATAATTTGAATTGGGTTGCAGCAACTGAAGGCATGGAGGAAGGCATCTTCCAATAACGTATTCACAGTCTGTGAGAGAGCTTTTGCAGAACTGGGAACAGATTCTGGGTCGCTTCTGAAAAATAGATCAGTGTTGGACTATAGTGAGCAGCCTATTTGGTTACAGCTGCTGAACACAACATGTGTGCCGCCCTGCATATGGTAAGGCTATATCCAGCTGTATTTCTCATGGAAATACTGTGGGTATTGGAATGGAAGCAGAAACCCCTTTATTTCTGTAGTACAGTAATTCTGAAAGGATTTTTTTCACCACAGCAACTCTTGTCTCCATGCCTGCCCCTTAGGAAAGTTTAACATGGTTTGGAACTGTTCTCATTTGTAATCAAGAAAGGTAAACCCTGTGTAAGGATAACTATTTACTGGAAGGCTAAGTAAGATGCCAGACGGTCTGCATGTATGATTTTGTCAGGTTTAGACACTGGGGAAAGGATCAAACTGTAGAAGAAGATGTCATAATAGAAACTGCATAAATACATACAACTAGAATGTAGAGGGGTTTAATTATTTTTAAATGAGATCAGATGTATTTGATTGAATTACATCTAACAGGGAGAGGTTAAAGGTGGTCCTCATTGCTTAAATGCATACAGTTCCAGGCCTTTTTTAGTCTCTGATGGCATGTTCTCTTGTGCACTACTGGCTCTGCGGTGAGGAGGATTCCTGAAGCATGCTCCCCTTCAGCCATCTACTGTCGCTTTGTGTTCTGCCCCTTCTGAGCTTCTGGGATCTCTCCAAGTCAGATTGAGGTGTGAAATGAGCATGTGGTGTTCTTTCTTCTACCTTTCACCACACCAGCCCACCTAGCTAAGGAAGATGAGAGACACAAACCAGGAAATCCTAGCGGTGTACTAGTGGTGGAGACAGCAAATCTTAGAATCATTTAGGTTGGAAAAGATCCTTAAGATCATCAAGTCCAACCGTTAACCTGACACTACTAAGTCCACCACTAAACCATGTCCCTAAGTGCCACATCTACACCTCTTTTAAATATCTCCAGTGACTCAGCCACTTCCCTGGGCAGCCCGTTCCAATGCCTGACATCCCTTTCAGTGAAGAAATGTTTCCTAAAATCCAATCTAAACCTTCCCTGATGCAACTTGAGGCCATTTCCTCTTGTCCTATCGCTTGTTATTTGGGAGGAGAGACCAACACCCACCTGGCTACAACCTCCTTTCAGGGAGCTGTAGAGAGCAATAAGGTCTCCCCTCAGCCTCCTTTTCTCCAGGCTAAACAACCCCAGCTCCATCAGCTGCTGCTTGTAAGACTTGTGCTCTAGACTCTTCACCGGTTTTATTGCTCTTCTTTGGACACGCTCCAGTACCTCAATGTCTTTCTTGCAGTGAGGGGCCCAAACTGAACACAGTATTCAAGTTGTGGTCCCAGCAGTGCTGAGTATAGGGGAACTATCACTTCCCCAGTCTTGCTGGCCACACTATTGCTGATACAAGCCAGGATGCGTTGGCCGCCTTGGCCACCTGGGCACACTGCTGGTTCATGTTGAGCCAGCTATCAACCAACACCCCCAGATCCTTTTCTACCAGGCAGCTTTCCAGCCACTCTTCCCCAAGCTTGTAGCACTGCCTGGGGTTGCTGTGACCCAAGTGCAGGACTCGGCACTGAGTCTTGTTGAACATCATACAGTCAGCCTTGGCCCATCGACCCAGCCTGTCCAGATCCCTCTGTAGAGCCTTCCTACCCTCAAGCACATCAACACTCCCACACAACTTGGTGTTGTCTGCAAACTTACTTCAGGGTACATTCATTCCCCTCATCCAGATCATTGATAAAGATATTAAAGAGAACTGGCCCCAAGACTGAGCCCTGGGGAACACCACTTGTGATTGGCCACCAACTGGATTTAACTCCATTCACCACAACTCTTTGGGCTAGGCCATCCAGCCAGTTTTTTACCCAGCTGTAAGAATACACCTGTCCAAGCCATGAGCAGCCAGTTTCTCCAGGAGAATGCTATGTGAAACAGTGTCAAGGGCTTTACTAAGTCCAGGCAGACAACATCCACAGCCTTTCCCTTGTCCACAAAGTGGGTCATCTTGTCATAGAAGGAGATCAGGTTAGTCAAGCAGAATCTGCGTTTCATAAACCCATGTTGACTGGACCTGATCACCTTGTTGTGTATGTGCTGTGTGATGGTACTTAGGATGATCTGCTCCATAACCTTCCCTGGCACTGAGGTCAGATTGACAGGCCTGTAAGTTCTCTGGATCCTCCTTCTGGCCCTTCTTGTAAATGGCTGTCACATTACCTAGCTTCCAGACAACTGGGACCTCCCTGGTTAGCCAGATCTGCTGATAAATGATGGAAAGTGGCTTGGTGAGCACTTCTGCCAGCTCCCTTGGTACCCTTGTGTGTGTTTAAGTGGTGTAGCAGGTCGCTAACCATTTCTCCTTGGATTATCAGGGCTTCACTGTTTCTTGTCTGTGTCTTCCAGCTCAGGGGGCTGGGTACCCTGAGAACAACGGCTCTTCCTGTTAAAGACTGAGGCAAAGAAGGCATTAAGTACCTCAGCCTTTTCTTCATCGTTTGTCACTGTGTTTCCCTCCATGTCTGATAAAGGATGGATGTTCTATGAAACGTGGCATTCTCTGAAAGCAGCATGGCACAAATCCTTATTGTGCTTCACTGCCTCTGCTGCTGTATCTAAGTTTTTGCTGGTTACCTTCTTTTACACCTTTGCTTCGTCTGAGAATTTCTTTCCTTCCACTGTCAATGTTTTTGTTTCATCACATCTTATGTGCAGTATAATTTAAAAGCAAATGTTTTCAGGTGATCAGGGGATCATGATTGTACTCCTCGTTTTCTAGGGGCCTGCTCTGAGACCTGTGGGTATGATCCATGTGTGCTACTGAAGCTGACTCGAATGGTGTGACAAATGTAAGTATTTTAAAGAAACTTGGCCCTGCAATCCTCTGTTTGTGCACTTGGAATTAACAGATGCTTTAATATCTCCATGTCATGCCCCCCTTCTGTAATGTGCATACAATGATATCATTCACTTCATTGCACAAAGATGATGTGAAAATGAATCACTTAAATGTTTGTAACGCATTCAGATGTTGTTGTGATGAGCACTGTAGGAAAATCCACAAGCAAATGAATAATTCATTGTTCAAATCAGGCTCTGAACAGTACACAGTAAACAAGACATGGGACTTCGCACTGAATAGTAAGAGTAAGGCCAAATAATTAATGATCGCTTGTTCAGTTATCACTGTCCATTCAGAGTACTGAAAGGAAATGTGATCCTGTGGAAAGAGTGTGGTCATGTCCTAAGGGATTGTATGTTAGTGTATGATTGGAAAGGATAATAAAGTAGCTTTTTTCTTTTATTTTTTTTTCTTTCTCCCAGTGACCTTCAGTATTAGTTATGATGTTTGTTTGGAACAAACATGAAGTGTGTTAGCTTTCTAAATTGCCTGATTTTAAGTCTATAGGTCTCAACTTACAATGAAGTGATAGTATTTGGGAATCCTAATCTTTTCTGTAATTCTATTTTCATAGTTTCCTGCCACTGAGCAAATAGTTCTGGTGGTTGATGCTTAAGCACCTGTAACACCCTGTCTGATTACTGTGGAACAGTCTTGATACAGTTTTTTAGTTTGGATTTTATCTTTTGATATGGAATGATCTTAAGAGAAGCTAATGGAAGAGGAGAGTTAAGCTTTCCCCTGTGTACCGGCTGCAAGATAAGAATTTGGTTTTGATGGAATCACAGGTACTAGAATAGCTTGTTCTTGAGTTCAACCGTGTGACCTTCCTTTGGATGATAGCTCTGACTGTTTAAATTTTGAGGGTGAAAAAGAAAACCAAGGGAGATATTTGAAGCTACACTACAGAAAAATATGTCAATAATTTAGGCTGACTGATAGCTCCTCTAGTAACCAAAGTCACCTGCAATTTTTTATAGTCCTAGAGCATAAGCCATCCATAACATATAATCAATTCCACTCTGCAGATGGAACTGATGTTTTTTTCCCAGGCATCCTCTCCCTACTTACCGAAGCTGAATCTTTAAAAATCAATTCACGTAATTTGATCAATTTAAAATACTGAATACATGGAGGTAATTATAACTTCTTGCATTTCACTGCTTCCAGTGACAATAAAGCTATTGACAGTGCAGCATTAAAGATAAACCAGCATTTCCATTAAAACAGTTGTGATTTACATTTGCCTTTTTTAAACCTTTTAACTGTTTTTAAAGCAGCTTTTGCAGAATGGTGATTTCTAGTTTAAAATTGAGGGCCTCATCTTTTTCTCTTGAAGTGAACAGTCGTCAGTCTGTTTATCAGTCCTTAAGATTAATTTTCTGTTAAAAAAGAAAACAAACCACCACCAAGGTGCTGAGCTGTTGATTTAATTTAGCAAAAGTGTGCGTCAGCTCAGCTTTCTGTTTATTTCCAGTAAAAATCTCGTTCCAGATTTTGAATGTACATATTTAACAAGATGTGGTTAGTTGTTACAGTGACTATGAGTCCAAAATACAATTTGAGTGGTCACTGACATTCACTGGGTGCTTCTATAAAGCTGTTCATTGGGAGATCATGACCAGTATCAAGGCACTTAGGAAGAACTCTTTTACTGGGAGAAAGTCTCTTAGGGTCTAGTTTTTTTAGAAATACTGAAGTCTTACCATGCCATAATGTCTTTGGGCCATGCATAACCTTTGGGGGCAGACTGAGTTTTATAGCTTTTTCTTGAGACTACTACCCCTTATGAATTTATTGGCATTCACAATAAGTTTGTAAATATATTCTATTTATTTCTGTTTTAAGATATCCTTTCATTTAGATAAGTAGTATCTAAAATAATGGGCTGCTGTCCCCATGCTCTTCCCCTCTTTAACGACTTCACAATTTAAGTGCAAGACCACTGAGCACAAACATGTCCAAGAGACAGCCACAGCCTGTGGTGATGTGATACTACTACTAAGTATGATAAATAGCAGTTAAGGCACATCCATGTTTAAAAACAAATCCAAATCATGTTTGAAAAGCAATTCTGTATTTGACACTTCTGGAACAATTTAACAAAACATTGGTACTTCAGAATATGAGGGCAAATTTTGATGAAAAGCTCTGCAGAATAGCTGAGTGATTGGAAGCAAATACAGGATCTAATATAAAAGGATAAATCTGCATTTTAGGATTGTGGAGAAATATGAACCTTAAGTACCTTAACAAGCTGAGAAATGTAATGAAAGGAGGAGGCTTTCCTAGATTCCAAAGCTGGCAAAGAACAGTAAACACACCTTTTTTTTTTTTTTTTTTTACTTTAGAGTATGTAATCCTTTCTATTCTATATCAAATAGAAAACTTGCAAATGATGAACTCATCTTTTGCAAAGATGGGCCAAATTATTATACCTGAAGGTTGATACAGCCAGGGAGTTCTAAGTGTAGTTTCACTGGCCTTCTACAAGAGGTGAGTTTTGGACGTTAACTGATAACTTGCTTCTGCCTCTGTCACCATTTTCTTAGGGCCTTGCATAATTTTTAGTCTGAGTTCATAGTGAATCCAATCCTTCATCAATCTCACAGCCCAAGGTGGATTTCAAGAGTTGGAGCCAAAAGTTTAGAGGTATTGGAAACAACTTATGACGAGATGCGAAACTCAAGAGATGGAAGCTAGTGAATTTAGGTACCTGACATAGTGTGTGCACCTCTATCTTCTGATGCCTAAGTTAGAAACTACTGACTTAGTTCTTTGCATTTTTTACCCAGGAATCTCAAAGCATATTGTAACTAATGAATTAATCTTAGCCGCAATGTGAAAGATGTATGTTAGGCTTATTTTAGGCTTGCATAAACGGAAACAGAAATCAATGTCGCTTTCACTGCATGCAGAAGTAGTGTCAGGAACAGAAACCAAAGGTCTCCTTTCTCCTCTTGCTCGGCTGACCCAAGAGTGTGAGAAAGCTCATTCACGCATGCAGAATTCTGCCTGCTGTCAAAAGTACTTTTGCACTCTGACTTTAGCCTACTGCCCAAAGAAAACAAGACTCCCCCCCCGCCCCCCCCCCCCCCCCCCCCCCCCGCCTCATCTCTTCACCCAATAACCTTTCATTGTCTTGGCTGGTTACAGGAGGGTTGGGCAGGGCTGGAAATGGAAGCACTAAAAATATTATGAAATAAGGTACTGGCTAGAGGAGGAAGATAAATTAGTCTCTTTCTGAGAGACGTGGGAGCCTACCAGGTCTCTACTCTGGCCTGAGAGCTTGGCTGAACCTCTTGAACCACAGCTCAGGACGTGCCATAGCAGGGGCTGCCTCTGTGCCCAGCTGGGAGTTAGCTGCTGGGGGAGGGACGTGGGGAACGTTTTTGAAATGGTGCGACTGGGATAAGGGTGGCTGGGAATTATAAATGGCCATAAATTAGAATGAAACTTCAGTTATATTACTGGCACTGTTTACAGAAGAACTTGGAGCTATTCTTTTTGTCTGTCATAATGCATTTAACCTACTTGGGAATGTATTGTTATAATTTTCATCAGCTTGGCAATTAAAACATTTTATTTCCAACTACAGTTGATAAAAGCAGAAACTTATTTAAAATACTGAAGTCTGAGCCCCTTCAAGGGAGTGTTTCTTTAAATAAATACATAACAGCATCTCAAACTCCAAGAGGGTTTTTTTTTTTTAATCTTCTAAGTAAGTGTCCTTTGCAGTTATGTCTTTCATCTCATGGGAACGGCCTGCTCCTTGTTTTAATCCCAAAACATCATCAAAGTCAGTGGGAAAGAAGAAAAAATAATAAAATCTGCAACCTCCAAAATAAAAGCTGAGTGTATTGTGATTGAGCTGGGCAAAATTCTATCCTGGTACTCTAACATTTTGTATAAAGAAAGATGGAGTGTTAGAAGAAAAGAATTTTCAGGGTTGGACGTTTTAACTGCATTTGTATATGGATCTAGAGTTCTTGTTCTTTTCACCAAGAACCACACATGAAATGTGTGAGGAACATGTGGGGTCATGTCTAACTTTGCCCTCCACAGGAATACCACATTGTAGCTCTTTGATGCAGAAGGAAACCAAAAGTGTGTATCAGAAATATATCCCCAGTCCATTTGGAAAAGAAAAATGGAGACTGTCCTCCTTCCACCCCCCCAGGACAATCTGCTAACTTATGTTCTTTAGTCTAAGCAAGCTCTCAAGGTCATCAAAGTAATTTTTCGAAGCCTGTGGCCTTACTATTCTTATAGATAATAGCATCAAGCCCATTATCTACTACTCCTCAATTTTCTTTTGGCTTCCTGCAATTTGCATCCCATTGTCCACTAATATTTTCTGCATTCTTTAAAAAGAAATCAAATAACACTTCCTATGTTGGCTCTGGACTTAATAAAAATCAGACATGCAGCATTTGGGACTCTTAAAATAACACGTTTTAATACAAAGATGTGAGATATCTTTTGGAATCTGTGGTGGATGTTTGTTTCCTGCTGGGCTTAATTTGGGAATCTACTGCTAGCATTAAACCAAGGGGGAAAATGTTTGCTCTTTCATCTGTGTGCCACATCCCATCCAAAATGACAAACAGCTCCTTTAAATTTCTGATCTTTGTCCCTTGCTGGATGTGCATAATACATATGCCTGCATGACATATGCCATGAGCCAGCCAGAGCCTTTAAAAAAAAAAAAAAAAAAAAAAAAGAATTGCCAAGCCCTACTTATGCTTCTTGTCTTAGGCCTCATAATCATCTGCAATTTGGGAGAATGACAAGTGTCTGAATCTGTTTTGATTTAATAAAGATACAGCTTTTCTTTTTTCTGAAGAAATCTCTTTCTTACCAAGTCAAAACTCCTGATTTTATAAATAAAACACAGGTAAAAATACTTGGTGAATTATTACCTTCCCTATAGCAGGGGACCATTTCCTTTATTTTCATACTACATTTGAATACAGAAGTAAATATCTTCACACATGTCACCTTAAAATTACAAAACTTACTAAGGTCAAACTCAAATGTGAATCTCAGTCTTTAATACCTGGTCATGTAGCTCTTGTAAACTGTACCATGTAGCATGCAGAAAGACTTTCGGTTTTGTGCAAGCTTGTATGAAACTATGTGGCTTCAGACGTTCAACTGCTTGGATCACATCAAACAGCTGGGATCAGAGTTTAAAGAAAGTTTCCACTTTTTTGTTTGATGAAAGTCCATCTTTGTTTGAAAAATCATCTTGGGCCCATTGTGTTGTAATAGAGATTACACATGAAAAGCATATTTTAAAAGAATGTTATTAAATTGTAAAATGTAACATTGAACAGTTTGATGCTAGAATCAATATTGGTCCTGTAATCTCAGTTGGTACCTTGTATGTGGGCATTATGATACAGATTTTAATTATATGCTTGCATCTTTTTTTCTCTGTAGTTTCTCTGCCTCATTTACATAAACATCCCTTCTCACCTCCCTCCCCTCGAACAGAAAGCACTCTTTAAACTGACAAGCTATTTGAGGTTTTGTTTTCTCTTTATGCAGTACATGAGCAAGTTGCACTAACTGTATGCTGTTCCAGCACTGATATGAGGGCAAAATAATTATTTTTTTTCCTGCAGTTCACAGTACTTCACCATTTGAGGAGAAGAGAGATCCTGTAGAACCTAACAGTGGCTTTTTTTAGTTGCAACTGCGAGGGAAACCCTCTCAGCACAAACTTAGAGAATTTATGTATTGAAATCTAAGTTATTTTTACAATGTGTCTGCATGTGTGCAGATTTTTATTTTCTACTTGGTAGAGAGATCTGGGAAAATTCTGAGTTAAAAAACCAAAACCAACAGAAAACCTGGCACGTTCACAACTGACAGACCTTTCATTGACACGTTGCCAGTTCCTGATCCGAAGTAAGCGTGTTCTAAAGCTTCCCAAAGGAAAGGCCACCAGGATTTTACAGTGTGTATTCAATTCATTTGTTTGTGAAAACTAAAGTTTATGTTTATAGGAAAGGAAAATTTCAGCCCAAACACTTTAATCGTGCTGGAAACTGCATTTTTGTAACTAAAAATATCTGGCCCACTTGGTAATTGGGGGTGCTGTTTAGATAAAAGTATTGGTTTTGTACAAGGCTGAGAAAGTGTATTAAATCTTTTATTTTTCTTCCAAATGGCATGTTGTTAGTATGTTCAAAATAGTCTGCATGTAGTGGACAATAATCAGCTGTGCTGTCCTGGTAAGAGTATGCTGGCCACGAACATCAGCTGTGGCAGGATGGGGTAGAAGGAATGAGGCTGTGCTGTGAAACCTGGTTTGGGTTGCGCTGGGTCCTGAGCTCTCCACCCTGCTGGAAGGATTTACGGATATGCCTTGGGTCTGACCCGCCTTCTGTATTTCAGATTCCTGTGTGTGCCTTTTGTAATCACACTTCTCTCTTTTTATGGTGTTCAGTAACAGAAACAAACTAGAAGTTATTCTGAAGCAGTGTGAGAGTTCATTTCTAAAATGAGATTGTTTACTCAATGGTCTTCAAAGCTAGCCTTGTCAATAGGGAATTCAGGGTTTTTCAGAGCACTTTTCAAAGACCCTAAACTCTGGCTAACACTTGAGATCAAAAGAAGAAATGAAGGAGTATTTCTTTGGAGAAGATATTTTACTTTCTTGAGCTTTATCTGTCTTCCAAAGCCTTGGTATCAACCTTAAGCAAAGTGATGAAGCTTCAAAGGAGCAAATACAGCTCAGCCCCTGTTAGAAAGGACTGCTCCCAAGCATCTCCCCACCCAGCACTCTTAATAAAAGGTTGTTTTAGCCATAATGTACTTAAAAATCCCCTCCTTTTGCCTCCTTTCTTTTTCCCCCATACTGGGCACACGTCATTACATGACTGAGAGGTGAGAGTATGTCCCATTTGCAAGATTGTCTTTTTGCAATCTCTTTGGTAAATTTAAAGAAAATAATGGAGCAGAGGGTGTTCACTTGTAAGCACGCAAGAAACTCAGTGATGATCTTGACGCGATATTGTATTCGCCAAAACCATTTTGCTGATCTCATTTTGGTATACAATGTTCATCACAATGTGAAGTTGTGATTTCTCATGATGGTGCTAAATCTCATGCAGGCAACATTTCACTCATTTGGCAGTTGAGGTGGAAAGGTGTCATGAAAGGGCTATGCAAGAACCAGCTCTCTTTTTATCATAGCAGTAAGCTGTCACAAGGTTAAATTGTCCTGATTATGAGTTGCCATTAGTATATTAGGATCTGTATTTGATCAGCTATGTCATCACCACTATGATAATGCCTGAAAATGGTGCCAAAGTGGTACAGAGCACAATGCAAAACATGCAAACGAACTGTTTATTTACAAAAAATACAAACTAATTTATCATAAAACAAAACAAGCAAAGCCCCCATACTTTCTGTTATTGTCTTTTTGACATATTTGTTCAATAAAAGCAGTCCTTTGATTGTTTTTATAGCAAAGATAAACCAGAAGAAAAACTTCTAGACTGAAGGTAAAACTTTCAGAAATGACAAATTGATTAAAGACTTCTAGGGCCAATGTTTTATAAAAAGTTTGGCTATTGAAAGCTGCTTTACTGATTTCCAGTGAGACAAATGTTCCTGAACTTGGTTCTAAAGGAGGGTCTCAAAAGCTAAAATGTTTGGGCAATTTTGAAAATGCTGCCTTCAATCTTTATGTGCTGTAATATGGCCAAATTTTAGGCAATGGGAACAAAAGAATGTAGTCCTAGCTATGTGCATTCCTACTTCTAGTTTGGTAGGAGGCTAGGAAACATCAATCCAAAGTGTGGGGAAAGCACAAGGCTCGTATTAAATACACAAAAACAATGCAGACATCTTCACATAAAGTGGTTTTATCTTCAATTTTTTCTTTTATCTTGAGAATTATCACAGTATGTAATGTGAATTTTATATGGAATTATCATGAAATTTATCTTCAGCACCACATGTGTAGTTGAAAATGTGGGTGTCTGCATGGCTCTAGCAGTTATTTTTACTGTAGTATTTCCCACACTTAGAATGGGAAATATGCAGGCAAATTTAGCTACTGTAAATGAAAAATACTTAGTTTTTAATGAGTGCTGTCTAGAATTTTGTTCATACCTGACATTTTTGGTTTTATTGCACATTTCCTTAACCTTAAAAAAAACCAACCCACCATGAATTCTTAGCTTCGTTTTCTCTAACAGTTGTATTTTTGCCCTAGTAAGTTAATTTCTTTTCTTGTGCACTAGTAGTGTTATGACATATCTTCTCTGTTCCAGGACTTCACTGCTCATTGCTTTGATGTGTCTTATAAAAGTCCAAAGAGAGACGAGAACATACTTGACTCTGATATAATGATATATACAGCCAAATATGACCAAAATGAAACTGGCAATGGTTATGCTTCTGTATTTTACTGTGGTATTTACGTAACACTTGGGATATTGTGCTAGCATTTCAGATATTTCAGTTTCTCCTCATCACTGATATCTTTAAAATTGTTTCTGTAGACAGTGGGATAGCAAGCAGGAGATGCAACAAAGACTTTATTTAATCTATATAGCAGGGATCTCCTGGATTAGATCTCTACAGAAAAGGTGTTTGGCTTTCAGCCCTGTACTTTCTTCAAACATGCAAGTACAGTTCATGTTTATCTTTTGTCTATAATGAAATACCCGTTTCAAGTTTTACAGTTCATGTGCACAAACTGTGTGAGTAGGTCTCTGATACTTCATGGCTGGGTGTAGGTTTGGTTGCTACCCAGATTGATAGAAATAAGGGAAGAGGCCCATAGTTTAAGTATTGGCACTTGTGCAGCAGGGCAAAAAAAATAATCCTGAATTGTACAATGCCGGAGGTTACTGACTAAGCCCCACAGGAACAATGCATGCTTTGTGATATTTTATATTTTACCTATGAATTTGTCCAGCTGAAAACTGATTTATGAGTTATACAAATTTTCACAAAGTCCCATAGATTTGAATAAAATCACTGATAACTTACATAAATGTGTAACTTATTTCTTTCCCACTCACCCCAAATACAAAGATAGTGCATCTTAAATGGTTGAGGAAGGATATGCAACTTCTACTGTGGCGTGCTAAAGGAGAAAAGGGTGGGAATCAGAAATGACTCTGCTTATCTAGGATAATTGAGTGCAATCCTCTTAACTTGATTCAGCTGCTGCCATTCTTTTCTGTGCTCTTATATTGGCTTTCAAGCAGTAGGAAAAAAATATGTTCAACAAAACATTGCTATTCATTAATAACTGTATCCTTTTGCTTTTGGCATCTTTTTGTCCATTTGTCATGCTAAATATAATTTGCATGAAAATTTTGGAGAAATACAAATTCATGGCCAAATTTGTGATAGTCCACGCTAAAAATTCAGATGCTTTGGGTAGCATGTGCTACTAGAAGTAGCAGTGCCTATGCTGGGTTTGGTATATACTTTCTAGGATGTGATGTTGGAGAACAAATAGAAGTCATCTTGAGATGTGCAGAATTACTGTTGTGAGCACAGAAATCGAATCTGTAGATTTTTGGGCAACTTTTAACCCTGTGCATTGTTTGTCTGGTGCTTCTTAAGCCTGTGCTTTGAAAATACAGAGGTTGCATATTTTGACTGAATATTTTACAAGTTTCTGCTTAAATATAGTTTAATGGATGTTTGGTTTTCATTGCCTTAAGTTTACCTTGTCTTGATTTCCAAAGCATCATTCATTCTTTGTGCTCTTTTTGCCTTTTCAATGGAAAAATAGGTTAAAAAAAACAGAGATAAGGTTGATTGCTGCAAAAGAACAAATTTAAAAACTAATGAAAAAGTTGATTTTTTGACCTACCTGTGTAAAAGGTATTTTTAAAAGTACCGTGTAAATATAAAGTGAGTGAATCTGGCTGCCACATATTTTTCAATGGATATGAGAGAGACTTTAGGTTCAGTGTCATTAAAGAGTTCCCTTAAATGGTGATGTGGTTTGGAATGGGTGTTTATAAATATGCAGATGTACTTAAGCCAAATAACCGTTAAGCATTTGCATGTTAATGAAGTGTTACTGCACTAAGCAGTGGATAGCCAGCCGGAACCGTAGAGATAGGATTTATCCTGAACATCTCAAGGAAACTGCCATGCAATGCAAACAGAAGGCACGGCTCCTATTGACTGGCAGGGATGTTCTCTACTATTGACACTTATTTTCTCGTATTCTATCAGATGGACAGTAAAACGAAGTTCCTGCTGTCTCAGACCCTTCTGTTTTTTTCACCAGAATAAATCAATTTTGAGGACAGAAATGAATACCCTTCTTTTTCAGATAGACAGCAGAATTCATAAGGGAATAATTACAAGTCTAATTCAGCTCTTTTAATGACATCAGCCAAACCATTCTTGGATTCAAAGTCCCGGATGAGTTCCTAAGCTTTTTAACTCTAAGCTTCTAGGCTGGAATAGTATGACTTTTAAATTTTGTTTTCATTGGAACATCAAAGAAATTACTGCAGTAGTAATTAACTGTGTGTATTTCTGTTTGCGTAGCCTGCTGAAAGAAATTTGTGTATTTAATAGCATCCATTTTCTGGGTGAGATAAGGAAGGGAAAGAAGGCTAGTGTGTTGGGCCTATAGGAGGAATCATCTGCAGGGTTGACAAAAGCTTCTCTAAGTTCGTCATTCATGTATGTATTCTCCAGAAGACTTTTCTATGAGATCTAATCTGAAAATTCTGACATGAACTTTCCTAATGGGCTGGATTCCAGTTAGATTACTTCGTGTCACTATTTTTTTTTATCTCATGCAGATTTTAAGCACATGAAGTTGGTTGGGGTTTTTTTATTATTTTGTACAAAAATTAAAAATATATTGTTGGGAATGTGGAGGGAATAGCATGTTTCTACATTGTTTTCTTTTTGGTAATGTAATAGCATCCATAGCTTCCCTTTGTGTAGCCATACAATGAAGGAATGCTGGTGCCCTGTTTGTATGATTAAAAGCTGCACTCCTGCGGTCAGGGCAGGCCAGCCATCCCTTTTACCTGTTCTTCACTATCAAATAGATAATATGTAAAAGGTAAATATAGCAAGCATCCATGACCAATTTAGTTCTTGCCTTAATCCATTATCTGTATTGAGTCTGCAAGTTTTGAACAGTCTGCTTTTTAAGTTATTT
The DNA here is from genome assembly GCF_011004875.1 of Balearica regulorum gibbericeps. Lineage (NCBI taxonomy): Eukaryota > Metazoa > Chordata > Aves > Gruiformes > Gruidae > Balearica > Balearica regulorum. The sequence goes on from NC_046185.1 coordinate 102,084,389, forward strand.
GTCTAACAGAAACATTGGTTTCATCCTTGAAAAGTCCCAGTTAATAAGGACTGCAAGTGACAGATGTGTTTTTAAAATTATATCTGGGAAAGACAAGGAGAGGAAATGGATGTTGAATGTAAGAAGTGGATGTCATGTGCTCTGAGTGGAACGTACCTATCTTTCACTTCAGACAAATGCACGTGAGGAAAACCTGCAGGAGTCTGAAGCACAGAAGACTGAAATGCTCAGGTCTGGCACAGCTCCTCCAGGCTGAAGTTACAGCAGACGGGTTCATTGCAACAAAAGATGCAGTTGCAGGACATGTAGATATATTTAATTTAGGAGGCACAGGTTTTCATAGCCATACAGATGCATCAACATGGGTTTTGGTGGTGCTGGTAAGCTGGGTGTGCAGGCTTTCCAGGAACCTTGGGCTGTAAGGAAGGCTGCTGTGCCAGATATCTGCCATGTGCGTAGCTGGAATCAAGCTAGTATTAACAACATGCCATTATTTGCTTGATTATTTAATTGCTAATCCAGGCTGAGCTGTGAATGTTACAAAGTATTTCTACACCTTAAGGTACCATCTACACCTGATTGTTTGCAACACAGGTGCTTTTGAAGGGGTGACCTGACAGAAGGGAACTAAGTGGATGCTGAATTCTCACTATGAGAAGGGATAACCAGTGCAATGACAGAATCTGGGCTTGATAGCCTGCTGTTGCCCTGGAAATTTAAGGCAAAGGAGAATGGCATGATAAATCAGGGGGTCACTAGTCCAGCTTTCTGCTTGAGGCAGGGACAGCTGTGGGATCAGGCCAGTTTGCTCAGGGCTTTATCCAGTTGGGTCTTGAACACCTGCAAGATTTGATGGCACCATATCTCTGGGCCCATGTTACACTTCTGCTCTCATGGGGAAATACTTTCTCCATATAGCTGGTCTGAAAGCCTCTCCTTTCAACTTATACTCATTGTCTCTTACCCTCCTACTGTGCACCACTATGAAAAGCCTGGCTCATAACTACCCTGTAGGCACCGGGGGCTGCTGTTACAGCCCTGAAGCTATCTCCTCTCCAAGAACCAACAAGCCTTGGTTCCTCAACCTCTCTTCACAGGGCAAGTGCTCCAGCTCCTGACCATCTTGGTGGCCCTCTGTTAACTTGCTCCTGTTAATCAATGTCTGTCTTGCACTGGGGGGCCCAAAACAGTGTGTGATCTAATAAGTAGAAGGGGGGGGATAATTGCTGCCTTTGAGCCCCTGTCTGTGCTCCTGCTTATACAGTCCAGGAAGCTGCGGCCATCTCTGCTGGAAGAGGACACTGTTGCCTCATGCTCAGCTTACTGATCACCAGGATCCCTGGGGCCTTTTCCACACAGCTGGTCCCCAGCCAGTTTGTCTCCAGCCTGTATCACTGCAAGGGCTCCCTCTGAGCCCAGTCATCCGCCCCATGGTTTACTGATCAGGATGTCCACCCATTCAAACCATAATGTCCCAACTCGGATGCAAGCATATTGTGGGAGACAAGTGTTGAAAGCCTTGCTGAAATTGATGTAAATGATGTCTGCTGCTCTGCCTTTGTCCTCAGATTCAGTCATTTCATCACAGAGGGTAGTCAGGTTGGTCAGACATGATTTACCCTTGGTCAGTCCATGCTGACTGTTCCCAGCCAGCTTCTCCATGTGCTCAGAGATGTGCTTCAAGAGGATCCTTCGTGTGCTTCCCAAAAGGTGAAGTGAGGTTGACTAGCTGGCAACTCGCTGTTGCCCTTTTGGCCTTTTCTGGAGGTGAGTGCAATGCTTGCCTTTCTCCCGATGTGACATATGTCTGCTGGTCTCTCTGACTTTTCAAAGACAAGAGAGAGTGGGCACGCTACGACAGCAACCAGTTCTCTCGGCACCTATCTCTGATATCCTCACAGCAGCTGAGTTGCTGCTGTGCCAAAATGATGACTGCTGCTGCTACGCTGACGTAGAGCACATCTGAACCTCTTGTTTGCGTGCTATCAGAAAATGTCCTTGGTTTCCTCTTAGTTTCCTTTTTCTTGCTCTACTGTAGGGGAAGGGAATCCCTGTGCCGATCACATACTAAGATGGTACTTCTTTGTCTGGTTTGCTTGGGAAATAGGATGGAGGAGTCGTGTAAAGCAGCTGCCGCATGCTGAGGAGAGAGACCCTTTATATTTTGCTGAGGACGAAAAATATTAGAGGAATGTGTGTCCCCTTCTAGTTCTTTTTTTAATGTAAAGGTATTGTTTGTTAATTAAAAAAAGTCGTAGATCTCTGCCTGCTTGTTGAAGACAGCGTGCCCGTATGCTGGCTCTGGGTCGGGAGCCAGGCTCCAGGGGGAGCAGGCTGTGCTTGCCTGCTGGCTGCCGGCGGCCTCTCTGATCCCGTTTCTGCAGGAACAAGTGTTGAATCAGCAAATGGGATGTATGTGAGAATAATAACACACAAATATTGATTTACTGGATACCCGAGCTACTTCTGTGGTTGCAAGCTGCCTGCCTTCAGCTGCATGCCTTACGGTGCACCCAAGGCATAGTTCTCCTGCTCTGCTTTCTTATGCTTATTGTTTGCAGAGGACTGGGTGCTTTGATGCACAGCACGTGAGAGAGTGCACCCATGGAGTGCTACTGTGGAAGATGCTGGTCAACCAGAGCTTAGTCCATCCCATTCCTTCCACTACTGCTAGCACCATGACTGCATGTTGCATTTGTTAACTCGTTGCAACCTCAGGACAAGGACTGCTGTTGTGTTTGGCATCTCCCAGGGGGACAAGGAGGAGAAAGCAGAAGGCTGCTACAGAACTGGGGAGGGTGTGACTTTGTAATTTTCTTCCCCCTATTCCTTTCTTTTTCCCTCTCTTAAAAAAATAATCCTACCCCTTCATAAATAATGCTGCACAAAAGGTTGAATTCAGCCTGTCTCAGTTTGGGCAAAAGGAACCCCGCTATGACAACAAAACTGTGTTCTGTGTAATTTTACATGTCAGACTGAAAAATCTGCTGAACAGAGATCATTTTCTAGCATAAGTCCAGGCCTACAATTAAGAGTGGTATTTGTGCTTAAAACTCCTGACTTTATTGTCCCACGAATGTGGATTTAACTCTTATTAATATCTAGATAACACCAGAATTGTTGGGTTTGATATTACTATATAAGATGCTAAGCAACAACCAGATTCACTTTTTCACTAGATGGACTTTTTTTTTAAACCTAGGCAGCTTTTTGTTTTATGTATCACTAGATACTTTTGCATTTTGTCTTTTAATTAAATTATGAATTGAAAGAAATTGAACTTTCCAGGGGAAAGGGTTAAAACAGAGTTTGCACCTGAGGAAGGAAACTTAGTGTTATGCCTATCAAGCAGCAATAGGATGAAGATCCCAGAGTGCCTGACAGTGATGTATTCTGTTGCCCTCACCATCCCATTTGGAAGACTTTCCAGGGCTCAGTGAGCTCCCCAGAGCTATGTTTGTTTGCATAGTCATTCCTTCTACCCTTCTTTCCCTTTTCTTTTTTATTTGTATCTTATTAAATACTCTCTGGATCCTAAGGCTGTTAAATACAGCTCGTTAAACTATGAGCATATGCCAGAGAAGCTTTTGGCTGCTTCAGTTTGGCCAACTTCAAATTTCCCCCTTTGTCCAAACCTGCAGTTGGCTATTGATGTAGTGTGGGAAAGCCTTGACAATGCGTCCTCTCCTTGTGAGCACACCACAGGAACAGCAAGTGTCACAGAGACCTTTGGGCTGTTTCCGCAAGCTGGAAGAGTTACTTCTGCAGGCTGGTATCCCTCTATGGCTTGGTACCTTCTTGTGTTGCCCTCCAGCTTCTGTAACGCTTTTATTGCAGTGTGCTACTGAAATTACTCTTGCTGACAGAACTTGTTGTCCATGACTTTTTTTTTTTTTTTAAGATTCCTGGGTGCTACCAAAACAGATGTCAGACACTTGCTGTACTGAAAATCTCATTGCAAATAACAGACATCTTGTCTCTTGGAGGAGTTTTTCTGTTTAAAAAAATAAATGTGGTGTCCCATATAAACTTTTCTAGAAAATTAAGTTCTGACTTATTTCTACATTTACCAACTCAAATCTTCTTCAGAGCAGTGGTAATGGCCAGAACGTAATTTCTGTAGTTGGAGCATATTGCCATTGCAAGCAGAGAAGAACATCTTGGTTTTAATTTGTGTATTTTGGGGGAAAAAAAAAAAAATCTTGCCTTGACTCTTACTACTTGTTGTCAATTACAATCATGTCCCCATACCAAATGGTGATGGCTTCATTTGTCTGCTTTAATTAAAAACCTGCTGTGTGTCAAAACTAAAGGAATCCTTTTTCCCCTCAGCATGCTGATACTTCTTGGCAATTGTGAGCAGGACATAAACTCATTAAAAGCCCTGAATTAGTTCTTAACCAATGTTTATACAATAGCTCAATACAAATTATGTTGACACAATAGCATAATGCAAAACTGTGCTATTTTCATTTCAACAAATTTGTATATGCTGTGAAACCACAGGATTTGTGGGAGGAGGAGGATGTCTTGTTCACTGGCCATTGGTTGTTGAGGTACAGAAACCTCAGGGTCAGATTGGCTTCATTTGTCATCAGATTGGGCTGCTGAATGTTTTTCAAGGAACGCTTTTCTCAGATTCACGCTTGCCTAAGGGTGGCCTCCTGCACCAGAAGCACCTTACTCTTGTGAGCCATCCCTTCACGCTCAGCGTGCTGGTGCGCAAACACATCTGCAGACCATGAGCACAGTGTGCCACACCTGATCGGCAATGGCTGGCAAACAAGCTCAAGTCAGCTCTAATTTGTAAAAAGCTTACCAAGCTAGGATGAGGCTCCTGAGGAGATGAGTTGCCTCTTTCTTACCAACTGAAATGATTAGATACACCAAGGGCCGCTGTGCTGGACTGACTGAATGTGCTGATGGCCTGGCACCCTTTGCAGACTCCAGACATATTTAGTACATAGGGCATGTCTTCATACTACTTTGCTCATCCTGAGCCTCCTGGAAGCCATATGTCTCTGACTCACGGGGCTTCGAGCCCGGGCTAATCAGCTATGTTGACAAGCAGGGTATATTTTATTGGGCTTAATGCCACCTTAATGTGGTCGTACAGTTTCCAGAATACTCTGTGTGGATAGGCCCATAATCAGAGGAGCTTAAAGCGACACTGAATTTGTCTCTGGCTCAGACTGTGTGACCTTTTAAAGAGACCGTGAAGCAATTTCTCTTCCTTTCTCCTCTGTGCCCCAAAGGCCAGTCCAGGACAAGGAGGTTTTGAAGGGACACAAGAAAAGTAGAGCCAAAGTAAGCACCAGGAAGGAAACAGGAGAGGAAGAAACGGAAATAGCAATGGAAATCTGTCAGGTACAGAGAAGGCCCTTTTTGACGTACTCAATTTCTTATAACAGCATACATACATTTAGGTACAACAGTAAAAAGAGCCTTTCTGACCCCAAGAGATGTTACGTTTGCATTGGCAGTATGCTCCTGATGGGAAGATTATATTCTGCATTTGAGCTATGGCAATCTGGTATTGTTTTCTAGGAATCATAATTTTAACAAAGGTGTTTTTTAAACTCTGAAACTGCCTGTTCTCACCTAGGTTCATGTATTAAAAAAGGAAAAAGGCAGTGTGAACATGCTGCAGGTGTGCTACAGGGTTGCCTGGATGACTAACCCTCCCTATTTGGCTGGCTACTTTCTGAGACCATATTGAACACATGCTCTGGTGCTGTTCGAAGGCCCAGTGAGAGGCAGGAGCTGACTGAAAGGTCTCAGTTATGCTGAAGTGGGTGGCCAAAGTGCTGGAATTGAACAGCTGCTATAAACCTGCTGAACTTTGTTGTTCATAAATTTTTTTGCATGCCATCTGGAACAAGAATGGTGCCACAGTTTACAAAAGATGTAACTGAAGTTCACATTGAGCAGTAAGTGTGAAATATTAAGTGATTATCAGATTTTAAAGGCTTCTCTGAGTGGCTTAAAGACAGATTCTTATGTAAGAGAGGTTTTAATTGAAACACGTTGCCAGCTTTTCTTTTCTTGCAATGTGTTTATCTAAGTTACATTTGGGTGTCTCATTAAGTTCTTAACAATACCCGAGAATCAGGCTCTGACAGAGCCTAGGACAAAACATCTGTTAGATACGAGGTTCATTTGCTTCATGGCCAGGAGGTGATACTGCTGTCCCTAACAAAGTATTCCTCAGAAAACCTTCCCCATGTGCTTGGGTGATGTCAGATGTGACTGACCAACAGATTATTTATGTTTCAGATGGAATAAAGCTACTTAATACATGAGCCTGTTTCCCAAATCTTGCCGAGGTAACCCAGGGACTCCTGTTGGGACAAGGGTGCAAGGACCATGCAACATGGCCAGACTGTAATCTTCTGGCTGCCTCCTCCTAGCTTGGCTTGCTCCATCTTTTATGGACTTTTCCCTTCGTAGCAGCATGGTGTCCATAGGTGCCACTGCAGCTGAACAAGTAAGGGCTGGATGAGGATACCTGGCCATTTTTGGGAAACTTGGAGAAGTGTGTCTCCCGCATAAAGCCATAATTTTGCTGTCTCCAATGATGGCCTCACGTGGATCCATGAGGCTGGGAATCTCAACTTGCACACTCCTTGTGTGATGAGTATGAGTGGGATTTTTGTCTCTTTTCTTAACAAATTCCTATTGAAAAGGCACAGGTGAATGTGCTGTGATGGTGACTCGACTTTTATTCTGTGAGCAAGTGGGGATGTAACTGAAATGGCTCAACATGTGGGTGCTCAATGTGGGCTGGTTGGGCATTTGATGGGAAATGTCACAGAAGAGAGACTGTAACCCACAAACCTTTGCTGTTTCTGTGTTTTGTGCATGGACCTGCTGGTGTGCTGACATACACCTTTTTAGTGATGTGTATTGCAGCTTAAGCACTTTCTGGAAAGCTGGTAGCAAAGGCGGGGGAATTGAAAGGCTCAGATATTTTGTCAGGTGTAAAGAATGGATTTGACAAATGGAGCAGATACTAATAACAAAAATAATACAATAAGCTGTTGCATAGTTGTCGTAGTTGTGTACCTTTCTCTTCTGTTGAACTAGGGGAAAGCTTATGTGCATGATAACGTGAAGCAGGTGGCTATCACTGGAAAGAGGCAATAAAGAAGGCTTTCTGGTCAATTGTTTTATAATGCTGAACAGGCAGTTCTCTGATACGACTCTCCACCTCATTTGTTGGCATTATGTACAAGGAATTAAATATAGCTTGCCTTGTGTTGTGCTGGCTGCTTAAAATGCAGTCTCAAAATATGATGCAGTTGCTTGAATTAATGGTATTTGAGTGTATGACAACTTCAATATGTTATTATTTCAGCTTCAGCATATTAACAGCCTGTGAAAGGGTTGCCTAAGTATTATAGCTACTTTTCAGACTTGAGTTTGTGCTTTCCGCTGAAAACTCAGATTTATGTGCAGGGATTTTTGTTCTGCGTGAGATGCCAAGGGAGAAGATGAGGCCCATTAAAACCAATGAAACCTGGGTTTCCGAGAACAGTTGCTGATTGCCACGTGAGTTCTGACTGCTACTTTTCCCCCTCACTTGGGGACCTGCAAAACAGGGGCGCGTGTGTGTGTGCTTTCTATCCTCCTTGGCTATCTGTCTCCCCCATACAGGTGTAATTCTCAAGCGTCTAATGCTGTGGAGCTCATTCTGCGGCCTACTGCTCCATCAGGGCACTAAATAGGTCTCCCTTGCATATACCCAGCTGCATATTTTCACAAAATCTGTAGGAACTTACTAGCTTTGAGACTCTTAGTCCTTTGTCAAATGTGTCTGAATTTAGTCAACGGGTTAAAAAATTGCTGGGAACATGGGCAGGCAGACTACCTGTGTACATGCATGCACACAGGTAATGAGCTCATAGGCTTTGGATGTGTAGGAACACATGTATTGAGTAATGCATGTGCTTTTTTTCTTTGTACACCTGATAAAATTCCACCAGGTCTGAAAATTAAATCCCACTTTAAGAAATTACTGATTTGCCTTTGGGTTTTTTCCAGGCATGTTATTTGTTTATTTTGTTTCTCTCTAATCCATCCTTATAAGTGGTATAAGAGAAATGCTGACGCACTCTTACCTCTGCCATCACCAGTGAGTGGGTGCTACTCTAAAAGTACCTAAAGATTTTAATGAATTTTGTGGCTGAAAGTTGGACACTGAAGCTGATTTGAAAGCATTCACCAGTAAAAAAAGGATAGGCCTTTATTGATAGCTAGTCAAAATTGAAGACTTAGCTGTAATTATTTACAAATCAATTAATGGACCTTTCCTCTAACACCCTATCAGTCAAAGACTGGCTACGAGCAGAGGAGAGCATTGATAAGAATACACCATGAAACAAAATCAATTGTCTTTTGTCATTCTGACAGAAGTGAGCTGTACACGTGGATGAACCCAGAATGCAATAGGAAAATGTCCACAGGCTGGAAGATAACCCAATTTTGTAAAATCAAGGTTGTCATAAGATTCTTTCATAATTGATGGCAAGATTAGAACTTATCTAGCATCCCGGTGGTAAGAATCAAAATAGCTTCTGGTGCAATGTTGCAACTCTTTAAAGCTAGATTAGTTTCCTCAGCCTTGGAATCTGTCCTAATGTCAGCTAATTTAAAGAAGCTACATATGTAGTATGTACTTTGAGGTCATAATTTTATGATTGAGGTCCTATGTTTATGATCGTGGCTGGCACTTGCATTGTTAGCTGTTATGCAGTTCTTAGAAAGTATTGCTTCAAGTGTGTTTCTGATGCCGTCTTATCTTTTTGAAAGAAGTCTTTTGAATGATGTGTTCTTGTGTACAAAATCTTTAGTTCAGATTTGTTTGTCTGAATGTGAAGTTGTGATGATATTCAGGTTGTAATCCTGGCTATAGTATGACCCTGCAATATGACAATAGAAAAAAAAAATCTTAATATTTTCTCAAAATGACTTTTGGAAAAAGTCTGAAATGTTTATGTAATGATCAGTAGAGTCCGAAGATACTACTGGGGTAAGTTATTTAAATGACAAGATTTAAGATTACCAGTTTTAGCAAATATTAGTTCTTCGTGTGATTGCACAATGTGAAATTCTCAGGAAATGTTCAGAACTGTACCTAGGTTTTTTCTCTTTGCATTCAAATTGGTAACAGCAGTGTTCTGATTTCTGCTTCCAGCTGGGCAGTACATATTTCACAGCCTTACGATTAGCATAACTTCATTCCAGTCGAGCATTCCTCATCAGCTTGCACCAGCTTCAGCTCCCCAAACCGGGCCTTCCCTAAACTGCTTTTGGGAAATCCCGGTGAGAGAGACCACTATGCACATGCTCCCCCTTCTCTCCCTCCCCCGACATGTTTTGGTGATCCTAGCTGTAACGTACATTTCTGCAGGTAATTTTGTAAATCATCCAAGGAGCGTAGCAGTTGCTCTGTTTGTCTATTCGATTCATTTTTCAGCCTAAGATAACTCTAAAGATTGTATCTCCTCTGAGATTTAGTGCAATAGCTCTTCCTCACCAAACAGTACAAATAGGCACTTGTGAGTACAAGAGCACGAATACCTGAGAATTATTTAAATAAGCAGCAGGCCAAAGCTAACAGCAAAACCCAAACAAAAAATATTAATCAAAATGAGGATTACCAGTAACGTTTTGTGACCGAGACCAAAGGTCAGCACAACAACCTTTCAGTAATGTGTCGTGCAGTCATGCAAAAGACCTGGTTTCTGTTCCCAGGCTTGGTCTGAACAAACTCGTGTGGTTTGCTTAACCTCCGCAGGGAGAAAGCTTTGCATTGCTCATTGATTTCAAGGGTGACTGTATGGATGGAAGTATGTGCCCTTCTGTCAGATGTTTGGGTCCTGAAATGGGATGATTCTTGAGAGAGCAAGTTTCTAGGGACTTTCAGATGGCTAGAAGTACGTGATGAATGTTAGAAAGAAAGATACGGAGTGCTAGCTTTTAAAACATTTTAACATTGTAAACCCATGAGAAGGTAAAAGTGGATGTAGTGAGTCTGATGACTCCATGCTGGGATTCCAATACGGGAATTCCTAAAGAAGCTTTTTGTACTCCAAGGTGCTCTGTCAGTACCTATAGAGGTGCTTAAGTTTTTGAGCTACTAAAAAGAAAAGAATTTTCAGTGCAAAACTAAATATATTAAAAGAATAAAAGTTAGGGGAGATGTGGTTGCCCTGGTAACCATAACTCTGATATTAATTAGTATGTCAGTTGGTTTTAGCTGCTGACCTCTTAATGTTTCCCTCTACTTATTTGCAGTAATATTTTTTAAATTCTGTATTCTTTGTTTCTCCTTTAGTTCACATTTGTTTATCTTTGGTAGCTTTGTCCCTACCCTCACTGAGTTGTTCAAAGACAAACTTTTTCTCTTCTTTTCCCCATAAGCCCCTCTCTCCTCAAGTGGGGCAGATGAAGAAGTGCAGAACTGAAGTCAACATCCTAGCATCTTCCCTGGAATAAATTCTTTCTAAGAAAATCATTGTCGTCGGCAAGAAACAGAACTCTTCATTTAAACGTGTGATGCTTCTCATTTATCAAAATGACATGATGATGTGACAATGATGTAGACAAGTAGTAACAAGAGAAAAATAAAATAACTGTTGTTTTCAGCTCATTTGACACAAACTCTTTTTAAATATCAAAAGAACTTTCCATATGTTTTCTGACGTATATCATAACCTTGGCATTGGTTCAGGAGCACGTTGACATTAGTTGAGATTGTGAGATGCTTTCTGTTCTTTCTCCTTCTGATTTGGCTCATGGTCATGGACTGACTCACCCTTTTAAAGCTTTTTACAATATGTTTTCCAGGCAAGAACCAATTTTCTTCTGGGAAAATTTGACTTTGGGTGAAAACAAGGTGACTAGAGGAAAAGGAGGTGAAAGTACAAAGTTAGCTTCAAATCACTGCCTGTCACCATCTTGAACTATTTTTTTGCTTACCTTTGGGAGAGGCGCATTTGGAAATAGCACAGCAGCAGTAATCAGCAGTGACTATCTTGTATGGTAGAGTTTTCCTTGGAGGTATACATGTTCTAAGTGATTTACTTCTTGCAGCTTAAAATCATGTTATTCTTCAAATATTTAGTCCTCTTATGCCTGTTGCTCTGGAAATATTGTGGAAAAAACCTTGTGTGTCTGCAAAATAGTTCTTTTGAAGTATGTTTTCAAGTCTTTCTGCTTAGATACTATTCTTCTGTTTTCTGGTGATTTCTAAACCACAAAACACAGTGAAGGTTCCTCTTACTGGCCAATTTAGGTATTAGATGTAGCTGTTATTTCTGAAATCCAAACCTAAAATCCTAAGTCAGTGAAGAAAGGCTGGTGTCACAAGTTTTAACCGAGGTTAAAATAGCTCCAAAATGAATGCTATAAATACTTAAGAACGAATCCCAGTAAAGCAATTCCAAAGTACTAAAAGGCAGGCCCCTGAATGTATATGTATGGAATAGAGTGCTATTTAAGGAAGTGCAACAGCCTGCCTTCTTCTGAAGCAAATCTTGTTTACTGATGATTTTATTTAAACTTTTCTGATTTAGATCTGTTTTGTGATTAAGATCTTCTATTCACACTGCCCTAATACAGAATCATAGGACCATAGTACAGCTCAGGTTGGAATTTACATTGAAAGATCGTCTGGTCCAACCTTCCATGGGAAAGGGAGCCTAGATGAGCTTATTTAGCACCCTTGATCTACTTGCATCTTGAAAACCTCCAGCAATGGGGACTCTACTGTGTCCCTGGGGAGGTTGTGCCAGTGAATGATTGTTTTTACGGTAAAAAACTTATTTCTTACGTCTAGGACCAATGCACTGTTTGATAGCGAATTTGAACTCCTGTTTTGATGAGATTACATGAGCTTTGTGTGTATGAGATGGAGGAATTCCAGTGGAAGTAGGCAGATGCATTTGAGCAAAGTTTTGTTAAGGAGATTTTATTCTTTTTTAGGGTGGAAAAAAAATCTGAAGATCAATTCCAAGTCTAGCTTTGTTGTTTCAGAAGTAGTTACACTGAGATAATTTTGCCTTGGCTTTGCTCTTTGTGAAATTAATTCTTAAGCTATCGACCCAAAACATTGTATAGTTAGTTATTAAAAGTATGAGTGTATGGGGCACATTTATATCTACTTCAGATCTGTATCCTTCTGATGCATCAAGCTAAGCAGTCTAATAATATCACAGCACATCATGACAACATGAAACCCAGTTGACCAGATGGTTTTCTGTGGCTCCAAGAAGTACATTTGGCATCTGCAAGAGCACAGTCTTTTTTGTATCATAATTTTCCTAGGCATTTCCCCAAAATTACTAAGAGAGTAAAACTTCCAAACAAACTCTAAAAAGCTTCTCTGCCACTAACCATCTTACTCCATATTTGAGCACCTTATTAAAATATTTTGGTATCCAAATTTGTGGATGAAGTCAACATTTTTACATTTCTGTATATTTCTGATGCAGAGGATACTGGCAATCCAGACACAGCTATTGATCAGTTTAATTTGCTGTTCATGCGGTAGGCCACCCTTTGACAGATGGTTTTGCGTTTTTAGATCTGTGCTCGCTCAAACCCCTTGATTTGTCAAAAACATTAAGCATTTTTATAAATAATGGTATTTCACATGGAACACCCTGGAGACCCAGCATCTTGCTTTAACAGCCCAAGGAAGAAATATTGCTGGCAGCAGATCAGGAAATTGAAATATAAACTTGCATCTTAAATTGCATACAAGTGCAAACTGGTATTAGATGATGTAACACGTTAGCTTTTCTAGTAAATGAAGTAAGGAGAAAAAATGTTAACTATTATATGGCTAAAAAAAGTGACGCACGTGATTAAGAATAGCTAGTCTTTTATTAAATGTCTTTGAAATGGTGTTATGTTTAACATCTCAATATTCACTTAAAAGCATAGTCTAGCATAAGGATGGCTTCTACACAAAGGAAACCAACTTTTTTTTTTCTCCAATAAAATTCCCTAATTGTGTGTGTATTCTATACAACGTTGCTATTAGTGACAGAAAAATTGTTTTGCTTTATCTGAAACCCATGTGGACAATGTTAGCTCTAAATCTTAACTCCATCTTGACTGCTGAGCCCTGCTCAGTAAGAGGGACACTAATACATATGTGGGAGATGGAAACACAGCACAAGTTTCTGAAAAAAGAACAAAAATACTGTGGGAGGGGAAAAAAAAAAAAAAGTGAAGACAGAGATTATGGAAAAGGTGCATGAAGGAATAAAAGGAAGGGCAAAAATAAATTTAAAAGTTCTGATAACGTATGCTGTAGGTTGCACTACCTCTGTCATTCTGGGTAAGAACGTTTCTATCGCTTATATATGGGGTAATAGGCAATTCTATGAACTCTGATATTTCAAAAAGTTGAATCAAATGAAGAAATGTAGAACAGATATTAATCTTTATGTTCAGGAGAGTGGTACAGGCTTAAAACAGAGCTTAAAGATTACAGATCCTCAAACTTGCTGAGATGTATACAAATGTCACTTCACAGAGTTTGTATAGCAATCCCAGTTGTCAGTATTACAGGTTTAATTATTGTTGACTTAAACTTTAGGGAGCAACCTCATCAAGGAAGGGCAGTGTGCGTTTACTGTCACTCCTTGTAGCCTTGCATGAGGGTAAGGATGCTGGCAGACCTCTGTGTGGTTAGTGCAACGGCGGTATTTGTTGTGTAGGATTATTCTGTGTTGTTGCACTGTCAAAATATAAGGTGGCAAACGTGACACAGTTTCCCTACAGCTGTGTAATATGTTTTTACCCCACAGGACAAATATGAACGGGAGGAAAGACATGAATGTTAAAATAACAGAAGGTAAGGAGCCAGCCCAGCTCTCAAGCCTGTAACTGTGGCTGTGGGTATACAAACAAATTACCATGGGGTGAGTTCATTGTAAATTCATAGCGTTGGTTACTGCCTTAGTACATGCTTTTGACCTGTGGTTAATGCGAAGTAGTGTGAGGTAGTTCTTGTGCACCAGAAATGGGTATCTGGCCAATTCCCAAGAGTACCTGCTGGCCTGTGAGTTCACATGCTGCTCTACCTCATGCATGTGCTCTTATCGTGGCAGCTAGCGTAATGAACATGGCAGCCTAACATGTTGCATGAGTCAAATGAACAGATATGTTTCAAATTATGTTTAACCTGATAAAGACATAGTTCTGTCGAGACTGCACCATTTTGTTTTATTTTTTTTTTTTTAATTGGGAATCAACACTTAATTTCAAATGCAGAATAGACAATAAGGTTGGTATATACTTGGCTGTCAAAAACTGGTTAAGCTGGCTTTGGTCTAGCTTTTATTTTTTGCCCAGAAGTAACTTTGTAGACAGAAATTAAAGCATGCAAATATCTGCTTGATCTGAGGCTGCAGTAGGCAATTAAGTATCTTCTCTGGAAAAACTTTATCTGTATTTCCTTGAGGAGAGGAATAAAAGGAGAGAGGGGTTTAGAAAGCAAGCAGTTAATGTTTTAGATTATACTATGACATTATGCCAGTGCAAGCAGTTGTATGATCAATCCCTGCGTTTGGAAAATGGATTCACGTTGGTAGCTGGACCCGCACAAGGGGCACGATCAGAAGATCTCTTGTTTCATCCCTGGATAGGTAGATAATGATGCCTCATGACTTTCAGGGTTTTCTGTCCTTTCTGACAGTTTACCCAGGGATTCCTAGGGAAGAGTAAAGATATCACTGCTAGTGTGATCTAGTTACCTACAGCGAATGAAAAGGTCTTAAATGCAATTGCTGTAAGTTTTTGACAAATGTCATTATTTAAATATAAAGGCACGAAGGAATAAATTTTCAAAGCATTGCCTGGAGGATTGGGTGTATTTTTTTTTCTTTGTAGTGAGAGGAGTAGTACATTTTAGACTTTGTCCTGCATTTGAAAGAGCTCAGTAGATGAGATCTGAGGGCCTGTGAGTTTAGGAAACTTTGCTTTAGGAGGTCCAGATTGAACCTTAAAAGCTGTGTATAGCCCTCAAAGCCTGGCCTGCGTATTCACTTTCCTTGTCATTTCAAGGTGAGGAGAACATTGTTTGCTCACAGGCTTTTCATTAATGTTGAAGGGAAATCACAAGAACAATCAGCTCTCATGATGGTTTGAATTTCTTTTTGTAACAATTCATGTGAATAGGTCTGCATATGCAAGCTAGACATAGCTTTAGGGCTGCTGTTAAATTGCCAGTGTATATGCCAGTTGCATTAAAATCAGACAGGTCTGGCTTTAGTGCAGCACTTTTATTTGTAGGGCTAATACTTAGAAATGCCACTTTTTCTGCAAGTAAGGCCTAGATGCCGAATGGATGGACTGAGTTCAGATTTGGGGTGAGGGGAGTTGTGGAAGCTGTGGAAAACCTATCCTCTTTATTTCTTAGGTTTTCACCTCAGGATTGCTCATAAATTATTATGCAAACAACTAAGCAATGTCTTTTAGCCAGCTGTGTTAGCCATTCTCTTTGAAGCAGGTGTGCCACAAAAGTCTGTCAGCACTTTCAGACATCAGCGAGCTCCCTTGGTGTGCCTTTGATGAGGAGTGATGCTTGCTTCTCCTCGCTTCACTCTGTTTAAAGCAGAGCTACTATAATGCAAGTCCTCTTTATTTGTTGAGACAGAGAGAAATACAAAATAAGCTGAGCCCTGTTTACCTGAATATGGGGGACCACAATAAAGCAGGATATTTCTCCACCTTACACACCAAGTGCAAGAGCTACTTGCAAATCCTTAAAGGTATCAAGGACTTCCCAGGTGAATGCTGTTGGGCATTAAGGAATCTCTGGTGAGTGGCCATGGCTAATGAGATAAAAGTTTCAACTTTTTGATCACTGTTAGCTACGAATGCATGACCTCAGACATCCTGCATAATGTGGTTACCCAGCTATGAGTCTGGCTGAGCTAGCTACATACCTACTCTGCTTGCTGGTGCCCACTACAATGAACTGTATTGATTCTGCTGTGTTTTTGGCTGGCAGTGGAAGAAGTGATGAGTTCAGCTAGAAACATGGTTTCCAACGGCAAGAATGCTTTGTTCATGGTGACAACTAGGGGTGCTGGAGCTTCGCAGCTAAGGAACCAGTAGCATGGGAGCAACAGCTTTCTGTCAAGCACTGAGAAAGGCACTGCTGTTACTGGGACAGATGAGCTGCTGTAAATCACAGGGCCAGAGTTACAGACATCAGTGATAGCTGGGGCAGGAGGAAATCTTGACAGTATGTCCTTTCCACCAGTAGAGCCACAAGGTGCTGGTGGCATGATGTAAACAAGCCTTACCTATAGGTAGATGTCTACAGTGCATGTACAGCATGGAGAGACTGCGATTGGAATGAGGTGGTGAAAAACACCTATTGCTTGCACAAAATGAATGTTTTTAAGCAGCAGTCAGGGTCATTTGTCCCTGTTTACCATGATGATCTTTACAGTGGAAGTGTAAATTTCACAGCATTTTAAGAAAAGAAGGGAAGGGTCTTGTGGTCCCCCCCTCCCTTCCTGCTCACATTTATGCATTTAAGCTGTTGTTAAGGTAGTGTGTGTGGTATTACATAGGCCAGTAACAAGCACCTAAGACCTGAGCTGGGGATAGGAAACAAACCAGCAGGCTGGGAGGGAAGTGGAGAGTCAGTGTTGTTCCCAGGGAGGGGAAAGGGAGCTCATTCGTGATGATGGGGAGCAGTGCTGCTGCTGGGGAGGTCAGGAGGGTGGCAGAGGGTATGAAAAGGAATGAGGAGTCAGGGACCCCTTCCCAGGGGTGTTAGGAGGGAAGAGAAGATCAGCACGGAGGCAGGACCATGAGCTGCCACGGTTGGGAGGAGGAAGGAATCCTGTGCGACTTGGAGGAAAGAAAGAAAGAAAACAGGGAATGCACAGGAGCGGTGGGATAGGGTCCCCTGTCCAAAGGAAGGGCACGGAGGTATGCAGACACTTCATTGGCAAACATGGGAGCTCTAGTGAAGAGTTGCATCATGCTCTGAAACAACAGGCAGAATCTCAACAAAATGTAAAACCTTGTAGATAAATACCCTAGGCTGAACTTGTGTTATTTAGTGTTGCTACTAACATGAGAGGCTGTTGCATCTCACTATTTTCAGCGATCACAGTGTTGTAGCCCACTTTTGAAAATGGTGGCTGAGCTTTTTCACGCCAAGCCTTTGCCTT
The DNA here is from genome assembly GCF_011004875.1 of Balearica regulorum gibbericeps. Lineage (NCBI taxonomy): Eukaryota > Metazoa > Chordata > Aves > Gruiformes > Gruidae > Balearica > Balearica regulorum. Next base: position 102,101,599 of record NC_046185.1, read on the forward strand.
CTAACGTTTTCAGGGCCATTTTTTTTTCCTCCCAGCAAAGGCTGAGGGGGTTGGTTCTGTGTGAAAGAATTGTGGTAGATATTTCTGCTGGGGAGTAAGATGGGTGAAGCTTGTGTGTACAGTCAGTACGCTTGGCTTTTGTGCCAGTGAAATGTGTAATGTTACAGAGAAGTCCTTTGGCTGTTCTTTTGAGGTGTGGATAGTAGGATTTTAAGAAAATAGGAATTAAGAGGTCCTTTCAAACACATAAGGCCTTTGCACTTACCTGCTGAAAATATGTGTTAAAGAGAATCAGGGTAAAAGAGGGTTTGAAATCCTTGGGAGTAAGCAAATAAAAGACTGTCTGGGTGTACGTAGTCTCGCGTGTAAATCAGAGATTGTTTATTGCGAGGTTATATCCTCAAAGCAGCTGTTCACAATAGCTTGTTGTACCAGTTCTACAAGATTTTCTGAAAGAAAATCAAGATACAAAGCTTGCTGTTTGCTTGCCAATGTTTGTTTCACACAAGAGTCCTGCATCTTTGCACTCTGTGCAGGGAGTCCTTTTGCTTTGAGAAGGAGCTCTCTTTCTCTCTCGATCAGGAAAAAAATCCAGCTCAAACGCAAAATAAAGGGAGGAAAAAAGTATTCTTTCCTTCCATTTTTGTTTTCCTTTCAGAAGCTGGGAGTTAGGAGGAAGGGAGAAATGCTAGAAATTGAGATATGTTAAGAGTGGGCTTTAGAGCACGTTTAGCTATAATCGTTCTTATACACCCATGCGTGTGTCTCCTTTTGTTACCAGCCCTCCACGAAATGTGGAGATTAGCACTAATAATGCGGAAGTGTTTAAAAATTCAAGCAGTGACAATAGGAAGTGTCAGACAGTAATGGAATAAGTACGGCAAAATTACAAAGACAGCAGCTATTCATTAATAAATTAGAAGCTTGTAGGGTTTTTTTAAAAACCGAAGGCATCTAACTTGGAAATTATATTCTTCTGGATGCAACTTTATAATTTCCCTTTCACCCCATTTGGGGGAAAAAAATAAATCCCTTTTTAATCATAGACCAAATCATGTGCGGGTTCAGAAGTAAATTTAGTAGCAGGAATTAGAGCCACAGCTGCCTCCGAGGGACAGGTGGGGAGCTGCAAGGTGTAACCCTGGACACGGGGCAAGAAAGAGGGTGTACAGCAAGCCCTGGCACGCAGCGCCTTTCTCCTGCTCTCTGCTTAATGAAAACACTGGTGGTGTTTATGAGATAGCCAAAACACAATGTAAGAAAGGTCTAGCTAAAGTCTATGCTACGCTCAGGTAATTTTGGTGGCGTTACCAGGAGGCGCAGGGTGGTGTCTCCTTGATGCACAGCCCAGCTCAGCACTGCACCTTGGCGTCGGGCGCTCTGCGGGTGCTCTGTGTGGGATTCCCTGGCGCAGGGCTGTGACTCCGTGTTTAGCAGGGGACAACCCCACCTCCCCCTCCTTTTCAGGCTGCTGCGCTCGGAACACCACCCAGATCTCTGCGCTCATGTTTTCCATTTAAAAGCATTCAGGGCGGCTGAAGTGAAGGGCCACCCAGTGCTTCGAGTGAGCAGCTGCAGTAGTGGGTCTCGTATTGGCCAGAGCGGAGCATGTTCTCACCCGCATTAAATATGGGTGGCCACAGGTCCCTCGGGAAAGTGCGTTTTCTCACTATGTGGAGGTGGCAACTATTGTCTGCCTTTCCAGCTTTGCTGCTCGAAATAGTTTTCTTCTGCTTCCTGCGTCTGCAGAGTTGCGTGCGTTCAATGGTCTTGAAAAACATCACATGGGAGAAAACCTTTTGAATCTGCTGCTCTGGTGTAGAGGGACCAGCTTAATGAGAAACGCTTCTCTTTAAAAAAGTTTTTATTAAATAAAATCCCTTGTTTCTTTCTCCAACGCCTGCCCCTTTTGCTCCCTCCTCTTTCCCAACTGAGGACTATAGGTGACTTTTGCATATAATATATTTTCTGATCAGCCCTCTGAAGGCTAAGTCCCCTGATCTTCTGTACAAAAATGCCATTTCTTATTAATTTTTTATGAACTGAACTTATTAACCTGCCTTTCATTTTGTGTAAACTGTAATTAAAATGTACGAAGAATTTGACTTGCAACGTGCCCTTCTGGGTCTGTTGTTGGGTCTGCCTTAGCAGCATACATCAAGAGCACATTGAAACATTGATTTTTTTATTTTTTTAAAGGAAGACTCAAGTAATTTCACAAGGGGCAACAGGAGCCTTTGAATGAGGAGCCCAGGAATGCTTTTTCCTTAGGGCAAGATTTGTGTAGCCATGGCAGGTACCAGTGTAGACCTCTGGCTGGAAATGCAAAGAATGAGCTCAGATCAGTCAGCTCTAGCAAAGTCAACACAACCTGGTCTCCAAATAGCTATTTTATTAGGTGATGGTTTAAATTTCCTTCCCCTCTTTTTTTCTAATTTTTTTTTGGGGGGGGGGGGGGGGATATTGATGAAGAAGGTAGAGGGGACTAACATAATTTGTGACCCTGCTCGAAACATTACTAGGGCAAAGTGAAAATTGTTGTTGTTCTGTGTAACCCATGAAGACAAATTCAGTGGCAGCCCAGGCAGGCTGCTGGATTTTAGAAATTGGGGATAGTCCATGGAGAGTCAGGTCACTGGGTGTGCGGTACGGTTTTGTTTCTGCACTTTTAACAGTTACCTCGATGCTTTGAACACTTCTTCCTATTGTTCTTAGGACAATGTAGTTATTGTAATAACTGAGCATGATTGTAGACAAAGCTATGATAAAAGCCTTTTTCTGCATTTATACCTGTCCAAAGGCACAGCTGACATCAAAGAGTCACTACTCGGCTTACTGGCAATTTTGCCCCCAAAACTTATACCAGGACGGCCAACTTGTAAATGATAACTTGCCAGCAGTATTTGCAGGGGGCTTTACTTGCGTGGTGTGTTTTTTGTTGTGGTTTGGTTTTTGTTTGGTTTTGGTTGTGGTTTTTTTTGGTGGGTGGGGGTTTTTTATTTATTTTAAAATTTCAAGTTAAATTTCTGTTATACTATGATCGACTATGACTCTTTGCTTTTATTTTCTTGGTACTAACTTTCTAGCCATTTTTTGGGGGAGGAAAATACTGGAGTTAAAATCTATGTGTATTATACGGCTGAACCCTCCTCCAGTGCAAGTAAGGAGTTGAGAGAATTATTTCAAACACCACAATTTTTAAGCACGCTTGATTGTTGATAGTCGTGACTGGTACAGACAGATCAGACGATGACAATTTCCACTATTTTAATTTAGTTGTTCAGAGGTGGGTGTTTTCCCTTTTCTTTGGTGACCTATCTGATGATCTCTGCTTCTGCCTTTTTATACCGTGTTGCCCTCAGTCTGCTTTTTGCAACCCACAATTCATATTGTGAATGGTAAGGGTCAGCATAGTTGCCCTTGTAATCTTCCCATTGCCCTACCTTCAGTCTCCCCATTGCCTACATTTTAAAAGCAAGCCTGATGTTTTGTTGATTAGGGGGTGGAGGAGGAGGAGGATATGTATGTAATTTTTTTACATATGTATGATATATAGGCTCCAGCGTGGCCTGTCCATACATGCAAAGCGCTAATTCACTTGCTTCTGGGGGGTCAGAGTTAGAGGAGGGCTGAGTAGGGGCTGATTTCTCATCAGCATCCTTTGGTCTTTGCTCCACTCTGTGGCTGAGGGTACCACGAGGCAATGCAAAGTTTAATGGGAGAAGATGTCGGCTTTTTCCGTAGCAGACTGTGTGCAGCCTTTCACGATGCCCGTGTTTTCCCAGACCAAACCGAGCCTGGTGAGGGGCTCTGGACCAGCCTGTTGTTTCAGTCGAGTTGTGTCTTTGCACTCCAATTGCTTCTGGTATGTGCCTTAATTAATTAAATAGTATCATCGGTCCAAAGAAACCTCCTCCTCTTTCCTCAGATAGTGGCTTGCTCAGATGATTTTTCATTAAAAAACCCCAGTAAGACTGTTTCTTTTGATGCTGTTCTCTTTCTTTCCCTTGTGCAGGGGTAAGCCAGCTTCATTATGAAGGCAGCGTAGCCCGGCAGTTCTTAGCTGTGGATAAATAGTGGAGCCTTTGAGCCGAGCCATTCCAGATGACCTAGGATGAATCGGGCTGCGTTCCTAGGGAGAGCACCCCTTTTTCTAAACAGATGAAAAGCTGCCTTTTAAGCACACCCGCATATAACTTGTTTGGGGGCAGATGTTTTTCAGTGTTGCTTTTTGCTTTCCTGAGAATACAGCATAAGGTTAGCAAAATATTTAAACTGTAACATAGTCACAGGCTGAGTGCTCAAGGTTTATTTAAGGGAGGAGAGTGCTATTTATGGAAAGCATGTGGTTTAATTTCCCTCTTCTTCCCCCCACAAAGTGGGAATGATTCTTTGGGGTTTGGCACGCTTTTCCATACAGTATGTGAAAGGAAGAGAGGAGGAAGGTTTTTGGAAACTTGCCATACATTCATGTCCACTTTCTCACCCCAGGTGTGAAAGCTTACTGATTATTGTATTTTGTGAGTTCATATTTTACCTGCTAGGTTTTAAGCAGTATTTTTAATCTTTTCCTTTACAATCAAGCGATGCAATTTTCTCCCCTTCGTAGTAGTGGTACATTGATAATCTGAATTAAGTGCACATTATGGGTGCCGATTAAGAGCAAAATGAGAAAAAGACATCACAGCTCTTACAAATGCTTCATTATACTAAACTACCAATTTTAAAGTTCATTTCATTGCTTTTAAAGTGAAATGTTTAAAGGAAGTGTGGATAGCTGGAAAGGTTGCCACACTGCTTAAAAAAAGATTATATGATGATATGAGATACTTGGTTGTCATTGTGTCAATTATGGCTCGTCAGGCAACATTAGTCTTTGATGTCTGGCATTTGTGGAAGACAGTTATATGAGAGTGCTAAAAGGCCCTGAAAAGTATGTTTGTTGGTTTCAGGGTTGCGTAAGATATTCATCTCTGGCAAAGGGTCTTTACAGTCCAATATTGGCAAGACAGGTAAATGTCTTTTATGACTCAAGAAAATGTAGCATTTCTTTGCCTGGTCCTGGGGGAGTCTGCAATAGCCAGCCCAAAAATAGGACTAGAAGGATAGCAACTTGCTGCGTGGCGTACAGGATCGCAAGCTTTTGCACAAAACACTGCATGCCCTAAATTTAGAAACCAGTGCTTATCTCCAAGGGATGTCTCAAGCCCCGTTTAGAGCAGCCATGCCTTCTCGCCTGGTTGAGGAGCATGGTTAGCTCTCAGCAGGACGGATGCAGGAAGGTGGCGGAGCTGAGAGACAATCTGTGCAACGTGGGGTTTCTGCCTTTCCGTGAGCTTAGGAAACGATTAGCTATCAGATGCTACACCCATGCTGGAGGTTTGAAACCCTTAGATTTTCATTCAAACCATTAAGCACTTTCATCTAATGAAAATCACTTTTTCTTTTAAAAAAGGAAAACATTTAAAACAAATGATAACTATTTTTTTCCTAATGACTTTTTTGATCTAAGAGCTTTCAGAGTGCTTAGCCTTGCAAGTTCAGAACTTTTTTTTTTTTTTTTTAAAATTGCTTTACAAATCACAGGATGTTTCTGTGGTGAACATACATCTGTGCTGGCTTTCGCTGAGCTTTGGAAATAGGTCAGGAATTAAAGCTCCGGCTTTGTGGTTCTGAGGAAAGCCCTTAAGAAACTCTCTCAGACATAAGAGGGTAAAGAGGGGTCACTGGAAATACTGTTTGACCATATATAGATAGCGTGGTCTCTCTTGTCTGCATGTATGTACAACTATACTCCCACATATATGTATGAGCTGTTGAAACTCCTGCTCTTCAATGCTTGCTTAGAAAGGACAGATTGCTGCAGGAAAATAAAGAGGTAGTCATGGGAAAATATAAGAGAATTGCTCTGCCTTTATGTGGCGGTGGTAACTCCTTATGTGCCATAAGCTTAGCTATATGTCCTAAGCTTAGCTCTATTGTTTCGCGTACCTCTGCAAAAAACCCCCTATGCGAGGCGTGCATTTACTGTGTGGTTGCATTGCCATGGAAACCAGCACCAAACCTCATTCACACATGGTGCCTGGCTACGGACGGATAGAGGTCGTGCGCTGGCATCTGCCCTGTGCTGCCCTCTGGTCTTTTGCAAGCTCTCCTAAGAGGCAGGGAGTGAGAAGAGGAATGGTGCCTCGCAGGAGAAGGGATGAGGAAACAAATTGCACAGGGAATGAAATTGGCTGATGAAGTGTGAAAACAGAACCATTTTGCCCCGCTCCCAAACACTACTGTTTTGCTGTAGTTTAATAATGTTGCTTTTTTGATCTCAGAATAAGAGTGGAAATGAATAATCACTGCAGTATTAGTGGGAGGTGCTTGGGTCATTTCTTATTCCCTCACCCTGGGTCTCAGCAGGATGGTATGGAGGAGCTCTGGGTGAGCGAGGCATGCACCCAACGAGCCAGGGCATGAAGCACAGGGGTGAAGAGCTTTGACATAGGGATTAAACCTGGACATGATTTCTGTACTATTTCCTGCAACATTTATTAAAGAAAAAAAAAGTTCAAAGCCTTAGCAAAAACCCCTCAAAACGCCTCAAGCTAAAGAGAAATGAAATAAACCAAAATCCAACCTTTGGGGTAAATGGAATTTCCCTATACAGGTGAGGCTTTTCTTTGCAGCAGGAGGGCAAAAGAAAGATGGGATGGGAGGAGAGAGTTTGTTGGGTTTTCTTCTCCAAAACGCACTTTTCCTTTCCTTTGGCATAAGCAACTACTTCCATCTCTCCCCAAGTCCCTTATTTATTAGACCTGCGGGTGGCCTTTAGACAACCTCATAACAGTGTGGCCTTTCGCTATCCCAAAACATTAATTTCCAGGCAAGCTGTGTAGGCAGCCTGCCTTCACGGTGGGCACAATTGTTCATTTCTTCTGTGCCCAGGTTAGGGAGAGCGGCTAGTGCTTTCTGACATGCACCCCCTCCTCTGCCCCCTCCCAGAGCCCTCTGTGTGTGCCCTCTGTGAGACACAGCGCAGCCAGGAGAACCCCCTGGCCCCTGAATACTGCCTTCAGATGAAGGAGGCAAATCACATTTACAGCCACTGTAAAGAGGACCAGTTTCTTTGTCGTGGACATTGCTGATTTTAACTAGCAAAAGGTTAGCATGGCTAAAGGACTGGAAATCTGAGCACAGTACAAACCGTAGGTAATGCATGAAATCAGTGCAGCTTTAAACGTGCTTCTCCCTCTCTGTACCTCCTGCTATCTCTTTCCTAAGGTTGCTGAATAGAACCAAACTAGCTGGTGGGTAAGATGGACATACTAGCAAAATCTTGCTACGTGTTTGTTTCTCCTCCTGCTTTCCAAGAAACATGTGGGGCCTATGGGCAATGTGCTGTAGTGTCAAAATATTTTAAGCACTAAGCTATTTCTTTGGGAGCTGGTAGTTATCTGAAACTATATGCACTTAATCTCAAAGTGTTGTAAATTTAAGATACCTTTTATTACACATAAATACTTTCAAATCTGGGACCTGCCTTGCATAAATGTGCAATAACACACTCAGACTTGGTCCCTGAGAGAGCTGTAGTCAGGTGGTTGTTTAACAACTTGTCGAGGGAAAATTGAGTGCCAATGCAAGGTGAAGCTCCGAGCTGGTTGGGGAGCTGCACTGTGGCTGCCACTGCCTCCCCGCTGCATGCTTCCCCGCAGCAACCCTGCTCCACGCCTCTTCCCATGGCGGACGTCTCAAGGACGCAGGCCGTGGAGGCAGTGATGGGAGATGCGAAGCTTGTGCTGTTACTCCCTTGGTGTGAAGCAAACTGGTGTTTCCAGGAGGTTTTGTGCTTGGTCAGTTTGAAGTCAGGTGCGAGGTGCTTGTGGTCATGCTCACAACTGGGATCCCTGATGACTTCATTTGAAATCCTGTGCTCCTGCGAGAAACCAGGACTCCTTTAAACTCCTTTATCTCAGCATCCTCTGATGCTGCTCGTGTGGGTGCAGCGTAGGCACGTCTTGAGCTGTGGCCTCTGCATCTTGCTGTACCCTTTCATGTCTCTTCTGCTTGCCCTTAGTTGTGTCAGTAATGGTAATAGTGTGATGACAGTCCTGCAAGATTCTCGATTGTGCATGTGTGCCAAAGCTGACCACAGTTATCCGCCCCCCTGATATGATCCCAGGCAGTGGGGTGAGATCATCGCCATGAAATCACTGAGCTGCAATACCATGTGGGTCCAGCTCCAGCATATTCAAGCTGTGCATGGCTTATTGTCACGTACATGTGTAATTGCTAACTGGGTCTTCATGTGGTGGTGCCCTGAAAATGAGTTGCTGTCATTTTCTCTTTGATTAGTCTCCTCTCTAACTGAAAAGAAGTCTTCCCTTGAGGGAGGTTTTTCTTCATGTATTTTGTTAGTGTATATATTTTTCTGAATGATAAACTTACTTCCCTATATAGGTCCTAGAAAAAATAAATGGACTGACAAAGATTAAATATTCCCTCTAAACATGAGGCTGACAACATTCAAGTTTTAAAAAAAAATATCTGAAAGTCAACCTTGTTTCTGGTCTTTTCTTGCAGCTTTTAAAATGTCACTGCCAAGAGAAATGACCGCAGTGGTGAATGAAGCTATGGAAAAAACAGAGCTGAATCTCTCTTTTTTTTCATGTTGTTGTTTATCATTATAGTATCTAGTCTTCTCTCTTGAAAATGTAAGTCAGGGAAATGTGTGCACTGAAGTTCAGAAGAAAACACCTGGGCTCTTTTTCGCACTATAGTACTTGGAATGTGTAAAGATTACCTCCAGAGACATGCTTTGTTCATGAAATGAATCGGTGAAATTTGGCATGCTTCTTAAAGAGGCCTTTTGCCAGTCTTTCCCCATATTCTTAGCTCATGCCTTTGCATAATGATGTGATCCATGGTGGGCAGGAATAATTCAGCTTAACGATGAATAATGGTAACATTTGTGGTCAACTGGTCATGACATTCTCACTTGAGCATTTCTCTTTGGGAACTGCGTCTTCGAGTCATGAGACTTGCAGTAATGTCAAGAGTGAGAGCAGCACAGGAAAAGACTGCATGAGGGAGAAAGGGAACACTTGTTTTATGGGGATCACTGAGGCAGGGGGGGAAGGAAAGAAAACAACCCTCTAGCTTGAAACCCTGGTATCTTTTACAATCGTCTCTTTGTGATGCTCCCTCCACCCCAAAGTACTTCTGTGTTTAAATCAACATATGTCTGCAGCCCTGTGCACAAAACCCACTGGAGTCTCAGTGAGGGAAAAACAACCTGTAAGAAAGGTGAGGTGAGTAGAAAAAGACAGGGAAAGCATCAAGGTGGGAAGAATTTATCTGTAGCCTAAAACAAGCAAACACAAGAAAGAGCAGATGGTTTTAAATGTGCTGGAATAGGAAATGCTACCCCAGATTTAGATCCTTCTGGGCAGGGGAAGAAGGGGAGCATGTTAAACCTGGGGTTTGTGTTTAAATGCGGACATGATGTAAACACTGTCATGCCAGAATGAGCTACTTTCATCATGCCTCATCTGTGTCTGTTGTTTCTAAGTCTTAGGTATCTTTGAAGGTTAAATTTATAGGGATAAACTATTCATCGCTAAGTAGAAAGGGATGTGTGAAAAATGTAGGCTTCCCCACTGCAACTTAAAAAAGCAGAGAAGCTCCTGTGGGTACATACTTGTGGTAGCTGTGCATATAGGAATAGTTTGGACACTAGTTTTGATTAAAGGCAGGTTTGAAGTACTGTGGTCATGCTGATTAGATGTGAAGGATGCAACTGCTTTGTGTTGAAGCAAAAAATGTGTTTACAGGAAGACGAATAAATGGAAAGGGAGTATCAGTGGTTCAAGGGAGAAGAATTATTAATGTTCCAATGACTTTTGCAGACTGAAAGGCTGGGAAGTTGGTTGTGGGCTAAGAAAACCACAAGTACTCAGGCTTGGTTTAAATTCAATCTCTCAAAATTTGTTTGAATGTGTGAGTAGGAATCCAAATATTGTGGTGATAGAAGAGCTGACACTCTTTCCATCTGTCAGATGTCGTTTACAGGACACTGGAGATGGTTGAAGAACCAGAAAACTACACCGTTCTTCTGTAGTGTAAAATACTACTGAAAATCATCAAGAACAACAATAAACTTGATTTACAGTTTTGAATAAAGTGACACTAAGAGAACATGTGCCACCTTATCATGTGTTCCTTAAGAGATTCTGCTAACATACCCAAAGTAATTCTATCCTCAAAAAGGACAAAAGAAAATAATGTCAAAATATGATAGTCTTCTGATGTGTCCCATTAGTTGTGAATTTCTGCAAGTATTTTTCAAACACAAAATAAATTATTCTAAAAAGCAACGGCCTTATTTAAGATGTCACAATTAAGGTAACACAAAGCATGTCAAAATTGTACAGTTTGTGCTGAAGTCTGACTGATCTACAGCTGAAAGAGTTGAAGCTAACCTTGTGCAGCAGAGGTATGTTAAAAATTATTATTAGTAGTGACTCCAGAATTTGACCCATGGTTATCAGAACAGTTTGGAAAAGTATTTTCACACAGTACATGCCCAAACTTTTTTTTTTTAAACTAACCTTTGCATTTTATCTATGTTCTGTAAGAATTTTTAACTGGAGACTATAGACCAATTACCCATCCAAAGTAAGCAGGAAAGTTAGCTGGAGCAGAAGAAACAATAACCAGCTTAAACTGGTAAAATATTTTCTTTCATTTGTATGACAACACTATATAAAAGTTCTAGCTGAAAGTGAGGGCCCATGTTATTTGACATTGCACAAAAGCAGAGTGCAGTGCATGGAGAGAGTGAGCACAGAGAATGCATGCAGTAAAATATCTGACCTGAGAAAGTTGTATGAAGAGTTTTAGGAAGAAGGAGTAGGAATAATAATGTTAAATTGATTTTGCTACAGTTAAAATCATATGGAGGTTTGCTTAAAATCCTCTGATTTTGCTTTTTATTTGAGGAGAGGGATGTGAGAAGCTTGATTTTAAGCTGGAGTAACCTACAGGAGCTGCATTATTCCAAGATTCTTTTACTTTAAGGCACTGTAATACGCTAGTCTATGACAAGAGAAGAATTTCTCTCAATCGCAGCATAGAAATAGCAACTGTTCCCTTGACAAACACCACTAAAGTCTTTATTGACACTATGAAACAATCTTTCCTGAAGTGGACGGTTGAGCATCTCAGAATAGTATCTGTAATGCTGCCCAGTAATATTTGTATGCACAAAATGGGTAATTGACGACTTAGGACCAATTCAGAGCTGCTGTAGTGAGTTTAACTTGTTTGAAGTCAAAGGATTTGCATACGCCTGCATCATGGCTGAGTGTGACCTCTTCAGCTTTTCAAAGTCAGGTTGCTGAAGATAGTAGGGCAGCTGTTTTGGAAATATATTTTCTAATCATAGCATTCCTTTTCCACTAAGGATGGGACTTTGATCAATTATTTACTTGACCTCAAACAGGTCTACAAGCTTTCTTTGTTCAGTTTGTACCCAAACTGCCTGTCCTTGGTATCTGTCGGCTTCTGCAGAAAGCAAAAGGCAAGTGATGGCTGCAGTTCCATGGAGCTCTGAAAGGTGAAACAACATAAAGGAAACAATCCTGATGACTGATTTTTTTTTCTTTTTAATCTTCTTTTATTATATGAATAGTCCCTGTGTTAGAATATCCTCAGCAGCAACTTCTTTGCAGTTATCGAATGTCTCAGCTTTGTTTCAGTGCTTAACCAGCTGTAAAAGACATTTTATTGCCTTGTATATTCTTCCACTGTAAAACTTATCACTTAAGTAAATCACTTCGCTATTAGTTTATAGGTGACTAAAAGGGAGAGGTGGTTTGCTTTTTTTCTTTTTTTCTTTTTTTTTTTTTTTTTAATTTATTGTGACTAGCAGCCAGGTATGCACAGGAACCAGTACTTTTGGAGCAAGCAGCAACCCATACTGCAGAATTTGTAGGAGGGGGTGGTCCATTACCCCACGAGTAATGCAGCGGTCCATATGCCCTGCTGCAGAAGACTAGCTGGCTGCTGTGTGCTGCCAGAGCTGCTTGCCAGTAGGCACGGCTCATTAGGAGCCTAGTCGCAGGATATAACTTCTTTGCAGTCAATTAACAATGCTGCTCTTTAAAAAGGTCCAGATCCTTCCTGATTCAGCAAAGCACTTTAATACATGTTCAAAGTTAAATGCTTGATTAAAGTTTTGTGTAATAAAGATGTGAGGTCTTGTGCTTGAGGTTAAACCGGTAAGTGCGTTCCCAAATCAGGGCCTGACATGTTACAGTTCTTAGAGGTTTCCAGGAATCTTGACTGTCTTGAAATACTGACTTTGCTGCTTTCCAAGCTGAGTACAATCTATAACTGAAAACCAAAACCAAACCACGTTACTGTGAAGCATGCAGGAAAGCCTTCTAAAATCTGTTTCCTGGTCATCACTGACGCTTGTCTACCCAAAGAAGTTTTAGCAGACTGTTTACATTTTCATAACCTTAAAATAAATACAATTAAAATAAATTACACAAACCTAATTTTCAGGAAATGGAGTTTAAAAAATTGGTAAAATGAATTTATTCTTTGTAGAAAGAAGCAATAAGTGGTTGAGTTGTTATACACCTCCCAACTGTAATATTTCTCACCGTACAAGGTGGTATTTTGTAGCCTGGTTCCTATGGTCAAGTAAAGAAGTGAGTATTAGGAAAACCAAAATCCAAGTTTTTGCCTTAGTATTTTATGTAACAACTATCAGTTTTTAACTTAGTATTTTATGTAACTACTTTCCCACATTTACACGCATATACCATATAACGGCCACTTACTTATTGTAATACCCTACTGATAAATCATTACAGTAATTATTAGGAAAATGTTTTTGTTCCAGTTCAGTGGGTTAACAGCAGACTCAAAGCTATTCTCACATTGATTGCAAGTTATTTATAAATGTAACCACCGTGTTGCTGAGGACTGGGTATAAACACCTTACTATGAGATCTAAACTTGGCAATTTCTGTAATAATAATAGTACTATACTGAATTGTCATAGCTCATTACTTCATCTTCTACAATGTCCAGTCTTCCTATATTCCCACTGAATATAGTGCAAAGCTTCAGCTGTCTGCAGTGAGTGTAGACTCAAGCCCCAAATAATTTTTAAACACAATTTTTTTTAAGTGCTTAATTGGTGAAGCATGCTGTGAACGTGAACTATTTCATTCTTCGTCTTACTTTGTTCCATTAGAGAACAAGTTGAAATAGGTTTTCGGGTGTGTGTGACATCTTGTTTGTTTTCAGCTTTTTGTTTTCAGTCTGAATTGGGCTGGAGTGGTATTTTGGTTTTAAGCTATTGTTTGGACCTGGAAATGAAAACTGGCTGGCCAAACCAAAGACTGCCTTCAAGTCGCTGGAATTCGGTCAGAGCTGCAGGGTAGGCGCAGCACCTCCCGCAGAGGCGCTGGGATGTCACCTGCGGGGCTGGCGCCGGCCACCCTGGGGACCTCCGCGCTGAGGGATCAGTGGCCTCTGGCAGCAATCAGAGATGACAGGCGTGGGTCCCCACTTTCCATTTTCAGATTCACTGGGTCTGTTCAGGGGTAAGGCTCTGAAGCTTCACAGGTTAGCATGTTTTGGATACGTTGGGGAAATTTTGGGGTTAGGTGGTGTAATGTACCCCAGAGGTGCAGGTTCTGGAAGCAAGGAAATCCATAGAGCTGGAGCAAACTCTGCTACAAGGCCAGCCCCCCAAATCCACATCCTTCAGAGCCTTTCTTTGCCTTGCCCCAAATTTCCATGTATTTCAGATGAAGCACGTTGGGTTTAATGATGCGGGCCTCTTCTGATGAAAGCATTTGCAGCAAAACATCCAGCCCCTCCCAGACACAGGAGTGAGCCCGAGCTGGCAGGCTGCCTCAGAAAACGGGCAAACTTTGGAAAAGTTTGGACCACATGTGAACTTTGCCACTGATTAAATATAAATAATCCTGCCCAGACCCTAACATCTGAGTGGAAGCAGAGCTTTTGAAAAGATCGAACTTGGATCGCAATTTTATGGCTATCTCTAAAATGTTTTATTGCTGTTTTGTGACACCGGAGTATAAATTATGGGGCTGTAAAGACTTGCAGTGTGAAGGTTTTATCCTTTGATCATGTACAAAACATAAACAGTGCCATTTTGTTTCTAGGGAAATATATGTATATATAAAATACAGCTTAGAAAGCCATGTGTATTGGTAAGAACACCACCTTACTCCTTTTTTTTTTAAGTGTGCGTACTTTATCAGTTGGTAGTGTGTAATTATTGTTAGTCCATTGATGTAGATCAAAGAGGAACAAAAAAAAGAGTGCATGGTTGGAAATAAGTGTGTTGTATGTCAATACTACTAGTGTGTAAATAGTGTGTGTAGCACTATATGGATCAGAGAGGTAATGCCTTTTATTAGATGAACTAATAGAGAAAATGTCTTTTGGAAGCACAAGCCCTTCCTCAGGTCTGAAACAAATCTTATACATTTTGTCCATAAATATCATGAATTGGCTTATACTATGTGCGTACATCTACATACATGCCTACACAAATGCAGTTGTATAGATGCAACAACAGCTACAATATTGACTTGTATTAAAATTGCATGGCCATGTTCTCTGTTTTTAGAATAGGAATGGTAGCAAATGAAAATGTTTACTCTCCTATTATGTTTTTAAAGCTAATGTAAAACTATGTAATTCAAGAAATGTGTTATATTTTGGAGTTGAGTTTAAAGATCAGTTCTCTTTGTGACTTCATCGGGATTCATCAGTAGCTTACACTGTCCTTTATCTCCTGGGTTTTGTATCCAGTATTCCTTCGGATTTTGCTCCATCCCATGTTGAGATAACTCACTGTCATTTCCTTCCACCAGCTCATGCTGAGTGACTATGGGCAGAAAAATTGTTTTCATCGGCTCCTTCTGGTTACAGTTCTTGTTGCAGTAGACTTGCTCAGATAATTTTTTTTTCACAAGTTATAAACCAGTTATTTTATATCTGTGAACTCCATATTATTCTCCTGCCCCCAACTTTGGCACCAGTGTCCTTTCCGGTCTCTGGGAAAAATGCTGGTTTATGCTGATTAGAATGAAACTGAGGTGTTAAGTGTGGTTGTCCTGTACTCCAAGACAGGAAGGACTGGGATATTGGTGGAAGGAGTGGCTATAGTGCTGTGAAATACATGTTTTTAGTGGTCCGAAATGATTACTGTTCAAATTTCCTACAGGTAATGTCTTTATCCTGCTATGAGAAGCAGACAGATCACTCTTTACCAGTTGTCAAGGCAAATATCGCTGTATAGTCCTTGCTCTCAGCAACATCCTCAGTGTTCTGGTGATGGGGTGCCTTGGAAGGGCCGCGCAGAACAAGCCTCACACGACCTCTGCACCTCAGGCTCTCTGTGCTGTAAGTACACTGAATGATGTTGTGGCTACCGCTTGGCATTTCCAAGTTGGCTAACTAGGAGTGTTTTGACTTAACATCTGGAAAATTTATTGTGATTTTGATGATTTTGTGCTCGGTGCTTTTATACTGGTTTATTAGCCCCTATAATCAGCAGAAGTTTCCACGATTGTTAGAGAAATCAGTGTTTTTCCTGTAGTGCACTACAAGCAGGCTGTAAACAGCACAAAGGCTGTAATTGACAGGCAGCATGTGATAAAATTCATTCTTTCGCTGCTGTGCCAACAAGAAAGGGAGGAGATGCTTTTGGTTATTTTGAAAGATATATTCCCTAGGACTTACAATACGTCTAGTGGCATCTCTGAATATATATAGAGAGGGACGTTGAAACAATGTTATGTATAGAGGTGTGCATTTTCCAACTGTAAGGAAGATGTGTCTGCAACCTAACTGCACTCACTTTAGCTGAAATAAACACTTTTGGGAAGAATTTAGCTGAATGGTTATTTCTGGTCTGGCAAAGGGGAAACTGACTGAGTGACTGTCATTACTCTGATGCTGATTACTGGAATTGACCAGCTTAAGGGCAATTTGCTAACTTCGTTTAAAAACAAAACTGGTCTTTCTGGGTCCAACTGTGATTTAGAAAGGGAGGAGCTCTAAACCACTTCTTTTTTTTTTTTTTTCTTTTCTTTTTTTTTTCTTTTTTAAAATAAATATAAATTATTAAAAAAAAAGTTTCCTAGCTGAAAACATTATTCGAGCCCCACATGCTGTGGGATTTAGGGAATTAACAGGATGATTCGGACATATAATCCTCACTTTCATTCCCACTCCAGAGAATTTTCCTTCAGGAATAAAACTTCTTTCCTGCGCTTGGTCAGAAACAAACCAAACCAAACTCTCCATTCCTTTTTTTCTTTTTTCTCTTTTTCTTAACTGGAAAGTAAAACAACTAATAAACCTAACATTAAGCTCTGGCACATGCTGTAGTCCAGTATAATCTCAGGATATGAGCAGTGTGACTTCAGCAGGCCTTTGCAGCACTCCTCCCTGCGAGCTATCGCTCCTTCCCTTTCCTCTCCCCTGCTCTGTACGGAGACACACGCCAGCAGGGGCTAAAGGGTGGTTCAAAGTGTTCCCTTTTTATTTTTTTTTTAGTGGGACAGAAGGTGCTGAGGGCACCGCTGTGTGTATTGGTTTGCATCCATGTGAAAAGACAGACCAAGGGCTCTGCCCCTGAATAACAGAAAGTTGTGATCTTGCAGCCCTGCTGCTTTTTTGATGTAACTCTGGTTTCCTTTTCCTGTATGGGATGGGGGCGAAGGTCATATAAGCTGCAGCAGGAATTAAGAATACTCAGAACATGCAAAATTACCAAGGTGTGCACAAAGAATCAGTTTATGATGGGTTGCTTTCACACACTCTCCCCTTTTGTTGTCCTTTTTAAAACCAACCAAACTCAAACAAAATATATCCTTTCATTTATGCAGGAAATAAAACAAGTTAGTGAGACTTGGTGATTGTTCATACTGCAGTTTAGTTTAAATCCCCACACGCACGTGTATTTTATTGCTTTCTCCATCTTAGGACTGGTTCCTTTGGTGCTCCTCCCACCAATGTGATTTAAAGATTCCTCTGGCATAGTCTTTAACAACTTTATATTTATTGTATGTTGTGTTTTCCCCCCCCCCCCCCGGTCATTCTTCCTAAATACCCAGCAACTTCTTCATCCGTTCCCTTGGTCCCTCTTTTGCTCCTTGAATTGGGAAACGTCTCTTAGTTTGCTCATTTTATCTGGTCCCCAGTTGAATCAAGTAGTACCAAGCTACCTGGGGATTTCTTGATTTTCTTTTTATATATATTAAGACACAAACATTTTTTTTTTGTTCCATTATTTTTATTGCTGGGCTTCCCTGCCAAATTCAGGCCATGTTGGTCAATCTGTCTGACCTGTCTCTCTTCCATCTTAATTCCTAAAGTCTCTACGGGCTTCTTTTAAAATTCACCTGAGTTATTTTGATTGTGTCAAGCTTCTCTGCTGCTCGGATCCTATTTCACAGCTGCTTTTCTTAGCCTGTCTTCAGTTTGGGGGTAATCCCAAAACAGAGCAAGTTTACTAAACACCTTGCAGGATTTTCCCTTTCACTGGCACAGTTCTAGGCAACTAGATCCACAGCTGCATTACTGCATTTTAAAGACAAATCCAACCTGATAGGAGGATCAGAGGGGCTGCCTGCGATTATTTGTTGCCTTTCACCGCATTCCTGATTCCCATTTTGCTACAGCAGATGCTGCCAACATCCTTGTCTCTTAGGTGCTTCTGTAGTCCCGTGTCTCTCCTCCCTTTCCTCTAGCTGGTGTTTCGCCAGTGTTTAAATCCACATCCAGTTGTGTTTTTATTACACGCAGAGATGGAAACTCTGCCCAATGATTGCTTTTCATTCTCCACCTTCCTTTTGTTTTGTCTTAAATATATTCAAGGGGGAAACAGGAGGAGGGATGGAAAAGGAAGGGTTCGGTCTAGACTTCCAGAGCAATTTCCCTTTCCCTACAGAGCACAGCTCATTTCCTTCCAGAGCAGCGTGGCTGGGAAGTTGCACATTTCTTCTCGGCACTGACTTTCCTGAAATTTGTCGAGTCAAAGCGCAGCTACTAGGAGTGGTCCAGAGGACCATAAACACGAGTGTGTGAGTGTTCTTCCCTCCCTTGCTGCTGAACAGAAGAATAAACAGAGATTAATGTGGAAAGGAGAGGGCGGTCTAGATAAGCAGCCACAGGGTGGAAATGTTGAAAGAAAACAGACAAATATCCATAGACACACCTGCACTTGGGTGTTTCTGCATCGTGGGGCCTCACAGGGCTTACTTTTGCCATAAATGTTTCAAGGACAGAAAACTGAGCCATGTGGAGGTTGATGATTTGCCTGAGGGTTAATTACAAGGTTTTGCCTTTGGAAAAAAAAAAAGTGATAGTTTATGGTTGTAACTTTAACTCTTCATACATTGTATTTAGCTGAAGACATGAGAGGTTTTTTTTCTTTAAAATGCATTTACATTTGCTGTTTTTAATATTATCCCATTTAGTACTGTTGCATCCACTCTTACCAAGTTTCTGTGTTTGCTTTAAATCAAATTAATAAATTGCTCTAAGTCAACTTAAAACCAGACTGAGAGAGTAGCATAGTCATGACTGAACAACTTTCCTCCTCTGTGTTCAAGATAATCTCTGCTTAAATTTTTCAGGTGAAATAAACTCAGTTTGGAAAGGAAATGCTTCCGGGGGGCGGGGGGGAAAGTGATGACATCATAATCTGTTAGCTCCATGGAGTCATGGAGTTTCTAATTTAGTTAGTGCCTTTATGTGTTTGTGCACTTAAGAGATGAGATTTCTCCTGTGTTGAGAGTGTGTGGAGACATGAACAGGAAGATGAGCTGGAATCTGACTATGTATTTGATTTAAGAGAATTATTTCATCCATTCAGTTTGGCTGTTGCTTAGCAAGACAAAGTTACGTGGTGTTTATTGTCCTGCCACTGGTAATTGCAGAGTTGTGTCTGAGTAACTGATACTGATTTCTGAGTCTGAAAAAGCTCGTAACTGATTTCTTGTGTTAATTGTCAGAAAATGCACTATGAAACTGTAGAGGAGCACTTCCAAACTACTCGCTGTCACAGTTACACAGGAACTTGAGTTGGTTGATCTTTTTTTAGTAGGGGAATAGATGAGGAAATTGCCTTTACTTTTCATCTCAAAAATGGAAGTTCAGCAAACTCTACAGGCAGAGGGTTTTTAAAAGATCTCCTGTTTCCCAGACCCTGTGTCTTGAATTCCCAACTACAGAAAACCATTCTGCTATTAGGCACAAGGTAGAACACCACAGTGTTTGCTCTTCTCCAGCTTGATGACATTTTTTTATGAGAAGGAAAACACCTGCCTTAGGATGAGGTTATTTACAGGTAGGGGTGCTGCTGGGGAGCGGTTACTTGATCATCCTACACTGGATAGTGCTGAACTATTGGGGCTTCAAAATTTGGGAGTTGCTGTCTGGCATGGGAGACTTTGTAAGGACAAGAAAAAGAGGTTATGGTATGTAACGTAATGTAAAGACCCTGTTCTGGAGCTCATGCTGCAAATTACAGACCTTTTTTGTGAGGGTAGGGGATGCTTCTTGCTTGCTTTGGCCAGATTGCAGGTGACCAGACTGATACAGGGAGGTACGACTTTTCCATTTGCAGAGGTATGTCTGGAGTGAATAGGTGTACAGCTGGTGGCTGAAGGTGCTTGAGTTAGTTACAACCTTATTATAATCTATCCAGCTGTGTTGGACTGGTTGACTCGAGTTTGACAGCTGTGGCTGGCAGGGAATTCTCCGCTTTGTTAAAGGCAGTTCTGGCAGTGCCAGGTATTCAAGATGAAACAGAGGGACGTGTGTGGGGGAAAGATGGCTATGACATTTCTTCTGATAGCATCTGCCACTCAGTGATCAACTGTGGGCTTTTTTTCTTCCTGAAATGTGTAATACTCTGTAGTTTGGGGTTTTTTTGTTGTTGTTGGGGGGGGGTGTTTTGGGTTTTTTTGCCTGTTTACTGTCTATATTAGGTGCTAGGTCTGCATTTAGTAGATCAGGTGAGGGTGAGAGGTAAAGGTGCTGCTTTCTGAGAGGGAGAATGGGTACACAACAAATACACGTGATTTAGAAAATGCTACTTTTGTAGCTGTGAACATGGCATTACTAGGGGCTTTTAATACTCAAAGCAATGTCAAAGCATTCTGGCCGAGAGGAGAAACTGCAATAATAGGTAACATTTTTACCCTGCCAGGAACAGACAGACCAGTATCTCATGTTTTCAAGTAATTTTTCATCTCGTTTTTCCAAATATGGACTCTAATGGTACTTCTGGGGTGAGGGGGAGACTGACCTTTCTGGTGCAAATTGAGGTTGTAACCGTTTTTGTACATGTAGTTGCTCAGTCTTGCAGAAAATAGGGCAGTTCCAGAGAAAAAACAGTTATGTTCCTGAAAAGCCAGGATTTGAAGCAGTGATAAGCTAAATGCTGAATGAGGCACATCAAAATACATGGAGGCATAGGTGGAAATTAAAAAAAAGGGAAAACCCCAAGGTATCTAGTTTTGTTGCCCATCATCTACTAGGGCTTCAGAGTCTCCAGAGAAAGTAACTCCATCTCAAAATTTCTCAAGGTCTTATATTTGTGAAATGAGGACAATAAGCAAAGTGCCTTGAGATCTAGGGATAAAAATGTGCTATATAAAGATTGAGTTTTATCACTATTAATAATAGTGTGATTATTGATTTATTCTCACTGTAGTTTTTACATCAGACATAATTACTGGGGTTTTTTTGGTGGATGGTGTAGGATGCATAAAGGTGCAAAAATACGTACCTTTCTCTGAAGGTATTGCTCGCAGGCAGCCTGTAAAGATTTAGAGTGCTTTGCTTTGTCCTGGTATGTAGCATAGCCTCCAGCAGTAAAGTCCTTTCAGATCAATGTATTTCAGCAG
This sequence comes from Balearica regulorum gibbericeps, assembly GCF_011004875.1. Lineage (NCBI taxonomy): Eukaryota > Metazoa > Chordata > Aves > Gruiformes > Gruidae > Balearica > Balearica regulorum. The sequence goes on from NC_046185.1 coordinate 102,122,568, forward strand.
AATTGTTTAGTACTTTCCCAGTAAATGATCAACAAATAAAACAGACTTGAAAAGGAAACCAACATTTACTTTCTATTTTTGAAGTTGTCTCGTATTTTGCAAAACAAGATGGAAGAAGCTAGATCTTGTATAATATCCACATCTAAAGAACAGTGTGTCTTACACTTAACTGATGTCAGTAGAAGAAAACAGATAAGAAGAGTTACATTTTCTCATTCTCATCATTGCATCTTGATCACTGTTGTAGCTGCCTCTTATGCAGAAGGTGCATAAGAATGCGTGGCCATCTCTTTGCACCAGTTTTGTGTGTCTTTGCATCAGGAGTGGAAGTGTTCGGGTCTTACCTCTAGACCAGTAATGCCTTTCCTGTCAAGTGTCTCCTTTCCACTTTCACTGGCTCAAAGAGAATAAAATGCATCTACATTTAAAAACTTAAGTGTTCTCTTAGCAATCTGGAGATCTGGAAAAAGCAGGTAGCTGGTTTTTCAGTGAACAGCCCTTGACTGCAATCTCTAATCTCAGAACTGGTTGCTGGGCCCACCTGCCTGCTTTCAGCACTGCTGCTGAGCTCAAAGGGGCCAGACTCAGGCAGGTAACTGCGATGCTGAGTGGAACTGGAAATGTGTATGTAAATGTTATTTTTGGCTAGCACTTTCCCCTCCCTTCCCCCTTTGGTACGAATGTGATGAATAATCAACATCACTAAACTGGGTGGAAGCAGGTGGAATAACACGTTACACCATGGACAGAAAGTGTTTTCAATATGAAAGAAGTCTTGGAGTTTCCTAAATGCTTGCAGGAGGGATACTTTCTTCCTGAATCTTTAGGAGGTAGATGAAGACTTACTGGGCTGTGTATCCCTTGACTCTTGCTAACTTTACCTAAGCGTTTAATGGGTGCTACAGAAATAAGTGTGACTAGAGAACCAAAATAACTTTTTGAGATGTGTCCATTTTGTGTCACCCTGGTAGCACTGCTAAAGCAGCTCAGAGCAAATCCCTCCATCACAAGAGCATAAAATGGGTCGAGGCTGGATTATAAAGGTACCTCTTCCTCCCACATCACTACATTTTCCTTTTCTTCTTTCCTACCCACTGCCCTTTATATCAGAAACATTACTGGATATACATCTGGGAAATTAGCAGAATGTTTGTTTTACTTCTTTTCAAAGTGTTTTCATGGTTTTAGGTGAGTGTTTGACTTATGTTGGTTGGCCCTTGCACAAGAGACTGTGAAAGCTATTTCCTTTTTCCTTAATTAGAGCACGCGGAATATCAGGTTTCTGAGCAGTGAATTTCCTCTCAGGAGATAGGTGAGCATATGTGGTAGAAGTGGTTGTTTTTGCAGAGTTGAGAAGTTGGTCCTTCTGTACTTTCTTAAGCCAAACTTGTACTTTTCATACAGACATATGTGTGGTATTTTTTTTTCCTTCTTTTTTCCCCTTTTTTTCTTTTTGGAGTTAAATAGACAAGTGGAGAGTTAGAAATATCTGAGTGAATTTCTAGGAGGGTGATAATAGGAGCGTGGTAGCAAACATGGTGAAGGCAATGGGCCAACATAGTTTGTGTGTGTAACTTGATTTGAATCAGCAGAGCTCCACCAGAGCTAAAGCCAGCCCTCTGCTTTTATGCTGGTATTTTCACACATGACTTATTTGCAGTGCTGGTGAGAAAGGCAAGAAAAAGGGAGAGACGTTTCCCTCTTTTGCTCGTGTCCTGGTTTTTAAGGTCATGTATTTTTATAACTGCTGGTTTGTCTGTGTGGGTGGGCAGGTATAAGTCTCGGTCTGTCTTCTCCTTGTGCAATGTCGGGGGAAGTTCAGGTCGGTGTGCTGCTGGGGCCAACCCACATCCTTTACCCACGCAGCCCCGTGAAGCAGTTGCACACATCAATCAGGGAAAACCCTCAGCTCTGCACATTGTTGGAGCAGGTGCGTGAGCTCACGGTGACATCAGATGACTGTCACATTGCCACGGGGTGGCCACTGGCGCCTGGCACATGTTCTGTTTACAACTGGTCTAGCTCCTGAAATAAATGATCATCTTTGATACAAAACATACAGGTCCAATGCTCAGACCACCAATACCCATCCTTTGCTCTCGCGGATGCTCTGAGGTAGAGCAGGGGGAAAGAAGAGTGGGGAGAATGATTTTGCAAAAAGTTGCAAATCTCTGTACGAAAGCCCTGCCTAGTGCTGTTGTCAACCAGTTACGTGCAGAGGGAAGAAGGGAACACCAAGACTGTGTCCAGCCAAAAGGGAAGCTGGCTAGATCAGTCATGACCCAAGGATTGGAGGGTTCTTGAAGCACAGACAGATGCTGTGCTGTGGTGAAAAGTTCTTGCAAAGCTACTGCTTTCACGTCCATTTTGTGTTGGGTGTGGTTTGGTTTTGTTTGGTTTTTGCTTTTTTTAAAGCACTGATACTGCACCTTGTTTTCTTTCCTTGAAAGATGAACCCAGAATAAACACACACTCACCCTAGACAACCCTCTTTATTTTGGTGTCTCGGTTTGTAATATACCAGCACCTAGCTGTAAATAAATTTACTATATAAAGTGAAAATACTCTGTGCTTCCTCAAGTGGAGCTGTTGGCTTTTTCCAAGTCCTCTCTGCTTGGACCACCTCTGTTATGGAGTGTGAGGTACAAACTCTGTACCCCTGTGCCCAGACAAGGGTGGAAGTGCATCACTGGCTTCATTTGCCCCTGGGAATTCAGTAAAGTGGCTCTGGGTTTTATAAGTACATATGAAAGACAAATTTGGTGTCAGCTGCTGGGGCTTCCAATAGGATATCTGTGTACATAGCATTTATTTTGCTAAATGGAGTATATTGGAACAAGTTATTCTTGGGACATCACCAGTGGGCAGAAGAGGAGATCCAAGGAGCACTGAGATGGTAGGTACCTCCAGTCCCAGGCATGCTTTTGGATAGTTGAGTGACATCTCCACCATGTGGGAGTGGGTGGGGTTTCACAAGTTTAATATCACCAAAAATGGAGTTTAGGGTATCTTTCAATCTGCCTGTAGCACTCTACTCCCTCAGTGCCTTGGGGACAGGATGCACGTGTACCATCCTTCCAGTTGCACTCCAAACCTTGCTCATGAACACATGTATGAGGAAACTCATAAATTTAACTTTTAAATGAAATGGCTTATCCAATTATTTTATCTTTACATGTAGGCAAGAGAAAGCAAGATTTTAAGAAAGAATGTTGTTAATCATTATAGACATCCTCTCTAAAGAAAAAAAAACAACAGCTTTTCATCCCTTAAAATATTGAAGCCTTCCCAATTCAATGTATTCAGAGACATGTAAAAATTACAGGGTAGGGGCCTAGCTGGGAAAAAATTCCCCTTATATTGCCATGCCAACAGTGTTCCTGCTGCTCCATTTCACCTACAGATAATAAGAGATAGGTGCCTAGACCCGGGAAAGGAGGCGACTTCAGTTCTGCTGTGCACAGTTCTTAGGTGTAGAAGAGCAATTCTGATTCCTGTAAGATACTTCCAGCTTTGAAACACTGTTTTGCTTGGTGATGAAGGGTTATGACTTAGCAAGTATATAATTGAATATTGCCGTGAGTGTTAGTTTACATAGATAATGAGACCATCTTCAGCTAGGTTACATAACTTTTTGTTGGTGTGACTTCTGTGAAAGGGATCTGAGCCTGCTTTGGGATGTGAACTCACCACCAACCAACCCGTTGAGAAGAATCTTCCTGTAGGGAGAAGTTTCCTCTTCCCCCAACGCTTTGTTTTTCTTTTCTGCCAATAGCCTCTCTCGAAAACAAACTTCTAGACCAGCTGCTTCAGTGTTATGCTTTTGGCCTTTCCTATAGAAGCTGGTCTGGGCTTGTTTCACACTCTGGAGCCACAAGGATAGTGGCCCTATTTTAAGCTGTAGGAACTGCTTTCCAGCATTGCATTGATGCTGAAGCACAGGAGAACCACCATGCGATGGTTACAGAGCGGTCACAGCATGCTTGGCTTTACCAGCTGTGTTGCTACTTTATCATACAGATGAGCTCTTCTCCTAATCAGGTTTTCACACAGTGAGGGTGGAACAGGCTGGTACAGATGTTGGGAGAACCGAAGGGGGGTAGGGAGAGAGGGGGAAGAAAAAAAAAAAAAAAGAAAAATATTTGTCAGGCCTTGATAGTGTTAACGAAAACATAAAGAAAGAAAGGAGGAAAGCAGTATTTGGAGAGCAAAGAGTGACCTGACAAATGTGACCTCTGTTTTTCCCAAGGGCTTCTGACTATGAAACCAAAGCTGGCTTTAATGTTCACCATTGCCATCAGGGTGTTTTGATTCCCTTTAAGGAAGGGAATTAGCCTTATAGTTTCAGCATCTGCACTTCAGTGAACTTCAGTGACAGGGTGTATTCTCGTTCAGATCATAACCCTTGAGGTTCAAAGGCCATGAGCAGGTCAATAATTAATTCTGTTACTTCCACAGGAGAAGATGAACACAGACCTGTATTTCACACAGGTTTTGCCACCAGAGTCCAGTCCTGTCCCTGCTCGAACAGGGTCTGCCTGAGCATCTCTGAACAGCCAGCCGGAGCAACCAGAAAGCTAGGCGGATACAGCACAGAAGCAATGATGGCAGTAAGATTATTCCTCTTGCGAAAATAATACTTTGAAGTTCATATTTTGTCAGCTGAGATTATAGTTCAATTTCTTGGAAGAAGCGAGATGTTATTTTTGCTCAAGATATACAGCTCTTTGTCCCCTGTTGTTATATAAGCAAATTGTTGTTACTTATCATCCTCTTTCTGGCTGCTTCCTCTCCATGGGTAATTGTGCCTCTGATATTACCTAGATATCTCAGCTCCGCTTGTGACCTGAGCGTTGCATTTAGATTTTAGCTCTTCAGGTGATTGTCTTGTCCTGCAGAAGATGGATTTATTGGAATATTGCATATTGTCAGCCAGAGAAAATGACTGAGAGATTGGGTAGGGTCTTTGGTCCCCCGACCACTCACCACTTTCCTGAGAGGCTCAAGAGCCAACCATTCCTGGATGGCTGCCCCTCCCCTCGTGAGGCTCATGAAATTCAGAGCAGCTCATCTAATCCCCTGATACTGGGGCTGTGTTGCAGCCGGGAGGAAGGTAGGGTAGGCAGCATGTCCTCGACAGAATTTTTTTAGGGGGGAGGACCTAGACTATGCAACGGTCAGCTCAAGATCATTGTAGTGCTGCTCACTGGAGTAGTGGGGTGGGCAAGGTGACCTTGAAAGGCCACATCCAATGATGACTCTGCAATATCTGTGGTTCTCTCAGCCTCAGTACTGTAGCAAACAGATGCTTTAGGAACAGAACATAATAGTATCTCTACACCTCTAGTTGTACTGCAGGACTGTGTAGGTCCAGAAATGCAACAGGATGACCGCTCCTCCTACTCAGCAGTACGAGACCTCCTGCACCCAAATCTGTTCTACCATCACCTCCTGCACCCAATTATCTGTTCTACAGTCCATTCATTTAAAAGTGTAGGACCCGAGCAATCTCAACAAGAGATTTGGGAGGCTGTGGTGCACCAAAGATCCAAGACAGCTAGTGTTCACTGAACTGAACATGGTGATGATGTTAATAGTTGCATTTCATATTGGGGCATAAAATGCAGCTTTTCTTTATCTTTGTGTAGAAGTGTTCAGTTTATACTGTAGTAGTACTTTTTGTTTAAAGTGCAAAATTGCTGCAAATTTGCATCCAGAGGGAGCATTTTATTAATTAGTAAATAATGGTACGATGAAATTGAAGCATGCTGCCTTTTCTTTTTCAGTCTTACTTTGAGGAGTGTGTGCTATAAAAGTGTATGCACAAATAAATGGTTGTCCCTGTGTCCCTAAAAACTTAGGCAGGCATGTTGCAGTTTAATTTTAATGGCAAAGACAGTTTAGAAAGGAAATGCTGTCCAAAGATAGATTAGGAGTATAGCAATAAGAATGTACTTTTATGAGTTTAAAATAGAATATTAGAAGTACATTCCTGTAAACTGAAGTCACAGTATTAACATGCAGATATATAGACATGTATTCATATCTTGTTAGCATTAAAATAGGTTTGAAAATTGTCTCGAAAATTTCCAACCCAGACTAGGTACCTGTTCTTTTTCCTTCATGTTAGGATAAAAAGCTTGCAGTTGGAGTGTGGGATTTAGTAATGCTACAGGCATTGCTGTGGGTTTTGGGGCTGATTATAATCACTAGGGAGATTGAAGTGTATTGAAAACCAGAAAATCTCAACAAGCCTTTTAAATGAATTGAAGTCCTCTAAGAGGATTTTAGAATAAAGGTATCTGAATGCATGCACGCATGTGGGGAAACCTGAGTGCATATGTGCATTGCTGGGGCCTCGTCTGATCTCATGTAATACTGCCATGAACTATAAGCCTGTGGTACTGTAAAGTGCGTGTTGACTTGGATAGTGCCTTCCGAATCAATTCAGAGCCCTTATTAGTATAAGGACACTTCTGCTGGAGAATGTGGGCCTTCTTCAATTGTACTGAGTGATTTTTAAGGATGCTTCAACATTGGGGACTGGATAATAGAGCCTGGAGGAGAATGTTTCAAAGTTGATTTGAATGGATAAGAACAACCAGTCCATCTTAGAAATAACATCGACATGATTTTTTTGTACTTAAGTTGTTTTTCATATAGTTAAAAATAGTATTTTAGTATTTCTGAAGCCTTCTCTAGTTTGTGTTCAGCAGCAAATTCTGGAAAGTTTGCTAGCAGCTGCAAAAATAACAGAAGAGTAGTAATGCAAGAGGAAGCTGCCTCAATATTCACAGCTGAAAGGTTCTCCTGCTGCATTCCCAGATTTAACCTTCAGCTTCACTTCCCTGTAGCATAGTTCTGATTATATTCTGTAATGAACAACATCTGATATAATCTTTACTACTTTTCTTTCTTTTTGCACAAAGAACTTTGTTCTTACAGTAGAGAGGAAAAAAATATTCTGAAGTGTTTCCACTAAGGCACAGCTAGAAAAAATAGAAGGTAGAAAACAATTTTCATTATTTGTATTAAGAAAATGTCAAATAATTCAAATATACATATAGGGGAAAATTCTTCTGAAACTTCAGCTATGTTTCTAGTTTTCAGTCATACCAGTTATTTGGTGATGAATCTCTCTATGTTTGTATGAGAGAAAGAGGAATGCTTAAACTGAGATGTGCTGAAGTTAGTGTTCTGGATGTATTTTGCCTTGTTGTTTTTACATTTATTTTACTGCTGTTGCAAATCACAGTAGTTACAAATCAGCCTTCAAGGTTATGAAGACATATATATATTTAGCGTATATATAAATATATTTGAAGAGGTCTGTGGTGGCTTTCTGTGCATATACCTGATACGAAAACTTTGTTTACAAACAACAGCTCTTTCTCTTGCTGTCCAGCTATCCACAAATAAAAAGCAAAATGGGAGAGAGTACTAATCATTATGAATTCAGCGTGTTTACTGCATGTGCCTATTTGTTCACGTTAGCAATTTGCTGCTAGTGACAACCTGCTCCCTGAGCAGTAATTCCACCTACAGTCTTAAGTGTGAAAAAGAAGATACTGGGCTAATGTAATTAAAACTTAAAAATCTGGAACAGTTGTTTATTTTAGTGGCTGCTTCCTTTGAAAATTCCTTTAAGATTAGTGGGACGTTAAGACCCATGGAAGGGAGAGTGCATTTCATGACGCCGGGGACAAGACAGGCATGGTACTGCAATGGTTACAGCAGAGACAGGTGATGTGGGAGATGAGAGCTCTTGGGGAGGCATCCATGCCACAACTGCTGCATTCCAGGTGCAGCAGCTTAAAAAATAAATCTGAAACTCCTTTGGATCACTTCTTTTAAAAAAAAAAAAAAAAAAAATTGTGGTGATGAAGCCCAGAATTATTTTTTAAATTTATTTAATTATTTTTAACTCTGCTACTGACCTGTGAGTTCCTGAAAGGGAGGGGGGGAGGAGGGCAGGTTGGATAGTGAAATACTGGCTCTTTGTCTAGAGCGTGCTGATGGGCGTAGATGTAATAATGTTGTAGCATGCCATATGAAGAAGAGGTAGAGTAGATGGGTACATCTGCTGACAATCTTTCTTTTTAATTTGGAGCCACCTGAAGGCAGTAAGTAGCTGAATAATAACCCAATCCCCATATGGGTTCCGTTCTTTCAGAGTAATAGTGTGCAGGGAGGGGAGGTGGAAAAAAACCAAAAAAAAGTCTACTTTTAGCTCTGGCTTCTGTTTGCCTCTTTGTGAGCCTGAGAACGTTTCCTGTCTGCTTGGTGATGGGAAATGTAACCAAAACAGACGTTGGTGACTGACATTTCTTATGCCTGGCTTTCTGCGTTGGGTTTTCTGTACCACCTTAGAGATGTTGCAACATGCATGAAGGAGGAAGGAGGCCAGATCTTTAGCATGATTTGCAGCTAATTTGTTGTAATATTTCTACCTTGTTGGCTTCTCAGCACATATTGTATCTACAATGTATTTCCCAATTATAATTCCTTACAGTCCACTATTGCAAAAAGCAGGTAAATATTGTACTTTAAACTACATGTAGTTTTGTGAGTGGCACATTTTGAAATAAGTTTTGCTTTGGTCTAGAATTTATACATAGATGCTCTACTTATAGGTTTGGTTTTTTTTCATTTTCACTGTGAAAGGGGCTTCACTTTTGGGGATAATCTATGGCTATTTTAAAGAAAAGTCAGCAGTTCACAAGGGTGTTGCCAAATGTGGGATTATATGAAATACGGCTTTAGGAAAAACAAACCAAAATCAGCAGTCCTCAGCACCCTGCAATCTTCAGAAGGATAGTACTAGAAAGAAATGTCCAACCCACTTGTTTTTCTAAGAAGGTTTTATACCAGATTACAGCCCTTGCCCTGTCTTTCTCAAAATAAATTTTGCGATGCAAATTCACCTGTCATGTGAAGGACAAGGAGAGAAAAGGAGGATGAGTGGGTGCAGAAAGGAACAACAGAGAGATAATTGTGTATCTTGGCTGTGGTGTAGTATTGATGCTATGCTAAATCATTGTAAACACAGGTTAGGATGCTGATTGGGAAGCAATGTCAATATTGGCACCTTTACTAGCTAGTATCTGTTGCCCTATTGAGTTGTTTAATTGCTTTAATGAGAGAATCTGAAGATATGCAACTCTTTAGGAAGAATTTGGGAAGGAGACAGTGAAGTCACCTCCTTTTTTGGCCTGTGCAAACGATATACATGTATTTATTGGAGATGAGAATTCAAAGTTATGGATTTGAAGGCTCACAGGCACAGAGTAGTTAGATTGTAGATAGTAGAGTTGGATTTCTGTGAGAAATTGTACTGGTTTTTTTTCTACTTGGAAAAATGTGAAATCCTGAAACATATTTCACCACCCATTTTTCACTCCTTTTGCTTACCTTTAGAAAATAAAGTCTAGGCTGCTCTTTGTCAGCTTTTAATTTCGGTCTCCAACTTGCTGCGTCTTCTGTTTCAGCAGCACATGGGAGACATGATAGCGCAGTAAAATTCCAGCTTCTCCTCACCTGGGTGTCATCAGTGAAAATGTGCACTATGGGTGAAGGTTTGCCAGAAACCCCAATCCCAGCATGAAAGCAGCTGGGAATTCCATCCTCTGGATGCTGCTTTAGGACCTCAAAAATTAATCTTCCTTGTCCCCAGTGGGATTTCAGGTGCTGCAGAAGTCCATTACCTGTCCCTACATAAGTATGAACAACAACTCAGAAGTTTCTACAATGTTGTGAGTGCTGAGGTGTTTAAATTGCATGTATTGAGTATATGCTTATCTATCCATAATTACTTTTAAATGAGGACATAGACTTGGTACCATGCATTTAGTGCCTTTGTATTCCTCTATGTGTTGCTTCCGGGGTCAGTTTTGCTGTTGGAATGTTGGATGAGGAATGTATTGGATATGGAAAATTCTTGCTTTTCTGCATATTGTCTGGTTGGATGTTCATCACAGTGTGATGAAGCTAAGACATAGACTGTTTCACCCAGTAGGGAAAGTTGTGAAATTCTAGTTGGAAATAATGATAATATGATTTTATTCCATGTTCGAGAGAGATCTGGTACCTATATTAAATCAGAAAGGCTGGTGAACAGAAGGGCCACGTCTGTACGAAGAAGTTAAATGTGCCTGGGAGTATCCTCTGGCACTGAGGTTATGGACAGCCCATGTCCATATCATACAATTCTTACTCTCCAAAAGATGATGTCCACATCTAAACTGCCTTATGGGATTTATTCCTGGGCTGTGTTTTTCCCCTGTGGTGCCAGGGAGAGTGCTGGCAAGCCTGTGCCAAACCTGTGCCAGAACTAGTCCAATAACTGAACTGCAGAGACAAAGTCTACTGTCTGGGACTGCTCCTTGGCACTGTTTAATTTACTGATGTCGAAGTGGCCAACCAGGAATGTCTGGCTGTTTTTCTCCAGTTACCCTGTTCATTAAAGATCAGCACTCCAAACGGTGCATTTCATGCATTTGGGAACTCATTTTGTCTTAGCACTGCGGAAGACTTTGTTACAGTTTTACATTAAAATGACACCCATGTTACTTGTGCATATCTCTTGGGGGGTGGGGGGGGGGTGGGAAGGGAAGAAGAAGCCTTAAGCGCATGTTAACACTAGCTACTGTACATGAGGTCAGTAATGATGGGAGTGAAAGAGCTTGCCTTTTCCCTGACATATTTTTTTGCCCTTGCTTTAAGATTTCAGGGGGTGATAGTGACTTCTTTTCACCATAATATACAGTCCATTTCTGCTGTGTGCTTCAAGTGCACGCCTAGTGTGTGTGTATATCTATGCATAGACACACACATACATACATTGCTAACTTACAGAGAAAATGTGTAGTAGCTGTGCGTGATTTTGGGGTGGTTGGTATTAAGTGATAGTGACAGGTCACGTGAACGCTGAGGCTCAGACCCAGCAGGAGGCGGTGCATATGCATCTTCAGCATTAACGCAATCGACATCCGCTCAACAGAAGGGTGGTTGGGCCTTTCCTTAGGAAACATATGCCAAAACTATTATCGGAGAATACGTCATGGCCTCCGGCAAACTGGACAGGATGTTAATGAGGAGGGAATTGTGGAAGAAGGAATCAGAGTGTATCCCACATTATCAAAACAGAATGCTGAATAAACAGATTATTTCCATTACCTTGCCCTGTCAGCAGTCTTGGTATTTTGATCTTCATCAGGTTTATGCTGATAAAGGTTTATTTTTCACTACTTAGTTGATTCAGGTTTGGGAGTGTTTTAAGTGCAATAAATAAATAAATAAATGCAAACATCTGGGAGGCTATAAAAGACACTGTGGACCCAGGACAGCTCATTATTTCTCCTTGACGAAGAAATCTCTGGTGCATCCTGTGATGTCTGTGACAGTGTGTAAGGACGCACTCCACTATGTCAAGCCCAGAGTCATAATTCTGTCTTATCTGCTGCAATAATGAGACTTTTTGAACTACTGAACTCAGCAGAAGTTATAAAGAAAATGGTTTGTGTTTTGCAACTATTAGAACAGGTGGAGTCCAGGGAATTCAAGCTGGTTAGTTTTTTATTTGAGGACCGAGTATCAGAACCTGAACTTAAAAAATAAGTTGTGCTGATGATTCCAACAGTGTCAGACACTAATTTAATTTCATATTTAGGAATTTTCTTCTGTAGTCCTTGATTAGAGGTTCAATATTTTATTGCTTACTTTGCTTCTAGTTGTTTTTTCCTTTATCTTTTTCTTCCTGGCCCTCTCTCCCTCCCTGAAGGTTTGCCTGAGTAGCAAGAGTGAGACAGACAAAATAAATTCCTTTGGGGATAACAGCTGTCCATTTAAAGTATTTTTTGGTGTGTTTTAGAAAGCAAAATACCAAAACAATATCAAACCCCATATTTTTTCAAGATGCCAACTGTTAAGAGGTTGCATTTTCACGGATTGGTCAGAAGTTGAACATTAACTTTAGCTTCATGTCCCTTGAAATGTTAGGTTGTTTCTCTGTTTATTCATAAAATTAATTATGGCCAATGTCACAGCGAGTTCATCTTATCATTAATTTTCGGCTGCCTTGTCTTCACCAGACAATGAATCTATTTTTTCCTACATCTTAGCGAAGGTGCAGTAACTAACATGAGGTAAGCTATAGTTGTAATATGAGTTATCAGGATGATATGGCTCTTGGCCTCTTGGCAAAGTATTCACAAACTCCCTTGTCTTTGTTACGGTTTTACCAAATGTCAGCTAGTATGTGCTAAGAATAGGTCTTGCTGCCTGCCGCCCCAACAGGAATTACCTCAGCCCTGACGTGGAGCTTCCCCGTTTCGGGGTGCAGAGATGGCTTGTGTGCTGGAGCCATTCCAGCCTCGGCTCCAGTGAGGTGCAGATCCATGTCCCGATCTGCTAGAAATGAGATGTTTGGTGTTGCAAGACCCATCAAACAGCCCTTGATTGGCAGTTGCTGTCACTCATGATCAATCTGAGCTTGATTTGAGGAACCAGATATTGGTAAAGGGCCGTCTAAAACATTTGTTGTTTGTTCTTACACTTTCCTTTGCAGGGAAAATGTCTCTAAGTATCAGGTACTTAAGAAAGGGAGAAGTTGGATCTAATCTGTTTGTTTCTGTACCATATCGTCATTCCAGGTGACCTAGTTTAAGATTGTAATGAGATCCGAAGAGCAGAGTATTGAAAATGTTGTTTGTGAGAACCTGCATGCCAGAACAACATGGGGTAAAATCATCTTAATGAGATGCTAGATCATCTGCAGAATGCATCTCTCAGTAAATACAGTGGATTTATTTTCCTGAAGAGGAACACAGTGAGCATCTCACAGGAATGCACTTCCACAAGGCTGAAAGAAAATAAGCAGAGGTTTTGATTCTTTTAAAGCTTCAGCAGAAACAATTTTCTGTAGTATCCCACAGTTGCAGCTGTTGTGATTAAACATTTGTTATTGCCAGATTGCTCTAGATTCACACATAGTTGATGGGACATCGAATAAAAAACTTCTGTCATATTCTGGGAATAAAATAACTGTCCTTAGTTTGTTTTGTAAAATAAGGATGGAGATCTTGTTTTATTATTATAAACCAAGATCCAGAACCTGAGAGTCCAAAATAGTACTGTAGCTTCCGGCTAAAAATCAAGGCCTGTCAGGTGGTATCACATCCACTCCCTTTTCAGCTTTATTTGACCCAAGAGAAAATTCGTTGAAATGCTTGCTAACCTTTACTGAACAAGAGGAGTGACTTAATAAACATGATTTTTCCCTGGGGAGTTTTGCTGCCTGGCCTAGGTTTAGGCAAGGTTTCCCCCTTGACATTTTTCTACCGATGTTCTGAGTATTCCAAGGAACATAGCAGTAGCTCTCAAGGAGACAAGTTGCATTGGTCTTTCCCTGGAAGAAGCATAGTATTTGTTGACCAGAGCCTTAGCAAAAGAAAATATGCTACATATAAGCCAATAAGAAAGGCAGATTTTTACTGTTCTGAATTTGGAAGGGGAATCTCATAAGCCTTATGAGTTTTCATGATCTCATTCTTTATAGGGAAAAGGTAAAGTTCTGGACGGTGACTAGGAAACAGGATGTATTTAGCTTTTCCTTAATGCATCCTGCTAGTAAACTTGTACTGACTGCAGGTCATGTTATAAAATGAATGAATAAAAGATGAATGAATAAAGGTTATTTACAGAAGGGAAGTTGCCTTACTATATGTTTTCCCATCCTCAGTCTGGTTTATGACATCCTCTAGTTAATTGGTTAACTTCAGTGAGTAAAACCCATAATAACTTGTTACTGTTATTCAAAATATTTAAAAAAATCCAGGTTTTTTCACTTTTCTGTCCTTGCTCAGAGTGAAATCCACATTGTTCAAACTGAATACATGCAAGGCTCTATTGATTTTTCTCCTCTTGATCTACATCCATCATCCAGAATAAATTCCATATTGAAATAATAAATATGCCTTCCCACCCAGGAAATGGCGTTCCATTCCTTTTCACTTCCAGACATGAAGAATTATTTGTGCTTGTTTGTTTGCTGTGTCAGAACTGAAGAACACGTTAGCATTTCTTTGCAACTCATGTGCCACCAAAAAGGCTCTTTTCTTGACAGAAGTACTCCACTTTTTAATTGTCCCACTACTGCCTGTGTCACTGTAAAGGAATGTCTCACTCCAAGGGTATATACTAGCAATGCAACTGCTTAAAATGCTTGTTTAATAGACTTGGAGGCCATAAGTAAATAACACAGCTGCATCAATAAGAGGTGGAAATTCAGCCACAATTTTAAAGATGTCTGGTTGCTGGTAACATTTTTCTTGTTTTTAAAGCCAGTGTTTTGAGATACATATATATACACACACACATATGTATGTGTATGCGTGTGTAACAGAAAACAATTGACAATCGAGCTGTTGGAGCGAGTCCAGAGGAGGGCCATGAAGCTGATCAGAGGGCTGGAGCACCTCTCCTATGAGGACAGGCTGAGAGAGTTGGGATTGTTCAGCCTGGAGAAGAGAAGGCTCTGGGGAGACCTTATTGCAGCCTTCCAGTACCTGAAGGGGCCTACAGGAAAGATGGTGAGGGACTGTTTATCAGGGAGTGTAGTGACAGGACAAGGGGTAATGGGTTTCAGCTAAAAGAAGGTAGATTTAGATTGGATTTTAGAAAGAAATTCTTTCCTGTCAGAGTGATGAGGCACTGGAACAGGTTGCCCAAAGAGGTTGTGGATGCCCCCTCCCTGGAAGTGTTTAAGGCCAGGTTGGATGGGGCTTTGGGCAACGTGGTCTAGTGGAGGGTGTCCCTGCCCATGGCAGGGGGGTTGGAACTAGATGATCTTTGAGGTCCCTTCCAACGCTAACCATTCTGTGATTCTATGAATTCTTTTTGGATTGGTTGGATAACTAATGCTCTACAGAAACCAACAGTAATGAACATAAAGCCATTGTTTGTCAAATCATTTTAGCTTAGCTTTTTATTACACCTGGATTTAACTCTGCTCTGTGTTCTTATGTGTGCACCACATTATTTTGCTCATTATGGCTTAACTGTCATGCAAGTAGTACCCATCCATGTACCATTATTGGACAGGAAATTTATAGAGCACAGGTCATTGTTATCCAAATAAGCTCATTGTTGTGATTTTAATATAGGAAAGTGAAATATGGTTAATACGTGGTGATTTAGTATTTTTAAATGGTTCCTTTGGCTTTCTAAGAGTATAGGTCACAGGCCAAAGAAGTTACTTCATTCATAATACTTCAGATTTGACTTTTTTAAAAGAGTTATCAAACTGTGGAAAAAGTTTTGTTGATTTTCATGACTGACTTTAACTTCTAATATAGGATTGAAGGGATGTTTTTTCCCCCTATTGTTCTTTCTGGATAGAATTATTTTAGAGATAATGGGAGCATTGTAGCTTAAGTTAACATGGCATGGGGTAATGCCTCATTGCTTTAACTTCGATGTAAATAAAATTGGGTATTCTAGCTGATCATTTGCATAAATAGTACTTAATTTAACTTTCTCCCCCATAGCTTTTTCTAGCTGACAACTTGAAGGTGGACACAGAAAAAACCTTTAGCTATTGAGTTCTGACTAATACATTTTAGAATTCTGGTTTGCATCACCTAGTGTACATCTTCTCATCTCGATCAAGATTCATTTTCCACCATGCTACATTTTGATCAGCTTAAGATGCATTGAAGTATATATGTACGACCATAAAAAAGTTTTAGCTTATGTGTTAGCTAGGACATGTCAACAGCTCACTTTTAAATCTTAGTCTAGACAAAGCCTATGGCACTATTGCACATTGACTTGTGTACAAATAAGGGAAGACCTTTAACTCTGTCCTTGGATGCTTAGCCTGCCACTGGCACATCAACCTGTCTTTTTTTATGATTCATACTCTAATGAATAATTTCGTTCCCCATGTGTCAACCAGAAGAACTGAGTCTGTTCTTTCAGAGCTGTGTTGGTAAGTGGAAAGACATAAAACTGAGACTTATGCAGGTGAATTACTGCTGTAAATGTAGCGACTGAGGCTTAAATCAAAAAATGAATTTGCTTGCAAAAGATACTGTTATAAAATTTTCCTGGAAAATTGTTCTGCGCTTATTGTATCTTGGTAACTACTGTTCACAGCGTGCAGTCTGTTTTCATTAATTATACATACCTAGGGCGTGCATTATATTTATTGTGGAACAGCATACTACTATACATACTGCACACAGATTTTGTATTCTTACCAAAATTGATGTGGTAATAATGTATTCTTCAGTATTTTGTGGCAATTTTACATTGGTATAAAATACTGCTACTTCAACCTGGAATTAATTTCTCACAGAGGATATTTCTGTCCCCCTCCCTGTTTTTTTTAATGCTACTTAAAGGCCTCTACAATTACGTGGGGATACAAGGTAGACATTAAGAGAAAAAATTAAGCAGATGATGACACTGGTTCTTCCCAAGGGCTGACTATGCTTCTGAGAGCTGTATCTTCGCAGTAAAATACCTTAAGTCCTGAGGGGTGTTTTGTAACTGTTGTCAATTTATAATATTTGATATACTGAAAAGAAGGAATCCTGCCTAGTACAGTGTATGTAATGCTGGTAGCCCTTTACAAATCAAAATATAATGTATGTTTAGATCTGAAAATTGTGATATTTTGATCAATACCAGTGCAAATGCATTTTTATTGAATAGCAGTAATAACGAAACAAGAGCAGCTGAAGGAAAAAAAATAAATCTCTTTTTTCCCCTAGAGAACACTACTTGAATACACTTGTTGCTCATAGAGCATTACTGACATGACTTTTGTTAACAATGAAAATCACATCCTGCTCTGGTCCTAGAAGACCATCTTTTGAATAGCCATCTCCCTTTCCAGATCCCTCAAGTAGGAAGGGATTCATAGGAGATACATGACAATAGAAAAATTCTGATTTGTAGGGCTGAAGAAGAGTTCTTTCACACAGATAACCTGTTACACTGGATAATTAAGATATTTTAGTCAGTTAAAATGTTTTTGGCTTTTCTGTCATGCTGAGTTAATTAGCTAATATTAGGAGAGAAAAGAAATGAGATACAAATGTAACAAGCAGTGAGTAAGTAAAAGACTTACTGTAGCCTGCTGTGACTGGAGGAAATTACAGAAATTGTGAAGTGGAAGTACTTAGGGGTTTTCCATTGAACAATATACATGAAATCTTGTAGGAGCAAAACCAAATGATATATGAGTCAATGATAACTTTACCCATATGTCTGAGATACTGTTGTGGTCTGGGAGGAGATCCAGTAATTTGAGCTGAACCCAAGTACCAAGTGGCTGGTCAGTACTCTGAGAAAATGCAGGATACATATGTGTGTAAGTGTCACAGCAAGAGAAAATAATACTGTAACCTATGTAATATTCTTAAACCTTCAGATAAGTTGTCCATCAAATATTCCATTCTCTCCCAATCTGTTCTCGATAACCAGGCTTGACTTATTTCTTTATTTTTATTGTTGTATTGGCAGGATTAAGGAATACATTTCTACTTCTTTTTTTACACACATTTTGAAATAGTGTTATTAAAACAAATGTTCCAGTAAAATACCGAGGAAACATTTTGTATGTGCTTAAGACACAAAATAGAGTTTCTTGCCACACTCCTCTGTCATACAATTGAATATGTCTTGAGATTATTTTATCTTGCATTATTGAGACTCATCCTAAAACCTTTGAGCAATGCAACCCATGGAAGTCTGGGAACACCGGAATTAAGGCTGGACCAATGTGTCTTACTGCAAAAAGGCAGCAAAAGACAAATCAGTGTTCTGATAAAGATAGTTGGAGGTGGATGGAGATGGTTGGAGGAACCCTTGTCTTCCTCAGTTTTGTTTCCAGCCTGTGATGTGTACTGCAACCTACAGCCAGAGCTGTATGTAAGCAGTACTCTGTGTCTGACCAAATAGCATAAATATGTAAAGTAGCAGCTCTCATTTAATTTGGAGTAGAGTTAGAGAGGATAATGTGGCTTCCTACTAAATTTCATTGCCAAAATGTGTTTTATTGGTTGGAAGGAACATCCTTTATCAGCTGATCTTGTGCTGACTGGGGCTGTGAGTGCACGGTTTATGCTGGGTATAAACTTGTACCCATTCCACCTTTGCTATAAAGGAAGGTGGGCTTGAGACTCCTGGGTCATTAGACCTTCTAGAACTAGCATTTAAAAAAAAAAAAAAAAATTTCACCTTCTGTTGGCAGCACTGTTATTTACTTGTTGTAGGCCATGTTGGTATTATAATCAGGAAAGGCAAGCATGGTTTTTGTGGAATTCAAGCACTGCCTTGAGTAAGGATGGGTTTTAACACATGCTTAATGCATACTTAAGCTTGTGTCAAGATGCACAGCTGAATGAAGCCTGTAATTTAAAATTATATATATATTAGTTCATTGAGCAGATAAAACTTGAGCAATTTGTGAAGATGCTTGTAAAATGCAAAATTTATAAACAGATTAAAATACACTGTAGTAAATGAAGAGTGGAAAAACAATCTTAACTTTAACATAAACTGAATGTGGTACACCTATGTAGACACCTAGGAGCTCTAAGTTAAATATCTAACCAGTGTATTTCTTCTCAGCTTTCAGTTAAAATTAAAGACCTTGCCTCACTCTTCATTATTTTTAAACTGCAGATTAATGAACTGAAACAGGGAGAAACAGTTGCAGAGCAATTGAAAAATCTCACTGTGATGTAAAGCAAATAAAATCTCACTTCTTGACAATCTGCACACCATATCCATATAGTTCACTGTTTGATACTTTGGGGAAAGTTTTTGTGTGGCCCAAAGCTCATTTGTTTGGGTTTTATACTCTAACATGACTGTCGGTTGGTGAAAGATATTACCGCCTGGTTAGGTGCCCCCTTAATCTCAGTCACAACAGCAAAATATCTGTAATCTTTTGAAATTCACATGTCAGTAGCTGCAAAGCCCTATTAACAATGCTATGGATTATTACTTATTTATACCATAAACTTTATCTTACACAAGGAAAGTGTTATGTTTTAGGTTTGGGGTGTGTTTTTTTTTTTCCTTCCTGTTTGAGTTGGATGTTGGTGTCCTTAGAAGTCAAGACCCAGTGACCTGGAGGGAAGACCTAAGGACTGGAGTTCCAGCACACATGTCTCTGTTGTGTCTCTGCCCCTGGTGGTCCCCAGCATGGGGTTTGCAGAATTTACTCTCTCTTCTGTCTTTTCCAGTATTTGTCCTATTCATTATAGTAATGAATCCCTGGTATCTTCACTGGCACTTTCAAGTGAATTCCCTTAGTACTCTGGAAGATTATTTTAGATATTAATGACAGGTACACATTGCACTGTTGGCAGTCCAATAGGCCAAATAACATTGAGTCGTTTAGAAACTGAGGGCATTGTGCTCTGTCTTGCACAGTGTTTTCCTGTAGGCTTTTTTTCAAGCCACAACTGAAGTGTTAGTTGTTTCTAAAAACAATTTGCAACTGTTCATATTAGCAAATTAAAAAAAAAATGTGCGACAAGTGCTTACAAGATTACTTTCTTGGTCACCCTTACTAGTTGTTTGCAGACACTAGTTTTGCAATGACCTTACTGGACAGCAAGAAGGCCAGAGATTGTTTTCAAAAGCAAATGCATGATGTTGGATGACAGGTATGAAAATTAAACTCGATGAAATTGAGTAGCTTTAATCTTTCAACAAGGCTGAAACCTTGCGTATAGTTTAGTGTGGCTCAGACTTGATTTTAGATACAGCTATTTAACTTTATCAGGCTATCCTGGGGAATTTTATAGTTTTTGGCTTCATGGAGGACCATGATCTGCTGGGGGATGACTGTTTTATAAGCAAAAAGGCAAAAGGGGCTGTAGTTCTGTTTGTCTGTCCAGTCTCCTTTAAATCTTCAATCCTGTGAGTAATACATTATCGGACTGATTCCAGTTTCCTGTTTATATGGGGTCTGGCTTTGATGCGAGTACAACAGATTAAGAAGCAGAAGCAGAGTTCCTGTTTTAGTAATTTCTCATTAAGATGTATATAAGTCAAATGACACTGTGCTGACAATTATTAAAAACATCAGCCTGGCAAGCGCATACTTTTACATCAGCACCAAAGATTTAAAGGCGTACCACCTCAGCAGCAGCCCCACTACTTGATCTTTGATCAAAGCTACAGATTAGAAAGAAATTTTGCATGTTGTTTTTACATGTGTTTTAAGCTAAGGAAGATCTTTCTGAAAAGGCTGATTTATCTATACAAGAGAATTTAAGTAAATAATTCCTGCATTAAATTAAATCCCACAGTTTTTGTCTGAAGTTCGTTTATCAACTAAAGTGATCTGGAAACTGTTGATGGGATTTTCTGCAATTTGTTAGTTGCATTTTATGTTACAAAGTCATGCTTTACTTGCAATTTCAATGTCTTTAGCAAAGTCTCTTGCCATTATCTCTTATTATGACTTTGATAAATTATAGTGCTCCTCCGTGGGATTGGGATACAGTAACCTGTTACCCTGACTCTTGCCATTGTTCTAATATTTGTTTGGCAGCCCAAAATTTTTGTGTCAATGTGGAATTCTGTTATTCCTTGTATAATGTTCTGTTGACATGTCACCTGGCACAGCAATACACCGCCACCAGAGTGGTCTGCAAGCCACATACTCCTCTTGTTCAAAGACAGACAATAGAAACGTACTTATTTTATGTCAAAATAATTAAAAAAAATGCATTTCAGTGTAATTCGTTGTGTTTGTAAACAGACTTAAATGTCCTGAGTGGTAAGCATTAAGCCTATTACTGCAAAAGAAGCGTAGTAAATCAGAGTAAACTTGTGTCGAACTCTACAAGAAGGGGAAGTCTACACAAAGTGCCAGCTCCTTGGAAGTTCATGCGGGCAAGCCAGGATGCTTTTTCTCCTCAGTCTGCAGCTTCTCTTGGAAAAGGGTCGTTTGCGACACCCCTGCTTCACATTACCTTGTCCTGAGTTAACTTTCCAAGTTGATTAGCGATACAAAGTGTGTATTGTAATAGGAATTGTCTGTTAAGTATCCATCCCAGGTAACCGTGGAAAACTGCCTCAGTTCTTTTCCCTAGCGACAATGGCTGTAAAAATCAGAGCAATGCGAGGTGCTTAGCATACTCTTTTCAAACTATATTTTGTGTGTAGCATGTTTGCTAGTCTTATAGTTTAATTGATATGTGAACTTAACACACTATTTTCTCTTTATGAATTGTTGATGTGTTACAAACTCCTATTATTTTCTGTTTGCCACCTTTGGGAGTTTCATCAGGAAATGATAAATATGCCTATGCATATGAATTCCATGATACGCAATATAATTCCGGTAATGGTATCTATGATAACTGTAGCATGATACCAATAACAGAAAGCTTATACTTACAGCTATTTGAATAATCGCTTCACTGCCTATTTACATTTGAAGTATAGAACTGCCTAGATTTAATTTCTGCTCTGGTGTATGTTTATCCTGTTACTGACTTTTTGTTCCTTTCTGCTATTTATGATTGTGTAATTTACATTTACTTAATGATCCAGAATGTTTAGAAAATAGAAAAAGGATCACCTGCTACAAAAGTACTCCCACCACAACAGGATTAGTTGTCCAACATTAAAACTAAATAAGATCCAATTGGGCATAATTAAACCAGGACTCACACTTAATAAGGTGCATACATGTGTTTGGAACTGCTGACTTCAGAGGTGGACTGGGTTATTCTTATATCAGTTTTGAAGTTATTAGCTCTTCTAAAAAGAGCTTAAAATGAAGATAGTTTATTAAGCTCAGCTCTGCTATCTTTAGTGAGATACCATGAGAATTCCCCCTTCCCATCCCCAGTAAAATCAGGGTAATTTAGCTTTCTTTAGAAAGGGCGTCCAACAGTTTTATGGTTGGGGTTTTTTGGTGGGTTTTTCTTGTTTGGTTGGGTTTTTGTTGGGTTGGTTTGTTTGTTTGTTTTTAAAATCACATTTACTGTACGTACTTGTGGAACGATAGACCTTGAATAGGGTTTTTTTTTGTAGGGATGTGATGTGAAAGCAGAGCTCACCATATTAAATTCAGTTGAAATCTTATGTCCATTTATATAATCTTCCTACTCAGTATTCAGTATGTCTAAGGAATTTCTGTAAACACATCAGACTATTGTGGTGTTCACATATTTAGTCAATTAATAGGCTTGAGAAAACAGTATATTGTCAATGTAATTGTCAGTGTAATTCCTGAATTTATTGTTGCTAAAATACCAGGATTTTGATTTTACTCTTCTTTGGATGTCACATTGCTAAACTGACATTTAAGGAACTTGAAAGGTGACTGAAGAACCAAATGCTTCTCAAGACAAATCCTTGCATCTTCCACGCATTGCACAAGTATATTCATGGGGATAAATTCCTTAGAGGGGCTTTAAACTGTGTAAGTAAGCCTAACAGGATTTGAAAGTTGTAAAGTTGGTTAGCACAGTTTATAGCCTACTTGGATGGATATGGTCTATTTTTTTTTTTTTTTTCAGGCCAAGGTCAATGGTATAAATGATGCTGTAAAAACTGCCTGTGAATAACTGCAAAAGATACCTGCTAACTGAGGCAAGACACTTTCAACAAACATTTCTGTTTGTAAAGTAAATTTTTCGGGCTGGGGCAGAAAAGTGGAAGACAACTTTTGCCGGAGCTGGACCATAGCTCTTGAGTTTGGGTTGATTTTTTTTTTTTTTAAATTGCTTTCTCATTATATCACTTTTTTGAGCGTTTTTTTGGTTTTCTGTCTGGGAACTATACCTGGTGATGAAAAGATGGCATTTGCTTTCCTGGATAGTTTGGGCTAATGTTTCTGGGTGCAAAATGGGACTTCTTTTTCTGAAGTGGATTATACAAAAATTCCTACTTGCAAGAACTTACTGCCATAGTCATGAGGCCACTTAACACAGTCCCTGACCAACTGCTTTTGAAAAGAACAGAAATGTCACGAACCAATTATTGAAATGTATAAATGACATATTGAGACAAGACCATACCTGCATTCCATGAGTGTAATGAGGGTGGGAGCTTGCATTTTGAAATCCTATGGTTACCTTGCTTAATTACCTGTTGTCCATCTTCCACAAGAGGAGCTGTGAGGCTTGGCTGGTCCTCACGGGATGCCTGTAGGGAGCTGCTGGGAGCAGGTATTGCCAGCACATTGCTGACGGTGTTTAGAAGTTGTTACATTGCCACTTGGGACTGAGTAAACCGAGTCTTTAGTTATGTATCCGGACACTGCAGCCATTTAACCCTGCTTCTTAGGTCCTCTCTATCCTCTTAACACAAGTGCGTGTTGAATTTCATTCAGCCAAGAAATGTAGACCTGTGAGGCTGGGCCCGTGCCAAGGCTTGTTTGGCATGCTGTAGGGTTGGGCTGTTACAGGGGGGCCCTCAGCCTGGTTAAATATAGTCAGCATATAGGTAACGTTTATATCTGATTTGATTGATTCCAATACTTGTTTCCACTGCGACAATGTTTTATTCTGCTTTAAATCCAACATGGAAGAGATACGATGTGTCTTGAAGATTGTAGGTGCATGCGTCTGCTGTGTAACTGACATGTCTTTATTGACACTAGATATATAAAGTGCTTGAGAAAACAGAAAAATTGAAGCTTTGCTCATATTTGTGCTTCCTTCTGTTCTGAGTGCGTTGTTGGAAGCAAAGCTGAATCCATACAATTAAACGGAGTGACTCTGAATCCCTCCAGGGAGGAGCTCCAGAGACAGGCCACTATAGCAGCTGGCAGACCTGCCTTTTGCAGTGTGGGGTGATGTTTGTATCCCAACACGCTCTCCATGGAGAGTCTCCAGTATTACTTTCTTCTCCCTAATATCTGTGAGAGACTTCCTAAAGAGAAGGTGGCAATCCGCAGGCTGAAGTGCCCTCTCAGTCCTAACAAGAGGTGGTTAGTATGGCTGCCTTTCCCTTACCAGAGATGAACTTTTACTCCTAACTCATGGCCATGTACCATGTTTACTGTGCTCCCTCTTTTCATGCAACACTTAAATATCATGACAATGTACATGTAATAAAACTTGAAGATCACGAAATAGACAGTTTGTATGGCACTGAATACATAAAAATGGAGCAGCCAGAAGCTAGAAACTGTAACTATGTCAGCAACACCACTGCCACCGTCACCACCAGTACTTGAACTGGATGCTCTGGGTCTACCTAGATGCTGCTGAATGGATTTAGCAGCATGTAACACAAGTTCTTCCTGCACCAATCTGGCATTGTATCTTGAACGCAACAATAGAAAAAGAAATAAAATAATTTTAAAAGCCCAACCACAACAACATACCGCCTCTGTTTTTCACAGTGAGATAGCAAAAGCTTATAATGATGCTTTTCTAGTTGGCTGTTGCAGTTACTCAAGAAGAGTTTCAAGAAATTGCAATTTTACTGTTTCGTGCAGGAGAAAAAAAAAAACCCAAATTGAACAGGCCAAACAAACTGCTCACAGAAGAAGTAAAAAATAATTTGAATTTTAAAATAGCAGTTTAAAAAGAGAAAGTTCCTAAGGCTTAGCATTCCCCTGCAAAATATCTCTAGGCAGAGCTAAGGCCCTTTTTCCCCACATAGGCCTCTTTCCAAGTAGAAAGGGCCAGAGCGGCAGGCAGAGTTTTGCAAACTAGCCCATTACTTTGGAGCACATTTAGCCCTCATTTTTTGGTTTTTGGTTTGGGGTTTTTTTTTACTGCATCGTGGGCACCTTCAGTTTTAAGCTATTGTATATGTGATTGGTATTTTAGAAATATATGTGACAAGTAGGAGATATTTTATTGGTGATAGTTACTGGAGTCTGTGCAAAGATATAGATGTAGAGATACAGTTTTGCTTACTATTAAATATTCAAAGCCTGAGTAACATGGGATAGTTGGGATATAAAGCAGGCTTGTTTTTTTTTTCTTTGCTAGTTTTTACTGTAGGCCAGTGAAAGAACTTTGGCAGTGTTTGTTTATCGTTTCTGGAATATGTCAAAACTTCCTAACGCACATGTTTTCCAGATGCTAAAATGAAGACGCCTAGGGTTTGGGCTTTTTATTTTTATCCAGCAGCAACGGCCTTGGAAGGAGTGACATTCTATCAATAAGCTAAAATTTCTTTTTTTTTTTTTTTTTTCTTCAAGGTAGATATAAGAGTATGATCTAGAGAAAAGAACTGCAACTGTATGAACTGCAGTTCATATGAGAAATTATTGTCACAGCTCCTAATGCCAAGTGCACTGGGCTGGAACGAGAGCTGGAATGAAATAGAAATTAAGGAAAAAAAAAAGTTGACTCCCTGCCTTTAATCAGTAAGCAGTACGATGACCTCTGTAAGTATGAAATAACCCGTAACAGAGCTCGTGTTGAAACAACTGTTTGGAAAACTACATGGAATTAAGGTATTTGCATCTCTCAAGAGGCTTTTCATTTATAAGATGTATGTTTTGCTCTGCTTGGAGGCATATATGTAGTCTTCAGCTGAGTGTTATTTTGCTGGATAATATTTGTCCTGTTTGTTGGGAAAGTTTAATTTAGCCGTTTTAACCATGGACAAATATCAAATCTATTCTGTGATTAAGCTTTGGGTTTGTCTTAGATACCAGTATTTTAAGTTCTAGACATAAAACTATGTAAAGCCCTCTAATGGCTCTTAAAGGAAACCACAAACTGTTTCTTGAGTTGGTTATACAAGGAGTCGCTCCAAGGGACTTGGTCCTGCAGCCCTTGAAGTCAATAGCTGAGCTCCCATAGATTTTTGCGGTGCAGGCGCGGCGCGCTCTGCCTTGCGCAGGAGCCAGCTAAAATCAGCCCTCGTGCTCCGTCAGACAGTTCAAAGCTAGCAAAGCTGTCATCATCGCTGGCAAGCCCGAGGGGTAAAGCGAGGACAGGACGAGGCTGCCAGAGCAGTTCCCGGCGCTGAACTCTCCCAGGTCACTCCTCCAGCACTGGCTCCGGTGGAGGCGCAGGCAGCGGCGGGGACGAGCACCCGGCAGCCACCCCAGGGCTCCGGCCGGTGGGCTCAGGGTAGCGCTGGCCTTTCGGGCTTGTGTCGGGCGAGCCGTGGCTGGTGTTTTCAAAGGCCAGCTTTGCTTATGCGTGTATTTCATCTGAACTTTGAAAATTGCAAGCATGTGCATAAGTGTTGGGGTATGCAGACACCATTGCTGGCAGTGCAAGCCTGCAGAACTGTTGCTGGCCAAAGAGTTGCTTGTGTGTGCAGATGCAGGGACTGAAATTGTAATACCATTTCTGTAAGATCTTCTACCTGCATTTGAAGTGAAAGCTCATGCACGTGCTCTGTGCACACACACAGGCTCAAAAGAAGCCCTGCTGAAAATTTACCTTTGCTGCAGTTGCACAAAGTGACAAAAAACCCAGCATATACACTTTCAGTTAAACATCATCTTGCCAGCCCATGTATTATTCAAAGGCAGCTTATCTTATGGAGAGTCCTATTATTCAACTGATTGCATTAAATGTTGATATAAACCTTTAAGTAAAAGTAGTAGTTACTCTTCTCCGCCACATCTGTGCTATTTGATCACGTATGTAAAAATAAGCGTGTGTGTGTGCACATATGCGTGGGTATATGTCATCTCACGGCCCATGTTAAATCTTGAAGCATTCACTACTGGTTCCATTATAGGTAGGCTCACTCAGGATGCAGTTTTTCTTTGACAGTGCCATGTAGCAGTGCCTTGATTAATATTATTACTCTAAGGAATATAATAAAAAAATCCAGTGGAGCAAGAAAATTATTGTTACAATAAAAGCCATTGAAATGAACATGCTTATTAACATGCCTCTCAATTGCACAGAGACTGAAAGACAGGGAGCGTGTTCTTCTCTTCGACGTTGCTCTGCATATTTTGTCATTATGCTGCAGAGCTGTCGCGACTGCTGTCTCCTGGTTATGATTTTCAAATCCCAGTTGATGATTAATACCTTTGGCTCAGACAATTGTAAGAGGCTGGTGCTGTAGCAGCATACATTTGCACAGTGCTCTGGCAGTGGTGATGGTGCATCGCGATGCGCAGGGGCACGGAGGGTGGAAGGGAGTCGACAGAGAGGAAGAAAGAGGTTGTTGTGCAAGAAATATTTTTTTCCATGTGTTTTCCCCATTTCTCAGGCCAGCACTCAGGTTTGACTAGAAAGCACATCGCATGAATGCCTTGTGTTTCTGCAGCACCTTTTACTTGCAAGCATCCTAAAGCCTCCTGTGAGGAGATGAAAAATCTAGGATTCCTGGATAAAGTCTATTCAGTGTCCTCAGGTAAAGAGGAAGAGTGGACAAGGTGCAGAATTTCATCCAGGTTTCAGTGTCCCTGGGCTGACTGTGTGGGGCCACACAAAAGCTTAGAGGGAAGGCAGCAGGCATGCTTTGTGGTAATCACAAAGTTAAATCCACAAAACTACTGATGTACACTTAAGGTATGTAAATATATAGTGAGTAGAAAATGAATGAGAAACTCATGAAGGTATTATGGGATCCCTGATATTCCTCACACTGTTTTCTAAGACTGCTCTGGCTATTTCTTCTTTCTCCCATCTTCACCTGCTCTATTCATATTTGCCTTTCCTTTTAGTATTTTCTGCTCCACCACACCATCAACTCATCCTCTCTCAATTTCCCTTTTCTCTCAGTCCCAGTGCCTCTCACTTGGCTATTTGGGCCTGTCTCTCAAATGTAGGCAAAAGAATTTGCAAAGTTTTAGTGCACAGGTGATTGTCCAAAACAAGTCTAATGCACACAAAAATTAGTTTGGAGAACCTGTATGTGCACTGGCACACAGCATGGTGTATACTGGTGAGTGTGCAATACCTGGTGCTTGTATTATTATGTAAATTTATCTGTCTGTGGAAAATACATCGTCAGCATCTTTCAGACTGGGATGCTGAGCGAGCTGGATATTTGTGAACAATACCGTTATGAGTCGTACCCTTCCCCTTTGTCACTGAGGATGTTTGCTCAGATTTAAGTATTGTTTTTGTTTTGGCAGAGGCCAAAAGCTGGGAGCAGGAAGCGGCTGCACCCTGATGGCTGTCATTTCCCCCGCGCGCGACTCCTGTTTACTGCCAGCTGCTTTCTTACGGACTCATCGCCTAGGCTTTGATAAGATGGGCCCGTCGCTGACTCAGAGTTAGTAAACTTTCTGTGGCTATCTGCTCGATTGTGCTGTTCTTCACAAACGATAAGGTCAGCTTGGGGGGGGGGTGGGGGAGTAAAAAAAAATAAATCATAAGATCTTTCACAATCCCCTGCTCAGATTAGGATATGTGTGTTCCCACTGAGTCAGTAAACGATGATGGTCAGGAACGTCTCAAGTGGACAGTGGAGAGCTGGGCAGACCTCTGATGCAGAAGCTGCTTTTCCAGCAGGATGCGGAGAAGATCCTGGTAGACAGCTGGCTGGCTGCCTGGTTTGCAATGTGTCCTCTCAGGCCTCAGTTTGAATTTCTCTCCCTGTAAAAGCTTTCATTACATTTTGTCACTTGATACGTTAGTTTGTTTTAATACACTGGAACCCCATGTACATTTAGCAGTCTTTTTCTGCTTGTTTTATGGGGCTCCACTGTGTTTGGAAATGAATTAAAGTGTCTGAAAGGCTTGGCAGTTTCATTAGAGAAGGACAGTCCAATCCAAATTAGTGTAACTCACTTAAAATTGAAGTAAAATGTTTTAAGGAGAGTGATCTGATAAATATTGGCTTAAACTAATTGGATTTTCACTAGACAAATTACTGCATTTTTCTCATTACTTAGTGCCCTGTAATGCTTTCACGTTGTATGGGAGAGTACAGTTCCCTGCTACGGAGCTGGGAAGGATGAGTGAAATCACTGACTGAAGATGCTTTCTGAGTCTTTGGCTGCTGGGGAGGCTGGCTGGCTCAGGGCGGCTGTGCAGCTCAGCCTTCTGGGCTGCTTCGCTTGCTATGGAAGGGATCTTGCCATTTTCCAGTGTACTCACACCGGTTTGCTAATCCTCATGCTCATTGCATGGGTGAGATGATCGGCAGGCTGCCACTGACCTCTCTGAAAGAAAGCACTCACCAGGATAAGCATAGCATAAAGCCTCTCATGTTGCATATAGGGTAGTCTGGTTTTTTTTTTCTTTTTTCTTTTTTCTTTTTCTTTTTTTTTTTCTTTTCCTTTTCCTAAATAAGTAAAAGCAATTCTTATTTCCAGTTGAGTGGGACGGGAAACAGTGTGTGTCCTTTCAAAGTCAACTTCTGTATTCTAGAATCATAGAATGGTTAGGGTTGGAAGGGACCTTAAAGATCATCTAGTTCCAAACCCTCTGCCATGGGGAGGGACAATAGCTTATTAGCTTGCCTTCTAATAAGTTATTAATTACAACTAAATACGATCTAAATGAATAGAGTTGTTATGGGTTTTTTTAAAGTATTATTATCCCCAATAGAAAAGGAAAATAAGCAGAGATTCTTAAAACCTTACCTAATGTTGGGAACACCATCACTTGATTCCTTCCAAAACATGTTTTCTGAAAAGAACTGGCATGCATTTATTTGATTCCCGGTACTTGTTCAAGAATTCCCCTTTCATGGATGTCAAAGCGGCTGTCCTATGGAGAAAGGAGCTGCTCCTCAGAAACATTTCCAATAAGGTACAAGAGCATGTGGCCCAAGAGGTGGTGCAGAGAAGTGAAACAGCTTCTTGTTCGTGAGTACTGAAATGTTTGTATGAGCAGCAATAGTAACAATGTCTTTTACTGTCTGTTGCAGTATGAAATTGCACGTGGATGCAATTAGATAACAACGACAGGCGCAATGGTGAGTATGCAAATAATACCATGGTATTCTTCCATCTAACTTTCTGTGTAGGGAAAAATAGAGATGGAAAATGGAGTGGTGCTGTGAAGAGTTACTGAGCCATTTATTTTTCTAATGCAAAATACCCTAAAGCAAGGTTTGTTTGTGGGATGTTTGTTCTCTCGGTTTAGGAGAGTCAGTAGTCGACTGCATGGATATGGCATGCAGGTATGTATTTTTTCTGGGCAGATTTGCTGTGTCTCATATGCAAGTTTGACCATCCCAAGTGCCATATCCCAGCTGAAAACAGTTTCAGTCAATGCACTGCATTTCCATGTGATTATGCTGGTGTGCTTATTTTTTGTTACCTTTTGAATAGATAATTTAAAATTGCTCTCTGTAGGGATGTTCGCTGTGTCTGTCTGCCTATCAATCTTTCTATCTGAATGCAGAAGTATTTGATTAGTGTATTTAAAGTAATAAAGATGTCAACAGTAGTGTCACATTGATTGATGCTAATTATAAGTCTTTAATGGCTCCTCTGGTTTGGCCACTCTCCTTGCAGATTGTGATTTTATGGTTAAAATAATGCCCTGCTGTCCGCAGACTCAGTCATAAATTGTGGTCTATCTTTCTTTAATGACTCCGCATGCAGTGGTATAATCCCAATAACATACATTATCTTTGGTAAAAGGAAAGCAGTGACTTTCATAGAGGTGATGGATGGATTTATAAGGACTAGCTAACAGACTGGCTGGGATCACACCAGAGGCAAGGCTGATTGTTCTGCTGGTGCATTGCCATAAGCAGAAACATTAGGCAGGCAGTCTTGGATAACTGATGATTTTCATTCAATCCCTCTCTTTCCATTCCACACCATTAGTAAAAGTTAAAGAAAATACTGAGATGTGAATCAAAATCTCCTATCAAAAGTCTAACTACTTAGTAAGATGTAAAAAAATCTTCCATAGGCATTTGTCAGCTATACTGAACAAAAAGCAATGCAGATTCTTGCTTTGTGGGCATTCTCTTTAAAGGACATTAACAAATGGTCAATGTCTGCGTGTTTACCTTACAAAAGTGCATTGCTACCATGAGGAAAATGCTACAGCTCTGTGAGAGGTCTCACCATTTCTGGGGGAGTTTAGTAATTTTACGTGTATGTGAAAGTGAAATTTCAGGGGACTGTGCAGGGATGCCCGCACAGATATGGATGTGTATGAAGTTACATGCGTCCATTTTTAAGTAGAATCACTACAGCGATTCTGAAACACCACCTTATTGCTTCTATATTCATAACTGGCACCGTGGAGCTCCAGCACCGCATGAAGAATCCTGTAACGCTGCGTGTATACAGGCAGGTGGACATGGATGATTTCAGAGCGGTCTGTGACCTACAGGGCCTGTAATATAACCGGTGAACCTGGCTAAAAAAGCAAGATGTCTCCTCAGCGCTAAGAAGTTAGGAATAGAAGTTAATTTGGAAAAGATACAGTTACAAAAAGTAATTTCTTGGCACCCTAATCCTGGCATTTACTGCTTGGTAGCTCACTATAGTTGTACAGTGGTGTGCGATCGACAGCAATGAAGTCCAAGGAAATTACTGATGGGGGTTGTTTTGCAGGTTTTTTTTCCTGTTTGTTTTCGTTGTTTTGATGGATTAAGATGAGACGCTGTGTTGGTTTTGCGTGGCAAGGTTTTGGTAGCGGGGGGGCTACAGGGGTGGCTTCTGTGAGAAGCTGCTAGAAGCTACCCCTGTGTCTGATAGAGCCAATGCCAGCCGGCTCCAAGACGGACCCGCCGCTGGCCAAGGCCAAGCCAATCAGCGCCTCTGTGATAACATATTTAAGAAAGACAAAAACAGTTAGAGAGCGCTTTTGCAGCCAGAGAGAGGAGTGAGAAGATGTAAGAACATCTGCAGACACCAAGGTCAGTGCAGAAGGAGGGGGAGGAGGTGCTCCAGGCGCCGGAGCAAGATCCCCCTGCAGCCCGTGGTGAAGACCATGGTGAAGCAGGCTGTTCCCCTGCAGCCCATGGAGGGAGGATGAGGGGGTGTAGAGATTCCACCTGCAGCCCGTGGAGGACCCCACGCCGGAGCAGGTGGAGACACCTGAAGGAGGCTGTGACCCCGTGGGAAGCCCGCGCTGGAGCAAGCTCCTGGCAGGACCTGTGGATCCGTGGAGAGAGGAGCCCACGCCAGAGCAGGTTTGCTGACAGGACTTGTGACCCCGTGGGGGACCCACGCTGGAGCAGTTTGCTCCTGAAGGTCTGCACCCCGTGAAGGAGACTCATGTTGGAGAAGGCCGTGAAGGACTGTCTTCCATGAGAGGGACTCCATGCTGGAGCAGGGGAACGATGAGAGGAGTCCTCCCCCTGAGGATGAAGAAGCGGCAGAAACACCGTGTGATGAACTGACCGTAACCCCCACTCCCCGTCCCCCTGTGCCGCTGGCGGGGGCGGAGGTTGAAGCCGGGAGTGAAGTTGAGCCCGGGAAGATGGGAGGGGTGGGGGGAGGTGTTTTTAAGATTTGGTTTTATTTCTCATTCCTCTACTCTGTTTTGCTTAGTAATAAATAAGATTAATTCCCTCTCTAAGTTCGGTCTGTTTTGCTCATGATGATAATTAGAGAATGATCTCTCCCTGTCCTTATCTCGACCCGTAAGTTTTTTTTTCATTGTACCTTTTCTCCCCTGTCTAATGAAAGAGGGGAGTGATAGAACGGCTCTGGTGGGCACCTGGCCCTCAGCCAGGGTCAACCCACCACAGTCTTTTTTTTGGCGCCCAACGTGGGGCACGAGAAAATCGAGATAAGGATAGTAATGGGAAGAGGTAACGGGCAAAACATTGACTGAACGTAACTTGAGAGTGATATAGTGGTGAAGGGACTAGAGGTAGATTTTGTGTGTAGATTGTCCACTCCTGTTTGGTGTTGTGATAGTGTTGTTTTGATGTTGGTGTGGGGAATTCTTTTTTCTTTTCTTTTGTTGATGTGATTAGTGTTTGTGGAGTTTTGTGTTGAATGTATATTTTAATGATAATTCTTAAATATGTGATTCACAGAGGCGAGGGGTGGAATGTGTTGGTTTTGCGTGGCAAGGTTTTGGTAGCGGGGGGGCTACAGGGGTGGCTTCTGTGAGAAGCTGCTAGAAGCTACCCCTGTGTCTGATAGAGCCAATGCCAGCCGGCTCCAAGACGGACCCGCCGCTGGCCAAGGCCAAGCCAATCAGCGCCTCTGTGATAACATATTTAAGAAAGACAAAAACAGTTAGAGAGCGCTTTTGCAGCCAGAGAGAGGAGTGAGAAGATGTAAGAACATCTGCAGACACCAAGGTCAGTGCAGAAGGAGGGGGAGGAGGTGCTCCAGGCGCCGGAGCAAGATCCCCCTGCAGCCCGTGGTGAAGACCATGGTGAAGCAGGCTGTTCCCCTGCAGCCCATGGAGGGAGGATGAGGGGGTGTAGAGATTCCACCTGCAGCCCGTGGAGGACCCCACGCCGGAGCAGGTGGAGACACCTGAAGGAGGCTGTGACCCCGTGGGAAGCCCGCGCTGGAGCAAGCTCCTGGCAGGACCTGTGGATCCGTGGAGAGAGGAGCCCACGCCAGAGCAGGTTTGCTGACAGGACTTGTGACCCCGTGGGGGACCCACGCTGGAGCAGTTTGCTCCTGAAGGTCTGCACCCCGTGAAGGAGACTCATGTTGGAGAAGGCCGTGAAGGACTGTCTTCCATGAGAGGGACTCCATGCTGGAGCAGGGGAACGATGAGAGGAGTCCTCCCCCTGAGGATGAAGAAGCGGCAGAAACACCGTGTGATGAACTGACCGTAACCCCCACTCCCCGTCCCCCTGTGCCGCTGGGGGGGGCGGAGGTTGAAGCCGGGAGTGAAGTTGAGCCCGGGAAGATGGGAGGGGTGGGGGGAGGTGTTTTTAAGATTTGGTTTTATTTCTCATTCCTCTACTCTGTTTTGCTTAGTAATAAATAAGATTAATTCCCTCTCTAAGTTCGGTCTGTTTTGCTCATGATGATAATTAGAGAATGATCTCTCCCTGTCCTTATCTCGACCCGTAAGTTTTTTTTTCATTGTACCTTTTCTCCCCTGTCTAATGAAATTGGGGAGTGATAGAACGGCTCTGGTGGGCACCTGGCCCTCAGCCAGGGTCAACCCACCACAGACGCATAAAATGAATTCTGAGCAGAACTGTAGCACAAGTGTCAAGCATTTGGATGTCGTTGCAGACCGCCAGTTCCAGTACTGCTTTCTGTGAGTAGACATCTTACACAGCTGCTGCTGGACTGGTTACTTTCTAAATAAACTCAATTAGTGTTTATTTATTAAGCTAGAAAGCCGTGTGACTTTTTCACAGAACAGCAGTATGGATATGCTTAAATGTAGCAAGAAAGCCAAGAAATGAAAAAAATTACCCCAAGTCAAGGCAAAGCAGAATTTACACAAAAGGGCTTTTAGTCACTTGCTACCAAATTTTAGTAGTATTAATTTTTCTGACTCTGACAAAGCAGCGGTATTCCTTTGCCGTGTTATGAAGTGTATGCTTCCCAAAGTCACATCAGCTGGACAGCATCTGGCTGGCTGATGAGCTCGGCAGGCAGCTGTACGCGCGGCTTTGGAGTTACTTCTGGTTCTGTCATCAGAGACCCCGTTGATGGGATGTCTGGAGCACGTTGCCCGTGTGAATGTTTCGGGTTACTTTTGGTTTGGGGTGGTGATGTGTTTGAGTTGGTGGTGTTTTGGGTTTTTTTTATTTAATCTTTAATTGATCAGAATTTTTTCTTCTGCCATGTGTGCTGGAGTTGGGCTGTGCATCTGCGTGAAGCTTTCCCCCAGGCCCTCGATGGGCAGCGTTCCCTTCGTCCCGGCTCCTGCCTCTTCATCCCGCACCCGGCTCATTCACAGCACTGGCGACTCTCCGGGAGTTGAGACGAATGTGCCATGTGCTGGGGGGTGTGTGTGTGTGTTATCAGAGACAGACACTTCAGATAAGCACGTCCCTTGCTCTCTGAGCGGAGGAGCCCCTCCAGTAGCATGCATGCCTGTGCACAGAGGAGATCAGCCCACGCACGGAAACTTGCGCTGACCAGAGGAGGTGGCAGCAGGGTTGTTTATTCTCTCCCAATTTGATTATTTTCCTTTTTTGTTTATGATAAATTAGCACTAGCTCACGTGTTGGAGATGAAATGAAAAACAAAACAAAACAAACCCCACACCAAACCCAAAACCAGCCCCAACGCTTCTGTTTAAAAATGCAGGTTAATCCTCTGTGGCTTTCAGAAGCATTTCTGTAGCATGCTACTAATTAAGATAAGGTTATCATTTTAAGTTATACCAGGAATGCAATTAGAGCTCTTACTAAGAACTGTAGCAATCAATTTTATACAAATTATTCAGACCTGGTAAGGTAGAATGCAGTTTTAATAGGACAAGAGAACACACTGTGGTTTTATTAAATATAATATAGATTCAAATTACAGCTGAATGCTGTACTGCCACTCATTCAGCAGGAATCCATGTACCCCTTTCTAAAATCTTTTCTCAGGTAGGATTAATTCAAGCATTTTTTTCTCTCCTTTTCCATGTGCAATTCAATTGATTTTTGATCTTGAAAAAGAGCAGTTTAAATGGATGTACTGTAAAAACCACAGATGAATGCAGAGAAGTATTTGGTATGCTTACCAAATAGTATAAATTGGACATTTACAAATGGTTATAAGTTGATGTCACATGTCAGTTTAGGATCTATGTAGCTTGTAGATATATGTATTTTCAGTAGATACTGTAGACAGTGGATCAAATTCAGCCCCTGTTTAGGTGAGTGAAGAAAGTGGAGTGGGCAGGAGAAGTGGGCTCTGGCCAAACCTCAAAACATAAAAAAAAAAAAAAAAAAAAGATTGTGTGTCAGTGGAAGAACTGTACCTGCCCACTTTCACATTTGCTTATTCATTAAGATATATCCATTTCTGAGAAAGAGTGTACGCCATACAAACGCAAGCTGTACAAATGTGCTGTCGTGGAAGGGTTTCAGAGTCTTGTGCATACAATGTGGTATTTCTATCTCTGTGTAGTGTCCTTCTGGCTCTATTTTCCAAGCAGAGAATGCTTGTCCTTTAGGTTTTCCTGGAAGAGTCGTCTTTAACATAATCACTTCTTGTTATCTTGCTCTGGTTGCTTCTTTCTTTTGGAGCTGTGCAAACTTGAATTCCTTGAGCTATACTCATGTTTTACAGATGCCCCTTTCCACATTCTTAAAAGTGGACAGCGTTAAACTGCAGTTAATCGTGATTGTATATGTGGGCTTAATCAATAATTTAAAAGCCGAAACATTAAAACAGTGACTATTCCTCAAGTCTGATTAAAAACTCAGCAGATTCAGAAGAAAAGCTTTATCTAAAAAGAAACAAAACGTGAAATTTGGGTGAATGTACATTTAAGGCACTCCACCAACTTTAATTCTCCAATGTAACAACTCAGTGATCAGTAAATAAAATCATCGGTAAATACAGATTACAAGAAAGTTATTTATAAAAATGCATTAAATTATTTCTTGTTTTACTTTTTTCAAAGAGAAATTAAGATGAGTTAGTTTTCTGTTTTAGATGTCTTTTATAAAAGAAAATTTTCATTAGGATTTGTAACTTTGTTTCTCTTGAAATGCATACTAGAAGTGTTTTGGTGAGAATTACACATCTTCTGCAAGGTGGGAAAGCCTCTAACTTTTGCCTCCAGTATTTTTGCACCAGGCAGTCCATCTTAAAAGAGCAGTGTCTAATTAACTCTTTGCTAAAACGTTCAGTATGTGGGCCAATAGGAAACATAATCAGCTATCTGTATTTATCCAGATCATGGTACTGTGCTTCCCAGAGCCCCTGTTTTTTATTATCTGGGCTGTACTTACCAGCCCCGCTGACCTTGAGGTAAGGTATTGCTGTACTGCTTTTTAGTAAGGATGGTGCAGATAGAAGTCTTCTGTTTTGGGACGGGTTTCCCTTTCAATATGCAAGTGTAATCCAGGGAAATAACAAGTGCTATTAAATCAAGAATCTTGTTTGAAGAAATAGTGCATGAAAAGACTGGTCGTCATGTTTTTGCAGTTAATTTGATTGTTGGCATGTGATTTTAAGAGAGCAATAGCAAATTTTCTGTGGAGGCAAGTCTCTCCTTCCTACTGGCTGGAGAAAGGGCGTATGTGCATTGCTACTTGTTTTATGAGAATAACCTTTGCTTTCAATTTGCTAGCATGGGAAGCTGGGACAGGAGGGGACTCTTTGGGACTGCAAAGGTGTCTCTGCTCAATTAAAGGACACTGAAGCAGCACAGGTAAACATCCACATGACCTGCATGCCTATGTCTATGGTTGACAGTTAGTTGTTGCAAATTATGCCCAGACTCTCTGTAACTGAGGTACTCAATTTTATTGGTTAGCCTAACAAAGGAATTGGCATTAGGATGCTATGGTCCAGCTGAGAGCTGAACTGCAGGATAGCCTGGTGCAGGCATATTGAATGCAAGCATGTGTCTCATTCTTCCCATTTGTTTAAAAAAAATTGTGGTTTGGTTTTTTGTTGAGGGTTGGTTTTTTTTTTTTAAAGCACTTTTTAAAAAGTAATTCTAGGAAAGAAAAGAAGGTATCATTGTTATTCATTTTGAGACAAATCTGTCTCCTGTCAGGCTGGTATCTCTGACAAGAATTTAATGTTAGGAAAATATTTTCATGTTGCAGGCAAATGCCCTTTCATTTCCCAAAAGTTGGGAATGTGATATTTTTCTTTTAAAAGTAATCAAGTTTGGACACAGTGAAACAGCAGCTTGGCAGTTGGTTTCAGTATAAGCAAAACAGCTCTTGCGTTACACGTATCCAGATATTTTGGTACCATATGTGAAATTCAAATCCGTTTAAGTCTGAAGAAGTTTTTCGTTGGTTTAAGAGGGGCAAAGGCAGGTAACTTGAGTATGCTTTGTTGGAAAAGTGCATCCATGAATAAGGTGCCTTTTTATTTAGATAATGTGGTGAAGATAGTTGGATTAAGAAGGCATAGTTTAGGAAAAAACCCAACTCTGCTTTCATGGAGATCATCCTCTAGAGTTTGGGGGTAGAAAGATGTAATTTAGGACTTGTGGCAATTAGATTATTATTATTGCCACTAGTAATGCATAAAGCAAAGGACACAGTACAGGTGCTTTATATTGTTCTCATGTCATTCTTAGAGGGATTTACTTTTTATGTTTGCTTTCAAAGTTATGAGTAGGATTAGGTTTTGGGACGTGTGCTGTTGGAGGTGACCTCCATAGAGCAGAAGCCACCACTGCTCGGTGTGACCAGGCTGGCACGAGGAGCCTGTGGCTGGTGAAAGCTTTCTCACCTGCACTGTCGTTTATACAGACTATATTCTACAAGGCTTGTTCAGGCTTATCAAGAGAAGGTTCATTAGCAGTGGTCACAGGCCTCATTTCTGTGACTGTAAGCTTACAGGTGAAGGTTATTCTGTCATACACAGAGGTAAAGAGAGTTTGTGTTTACAGAAGGAATTCCTCTGCGCTAAATCTGGACGGTCGACCTTCATTAGCAATAAAAAAGGTATGTGGACTGATAGCATGGGTGGGTATCGGCTTCATTTATTGTTAAACTTACAGTAAAGGTTAGCTTGGTCAAAATGTCTTTTAACAATCTCTTATAATATTTAACATTGTAAGTACTTAACAATATCAGGGGAACACAGCCTGTTTGTTGGGTCCAAATCTGATGAACAGCAACGTCTTCCTAGTGTGGTTTACAGAGTAGTGGGTTATGTTTTCATACATCGTATTTTGCTATAGTAATTCGGAAGGCTTTGTTTTCAGATGTTTTGAAATGCTTGAAAATACAGGACAGGATGCTAATGATGAGCAAAAACAAATATTCCAAAGCTGAATCTAGTTATAGATGTCAGAGTCAGAGGAACTGAACCAACTTCTAAATGGAAATTGAGTGCAGAACACATCTTCAAATGACTTCTTGATTTTGAGTGTAAGACCAGGAAACATTCATCCTGTTGGCTATAATTATTTTTAGAGGTCCTCAAAGTTTCTTACAATTTGTTTACAATGAAACATATCTGCAGTTCACAAATTAATAACATGTATCTGAGACTTTTATGTTGCTCAGCCAGTGTAACATCTGTACCCTGGATGCTGTAGTCCTGATTCAGAAAACTGTCTTTACCAGCAAAGACCAATTAAGTATGTGCTTCCATCATATTGAAGATGGTAGAATGTAAGCAGGTGCTTAGTACGTGAGCTTAAACAGATCTAATTTTAGGAGTTTCGAATAAATTTGAGATGTTGCTTTTCTTCTTCAGTTTGTTCTTCTGAATTTGTTTTCATTCCTGATAACACCCGGTCTTCTTCCTAAGCTCTGCTGTGACTTTGCTTTTAACGTTTCTTTTTTCCCCAGAGGCTGTAATTTTGTGATAAATACTGCTTGGTTAGTACAGTAGCAGATCAGGTGGACTGCCATTAGGAAGCATTTGTTAAAGTAATTGAAAGATTAAGGTTTATAGTTCAACAGAAATATGCACCCTGTTACTTCCCGTGGCAGAGATAGTGACCTAAAGTACACCATTTATAATATTACACACACAGGTAAGGTAGAAGAATGCTTAGAAGGTTTCAGGCACAAATACTTTAACATGAAGAAACACCAGCAGTAAACCTGTCCCTCAGTAATGTGTATGTTTGTACATTACCATTCGCTCTCTGCGTGCCTGATTGTATATACTTTCTTCTCCTAGAAGTTCCCATTTCTTTTCTTGAGCAGGATGGATATAGAAAATTGATCTATACCTAGCCCTTTGTTTTCAGTCTTTCTGTTTATTGTGCTCTGAGATCTCTGCTCCAGAGAAAGATGTGTTTTGTCATCAGTTAATGTGTGCATTATCTTACTGATCCACAGTCTGATTGATCTTTCCACATCCTTATGAGATGAAGGGCTGATACCATCCCTCCTTTACAGACACAAAGCTGAAGTATAAACGTGGTAGTGCAGAGTCTCCACAAGTTTAGGGTATTCACTTTGGGATGCACTATGTGGTACCACCACGACAAAACTTCTACAGACTCCAGTTGTGGTTGTAAATACTCATCTGGAGAACCTCAGCTTGGGGGCCTGGAGAGGAAAATGCACGTATAGAACTTGTGTAGAGTTACATAATATTACAAGCCTCACACAAGGGCAGAAGGGGATTCAGCTTTCCAAAAGAGGTTTAGATGTAAAAAAAAAAAAAAAAAGTAAAAG
Organism: Balearica regulorum gibbericeps; assembly: GCF_011004875.1. Lineage (NCBI taxonomy): Eukaryota > Metazoa > Chordata > Aves > Gruiformes > Gruidae > Balearica > Balearica regulorum. The sequence continues at coordinate 102,162,675 of NC_046185.1, forward strand.
TGAATTTAGGTCATATCTGAGGAGCAGCAAAAAGTAACACCATGATGAACAAGATAGATACTCATAAAATTATAAATTCTGACTATAGCTCTTGGAAGTGGTAACGCTTTACGAAGAAAATACCCATAGAAATGTTATTCTTTGGGGAGAAGGACTCTTCTTAGAAATGTCTAATGATATTTTCGATATTTTATTGTAAGTTTACAAAGTGAGGTAAAATAAACCCAAGCAGAAGTGAGATTGAGGTTTGACAGAGATAAAGGCAACTTTTAAACATTGAGTGGGGGGCAATGTTAATAAGAAGTGATGCTACTGGCTTTTCTCCCTACCTGTGCACTCACCATTTCAGCCACGTATGTACACTTCATATATATATATATATGTATAAGTATATATAAATAAGTATCTATATTTATATAGATATATGTGTTAAAAAAAAGTATGCAATGTTGGATTTGCATGGGTTCTTTGTGCTGCCCAAACAACTGAGTGATGAGAACATCAAACAGGGTTTAAATGTGTGGTTATTCTCACTTCAGTGTTGTGCCTTTGGTTTCTGGAAGCAGGCTGTCACTCTTGCAGTTTGGTCCTTGACCTTCTATCGTGTTTGGAGACATGCCATACAATCTTTGTTTACAGTAACAAGCATGGAAAAACTGACTTCCTGACAGTAATACTGAAGTATAAGTTGAAACCACTTACAGGTGAAAAAACATAGTTCTTCCACTTTGAACTTGTAATGTGTTTCATGTAAAATACCCGTCTGAAAATGGGCAGCCAAAAAAAGGAAACCAGTCCTTTGCCCAAATATTAACTGCTTTGTCAGCAGTTTCACTAAGGAGTTGGTTGTAATGCGTTTCTGTATGTTTTTCCCTGTGTAGCATGTAATTTGTAGTCTTAAAAAAACCACCGCATTGGTTATTTAATTTTTATATAGATATGATATTAATTGACTGAGCAGTTCAGGACCTGTCATGGACTTCTAGCTATTGTAGCTCTGATCTCCATGTAACCTCTTCATCACACAACTTTGTCACAGGCTGGTAAAACACATTAGGGTTTGTAGATTGGTTTTTATGAAGAACCGATAGCACAAAGCATAACGTCCTTGTTTTCTGGCATTTGCGTCACCTTTCCTAGTGTTCTGTGTTCATCAAGGAGTACTAGCGACTAAGATTTTTTTTCTAAGGAAATTAGGGTATTTACAGGAGGCATTTATGTGCTTAGACTACATTGTCTTCTTGAAGTGCAGGTTTACTAAAAAAAAGCAATGTTTGAGTTGTGGAGTCAAAATCAAAGTCGTGGTGCAAAAATGAATGGAAATCTAATGGAAGATTTGTGGTCCAGTTCAGTGGTCATGTTTTTGGTGAGTTAAGTTAGGTGATGTGTTCTGTAGCAATTAACTATTCCATAATTATGTCAAGAAAGTGTTATTTTATACTTTCAGGAAATTAGAAAGGGAACAAAAAGAGTGGAAGTTAAATGCAGAGTGGGCTAATGAAGCATTCCTATTTTATTGCAAGTTGTGTGTTCAAGTGATACGTGTTTTAACGCACGCTTCCAAATTGTCTGTACAAATTTTATTTCCTTTTTACATCATTACAATAATTACAGTACTCTACATTAACTTATGGCCTGACCTCTTTTACACTGGCATATACATCATGTCAGTTGTTTTTGAACCGTGAGGAGAGTTTGGTCCCAAGGCTAACTTAACTGGAGGAAACAGTTTTTAATAAGTCAGAATAATAATGGTAAGCTTCCACAAACGCAGAGGAAAATTACATATTTTTTTCAGTGTTATTGTTTGTTTGCATTTACATCCATGTATCACGTTGTGCTCTCTTGAATTCCCACATGTCTGCTTCCCTTCAGGAATGCTGCTGAAGTCTTCTTTCTCACACAATTTGCAGGGATCCAACAGTACAGGGCTTAAGTTAGGTAGGCTCAGTCCTTTAAAGTGCATAGGCATTTTCTAGCATACAACTGTCAAACATGGGTGAATATTGGGAAAACATCACTCAAATTTTCAACACAGCATTTGTACTCACACTGGAAACAGAATCTCAAATATTATGATTAAAGAGCTGGCAAATACAAATGTACGTGGTCAGTGCTATCATTTGAAATAGCTGAAACTTTGGGAGGCTAATTGCAATAAATTGTCCATTATGCATCCATAGAGCCTAGAATTAATGTGGGAAATTTTTCAAAGAGTAGTATTGAATAATCAGTGAATTCAAATAAATTGATCTGGTTCCAGATGACTGCGAGAGAAAAGCACGGAACTCTGCTTCACTAGTTTCTTGTGCTGAAAATGCACAAACAGCATTTCCCTGTTTTTTTTACCTGCATGCACTTAGATGGCGTAGACAGATTCTGGCATATTCTATTGAAAATTACCAAAAGATGGAATTGTGGCTATTTTTTAACCAGATGAACAAACAAAGCACATCTTTTGTATGAGGCAGTAGTTAGATCTTCATTCCAGGTGCCATACAGCACAGCAATATCAGGACGTAGCTTTGAAGAAGCCCATCAAGTACCAAATGAGTTTAGCCATGGTCACACAAAACTCCTTATGGGATATTTTACCCTACTGAAGAGCTCTGTAAACTATAGAGAAACTGCTTCTGAGAGTCAAACTCTCAGATAAAGCTGACCTGAGTGTCTCTAAATTATGGCAGTGTGTGTCTAGACATACCCTGTGGTCACTAAACATCTACTGGTATTCTGTGCGAAGCGGAGGGCACTTCGTGCCTTGGCCAGTAGCCAGCATGGCTCAGTACTTAGACCCATGTGCAGCTCTGTGGTTTTTGTTCACTGACATATGTTTGTTTTGGTTTGAGTCCATAAGGTTTGCACGCTTGAGGTTCACTTTGAGGTTTCAAGTTCAGTGAAACATCAAGTTTTGCCTGGCTTTTGGGTTGAAACCTCAAGCCTAATGATAATGATTTCTCTATCTGCAGATTACGAAGGGAAAGGTCATTGAAAAACAAGCCCCAAAGCCTGATACTTGCTGAGAATCACCAAGCGTTCAAATGGACCGTTCCTTGCAGAATTCAGCAATTGGATGTTTCTGTCAAAATAAGCAACTCTGCATTTTACTGATATGCACAAGTGTATTAGTGGTTTTCTGCTTCAGTTAAAGCTATAGCATTTCTCCAAGTTTCTGCTATTTTTTAGCTCCTACTTCCTGGGTGGCACTGTTTAGTGCTATGCAGGGGTGGCAGGTTTTGCCTGCAATAAGCATAAAGTTAAATTTATGTTAAACTATTGGCCAGATACTTGTTTGGTTTAAGTCCCGTTACTTCTGTCCAGTCTCTGCAATGCCCATGCTATGCTTAACCAACGTGAAGTTCTGCTTTGAGTTCAGGAAGTTAGGTCCCAAAAGGGATTTTTCCCCAAAGGAAAAGCTGGTGCCCCGAAGGCAGTTGGGTAGCTTTCCTCTTTTGAGTCCGAACACTCATCTGGTGTTGAAAGGAATTTAGGTCTTGTCCTCTGTAACTGTGCAGCTCTCCTGGAGCTGGGATCCAAAGTTTCATTTTCAGTGATGTTCAAGGAATCTTAGACTCGCAGGGACCAATGTCATAGTGGAGTACTGTACTGAGCAGGTAATTAGCCATACGAAGTATACCAAATCTGGTTGAAAAGCACCTGAAAATCACTCCACAAATTTCAGTAGACGTTAAGCAGTCGTGAGTTATGCTTATTTTGGGCTCTCTGTATATTGCTCTAATTCTTCATGTTGATCTAGAGTCTACTCTGCTGCTGAATCTTTTGCTCCAAAGCCTGTCCCCTGTGGACAGTCAGATCAAATCCAAGGTAGCTAGTGCATCCCTAAGGTAGCACGAAGCTGCACTAATATGGAGCAGGATTTATGACCAAATGTTTGAGAACAGATCTTCAAATGCTGTCATCAAATTGGTGCTGGGAAAATTTCTATTGATGACCTGTCAAGGCAGCATCCAAAATGAGCCCAGTTCTTTCCGCATCTTCCATTTTAAAAGCTTTCATGTGAACTCAGGCAGTAATGATGTCAACCAGAAATTCCTACCTGTATCCTCAGCTGTTCTGTGTGGACAACTTCCTACTTCCCCATTCATTGTATGGAGTGGGAAAAAACGTGCCGTGGAGTTCAACAGAGAGATTCATTTTAGACAGGTAATTTTACAGTCTGCCAGTGAATTACTTTGAGAGTTAACAGTATCTAACAGAGCAAAATACCCATGTTAGAGATTTGGAGAGGGAAGAAAGAGTTAGGTACCCATGCTGTGATCAAAGAATTTAATGGAGAGGTTATCTGAAGGGATGTCAGTGTAAGAATTAGATTTTTAATCTCTATGTGCATAGGGCTGCCTCTCACAAGGACCTTTTCTGCATCTAAGTCACATTTCTGAAGAAATGATGACTGGTCTTTCTCTTTGTAATTCTTGTCTCTTCCCCTCCTTGCCCCTTCATTTGCATCTAACATAACTGTGTATCTCTGGGTCATACTTAGAGGTACATACACCATATACCCGCACGGAAGGTTTTTCACAAGCTAGTGGATAAATTTATAAATACTGTGGGGCTCCTTTCCAGGTCTGTCTGAAAAATGTGTCCTGTGTTGTGTTTTCTGAATAAACCAGCATCCTCCAGGTACCATGTTGGTTCAGCCATAGTTCTGACTCCTGAGAGTAGTTCAGGTTTGGGGTTTTTTTCCTGTTTCTCATGGGTAACACATGGCAGAACACTGGAATCAGGGTCTTCACTGGGGTTTTAGTGGTTTAGTTAATAGTTGAACTGGAAGCATCTAGATATCAAAATGATCATCAGATGGTGGCAGTTTGGAGGTGCTACTGATTTGAACTGAACTTGGTTGAATGAGTAAGAAAAGAAAAGTCTCTTCATTCCTTGACTCCTTCACTTCTCTTAGGTTTTAGTGTTAGATCTAGGAAAATGTATGCAATTCAGTATTTCCCACTGGCAGTGCAGTGAAGTCTGTGTATGTAAGAAATAGAGAAAGAACATTTATTTCCTGCACATTTATTTCCCCAGGGAGGGAGGTGCAACACTGGAAGAGGTTACCTAGTGAGGTTGTGGAATCTCCATCTCTCAGGGTTTTCAGGATGAAATCACAGTTCACCTAATGTAATGTCGATGATAGCCGGGGGTGGGGGGAGGTTCACTAGGTGACCTCTGGAGGACCCTTCTAACCAACATATCTGTGATTCTAAGTCAGAACAGATAAATGAGCTGCTGGTATCAAGTGGGAAAGATCATCAGCTCGCAGAGTCAAGAACTGCAGCTCTGTCTTAGAAACTAATGAGAACGGATGAGAAGCCATTCTGAGACATGCTACTATAATTGTTATAGGTTAAGAACAATGAGAGTGGTCACCAGGACAGCTCCTCTTATCTTGTAATCTAAAGCCCTGAAGGTACTTATTTTGCTGCACTGTGTCCCTGCCTCAGTAATGTTTATCATTTGGACTGAGAAAAAGTCATCCAAAGCCTTTATTTTCTGTATTAACTGACACCGCACCTGAAAAAACAGTATTACATCCATTAGCTACAGTCTGAGTTTGGGTGTACCAATATCATTTTCCAGCAAAGACTTGCCAATGCTGAAATTGTTAACCCCACAGGTGAAAATGCCCTTGCATGACTGTAGTAATCTTGTGATTTCTGTACATGCAGTCCTGCGGCTCTCCTGAACACTAGCTGCACGCTGAGGGTGAATGCTACAACTGGATTTTACGTGGAATTTAGGCAACTCCTAGGTGCAGCCCATTGCAAACCCCCTTTCTGATAGGAACCAATAAGAACACGCTACAACTGCCTTGTGCAAATTTTTGCAATCTGCTATTGTGTGAACAGTTGGGAAGGTTGAAATCAGCATGAAAGAGCACTCGGGTTTTGCTCCGATTGCGCTTCCCTCTGTGAGTGCTAGGCATCTCTCGCTCTTCTGGGGAATTCTGTGCTTGATCTCCATCATATAACTTCGGAGCTTGCAATGGGATCCTGTGCAAAACAGCTGTGCAGATTCACGGCAGCTATCTTCTTACACTTCCCCGACACCGTGTACTGTTTCAGTGTAAAGAGCCAGGGAGTGCAGCGTTGCAAGGTGGTGCCCGGCTTTCGCAAACAAAGGGGATGGAGGACTCTGTGCCACCTGCTCTGTCACTTGAACAAATGTTAGGAGTGAAACAAGCTACAAACTGCTAACTGTTTGTTGGATGATAACTTTATGCAGCAGCAATTCCATCGATCATCAAGGTCAGCTTTTTTGCTTTTGTTTCTCAAGCAAACCAGTCCCTCGGTTCCATGCTCCTATAGGCAAGATGGTAAAGCAGCCAAGGACGTTAACTGCTTGGTGCCCTGACGGTGAATGGCATTGCGGCGCTGCGCGCTCTTATTCAGGGACTGCCAGGGGTGTCCAGATGTTTCTGCGTTAACCAGTGTGGCACAACACCTCTGCAGGAATTGGCAGGCAAGAGTGTTTGCTTCTTGACTTGGATTGAAAGATTTTGAGTCGGCAGTGTCAGGAAAACATTGCCACCATCCACAAAACAGAGAGCCCTGTCATGTCCATACAAGAGGAAAAAAACCCTTCTGCTAATTTTTTCCTGATTATTTTGTGGGACAGTGAATTTACTAAAATTACCGGTTATAAAAACGGTGAATGCCCCTCTGTTTCTCACTGTAGTCTCTCATGACTGTGGGGCTGAGTGGGAAAAGGAGTGGTCTTGGCAAACGGCTTATTAGTCTCAAATAAATTATTCAGAACACAGGTTTGGATACAGATTGCAGGGAACGATAATGGAGTTGGTTTTCTGAGCCTGTTCATGTTATGAAGACATGGAGTATGCTTTTCAGGAATTCACTTAAGTGGAATCAGCTTTGAATAACGTAGCCTGGAAATAATATTGCTGCCATCCAGCTAGTGTCTGTGGAACAGCATTCTCCTGCCTCCTGAAGCGTTGGTGTTGAAGACAGATAGATAGGCAGATATTTATTTTTTGGCCTTTTTTGTTTTTTTTCAAAAGGGAAATTCTTTCTAACCACTAGAGAGGGGCATGTTTCGGTCGAGATTTTTTCCTCCCTGAGTGACACAGTGGACCGCATCAGCATCCGATTTGGGTGCGTCATGTGGTTTCTCATGTGATGCTGGTCTCGCTGCGCTTTGGAGAGTGAGCCTTTGTGACTCCGCACTCTTGGACAGTAGCATCCAGCAACACAGGAGACTTGGGGGTGGGGGGGGGTGGGAAGAGACACCCCCCCCAAAAACCCCCAAAAGCCCAGAAAAATAAAGTCACAATAATTTATTATAGTTATTATTTCTTCTTAACTGTTTTGGCTTTTGTTTTTAATTCTGGGTCTTCCCTTTTCTCCGTTCCTGCAGGCATAAAGCTGCACTGTTCGGAAGAAGCGAGATTGTCTTTCCTTACAGCTACGACGCTGCACCGCTCTCGACACAGCCTGCTTTTCCGCACATTTACCTGGGCGGCTGCTGCTGTTTCTGCTGCTGCTGGGGCTGCTGCAGTCTCGCTGCCTGTGCTTCACCCTGGCTTGGCTGACTCGAAACTCACTCGTCTGCACATTGCTAAGGAAGAAGAGCGATGGAGCCGCGTTTTTTCTGTTGGTTCTGGAAGCAAAGGGTTGTGATGCGTGATGATTTTGGGGTTTTCTTTTGGAGGGGAGGGAGGAGAAAGGAAGGGTGTTAATCTAGGATGGGGTGGGTGAAAGCTTAAAGAAATATTATGTAAAGTAATCCAGTGCTCGACAAGGGCATCAGCAGCAAGAATCCAGCCTCTGCTGCTCCAGAGGATTAACATGGGGAAGCCACAGTGCTGCAGTCTGGTTTCACCTCAGCGTTGTGCTGGAGATGGATAAATAAGGTATCAGTTGTGTCTGCCTGTTAAGGCAAAGCCGTGGGAGAAGGAGAGAGCGAGCGAATGCAAAGGAAGAAGAAATGCTACGTGCTGTTTGTCTGATTTGGTGCATTCTCATTGCAGAGAGGATGGCGTGATTAACAGAGCAACGTATGGATGGAGGGACTGTAAATTGTAGCTCGAACACTCCTGCTGCTGTCAGGGAGGGAATTGATGAGCGAGGTGGCTGCAGTGGTATCCCCAGGGAAAACAGCAGCCATGCACTCTGTGTGTGTGTGTCTATGTATGTATGTGCTTTTGTGGGTGTGTGAGCATGTATAGACACGAGAGAAAGACATTTCTAACCAATTTACAGAGGAAGTTTGTCACTTTGCTGGGTCAGACTTGATTGCAGCTTGTATTTTCAGCTATAGCTCTACACCCATTTCCTGACTGAGGCGGCACTTTGCGAAAACAGATGTAGGCAGAATTCTTTTAAGAAATGTAAAAGCAGATCCTTTCCGCTTGACACCTTGAAGCACTGAATCTTCTGTACTGTGCTAAGAGAAACTGTGGGGGTTTCGTTTTCTCCATCTTAAAATCTTTATAAACACAGCTGTATTCAGTATGGTGAAAAATTCTATACTGTAAATAGAAATGTGATCAATCTAATCAAAATAAATGCATCCCAGATGACTTCTAGACCAGCTGACTACCACAGTCATCAGATGGCTAAATGCTCAACTGAGCATTTATATTCAGCATTATATTTACATCTTTTTTTCTTCTTCTAAATTTCAAAATCAGGCTCCAATTAAAATAGATTCATCTATTGAAAAAAGCCAATGCTTGCATTTGGCAATAGATTTCTCTGAAATGTACCTGGGTGTATTTTTTTTATTGCTGAACATGCATGGGGGGAGACTATGTTTTTAGAGCAGGTAGACTTGTTACAGTACAGGCATATTTAGTTCGGTAGGCAGCTCGGCTTGGCCATGCCTGAACAATGCAGAAATAGGGGAAACAAGGGCTGCACTCAGCTAGCGGGGCTTGGCATAGCTTCTAGCAGCTGCCTACTGAGAAAGAGGGGGGTTTTTTTCCTCCTTTTTTTTTTTCCTTTTATACAAATCCGTAGAGCATAATGTCATCCTAAAATGTGTACGAGGGGATTTCCCAATAGTCATGGTGAGCTACCCCGCAAGATTCCTGTCTGGCCCTTCCACTATTTGTTATCCAGCCTACAAAGGCAGCCCTGTGTGTTGGATTATATTTAGCCAGCTGTTGGATAACATTCTTGTGCTGGGGGCAAAGGAGTCTTATTACTCTCAAACTGTAGTTTTCTGTTTGCTTAAAGAAAACTAACCTTGGCAATAAAGCAGGCTCTGCAAAGGAGTTTATGCCACTCCTATAGCTTTCTGAAACTGGGGTGTGCTTCTAAGTCAGGCAGTTTAAAGCGAGCAAGGAGGAGGAATAGAGACTCTTAACTCACAGCTTCAAAGCTGCAGAGACGAGAAAAATGTCAGCAGCTTGTAATCAGGAGTCCACGGTTACGTCAGTGACTGTATCTCTCCAAGAATAGCTATGTGATGTGTGCCACAAAGCAAAGGAAGACAGTCATAACCTGGTTATCAAGCCTGGTTCAAACAAGAAAGAGCAAAATGGATTAATGAATCTGCTGTGTTCCTAAATCAGATGTGGATGGATTACATGTACGAGGCTTGCTGAATTCTGCAGCAGTGAAGACTGAATTATCAGTTTGTCAGAAGGCACGCGTTCACCAAGTGAAAGTGTGAATCCTTCAGAAAAGAATGCAGATGAACCATCTATTCTAGAAATTGTCTTTCCCAGCTCCGTCCTGTGCAGGCAGCTGCGCGACACGGAGGCATGCTCTGAAAGGAGAGACCCGCGAGCCGCACGGAGGTGTTTAAAAGGAAGGGTGTAATTAAACACAAAGCAAGCCTGCCGAAATTCTGTTCTGGCATTACAGATTTGATACTGAAATACCACCCCGGAGAAGACTGGCAGGGGTCTGGCATGGTTATATTAAGGCTTCTCTGGTTAAGAGCGAGGGGGGAAGGGAAAGGGCTTTGCGCAGCATCTTGCAGCCACGCACAAGTCCCCAGGGCTGCACGGGGAAGAGGGATGCACAGCTACGTGCTCTTAAAGGCACATGCCCAGACCCTGCCAGGAGCTTTCTGACCTCTGCAATTATTTTTAGGTCTGTGCAGGCAACTCGGCAGTGTTTAAGCAGTGAGATTGCAGGGGGTGCTTAATCTGCTCTGACTGGCCCTTCTCCACGTTGTGACTGGAAGATGTTTACAGGGCTTTTATCGGTACCCCTCCACAATATTCCGTGTGCGTGTCTGGCGGTGCTCACGCTGCCCAATTTCTAGAAGCCTGGCGTGGTTCCCTGCTCCCAGTAGAAGTCGGTTGCGGTTCAGCTCTGTTTATGTCGCTCTTTAATTTACCAGGATAGGTAGATTGTATTATGCAAACAGTGGGGTGGGGTTTTTTGGGTTTTTTTGGACTGTGAACACAAATTTGTAGGAGGAGATGACTCTGTATATTAAACCAATAGCTCTTTGAATTGTGCGTAGTATAATTTAAATATACTTACTTTAATTAATAGAAGGTTACAAAAGCTGGCATTGTCTGGGGCTGTTTAATTTACATCTTAGGTTTAGTCAATGAGCATAACCTGCCTGATTAGAATAGCGTATTCTGCGCAGCCAACAGGGTGGAAGACATCATTTTGTTTGTGTTAGTTCAAACAGCTGGTCATTAATGCAGGCCCCATCTCCAGAGTGAAGTGCTAGTGGACATGAATGGCTGCCTGATTAATGCTGCCCCTCGACGGGTCCTTCATCCAGCAGCGATGCTCGCAGCAGAATAATGCAGCGTGATTTGATTGCGCTCTAACAGGGTAGTATGTCATTGTGTCACCGAGCAATCGAGGTTATTATGGGGCAGGGCAGACAGACGGGACAGTGGGGTTACTAGACCGTGGCATTTTTAGAAATGCAGGCCTGACCTACTTAGAGTTATTCTTGCTGGCTGGCAGCTGCCTGGTGCAGGGCTCCCTGTGATAGGCTGCGGCTGTTGCTAGGGGGAATTAGCATGAATTTTTCCACATACAGGCTCTGTGATTGAATGATAAAAGCTGACTGGAATTAAAGAGATTCGGTTCAGTATTATGCAGATTTATCTCCCTCTTCCTCCCCCCCCCGCCCCGAAATGCATAAAAAGGAGCAGAAGACAGTTTGTTTCCATTTATTTTTGACCTATTTTTTTTTCCAGGGGAGGGCAGAAGTGTTGTGAATTTTTGATCATCATTTAGTATTTAAGCCATTGAAATGATATGACAGTGGGAATGCATCTTTAATGTATGGGAGATTCAAATGCTGTCTCTTTGGAAGGCAATGAAATGGATATATTTTGTGTTCTGGTCACACTGCCGCCTCTTTCTATTTGAAGCTATGTCGGATTCCCTCGTCTGGAAAGGGGAAACATATACCAGGTTTTATTGCATAACATTACTCTTGGCTATTTTTAGCTATCTGTACTTCACAAAATTAGTCCTGTGTTTATGTTGGTGGATGAAATTAATCTCCGGACTATGTCTCCTATATGCAGAGACAGACGCCCAGGGCATGCTGCAGTGTTGTGTGTCATGTTCATCTGAAAAGGCGTTTACATCCTGCAGATGTATCAGCACTGCATACCTAGCAGAGGACTGATGCCTGGCCTGTAATCAGATCAACTGGAGAACCTCTTCTGGATTTTGGAGTATTTTTTCAGGCTTGGGTTTGAAGTTGGATTCTCTAGATGGCCCTTTTTTATTTATCTACATCTGCCTAAAATAGTGTTATCTTTTCAGAGAACTCTAAGCTCCCTCAGGAAGCAAATAAAAACAATACTCAGTGAAGAATCCTTTGATGTAATTATGAATATTTCCTTTGTTATTATCACTAATTATAGAAGATCTTTGTTTAAACCGCAGTTCCCCTCTGTGTGATCCTTTACCATACAAAGAAGTTACATTTTAGTGCTTATAATTTTAAATTAATTTTTCATGGCGATGCATTATGATGTCACAGTTTGAAGAACTGGGAATTTTCAAAGTGAGAGGCAGTTGGCGATGGGGGAGAGGGGCCCAAAAGTCTTCAGAACTGCAAAATAAAAAAATGTGACTCGGTGCTGAAAAGTAGTCAGCTCATTTGTGTCTGAAATAGTTTCATTTGTAATACTTGGATGAATGAGATACCTTTCAGAGGGGTGTGAGCAGCCTGCACGTCTGTCTGGATGGCCAGCAGCCTCCCTGGGTGCAGAGCTCCCCTGCCTTAACCCCAGGAGCTTCTCGGGAAGATGTGAGGAGGCAGCAACTGGAAATGGAGACATGCGTTTGAATGCATCCCTGTGGGATGCTGTCAGAGGCGATGGCTTCCCACCCAGGAAGGCTGTGGTTTTCACATCAGTCTTCCAAACTTCTCTCCATGTCGTGTTGTCTGTTGAGCTTCTCCCCAGTTGCTTTCCCCGTGATGAACCAGTGCAAGTGATCAGAGAAAAGGGCTGGGGGATGGCCAGTTTCAGCCCATCCCAGTGCCTCCTCGGTGGCTCGTACCCAGGCGGGCAGCCTCTTTGCTAACAGAAGGGAAGTACTGGCATGGAACGCAGTTCCTTACAGGAGGAAAAGCCAACTTTGCTTTCGGGATGCTAGGCAACAGCCAGCCTTTGTGTGCAATTGGCTGTTGAGGTTCTCACTCTCGTTGGTTGTAGCCAGTTGTGGTTTCACCCAGTTCACCTGGGATATTGGTTGATGTGGACTTCAGCAAATCAAAACGTGTGTGCAATATGAATTTCAGCAGAAACCTATTTTCTAGAAAAATTATTTGAGTGTCGTCTGATTTTGGTATATTCCTGCTAAGAAAGAGGGAGTCCAAAGAAAAGCAACAATCAACATAAAACATATACTCTGTGGAAGAGAGTTGTCTCCTTGGTGTTTGTTTGGGCTTTCAGTGCAGTGAACGTTTATAACAAACATCAAATCAGACAGTTTAACAAACCATCAAGTGATATATTAAATATAAAAAATGCAGTGCACCAGCAATTGTATTCAACATTAGGTTACTTTTATGAAAGTCGCTCTAATGGGAATTATTCTAAATACATGAATGCGTGAATAATCTGATCATAATGCTTTGGGTAATTATAAGTAGCAGAAATATGGAGTTAATGAAACAAAACCAAAATCTGAGCTCTGTGTGCGTGTATAAAGCATAAGAAACAGGATGCCAGAGGAGTTCAAAATATATGTCTGTGTTGAAAATATTGTCAATTGTGCACATTCCTTTGAAAAAACATGTTAATCATTTTCTGATGATCTCCTCTGAGGTTTCTATTGTTGCAACAACTTACACCTCCTACCTTGAAGTTGCTTACCTACAAAAGATTGTGTTGTATTGTTCAACATTCTTGTACCATGACCTCTCCTGTGAGCTATGAAAGATCTATTATGCTGAGTTTCATGCTCTAGGGTGGCTTAGCAAGTGCTGATTTACTGGTAGCATATGCAGGCAATAATTTTCCAGCAAAAGACCCAGAATCCTGCCTCCATTTGCAGCTGTGAGATGGCTGTGCTGCTCAGTGTATTCCTGACCTCGAAGTCTTGGCTGATCATGGATTTGTTGCGCCTTTTGTGATGTCATTGCTACTTTCTGTTTTTTCTGAAAATGATCAGAGGACACAGGATATAGAGCAACATATCTAGATTCCCACGAAGGGATTACAGCCACCAGGAGTGAGTTGACTCCCAGCCTTCACCTCCTGCCAGGGCCATAAAGATCAGTTTTTCTGCAGCAAATGTGTTTTGGTTCTGATTTCAAACCAGAAGTACAAGGAATTGTATTATATTTCTTAAAAGACTGGCATTTGGCACATTCCTTTTATTGCAATACAGTAGGGAATACAAATGTTTTACAAATTAAAATAATACTTACAAGATTTTTTTTCTGTGGCCCATTAACATGGAAACAAATTCTGTAACATACTGCCATCAGCCAGGAGCAGCGTTTATTGTGGCTCCCACATTCATGCTTTTCCTGCATCCAGGGATGTGTGTGCCTATACACTCAGAAATGCTGTATACATGTAGTGTGTGTGAATGTATCCACGACACAAGCATAACTTACAGAAAATACAACACTGAAACATAGAGTACGTAATCACAGTTGTCTCAGCGTAGTATGAAACACTGTGCCTCCAGATGTATGATGCTGGTTTGTGTATGATGAAAGTGGTTTGTTGTAAAATTCATGCAATTTTGGTGCATAGCATAACCATGGCATTAATGCTATTACCACATTCAGCACCACCGACAACAAAAAAATCATGATTCTGTGTAATAAAAAAATAGTAAAAAGGATAGTGTGATGAAAAGTAGGGTGTACCTAGATAGATGGGTTTCATAACTACTTGTGCCCTTTTTGTAGTCGATACCAATGTAAAATGAAATGTATGATGGGCTGTTTAAGAGGGAGAGATATATTTTATATTATCGTTAATTCTTCCCTCCTGCTCTTAGGCCACACCTACTTCAAAAGTGAATCCAGACTCAGATCTTGACAGAGATCATGACCCTGTTGAAACCAATGGCTGTTTTATCCTGGAATTCAGTGGGGCCAGGCTTTCATCTCTGGTATTTTCCCCTGAATGTGTCCTTTTTTTTTTTGCTCTTGCTCCAAAGAGTGGTGTTTCTATTTCTACTTTTTTTTTTTCCTCTGTTCCTCTGAAAATGCTTTGAAAGCTTTTTTTTTTTTTTTTTTTTTTGAGCAATATACTATAAATTTCCTCTTGAGTATGAGAAAATGTAGGGAAATATCACTTCACTATAGAGCAGATAAGGTTGAGTTGCGGTTAGTTATGTTTTTCCATATTCTTCTGCTTTCATCATAAAATGCCTTTAGTTTTGATGAAATGGAACAACAAGTGAAAAAACAAATATGCCAAGAAAAATCTGGTTTCTAACAGGCTGCAGAAACGCAGGTAATGAGATGGCTTGTGTCTTGACCTACAAAGCTAGGGCTCATAGAAATGTAGAGGGAGGCAGAACACAATAATCTTTAAAAACAAATCTTCTTTAGGTCTCTAGCAACTTATGCTGTTATCAACATCAAAGTTAATGGTGGATTTCTTTTTCTTTTTTTCTGACACTTTAGTGTTGCACAAACAGCACTCGCACTCATGTTCAATGCAGTTATTCATTTGGAGGTTGGTATGCCACATTTGTGTCTAGGTTTGCCACGTTTTTCTCTGTTATATACAGACACAGTAATTAGGCTTTTCTGAGGTCAAAATATTTTGGATATTTCAAGGTTGGGGGTGTTTCAAACGGCTGTTAGTAGAGGAAATTGGTGATGTGATTTGTATCATTCAGAAAACGTGCAGAATGGAGGAGGTGGTGCATTGTGCAGCATATTTGGTTTGGTTATGGTTGAAACAAATTGCTGATGAATCTTAGTTTAAATCTCCTGTTCATGACCTCTAATAATGGCAATGTATTATAGCACTCACCTACAATTCCTATGTGCGTGCACAGGCACACATATGCACAATTTTAGCTGAGCTAAAATTCCTAGTGAAATCATCTTCAGCAGCTCTTCAGATTACTTCTTTGAAACTCAAACCTACAGTTGTTTACAACTTGCAGATGAGACCACAAGTTCCATTTCCATCCCCCCTACTTCCCCAATGGTTGGTAAGATTATGTCCCTTTGTGAGTTTTGTGGATACATCCTTTTTATAAAGGAGCAGAAATGCCAGTGTGCTTCACTGCCCTATTTGCTCTGGCACAGCCAGTTGATCTTGTTTCCATCAAGTGTTTTCTGTTAACATCCAGAGACTAGCACACTTGTCTTCACATTGGACTTTGATTTCTTGGCATTATATTCACCATTCCCAATATTTCCGTTGTTGTGAAGAGATACTTGCAAACATGAAAAATAGTCTCCTCTGGTGCCTCTATATGTAGTGTCAGTTCACATGTGATATGAGTTTAGCTGAATATGACATGTGAAGATTAAGCACTGCTCTCCAAAATGTTTTCCCTTGTTTTATGACAGTAATCTCATTTTCAGAAGCAGCAAGTGAATGGCAGGCCAGGGAGCCCAGGCGGACAGGCAATGTTTGATTTCGCAAACCAGGTATTCGTGTTATGATACGTTCCTAAGAAGCAGGACACGTGCAGATCAACTTGGTTGTGTGTTTTCAAACAGTAGATCATCTGAAATCAGAGCTACGAGACCAAGTGAAAGCCTGGCACTGATGGAGCCGTTGAAGAGCTGGGCTGACCAGGGCACAGCGCCTGCTTGCACAACTCTCCAAAGGGATTCTCCAAAGTTTCAAGTGCTGCCAACAGTTGGTTGCCTTCTTTGCTCAGCCCAGCTGACGCTGTTTTCAGTTGATGGTTGTAAGGAGGGGCAATACCCTTTCTTTAAACCAGCTCTCTCCCATAAACTTTGACTTCTTGATAGCCTTAGGTAGTCCTGGCTGCCTCGTATTAGTGTTGACTTTCATAGGAGTCTGGAGCATGCAAATAAACTGGAAGGCAGCCTGGATTTTGGAACAGCAGTGCTCTGTAGTTGAAGAATTCTAGATGGGTTGGTCATTTCTGTTACAGAGAAAGTTAGAAGAAATGCAGGGCAGTGAAGTTTTGGCTGTACTCCAGTGCTGCATAATGATGGAGCCCAATAAATTCCATTAAAACTTTAGGCTTGCCGCAATCGTTTGCTTGCAACACTGCAAATCACATTGGGAGGAGAACAAAATAGAAAAAAAACAACAAAACCCACTGTTTTCTCAGGGAGAAAAATCTTTTTAATAAATACATTTTTATGACTTTTGTTTCACCCTTGATGAGTCAGCTCAACACTCCCATGTATGATGTACACAACAGGAACTCAGCATGGATTCACTGGTCTTTAATGTTTTGTATTACCAAACATTTTGTATTACAAAACATTTTTTTTTACCCCAGACTTTATATTGTAGGTTGAAAAACGGACATAAGCAATCAGGACACTGAACATACCATTTCTTCTGAAAATATTTGTATTTTAAGACATCATGCCAGCATACTTTGACATACAGGCAGATCTGAAAAACTTTAGGAGAAAATAACATCATCTGACATTAATTCATGAGGAACTGATGGATTATTGAAGAAAAGTAATTTCATAATGTGACCTTTTTTTAAAAAAAATATTTTGGTGGTTACAGTTGTTTAGGTTGAATGAAAAGAACTGAGCATAGTCATAAATGCAAGTTCAGTAATAAATGTCCCTGTGGAACATAGAAGTCTCACAAAAGCAGATTCTTGGTTATTTCCCAAAGTGAAAAGATACGTTTTTTTGAAATAGAATTCTGTTATTATTTGTAAAGGTTATGGTTTTGTATGTAAAAGCTGTTCTTTTGGTGAAAAGTGTGTATTTTTGTTATACACTTATATTGCTCTTTTGGTCGCATGGTCAGAATTTAGAAGTTGGCAAGTAATTCCCATATGAATGAGAAACTGGTGATAGAAGTGAAATGTATTTTTGGGGTAGTTTTGCCACAATATGCTTTATTCACAGAGCATGTATGCAATTTTACTTCCCTGAACATAGGGCATAGCTACAAGTGGTGTTCGAAAGAAGCTCCATCTTTGCAATGTCACCTTCATCTTTGCTCTCGCACGCCCTTTGCTTGCTTCATCTGAAACTATCTTACTCCATGGGTCTACAACCAGAAAAAACCCTCCCACCTCTCTGTTCATCGACTAGATTCAGTTCTGCATAGACCCCAAGTGGTTTACGTCTTGGGTTGTCATGCCTCTTGCATGCCAACGTTTTTAAAGATTAGGTTCCCCTTGTCATCGAGCCATAAGAACTTAACGTACATGCTGGCTTTTATGTGGTCTGTGATTATTTCTAGATGGTACCCACGCCTTCCTGATAGCCACTAGAATATAGATCGTATTCAAGCACACACACACACATTTTTTAGAAAGGATGAAATTGCTTTTTGTCACTCCTTAATCCTGCGTCAAAGGGTAGAAAAGGTTTTTCTCTCTGCAAGCTGGATGGACATCACAGATTCTTCTCTTTCTTTGGGTCCCACAACACTGCTTTGAAGTGCCTTTTAAAGAGATGAAAAGAGTGTAGTTGCAGCTTTAAAACCATGAACTTTGCACATTACTGAAATAAATGTTTCTCCTTTTTATTCTGGGGTCCAGGTTGAGATAATACACAGAAGTAATAAAAATACGGATGTCTTATATTTTATTGTCTCCTGAATTTTACCCCCCTTTTAATTTATTTTTGGGGTCTGGAGAGAAAAGCATGCCGAAAAGGCCCAGTGTATTGATATGTGAAATTGAAGGAGTTGCTCATTCTTATGATCCAGACACTGTGCCCTTCGACAGGGTTAACATAAAAAGAAACATACTGGAAAACACACACCTAAGTATGAAAAATTCCTTAAATTCAGGGTGTGTTCATACAAAGTGAAATTTGTGCAGTGTGGAAAGCATTAAACCTGATCCAGAAAAAATGCGAGGTGCCCCAGCCATTGAGATGTGAATCTCTTTAATCCGCACAAGCATTAGAAAAATCTGAAACACGTGAAAGTTCAAAAGCTGCAAAGCCATTACATGACTTCTTATTCATTTCTCAAATATTGTAACTTTCTATTGAACTGTGAAAAGGCTTTTTCTTGTATTTTTTTTGCTTTTCATAAGTAATAGATCAGTCACCAGTATGTTATTGCACATCGTGAAGCTGAAAGTGAGTTTCACTTGGTTATATCTACTTGGATATAAATTCTTGATTTATTTTAGAGCATTTATGTAGCATTTCATTAGCTGGTAACTTGCACCTTTTCATCAGTTGCTGTTAGGGAGGGGAAAAGGGCAAGACTGACTACACTTAATTTTTTTTTTTTTTAAGATCCAAATCAATTTCATAGTGAGCTCAGATGTAATTTTAATGACTAGCTCTAACTTTGCATGAGGGCTTTTTAACTGTATGTGTGCTAATTAAAAAAAACCCCAACAAACCTAACAAATCCAAAGCAACACAAAATACCTTTCTTCAGCTTAACTTTACAGCTCTGAAGTACAGCAAGAGGACCTTCAAATGTAGTGAAAACTTACTTCAGACAAAACAGCAAGTTACTGTTTGTAAAGAGACAGACCCGGTTGGTGACAGAAGTGCTCAGCCCAAGGATTTCCCACTATCATCAGCTCTCTAAAAGCGCGTACATGCCTCACTCCAAGGGCCAGAGTCTCGGTGTCTGGCCCCAGGCTGTCCTTGCGCTGCCACACCAGCCAAACCTCCTGCAGAGGCTCAGGCAGCCTGGAAGATTTGGCGTTCCCTCTATGGGAGTATTAATTTGTTTTGCATCTGCAAGTGTAGTCCTAGGCTTATTTTTGATACCTCTGCCCTTGCTATGGTCAGTTATAGCAGCCCTCGAGTTTTCAAATGGTTGTCGCTCACCGGGGTATGAGTCGTGCTTTTGGCTGTTTGCTTAAGTGAAGTACTTGTTGAGATAAAGTTGCTGGGGGGTGTCCCATGTGTCTAATGGTTTTATTCTAGGAGCTGCCAGGGATGTAGTGTTACACTGTTAGACTGAAACAAAGATAGATCTTTATATGTAGGGTAAGAGGCTTTCATAAGGGCAGGAAGAATAGAAAGCTCCATATTGATTTGCCATTTGAAAATCGGCTACAAATTTTTGTCAGTGAAAGTCCTGTGAGAAGATAGTATAGTGACAAGAAACAGTTGGAGTTGGTTTTTAAAATGACATGCAACTGCAGGATCTGACAAAGAGACTTTTCGAGTCTCCTCCCCACAAAAAATGTCTTCTACATTTAAAAAGACAGGGAGAGGCCTGTTTTCCACATGAAAATGGCAACCTGGCTTTCATCGACTTGCCAAAAGATGTATCAGAAGAGCTGAGGTAATCCACTGATTTCTGAGGTGGCAAAGGAGAAAAGTGCAAGTTCTCTGTGGGCTAGAGATGGGGGTGACTGCAGGAGCAGAGGGGAACGTCAAGCTGAGAACTCCGGGATCTCTGGAGGAGACCATGATCTCAAGCAATGCTCATAATTTGGAGTTATAAAACCTAAACAAAACAAATGTCTCAAACCTGTGCCAAGACCCAGAGAGTTTAAAGGTAAACATTAGATAAGGATTCGCTGTAGTCATTCTGTCCTCTGCTGCCAAGGCCTCGCAGCACGACAAAGGACTATTGATCAAAAAGGTCATGTAGAAGAGGGCAGGGTTTGAAGAAACTGAATTTAAAAAAAAAAAAAGCCCAAACGAGACAAATGCAAAAATAGTAACTCAGGGCTGAATGGAGTTCTGTACACCAGGCATTTCTCTCACATGCATTCTTTTATTTGTCTGCACAGATACAGTGAATAGCTATAATTCTCTTGGTTTGTACAGTGGCATCCCTCTGTAGTCTCCAGAGCTTGAAATAGCAAGTAATTACATGTGTCCCTTGAAATAAAATGTAAAAGGTGACAAAAGAAAACACGGTGCTGTGCTTGGGTTTTCAACTTGAAGCTGTTCTACCCTACATGTATGGCAGGGACACTTAATGCTGCTCACACACATCATGGTAGCCAGTGGCTACTGACTTATTACTCTAGAATTTAGGCCTTCACATGGTAGTAGCAGCTGCCAAGGGATGTGATATGAACAACCTGCTGTTATCTTCATCTTCACCAAAAAAGGGTTCCCCCCACCCTGCCCCGAGGTTGTGGGAAATGGGAATAACTCTTTGTAGTTGGGATTGATCTGCAAGTTGTCAGCCTTTCATATCCCGAAAAATATTTTAAAAGGGCAATTTACTCTTGTGAGGCTGCTGTAAAAAACATTCTAAGATACAGAGATTCTAGTGTCATCTGCAGACGACAATCTGCTAAGTGTGTTTGTGTTTTGGGGGCAAGCGGAAAAAGAGCATTCCCTGTGAATGACAAGTGCCAATCTCATAATGTCATATTACCATTACGGATGAATAAAGAAAAAGGCCCATTATGTTATATCTAACTAGAAAGAAACCTAACAAAGAAATACACTGTGTTGTTAGTGAGAGGAAGGATAGACTTGTGGTTAGGGCACAGGAGATGTTGGTTCAAATTTCTGGCTCTGCAAGAGACTTCCTCTGTGACCTTGGGCGACTCACGTACTGCCACGTTTCAAAACAGCAGTAGCACCCAGACTGGAAGAGATTTCCTAGAGAGATAAGTTCCCGTTTAGCCACTCAAATGAGTGCCTATGCAGCCAGATCTTTAAGATGGGCAAAATGGTCTTTTGAAAATATACAATAAAAGTATGAACTACAGGGATTGGAACCTTTTTTGTTCCCCCCGCCCCCTTTTCTTTATTTTCTTCTCTTTTTCCTATGAAAGTCTGGCTCTGATGCTGGTTATTGAGCATTTGAGAATCTGATCCTTGACCTCCCTTGGGATTCAGACTCTTAGTCATCTTAAGGCATGGTTTCCCAGCTGAAAATGGGGATAACAATGCATTCTTTATCTTGCTGTCTGCCAGTTTTGTCTGTTTAGATGTTGAGGCTTTTGGAGGAGAGACTGCCTTCTACAATATACAGGTATTTGACCTTAATCTTTCAGAGGTATTGGGAGAAACGAGGACTTCAGACATCAGAGTGATGAAAAGGAACACATAAATGATGGTAAAAGCAGTGATTTTGAATAAGTGATGAACTCAGCTCAGTAGTATTAAAACGGGTTTTACTTGTTATCGAAAGAGAAGACAATTTGTGTCGGCGTCAGGATTTCTTCAAGATTTGGGAATGTTGAGATCCTCACTTGTGGGTTAAACACATCTCTACCCAGAGTTAGATTAGAGTCTGTGCTGAAATATGTTTTCAATTATATTTTGTTAGAAAAGTAATGCTGAGATTTATCTTAAGTTGTCACAGTGCTTCAAAGCATGGGCTTTTCCTCTCTCTAAGTCCTTGAACAAATGCAGGATGTGTTGAGGCAAAACTGTTTCCAATTAAGTTGATGCATTCTGTTCTTTAATGTTTCAGGACTTCAAGTTTAAGTTAAAGAAAAATCCTGTAGCCAGAGTCCAGAAGGATGATTCAGATAAAATTGCCTTGAAAGCAGTCATTTGACTGAATTTCTGTGGCTGCACCATGTTGGATCCTCAGATAGCACAGGGTGACACATAGCCATGAACTTCACTGCAACTCTGCTGACTAACATTGACTGGGGACCCAGCTCTTCTCTGTGTTGGGTCACTGAATATGTAAGAGGGTCTTGAAGCATATGGGTTAAGGGAAATAAAAGTGATTCCAGCAAATTTCTCTGTTGCTTGTCTCTGATGTAAATTTTTGCTGTAGTAAGTGTGCCTTGTTCAGCAGAACTAGTTCTTGGAGTTCCAAGGGTTTTTCTCTGCCTAACTGAAGCATTCCTGTTCATCACCTGTTGTTTTGTGGAGTGCTATCCTGAAAACTTCTGTCATGTTGAAGATTAAAAAGGGATTAAGAGTGAGCGATGGGTTTTTCAGGTAAATTTATGTACACACACAGCACAAGAATTGTTCAGGTTCGGTTCTCCAGCTCAAGACAAACACATGCATGTTCACATTTTACACTGTTCGTCAATTTTTGGAGCTGCTGCAGGGTTCCCTGAACAAACTGCCTTTGCGGTCTTCTGTATGTTCTTCCTTATATGTACCACCTCCATCCCTCTTCCCCCTGCACAAACACTTCCCTGGTGAAACCTAGCCAGCAAGGTTATGCTAGAATTTAATTTGACTCACTGATGTTGACTGCTTTGCAATGCCCGGCCTGCTCAATTTTGTTTTCCCTGAAGGCCAAATTTAAGACTACTCAGAACACATACTCAAAATGGCTTTGGCGAAGGTAAAATATATGTGGAAATGATGATAAAAATAAATCCTTGCATTTTCATGATACTAAATAAGGAACAAAAATCACATGACGTAGAAACAAATGTCCAGTTTACTCACAGGCAAATATCCAGTTACAAGAGTATGTGCAACTGGTGGTCAATGCTGAATGAGTTTTGAATTTTTTAAACTTTGCAACAAAACATTTTTTTTTCTTTTTTAATTTTGAAGAGTGAGGTTTATTGTGGATAAAGATGTTAGTGAAGGAATACTCTTAACATCGTCCACTTAGTTGGAAGAAGTTTGTGCAGGTATTTGGTAACGCATTAACCATCTGTAGGGAGCTATAAGGAAAAAAATCGTCATAAATTACTGAGTAGCTTTGCTGAAAATAAAAACGTTTCTTCAACTTCTCTTCACAAAAAAAATCTTATCTGTGGGAGCCTGGATAGTCTTTTCACCATTAATGCAATCCATCATGCATTGTGTGTGGGACTGTGCAGTGACAGGGGTTGCAAGAAGAGAAAATCTTGGGTTTCACTTTCTTTCTTGGTTTTGGTGCATTTAATACCTGTATTAAACAATTAGGTCATTTAGTAGTTGAAATATTAAGTTAGGTTATGGATCCAAGTTATCTAGTTGGCTGTAACTGTGAACTGACTTAGACTTGGTTCTCTTAAAACTAGGTACAACTTACGCTGGTACTCTTAAAAGATCACTTTGAAATCTGGCTTCTGAAAATATAAGAAAATATGTAACATAACATCAAACCACGCTGTAATTCAAAGCGGTGTCCTTATTTAGGCTTTTTCTTGAAAAGTCAGGTCAAACCTCTCTTCCCTCTAAACTTTTAATATTTTTTAATCACAAGCTGTTTTAAATAAACTTCCTGGACTCAAAAGATACTGGAATTTTGACATATTTTGATGTATGTACCATGGGATAATTGTTGTATTTCAGGATGATATTTGGTTGTATTATCCATAACAAGTATGCTGTTTCCCTTGTCTGTGTGTGTTTGTAATCCTAGCAGTATGTTCTTTTCACAGAAAGAGGTTATGCTCGTCTCTTAGTACAAATAAGAAAACCCAAGAAAAATAACCACAGTGTGACTTAGGTCCCCTTAGAGCTGGGGATAATATTATGAATGCCCTCTTAATGAGGAATTAAAAAAGACATTTATTTTGCTTTGGAAAAATGTGGAATATTAAATCTCATTCTGGAAATCTGGGCCATGACTACCTTCTGCCTTGCAGAGAGCAAATTTTATGTTCTGTACACAACTGTATCCTAGTCACCACTTTGAATTAATTATTGATTGGCTGAGCGAGTCCTGTCCACTTTCTAAACCATAACAGAAATATATTTCAGTGAGATGTGAAGCTAAGACTATTTGAATGAGCAGATTTTAAAAAATGGTTAAACACATTTAATGTCAGAGTAGCAAAATCAATTGCTACAAATGGACAGGTGCCCGACTTGGAATGAAGAAATCTCCTTCCAATCTAATGAGTCTAAGACATTTTTATTTAAAGTCCAACATATATTCAAGTGTTTAATTGGCATGCCTTATTATTTACTCTGAGAATCTATTCTGAAACAATTGCGTTGCTCCTGTAAATGTACTAGTTTCCTCCAGACAAAGGACTAAATGACTTTGACAACAAACTATACGCATTGCCCGACATGTGCATTGTGGAAGAGTGCAACGTGTTTATATCATCCTTTTCCTTCTGCAATCCTTAAAATGTATTTAGAGGAGAAATCGCAGCTGCTTTTGTCCGAAGAGCATCAGTGTTTTTATGATTGGCAAATATGACTGGTCACTCAAATATGACGTGACTCAGCTTTAACAACAGTGACCTAGATCTTGCAATAACGGACATTATCTCAGTAGTCATAGTGGAGACATTTGAGTGCTTCAGTTTTGCATAAGTGAGACTGTATGCAGACAGATGATGCCATAGCAAGCAGATCCCTAATAGTCAGAACTGCTGTGCTGCATTGACATACTGTTTGAGAGAGGTTAAATATTATCAGTAGCTTTTCATGCGTTGAGTAAATAGGGCATATGAGTGAGTGGTATGGAGGAGATAGTGAAGTTAAGGATTTTACACTGGCTTAACTTAAACGAGATTATTTCCAGCAACAATTCATATATGTTTATAATAGGACAAAAGACAGATAGGACATTACAGAGACATTGCCTGGTCTGTCTTTTGACAGAAGGATAGCATTTTGAACCATCATTAGTTGACCGGCATCATACACTTTTACCTGCCTGCTGATTGCTGCTTATGGTCCTAAACTGATCTCAAGCTTCCTGTGACAGAAAAGTCTGTTGTGAAAAAAGCACCCTTGCACAAGATGTTTGTGGCCAACACATTAATAGTTTGAGTGTGAGGCCCAGCTCTGAAGATTGCCTGATGACTCTGGCTTTAGCCAGCTAACACTATGTTACCTCAGTGAGCTATTCAGGTTCCTAAAGTTACACATGCACCAGAAAATCTTTGATGGGTAAGAGATTAAATTGTTTTCCTTCTTCTCTTTTGTCCTTCCATTCTCCCCTTCCCCTTCCCACCCTCTGTCTGGCTTTCCGAAGAATGTATATTGATTTTTGGCCCTAAATTATCACTGAGACAATGACGGACAGAGAGTTTCCATGTGGCTTTGTTGTGCAGTGGTCAGAATTTATATACTTTTTCTAACAACGCTGCTGCTGTCAGTTTTTGATCATTTAAGCTGAAGACATGCAGAGGGTAACACCTCAGCATTTTAAGGTGCTTGAATAGTTGCATTAATTTAACAATATATAAATTATTACTATTTTGCATCAAAAAATGCCCATCTTCTGGCTGACGTAGAACTGCATCTAAAGCACTAAAAAGAGATCCATCAGTGCCTAAGGGCTTTATGTTGAGTCTTTACATGAATTCATGGATGAGTTTACTTGGAAAATATTGACTGGCACTGGAAAACAGAAGCTGGACAAAATTAACAGCAAATCCTCTCAGCAAAGTAGATCTGTTGACTGTCAGCTGCCCTAGATTTTAGAGTGCAAAACCGCTCAGATGGTTGCTGAGCATGAGTGGCTCAGAGAGTTGGGGAAATTAGCCTCTGGTTGTGAGAATAATTGGATTCCGTTTGGGGAACTTTCAAACTTTTAATATTTTAAATATTTGAGCGAAGGAAAAGTGATTTCTTTTCATTACTGTATTTGAAGGGCTGCAGGGTATTTTCTTTCTCTGGTTTTAATGCCTAATTCTCCTCAGAGGATCTTAGCATACATGCTGCTTTATAAAGGCCACCTTTTGTTGTCCTTACCGAAGCACCTACCTCCCTCCTCCTCTTCCCTCCCCAGAACACCCTGTAAGCGGGTCAATAAAAACTGGCACAGTGAGACCGATGGCTCCAAATGGAGAAACAGAGATCACCTCCACACATCCCATTTTAACAGCCTTCCCTTTTATCATAGGTAAGGTTTCAGTAAGGCTTGAGAATATCAGAAGAGTTAAAACCAGGATTGTTAAAAAAAAAAAAAAAAGTAATAAAAAGCTCCCACTACTTCCTCTTGAGGATCTCTAATGTTTCCTGCATGTCTGTAAAGGGGCTGTATTTGCGGCAGTAAGTCTATTTATTTTTATCTCAGATATAGTGCTAAACAAAAGGATTCTTTTTCCCTTTTATCCTTCTAAACTGAGTTTATGGGAGGTCTCTCTTTTTTTCTCAACCTCAAACTGATACAGATAATTATTCACATCCTCTTTGATTGTTCTTTCCAGTATTTCAAGAATAGCTGTTAATTTTAATGATCCTTCAATCCTATATTTGAATGGACCACTACCTGTTCCCCATACACTCTGAAGGATGTACGTCAGGGCATACATATTAATTAGGCAGAATTGTGTAGGCCATTTTTTCCAAAACCACCAGGGCCAGTTAGTCATCCAGTCATTACATAATAAAAGTTCATAAGTTGAAAAGACTATTCTCAATCATTTATGTTCAGTAAAAGAGAGGTTTTAAAGGTACCAATGGAAATCAGATTTCCTGAAATTCAGAACTGAAACATTCCCCTTAGAAATAACACAAATTACTACAATTAATAATTTAACTGAAAAGTCTCATATATGTGTATGCATCTTTATCTATCTCTGCATTTCCTAGAAGTTGGTTTAGCAGCTTAGACTGAAAGAAATCTGGCTGCTAGAGAAAGCTCCCCAGCGTTTAGTGAGGCATTGCATGGCCACAAATGCTAATTAGCACAGCTAAGATGGCATCACACTTCAGTGACCACAAAAGAATTCACTTTCGATGTGAGATGTGGAGGCAGAACTGCATCCATTTGGGTGTCAGTGAGGCTATAAAATCCAGCGCATAATGCACTGCAAGGGAGAAGGGATGACAAAAAAACTTGCAGATGTAACATTCACAGGGACAAAGTGAGGGATGCAGAAGGAAATATGAAAGAGAGAACTATGGAAAATGCTTACGGCCCTGAAAAAGAGTCTAAATGAACGTTCAGAAAAATGCATTTTTCTACTTATCCAATATAAACAGCAGAGAGAATTTTGAAAACTGAGTCCTAGGTACATGGAAACTTGATTAGTTATTCCTGATTACCTTGCTATAACTCATGCTATGTGGCTTTTAAATGACGCTGTGATAGATAAACAGCTTGTGTCAGAAAGAACATTTGATTAAGTGAATTTAATTAAAAGCTACTGCTTCATAACTGAAAATAACTAAAGCATCAGTTAAAAAATACAATGAATATTTTTAAACTGCTGAAGATGTCAGGGTTCATTATTTGATTTTAAGGTCAAATTCCAAGTGCACTCTATCATTCAGCTTCCCCTTCTATGGAGAGTTGATTGAGGAAAAACGGCAGGGGGAGGAAAGATGAAGGGGAAAAAAATGTTGCTTCCAGCAGATCCCATAAAATTGTGCACTTTTTTCTCAAAGATTGAGGTTAATCTTTTGTAGTTGTACTGGAACTTATTCTGCCTTGATTTATAAAAGAATATTAAATTTGCTTTTCTGAACTTATCCCTGTTACTTGCAGTATAAAATTTTACATTCGGTGTTCTCTCCAGACCTGGGTAATTTAATTTCCTTTTACCCACCTCCATACATAGAACAAGCAGCAATGATTAGACTGACAGAGCATCAGTGTTTGCTCAGCAACAGCACCCATTCACCTCAAATGCTTCCTTTGCAAAGTCTGAAACCATTGCATTATATACTTCTGCTTTGTATCATCTTCCCTCTTGTACAGGGTAATGCCACTTTCTAAAAAGCAAGTAAGTTCTGTGAAGAGTTTTGAGTAGAGTTTTGCTTCAATTCAGTATTTTGACTTGAAATTAAAGGATGATTCTTCAGTCAAAGTTCTTTTTCTTTGGAAGAAAAGGTGAAGATTTCACTGATAGATGCTTGTCAGGCAGATTCACTTCATGAGGAAAATGCTAATGTCATAGAAGAAGTGCCTATTGGCAGAAATAAGCAATTCTTTGAAAAGTCTACAGTCACCTTAACTTCTGTAGATAAACCCAAGCTTCTCCAATGTTACTAGATTTAAGAGAAATTATTTATTTTTTCTTTTTGGTCAAATAAATATACTTATTTCTGGAAGCTGTGTGTCAGTAATAAAATGTGAGAATGAAATACGCTCTTACACATGTCTCAGTGAAGGTAAGTTGGTGTTTTAGTGAAGATTTTACTGGTATTAGTAGAATCCTATAGGAGAATTTGTGCTATTTGTAACATTGAGACAAACACCTTTCTGACTGTGCTCTTGAATAATTTTTACTGCTTTTGCACCTCGTTCCCCATTCCTGATTGCTATCAGGTAGACAGTTCCTCCTTTCTTCTTCACTACCTTTAACTCTTATGAACACAAACTAAACCCCCTTTTAGCAGACTTTTTATCTGATCCTTCCAGCTAAGGAAGGATCTAAAGCAAACAAAAAGAAATCATTGTCACACAAGTTGTGGAACTCACTGCAGCTGGCAGTTTTGGAAAACAAAAGTTTAAGCATTTTAAAGTAAGAATACCCATGTTTGTGCAGAACAGGCCCACAGTAACGTTCAATGTGACGGTTGCATCCAATATCCACTCCAGAAGGTCCATCGCCTCCTGCCTACAGAGGACCTAAGAATAAGAGAACTGCCTATCTCTAATGTTTTTTTCATTAATATCTCCCACTTGCTATTGTTAGAAACATGACAATGGACCAGAAAGTTCTTCACAGTGATCCAATACTTCATTTCCTGTGTAAAGCACTAATTCTCCCCTCAAGGCCCAAATTTGCCTGCTCAAATACATATTTGAACTGTGTTTCCAGTGTCCAGTTTAGACTGAAAATTCTTTAGGACAGAGGTAATACCTTCCTTTTAATGACCGCTCTGTATGTAAAGTTGAGGGCATAAATGAAAATATGAAATACAGGGAAAAGTCCAATTCTGCTCTTGTATAACCAAGAAGCAGGATGCATTCTCTGACATAGATGTCTTTGTTTATGATTTACATCAGTGGTTGATGGTGGTATGATAATTATTTTCATAGTGATTTCTAATTTTTCTCATGGCAAACTGAAATGAAGGGTCGTTTTGTGACAGATTCTTATGCAGTTGACTTTTTCAAGTTTAGTGGTTACTTCTTGAATGGGAAGTGGTTTCTGCAGATTTGATAATACCAGATGGAAGCTGGGTGATGTTTTTGCCTTTAACGTATGCTTAGATGGGTATCTGCAGGACAGTCTCTCAAGAATAGAGAGGAAAGAAGGGTTCTATCATCAGCAAACTCAAAGACTGCACTCCAGAAAATTTTTTGGTTTTTAATGTGTTTCATTGATAAGGGACCATTTTACCAGTAAAGAGCTAAACCAGAATGATGACCCCTTGTTTAACTGGAATACTTTTTAATAAACGAATCTAGTGGTCGTTTATCCAAACATTAACTATTAAATGTTTGCAAGTTCTTAGAGTATGTATGCATCTTAGTATGGCCACTCATGGATGTTATCTTAGGGGCTGGCAGGGTAATATCGCAGTCACTGGAACCTTTTTAACTCATCAGCATGATGTTAGCAAATAAAATCTCTGCAGTGCTCTGAACTGAGAAAGTTTTCATTGTAGTTGTTGAAACTCAGTTTACGAGACTGGATTTGGATCCAGATGTAGGAGAATGACAACTTGGTAAACTATGCATTAGACAACTGATATCTGTTGCTGAAATTAGCCTTCAAACTGGGGCCCCTTAAATGTCGGAAGTTTTGGAGATGGATGTTATCAGTATTCATAGAGTCATAGAATATCAGGCTGGAAGGGACCTCAAGGATCATCTGGTCCAAACTTTCTCTGCAAAAGCACAGTCTAGACAAGAAGGCCCAGCACCCCGTCCAGCTCAATATTCAAAGTGCCCGATGTTGGGGAATCCACCACTTCCCTGGGGAGAGTATTCCAGTGGCTGATTGTTCTCATTGTGGAAAATTTTTCTCTGGAGTCCAATCAGAATCTCCCCAGGAGTAACTTGTATCCTTTATGCCTCACCTTTTCCATGCGACTCCTTGTGAAAAGGGAGTCTCCATGTTCTTCATAGCCACCCTTTAAATATTGGAATGTGGTGATAAGGTTTCCCCTATTATTATTATTATTAATACAGTATGTTAAACTGTCTTCAGCTTATGGGAGCAATATCTGGTTCTTACCCGTGAGGCTTGTGGAAAATGACTCTGCCACCTATGTGCTTGAGTAGATATCTTGCCAGTGTAATACTGCGTAACACAGGGTCAGGAATTGCTGACAAGGTGCCAGAGTTTGTCTGTGCTTGTTGTAGCACAGCGACTGGCAACATGCCAAACTACCACTCTTTTGTAAGTGAGAAGCATCATCAAATGCGGTGAGCCAATTTTCCTCCTATAGATCCTTGGGGTAGCAGCTACAAATCCTGTTCTTGTGCAGCCTGGGTGTGCAAAGGGGAATGACACTCTTTAATACCCAATGTATCCATGCTTACCGAGGGCTATATAAAGGTTTCTTTTTTGACTTAGAAGTCATTCGCAGAAGTTCAACCTCGATTACTTGAAATAATAGAGCTGTCACTAATATGATATTTTTTAAAAGCGGGTGCAAATTACACCCTTTTGCAAGAACCTGCTGGGTAATAGCAGAAACAAAACAATAGAAATGAGACAGAGCAGCTAGGGGAAGCAAACATAAATCTAAGATGCTGAATCCTAGGGAAACAAAAGTACTGCACACTGGGTAAACGATCCCACTTTTGGGACAACAGTTTCCATTATGAATAATTCTGCTTCTCTTCATTTCTTTGCTGTCTCCCTTCCCCAGCGTTTCTATTATTCTGTAGGCTGTCCTATTACTGATTTAGATCAATAGTAGACTTCCCAAGATGTTTGTTCTTCATCCAGTTTTACATGCAGAATAGTTGGGAGGGTGTGGCCACCAAAGGGAAACAAAGAGCAGTGCTAATTTCAGTATTTCTTCATTTGTAAATCAAACTTTGTTTTGCATGAGTCTCTTTATATTCGATCTTTGCAAACAACAACATACTATTTAAAAGTGCTTTTTAAGGTGATTTGACTGCAAATACTGTCCTAATGAGTTCTGGGTATAAGTGGAGAGCTAAATGATGGAGCTTTGTTTTGGAAAGTCTGTTGTATTTAGTTCTGGCTTAATAAATGAAGCGATAGCTCACAAAGTGTTCACAAGCTTTAGAAAAACTGTGTATGGTTCTGTATATAGCTATAAGTATTACTGACAGGTTTTCGGACAACAGTATGTGTCATAATATCACTGTTTCAAAGTGCAGGTTTGACTTTTGCTGCTTATAATAATTTTGAAAAAAGGGTGCTGTTAGGAATACTTGTACAAGAGTCCTGAAGTAATATCATCTCATCCCTTCTGAATATCATAGAAAATTGGTTCCTGGTTTTTATTTTTTTTTTCCCCTAAATAACTTTTGGTTTCCTGTTAATTCTTAGGCTCATTCTTTTAATCAGTTCACAACATGTAGAGCTGATGGGTAGGGGTCTAGAATATTTCCCCATCCCCACAGGCATTTTCACAGTGCAGCTGTTGATCATGTGAACATATTCATGTTTTCTTCACAGCTGACACCCTGCAAATGTCTGGCGTGCCTGGAGATGGTAAACATGTGTTCAGAGCAAAAGGAGCTTTCTTCTTTTAGGGACAGCATGTCAATTTTCTAAGAGGCGAGGTAATTTGAAGTGAAAATAAGGGTTTCTTCAATTGCATTAAGACAATACAGACCATTAATGAATAAGAAGAAAGTGTGTCCTGCTGGGGTGTGGATCTAGGAATCCAGACATCAGAAAATCAAATAATTTTCTTTATTTTTATTACCTTAGAAGTAAAGGGTTTCAGAGCAAAAAAGCTAAATGTTTCACAGATTTTAGATTTTTTAGTTTGTCTCACCTCACTTTTATTGTAAGAGATTTTCCTTAGCTGCCTCTTTAAAACTCTATTTTGCTGTGAAGTTTATTAAAATTTTGACAGCTGTCAGACTAGGGATGTGCTGAGACTGCTGCCTATCACACTGACCAACTCTGTCACTGCTTCTTTGTTCTTCCATCTGTCTGTCTTTTTCCGTTTGTCATTTTTTGTCCCACTCTTATACTGTAAGTCCCTTTGAGAAAAATAATGGTTTTGGAAGGTGTTTTATACAGCGCCTACACAATTGCTCCTGATGCATGTCATCCACTCGTGTTTTGTTCTGTTTATTGGGTTCCCTTTTCTAGCTGAAAAGCTCACACCAGGTGAAAAAAGATCAACTTCCACCCCCCCATTATACCAAATACAGGAAATCTCATACGAATGCAATTATAATTTTGACAAGAGTCTAAAATGTTTAAAGAAGACTCTCCAAGGCATTAACTTCTGTCAGTGCTTGCTTCTTCACTAAAGCAGAGCTCATGTCTTTATGCAAAGATTGAATAATCCAGTCAACTAATTAACTTTACCTTCTGTCATTTTTTTGAACCCTTTCATTTGGGAGTGCATGCATGTTTCCCTCTGTAACCTAGTGAACCTAATATAAGACAGTGAATTGTCATTTGAGCTAATCTAACCATATTCTTTTCTCTATTTAAGGAAATAATAAGGCTACAAGGACACATTTATTGCACATCAAATTATTCTGGTCTTTTGTGTTCAGTGAAACTCATTTAAACAAAAATCTGATAAAGGAATAAATATGTAATGATGACTAAAATAATGTGTACTGGCTATAGATGACATATCTAATTCTAATGTTAACAGACTTAGTACCAGAAGATAGACATTTATGCTTCTGTATTCCACATTGCATAAATCACCTGATTAAGTATGTTAGGCTTATTTGCCAGCAAAGTGCACAGCTGTGTTTAAGGTTAACCCTTAGAACACATATCTGTCCCCACTATCTTTTCTTCTGGTAGTGCATGCTCCAAACTACCTCTGAACTGCTGATCTTTCTCAATCTTTTTCAACAGGAAGGATCCAGGCTACCATTGGCTTTCTGCTTGCCCACTGCCTTGCTGAAGTCTGTCCTTCCTGGTACTTTTCACACCAGTCCTCTCCAGCTGCTGCAGGCAGTGAGCCAACTGGCTGCTTTGTAAGCACACCACCTACCTCCTTGAATCCTGAAGATATGTCATCTTTTGTACTACTGCTCTGTGGATGAATCCTTATCCTGTCCTAATGAGGATATTAAAGATGAGGCGAGCCTTCATATCTGGGAATGAGTATTTTCTGGAGTCATATAAGGCACATAGATACAGAGACAGATGGATTGCCTCTCCGGTGGATGTCTTGTCTTGAAACACTCCTTGATATTTTAAGTAATATTTCCCAGTTTTGTAGATATATTCTATTCATCCGGCATAGCCCAGTTACAGAATGGCCGGTTTCTAAGCACTCAGCTATGCTGTAGGCCTCTCAAGCTGTACGGAAATTGATTTTCACCATTTGCAAAAGTTTGTATTTTGCTAAATTATTTAAAAAACCAAACCAAACCCAAAAACAACCAAAAAACCCTAGCACTCCCAGTTCCCACCACCCTTCATATTAGAAACAAAGCAAAACTCTTACACCATGAAATATTTTACATTTCTGTCTTGCAGCTTGCCTTTTTAGAGGGGGAGGGAAAGGAAGTGTCAGTCTCTGACTAACAAGTCCTCATTTTCATATGTAAAAGTTCTTCAAGAATGAAACAGATAAATTTTACCAAGTCACTAGGAAGCAGAAAGAAAAACTGCAAAGTAGCTCTGTGGAATATTAATAGTGATTGTATTTGTTTCATTTTGATTTAAATTTTTTAAACAACAGCATTTTAGAAGTAAAAAAAAAAAAAATACTTCACTGTAAATACTAACATGTTAGGACTGATCTGTCTGTTGCTCAGCAGAGTGTTAAAACCCACCCAGTATAATTTGCTGCCTCACTGTGAAACAGATACATACCTTCTTAAACATATTTTAAGGCATGAGACCTGGTCTTACTCATGTAAACCCTTATTTATATGTCTAGTCCCATCTTTCGTAAAAGATGTCATAGGATTGAGGGAAAAATTATGTGTAAATGACTGAGAGTTTGGAGGCTTGGACAAATTAGCAAGAATAAGGCAGTTTAACATTGTGCATTAATGAAATAGAATGAAAATAAATGTCAGCTGAAAGCAAGTCCCACCCCCACACCAGTTCAGCAAAGTGAATGAAACAGAGTGGCCACAATGTCATACAGCAAGATGCTATGGCTTCACACTGCATTCTGTCTCTAAGCAGTCATTTGATAACAGTGTGATCCAGGAACATAGTCATTCCTTTCTGTATATTACCATAGCATGACCTGCTCAGCTTTAAAAGCAGTTCTTTTGTAATTCTTTTTGTCCACTTCTTACTTTATGGTCTATTTTGTATCAATGAGGATAGGACGTTTTATACAGATTCATCAGGGAAAGGACTTTTTCCTTTTTTGGGGAGGAGGAGAGTTCAAGACTTTGTGTATTCACAATAACAGGCCTTCTAGATTTGTGTCTGCATGAGATGAACTGCATTTTGCATCATTGTCTTCACCTTCACATTTGGGGTTGTTACCTTCACCTCCCTCTGTTACTAGCCCTAGGGGACATGTTATTTCATATCCACATGCATTCTGTCATGTCTTATTCTTTGACTGAATAAAAACCATGTTTGGAAGATGGGAAATGAAGGGCTGGATTGAATTCTGTTGATACGCATGGAGGAGGAACTCTTCATGCACATTTCCCCCTTTCCTGCATCCAGGTGATGGTTGTGGGAAGCAGCTGCCTTGATTTTTTCCATCTTTCTGTTGTGGAAACCATATGGGGCTTTGTGCAAGTCCGTGTTTATACATCACCTCTTGTATGTGATGCCACATTCAGCTCCATCTTTATGGGAAGGACAGCAGGTTCTATCTACAACAGCGGGCATAGCATGAATTCAGCAACAAGACACCACAAAGCAGCTTGGATGGACTTCAGTTTGGGTACCCCAAAATCAGCAACGTTGTAAGAGGTGGATCTTCGGCTCCGAAACTTCTCTGTCTTCCCTCTTGGGGTACTGTGGTAAGAATTTGCTGCTCTCTGGAAGAACTTGAATGAATCTCAGTGCGTAGTGCTTTTCTTTACAAGTCCTCTATCTGGAAAAAGCCATGAAGTCCTTCCAACGAAATGAGTACATATCAGTATTTTCACACAAAGACATTTCTAGAAGTGTTTACCATTTCAACTACTGGTTAGGAAAACCAGTTTCTTCAATATCTATTAGCAATGATATAGACAGATTTAGAGTCAAGAACTGAATTTGCACAATTTGAACCTTGAGTATGTTGATTAAAATTTATTTCAATATAAAAGATCCCTGCAGGGACCTAACATGAAGGACTGTTTTTCTCAAGGCTTGATTTGCATATCACCTAAACCTGTCTTTGCTCGCTTATACTTGAGACAATGGATATCTTTGCACTATAGTTCTATACTTCCTGGCAATTCTATAGACTGCTCTTCTATGGCAAGTGTGGTGGGTTGACCCTGGCTGAGGGCCAGGTGCCCACCAGAGCCGCTCTATCACTCCCCTCTTTCATTAGACAGGGGAGAAAAGGTAAAACTTACGGGTCGAGATAAGGACAGGGAGAGATCATTCTCTAATTATCATCACGAGCAAACCAGACCGAACTTAGAGAGGGAATTCATCTTATTTATTACTAAACAAAACAGAGCAGAGGAATGAGAAATAAAACCAAAATCTTAAAACACCTCCCCCCACCCCTCCCATCTTCCCGGGCTCAACTTCACTCCCGGCTTCAACCTCCGCCCCCCCCCAGCGGCACAGGGGGACGGGGAGTGGGGGTTACGGTCAGTTCCTCACGCGGTGTTTCTGCCGCTTCTTCATCCTCAGGGGGAGGACTCATTGTTCCCCTGCTCCAGCGTGGGGTCCCTCTCACGGGAGACAGTCCTTCACGGCCTTCTCCAACGTGAGTCTCCTCCACGGGGTGCAGACCTTCAGGAGCAAACTGCTCCAGCGTGGGTCCCCCACGGGGTCACAAGTCCTGTCAGCAAACCTGCTCTGGCGTGGGCTCCTCTCTCCACGGATCCACAGGTCCTGCCAGGAGCTTGCTCCAGCGCGGGCTTCCCACGGGGCCACAGCCTCCTTCAGGTGTCTCCACCTGCTCCGGCGTGGGGTCCTCCACGGGCTGCAGGTGGAATCTCTACACCCCCTCATCCTCCCTCCATGGGCTGCAGGGGGACAGCCTGCTTCACCATGGTCTTCACCACGGGCTGCAGGGGAATCTTGCTCCGGCGCCTGGAGCACCTCCTCCCCCTCCTTCTTCACTGACCTTGGTGTCTGCAGATGTTCTTACATCTTCTCCCTCCTCTCTCTGGCTGCAAAAGCCCTCTCTAACTGTTTTTGTCTTTCTTAAATATGTTATCACAGAGGCGCTGATTGGCTTGGCCTTGGCCAGCGGCAGGTCCGTCTTGGAGCCGGCTGGCATTGGCTCTATCAGACACAGGGGTAGCTTCTAGCAGCTTCTCACAGAAGCCACCCCTGTAGCCCCCCCGCTACCAAAACCTTGCCACGCAAAACCAACACATTCCACCCCTCGCCTCTGTGAATCACATATTTAAGAATTACCATTAAAATATACATTCAACACAAAACTTCACAAACACTAATCACATCAACAAAGAAAAAGAAAGAAAAAAAAAAAAGAATTCCCCACACCAACATCAAAACAACACTATCACAACACCAAACAAGAGTGAACAATCTACACACAAAATCTATCTCTAGTCCCTTCACAAATATATCACTCTCAAGTTACGTTCAGTCAATGTTTTGCCCGTTACCTCTTCCAATTACTATCCTTATCTCGAGTCTCTCGTGCCCCACGTTGGGCGCCAAAAAAAGAACTGTGGTGGGTTGACCCTGGCTGAGGGCCAGGTGCCCACCAGAGCCGCTCTATCACTCCCCTCTTTCATTAGACAGGGGAGAAAAGGTAAAACTTACGGGTCGAGATAAGGACAGGGAGAGATCATTCTCTAATTATCATCACGAGCAAACCAGACCGAACTTAGAGAGGGAATTCATCTTATTTATTACTAAACAAAACAGAGCAGAGGAATGAGAAATAAAACCAAAATCTTAAAACACCTCCCCCCACCCCTCCCATCTTCCCGGGCTCAACTTCACTCCCGGCTTCAACCTCCGCCCCCCCCAGCGGCACAGGGGGACGGGGAGTGGGGGTTACGGTCAGTTCCTCACGCGGTGTTTCTGCCGCTTCTTCATCCTCAGGGGGAGGACTCATTGTTCCCCTGCTCCAGCGTGGGGTCCCTCTCACGGGAGACAGTCCTTCACGGCCTTCTCCAACGTGAGTCTCCTCCACGGGGTGCAGACCTTCAGGAGCAAACTGCTCCAGCGTGGGTCCCCCACGGGGTCACAAGTCCTGTCAGCAAACCTGCTCTGGCGTGGGCTCCTCTCTCCACGGATCCACAGGTCCTGCCAGGAGCTTGCTCCAGCGCGGGCTTCCCACGGGGCCACAGCCTCCTTCAGGTGTCTCCACCTGCTCCGGCGTGGGGTCCTCCACGGGCTGCAGGTGGAATCTCTACACCCCCTCATCCTCCCTCCATGGGCTGCAGGGGGACAGCCTGCTTCACCATGGTCTTCACCACGGGCTGCAGGGGAATCTTGCTCCGGCGCCTGGAGCACCTCCTCCCCCTCCTTCTTCACTGACCTTGGTGTCTGCAGATGTTCTTACATCTTCTCCCTCCTCTCTCTGGCTGCAAAAGCCCTCTCTAACTGTTTTTGTCTTTCTTAAATATGTTATCACAGAGGCGCTGATTGGCTTGGCCTTGGCCAGCGGCAGGTCCGTCTTGGAGCCGGCTGGCATTGGCTCTATCAGACACAGGGGTAGCTTCTAGCAGCTTCTCACAGAAGCCACCCCTGTAGCCCCCCCGCTACCAAAACCTTGCCACGCAAAACCAACACAGCAAGTTAATATCATTGCCACTAGCCCAAAGGAGTTGCACAAGGTGAACGAGGGTAATCCTGTGTTAGCGTCTAGTCTGAGTATCAAGATGGAGGACAATCTCAGTGCAGAACCTCTATGGGTAAATGCATCCAGTCCTAGTGAAGCATACACATCAGATTTCTTTGTGGCTTTGCTGTGAACCTTCAGTGGAGCCAGATAATCTTTGGGTTATCTGTAGAGTGCATTGAGAGATAGAATATTAATTATTCTGTGGGGAGAATTCTGCTCCCCACTTGACTCAAATATGCACTGACAAAGTATATATGGCTTTTCTCTTGTGTATCATCTATTCTGTATTATGCCAATTTTTACTGAGCAGATGGTAGTCTGGTGTCTACTTGATGTTGAAACCTGTGATCAAGTTAGGTGATACAAGGCAATTGGGGATGCAAAGAACAAAACTTTCCTCATTTCTGTTTTCAAGTAAGTCAGGTCAGTGTTACTGCCAATAATATTCTCTTCTGTATTTTTTATACACATGAATATGATGTAGCTATGATGGTATTCTTTGGGGATTAAACTATAGTATTGGTTGTTTATACCATATTACATTAGCCATCCCATGGAAGTCAATAGGAGTATCTGCACAAGGAAGGAATGTAGGTCTGAGCCCTTGATTCCTGTAGCATTCTTCTTTAACCAAACCAAAATATTACTCTGTGTTTGGATTATATTCAGTTGCAGCTGAGAGATGATTGTTTGTCTTTCAGATTCCATTCACATGAATATCTTTTCATAACTGATATATGATAATTTATACTACATGCTCTCAGGACTATGTCATGTGAAAAGTAATATTTAGATAGCCAAACATCTGACACAAAAAGTATATGACTATCACACACACACACATACTTAAAAGTCCAAGAAATCACATCTCCCAAGTTGCTCATATCTTTCCTTTCCACTGTTTGTGTTGGTTTCCTTTCAGTAAGTACAACTGCAGATCTTTGGCCTGTGCCACATTTCGAATAAGGATAAGAACCATCTACATGGAAGTCAGTTTTCCAATGTAAATGGAACAGATATGTAAATCTCAATTTTCCTTATATAATATATATCTTTAAATTGCCACATTATGCAGGTGTATGTGCAGGGGGTAACTTGTACATGCAAGAACCTATTTATGACAATTAAACAATTTGTGTGTAGAAAATAAAATGTTTAGAGCATGCACTTTGGCATGTACACACTTTGCCAGAGTAATTGATGGAATGAATATTGTCATCTAAGGACATTAAAATACAGAACTGCCTAAATCTCTAAAAAAGGAGCAGAGAGCAAAGAATTTGTTTTTTTCCCTCCCCCCTTACAATATTTTGCTAGATTCTGAGTATCTTATTCTGTATGCTGTCTTGCTTAAACCCAATGTAATGATAGGAAAGCTTGAATTTTTATTTTTTTTCCCACTTTGCAATTGCTGAGGAAATTGTAAGTAGCTAGAGTTTAGATTTGGAAGTATTTAGCTGCTCCATTTCCATCTGAATTAACATATAATACCATCTTTAATTCTGTGTTTATCACGGGAAGTTTTTTGCTTGAAAGATATACTTCTGGGAATACGTTAATTGTCCTGTGCTATAATATCGCTTCTGAAAGGAGTAAGTCTTTAAATATTAGAGTTCAGTAGGACTGTTCTTAATCTTTGCTATAATAATAAATACTGAATATCAGACCTTTTCAAAGATCCAAATTGGAAATGTCTGTTATCTCACTAAAATGATTGGAAGCTCTACACATGTACATATGAAAGTAGAGAATTGTTACCCCAAATATACCTTGCAAGGATAATTGGAAAGGATTCATTTACTTCATATGGCTTTGAGGGAGACGAATAATCTGCTGTGGTCCCAGCAAATACAGAGTTTGGAACTCTTCACTTTTGCTGGTGCAAAATTGTCTGCAAAGTTTGCGTGCTCAAGTAGTTTTAGGCGTGCCTGTCCTTGAAGATGTAATCCAAAACAAAAACTCAGGTTTTTGCTTTCTAAAGCTTATTCATATTGTTACAGCCTTTTTACATTAAATTTTGAACATTGAAAATATTTTGTCCTTTTCTTTTTTTTAATATTCATGCAATAGAATTCCTTTCAAGTGTCAAAGTGAAATAAGTTATATGTGTATATATGTATAGTGGAATAAGTTCTACATGTTTATATTTGTATGCATATATACACCAAGATTTAGAAGACTGTGTCAATAGAATTGGCCCATGTTAAGGTTGGTTTAGATGTGTGCTAGCAGGTACAGTTTGAGGCAGAGAGGCTCAGACTGAGAGACTTTTTTCAGTCCTGGGTGGGAAACTGGTTAATCAAGCTATTGTGCTACTCATCTGCTCCATAGTTTTACCTGGGTTGCATTTTCCTTGTTTAGCTCCCCCTTTCTTATGCAAAGTTTCTGGCTCAGCAGTCTAACTTTGACCTATTTGACCCTGCCTGTTTCCTTTCCGCTGCATGGCCATTTAATAAAGGTACTGCACAAGCAATGCCCTTTCTAGCATATTGCCAGCTGGACAGAAGCTGACATGAACCTTCTAGGAAAGCTGAGATGTGGTGTAATATCCATATTCACCTGCAGTCAGCAATTTTAAGGTGTTATCTCTGAAAAGCAGAGGGGATTGAGTGGATGTGCCATGAAAGAATTAATTGAATATGCACTTTAATGCTCTCCTAAGAACTAAGGCACGTTCTGCAGAAATCCAGTCCAGCATGTGTGCTAATACAGCAGCATTTGGGTCAGCTGGACCTCCCATGAGGTGATATTCTGCAGAGTCTCTGTGGTTTGCTGTAGGTGGTCTGCGCTAGTCCCCCCTCAACAAAGAGGTTCTCTAGAAACAAAATCTCAGGAGCTGTATTTAGACATATAGCTTCAGGGGGGAAGGAGTCTCAAAATCCCATTAGGAAACTGTTCAGCTCTAGGGTTGCAAGACTATCCAATGGTGTGGGAACATTTACTGAACTGGTTGGTACTAAGGTACCAGCATTCAACTTTTACAGATGCAGATCAGAACTCTGCAGTTCTCCCTTTATCATGGCTGCATGAGAATCTGCTTGAATGTAAAGAGTAGGTTGCTTATCAGCTGATATGGTGAGACATAGAGTCAGCCTCAGCTGCAGACTCAAGAAACCATGATATGGATGAGTTTCATAAGTATAAAATTTTGTGAGGCAGCATAAAAAAAACAGTGACAGCTACCCAAGAGTGGCTATAGGGCTGTAGAAGAAAGTCTTCCCACCTGTGAAACACCTATAAAACATCAGTGGGTGATTGATAATGTTCTTCACTGGAAAAAGATGCTTGGGTAGGATCTACAATGCTTAATGCTGTTATCTAGAAGATATTTACACTGTTTTAGTTGTGCAGATGTCATCTTAGTCAATGAATTCTGTGTATTGCAGAGCCTTGTCTTAAGCTGAATGCTCAAGAATGAAAAAATTTATCTTTTCAGTCATTTGAACACAGAAGGTTGTTAGCGAATTTTGAGAAAATACAGATAACTTTGTGCAGAAAACCTTAAGTGACGCAAAGCCTACACTCGTTCACAAAAATGGTTTCACAGAGGATGAGAAACACCTCAGATCCTCAGAAATCAAAATAACCAAGCGCTAGTCAGATGCCAGACCTGTGTTTTACTGTGCCATCAGCAATCAGACCATTTATTCTGTGCAAAACTGACTGCTGCCTCTTGTTCAAAGCAGGGGCTACACTGTCTCTTCTCCTTCGAGTCTGGACCTCCTACGTATCCATGTTTGTCAGCAACGCGCATGACTAAAATGGTGTTTTCATATTTCAGTGCAGTTGAGGCCCCTTAAAGCAGAGGGCTGCAAGTGTGAAAGAGAGATATGTTGCTCCCTAATGGCTTATTACCATCCCATTTGCAATTCAGATCAGTTCTAAATTGACTGAAATTTTTAAACACATAGCAGGCAGTTTAAACTAATGATTGAGGTTCACATATGACATGAACTAAGCTTCTGTTCAAAACAAATTGCAAATAATTCCTCCCTTAGAGTCAAAATGTCACTTTTTACACTGTGCATTGTTGCCAGATTTTGTCAGTTACGTTAAAAAAAACCCAACAAAACAACAAAAAACAACCCCACATCAAAACCCACAAAAAACCTGCTACCCACTGAATGTTCTGAATTAGAAAGCGGAGTGACAATGTGGTTGTTCACCCCTTCCAGCCACCCCCCCCTTATTTACAATAATGTACATGCCTGCCTGGCTTTCTCTAGCCTGATGAAAGATCCTTCCCCCTCCTCCCCGCCCCAGCTCCCCGAAACCCCTCAGCCTCTGCTGAACGCCCCAGGGGCAGCGGTAGGCCCGAGTTGCCTAGCAACCCTCAGCAGGCAGTGGGGCCTGCAGTGGCCTGCCTAGGCCCACCAACCTCTCCCCATTGCTGCCGGGGTTAATTGCTAAACCTGTTTCAAACTGGGCATTTCATTTTGGTCCCTCTCCCTGTCACTGGCTTGCCCATGTCTATGCAACCGTG
The DNA here is from genome assembly GCF_011004875.1 of Balearica regulorum gibbericeps. NCBI lineage: Eukaryota > Metazoa > Chordata > Aves > Gruiformes > Gruidae > Balearica > Balearica regulorum. Next base: position 102,205,510 of record NC_046185.1, read on the forward strand.
GTCCCTAAAGAAGAGGGTGCCAGGAGTGGCTGCGGTGCCTTGGAGGGATGATGAGCACTGCACAGATTAGGCACCATGTGTCCTGACGGGCTGTGCTGAGCACAGTCTTTGGTGAACAGTGGCTGGTGCTGGCACACAGCTTCAGAGCTGCCTTTTCTTGTGGCCATGTGGTGTAGTAAAACGGGCTTAATCCTTCACTATTTCAATTTTTCAGCACCCTACCTTTTAACGGCTGCTTAAAGAAGTAGTTCAGAGTTTGGGTTCAATTCTGTCAAGATTTCAAAGTCCGTAGGTTTGATGATGATATAAAGGGAAGCTCTTTAAAAATCTTCAGTGGAGTGGAAAGGGTATATTTAATGTGTGATTGAAATTGGGTTTCCCTTGAAATAAACAACCCATTTGAAGGGACTAGCTGGAGAAATCTCGATAATTTACAACCGCTGATAACTAATTGTGAATAGGGAGGTATTCGCTAATTTCTAAAGGGAATGAACTTATGTAAAGAGAAAAAAAAAAAAAAAAAAGGTCCAGTTTCCTTTGATGTAATCCTTGTGTATTTCTTCTTTGTAGGTGCTAGCCACAAGGGTAAGTTTTGGGACAGTCTCTTTTTTTATGCATGGTATTACTGGATCAGATATCTTTGTTAGATGTTACTTGAAAGTCTCTGTTACTTAACTGACTGGTGGCTATCTCTGGACTCCACAAAAAAGATTGTTTTTCAAAAATTATCACAAAGAACCCTCTTACGTTCATCAAGCTACTTGTTCAGTTGCTATTTATATTTTCACCTTGAACTGAGCACCACATTCCATTTCTCAAAAGCTTTTGCATAGCACGTTGTCATACTTACTGTTCTTTTTGTCCCCTTTTTCAGTGAGAAATATTTCTTGAACTGTTGTTAAAATGGTGGGTTGATGGAGGTCCCTGCTTAAGGAATATTTTCTCCTGAGAGAGAGTATGATGAAATGACAAGCTGCTTATCTATTAAAATGGCAATTGCACTGAAAACTTTAATTTTCTTTCTGAAAATTTTGAATCCAGAATTGGTTTCAGTCAATATGTAGGAAGAAATCCTGAAGCATCACTTGATTGGATTGATTTAGAGTATCTCTGTTTTTGTGGGGAGGGAAAAGTTGAAACCAAATGAAAGCAACTTTTCTTTGCTAAATGTTAACTTTCCTACCACATGTTTGTTGCATGTAAAAAATGCATTGCAGGGTTTTGGGTTTTTTTAACTGAAAGGAGATGGGAAATGTAAAAAAGTGTTTCTTAAGGTGTTCCTAACTTTATGATCTTTTTGGTAATATCTACCTGCTTGTAATTACAACTAGGAAAGATGTGTGTATGTATTACATTTTTCCTTATGCCTTCAATAAGTACAATTAAAATTGTGATATACTTTGTATTTTACAAATAACAAGAAAAAAAGTCTCAGCTTACTGATTATGAATATGAATTAATATAAAATAAGTTTCTGCTTTCAGAACAACCTTATGAGTGCCACCTCTTTCCACTATATAAATCTATTACGTTGGAGACTAAGTTTAAATACAGCTTGCCCTGGCTACAATTAAATATATATAAAAGAAGTCTTGCTTTACCATCTTTCATCTGTGAAACATGAAAACCCATTTTTCATCTTTGATTTGCTAGAGGGAAGGGATACTATCCAGAGGGACCTTGACAGGCTTGAGGAGTGGGCCCATGCAAACCTCATGAGGTTCAACAGGGCCAAGTGCAAGGTCCTGCATCAATCCAGACTGGGGGAGGAAGGGATTGAGGGCAACCCTGTGGAGAAGGACTTGGGAGTTGAAAAATTGGACATGAGCCAGCAATGTGCACCAATGGCTCAGAAAGCAAATCACACTGCACAAATACCACTTGTATCCTGGGCCGCATAAAAAGATACAAAGGTGATGTGCATGATATAAATAATTACACAGGTACCTGTTCCCTATCAGAGCAGTAGTGAACTTTTTATTTATTTTTTTATATATATATATATATATTTTTTTTTTATGAGTTATGACATGCACAAGGAGAGTTGTCAAGGGGTCCAGAAAACATCTTTTGCAGAAAAATGCTACTATCTACCACTGTATTAAAAGCTTCAAGTTTTGGTTTTGTATGAGTCTCTTTATGTCTTTTATTCAGCTAAACCTTACTTTCACTTAGATGGAATCTCAAGTGAAAATAAAAATAAATGGGTATCTTAAACTTCTTGCAAACCCTTTCTGATGCTGTTGCTTTACATTTTTTCATGGTGCCATCCATCAAAAGCTAATCTCTCAATAAACTCAGGCTGTGCATTGCACTTTCTTCCTTCACATGGCCCTTGAGAGAGCATGAGTGAATTTTCTAATACAATGAAGTATTTTCTAGTACAAGATGATAAAGAACAGAATCTTTTTTTATTTTTCACTTTAATGCAACAGGGACTCAGAAGAACAGATTCCTTGCAAATAACACAAAAGCCACTTTAAAGAATTGCTGAGCTGCTTACTGCATTAGCTTTGACATGAGGACCCATGGTCTCTATTGCATGGGTCTTATGAAGATACCATGCAAATCAAATTAATTCAAATAGCTTTTGTCATATTAAGTTATATTACATGTGCTGTAGGTCCAGGATGTTGGAACATCCAAAAGTTTCTCAGGTTTTAGTTAGGCTTGGATAATCATCAAAAGGCTTGGAAACTTTTTTGAGCTATATGAACTATTTTTGTCCATGAAATCAGGCTGGAAATCTCCCAAGAATGGCTCCTGGGGAAGATTATTGTTATTTCAATCATCTGGCTAAAGAAAGACTCTATTGTCATGTAAGATTACCGGCCTAATCCTGCAAACCATGCACAGTGCTTTCAAACATGAAGTCAGTAAAGGTAAGCACAATAACTATGCATATTTCAGGAATTATTTCTACCTTAGCAATAAAGTGAAAAGAATAACAGAGATACAACCTATGTTATATACCACACTTCGCATACTTCTGTTTCCTACTTATTTGAATTATAAGTAAACAGAGCAGGACCTTGCTGGGAAGGGACCCTTTTTTTTGTTCTGTGTTAGTGTATAGTAACAGTGACTTGGTTGATGAGTGTGGGTCTAGTAATTCTGATAATACTGTAAAAATATAGTATTCTTTATTAACTTCTGTCTTATTTGACACTGAAAGCTGGAGGAAGGTAGTCAGCTTGGTAGTGAAAAAACTCCATCAGTAGATGATAGGAATATTTTTAGAGTTAGTAATTTGTGTATTTTGTATTCTGCAAACTCCTTTGCCACGTGTGGTATATGCTATAAATGATATGAGTTTTATAGCTTCTTTGATATGCTAGAGTGAGTGCTCTTAGCATTTTTGATGACTCACTCTGTCACTCGTGAATTAATAAGTGATCTGAACTCTTCATTGTAATAAACCCTATCATTTATTAAAAAGGGAAAAGCGTTCCCATAATTAGTGTGGTGATGTTTGACAGGAAAAGTGAATTTTTGAGGGACTACGACTATTAAATATTGTCGGTAAATACTATTCATTTTTATGCTTGGCAAAGCACTTTCTGGTAGCAGACTGGATAAAATGTAAAGACGTGTTTGTTGTAAAAGTGTTCTCTAACTAGTTCTTTTGACTAGTGTCTATACTATCATTTTTAAAATGATTGTAAAATGTATGAATTCCTAGTAAAGGACTCTGTCCAAGACATATCCTTAGGATTTTTAGTGAGGCTCAGTGTCAGTAGTAAATAGGAAATGAACATTCATCTATCTATACATCAGTATTTCTTGAGCCAGAGACCAAGTGTTTCTGTGACCCTGAAAGTCTTTGTATAACCTCCTTTCACTTAGTTTGTTATCACTTGCACTATGTACTTAGGAAGAAAAATAAGATGATGTGGACTAGCCAATACTGGTAACTTAAATGTTACCACTCAGTGAAAGAACTTCAGAGCTCCTTCATGAAGAAAACAACCCAAAAAGTGATATGAAGTCAGGCTGAGAGAGTTGGGATTGTTCAGCCTGGAGAAGAGAAGGCTCCAGGGAGACCTTAGAGCAGCCTTCCAGTACCTAAAAGGGGCCTACAAAAGAGCTGGAGGGGGACTATTTACAAGGGCATGGAGTGATAGGACAAGGGGTAATGGCCTTAAGCTGAAGGAGGGGAGATTTAGATTAGATATTAGGAAGAAATTCTTTCCTGTGAGGGTGGTGAGGCACTGGAACAGGTTGCCCAGGGAAGTTGTGGATGCCCCCTCCCTGGAAGTGTTCAAGGCCAGGTTGGATGGGGCTTTGGGCAACCTGGTCTAGTGGAGGGTGTCCCAGCCCATGGCAGGGGGTGGAATTAGATGGTCTTTATGGTCCCTTCCAACCCAAACCACTCTATGATTCTATGATTATATCCTGCAATTCTCTTTTGAATGTATGAATTAGAAGGCAGTATGCCATGACAACTTATTCTTTCCTAAAAACCAGAATGTTAGCATGAGATTCTAGTGCTTCTTGGATGATTAAAAGAGCATAAACATAGTGGTATGAAAGAGAATTAGTGACAAAGTAAGTAACAGGGTTTGTTTTTTTCCGTGAAGGCACCATAAAATTATAGATTGAAAGGCAGGCCCTGTATTTTCCTTTAAAATGGCATTGTATTTTCTTTGTGTTCCACAGAATCTGTCCATGGGACTGTAAAATAAACCAAACAACCAAAAAATCAAAGAAAATGGGAGAAGTCTCTGAATCTTTTCTTCACCAAAGACAAGGACAGTTTTTACTGCTTTCACCTATATGGAAAAAAGATATAGTTCAGAGGACATTAGGTACCAATACTCATCTGTTTTCATTTCCTCCTAAGAGTTGAATACATGAAAGAAAATGAAATATCACTGTGAGAAAATGTACAATTTTTAAATGTTCAATTATTTGGGGATATATCTAAATATAGCCTTAAAATTCCAGTGATAGTAGATATTGTTGAAATGTTATCTGATAGTCATAGAGTTGTTTGGGGGAAAAAAGTTGGAAAACCATGGCGGACATTCCTACTGTTTTCCAAGACTGATATTTATTTGGACTCAGCTTCATTCCTAAAGATGGACATGAGCATAAGGAACTCAAAAAAGATATCATTATGTTTTAAAACTAGTTTTAAACCTCTTTTTAACACTTAATATAAACCTGTGGATAGTCAGTCTTAAATTTCAGTTGAATCGAATATTGATGCTCAGCTTCAGTCTTCAAGATTTACCAAAGTAATTTGCAGGCACAAGTCATTAAGAGCTTGAGATAGAAATAGTCATATATGTAAATAGCTTTACAGATTGGTAAACCCTGTAATTTCACTGGGAATGTGTATGCCTGTGATGTTATTCCCATGCATGATTGTAGTATTTGATTTCTAGAGCGTATGGACATATACATAAGTATGATTACTGAGTTTACATCTCTGACATAATTTCTTGTTTGTATACATTTCATTTATTATAATAAACAGACTCAGTTTAAAATGTAACCCTCAGAGAATTTTTGTTGTGCAGAAATTAAACTTAGAAGATATGTGTGGTTTCTATGTTCTATCCCTTGTTATTAAAATTGTGGATTGCCTTTGAGATAATATTGTGAAGGTAAACTGTATTGTACAGATGAGTTGCCAAATTATAGTAATTTTTGTTTTTTTCCTCCTAGAAGTTAAACCATTCGAGGTTTTTTGGTAGGATCTCAAAGGCAAAAAAAAAAAAAAAAAAAAAGATGATAGAGAGATTATCGCATTACTAGTTAATCGGCTGATTCCAAATGACATATACTGTCAGCAAAATCTTTCCTTATTGGCTTTAAAATCATCCTCAAAATTATTTCTGTTTGCTCCAATGGTTGAATATAGTCCTAGAGTCTAAACACAGGTTATGAATAGCATATTAGATTTTTATTTTGCATATCTCTATTGCTCTGTTGTGTTCAGAGATAAATGCTCTCAGTGATGAATTGGTTTGCACTTCATACCATCTAGATTTGGTGTCACAAAGTCTTATCTTAAATTTAGTGCCATCTATGGAAGCTCGAATGTCATTTTTAAAGGGAACAGAAGTGAGCCTATATTTCAGCCATGTGGACCTTTCCTTTCCATTCTTTTCACTAAGCAATCTTAAATGAACAGAAGTAAAGAAGCCAGCAAAGATTTAAATATGGCCAGTTTGAGTATTGAATAAATAATTGGAAAACTAGCCATTTCGAATGCTGGAAATCTGAAGTAGCCAGAAGTTAAACACTTGGAAAAAACCCTCTTATTGATGTCAGTTTCTTTCATTTAGAAAGAACATGCTTGTTCTAAATTCAGTTTTGTATAAAATAAGAGATTGGGTATGTAGCTATTTTTATTGGACAAAAGACAATAGTTGCTCAGGTCCTATGAACATGCATTAATTAACAAACCATTAGTGAGATAAGAATGTATTGTTCCTATTAGCAACTGAAAAAAAGAGAATTGCCAATTGGCCTATATTGTGGCTGGAACATTCAGAGTCTGAGGCATTGTCTGTACCAGGGCACTTGGCAATGAAGGTGTAGCTTTGAATGTGCTCACCAGGTTTGACATCTTTCTGTCTCTGTGGCAGCTGTGATGACTCAATATTAACCAGATCACTTTTATATACCCCTTTAGCTAAACAGCTGCAAACCAGATAGCTTTTCAGTTGTTTAGAATTTTTTTTGACATTCTCTTCTATCTTTCTTTAGGAAATTAAAAACTCATAATTGTACTAAAACAGGCTATAATAAAGCCAGTGCATGCAAGTTTGAAACAATTGTTTTAGTCTAATTTTTAAACAGTTAATGAAAGTCATTGTTTTAGATCTAGTCATGTAAGTGTAAAATTATGAATGTCTGCCCTATTAATCAAGTTGCTTTTGAATTCTAAAGAGATTCTGAGGTAGGAGTTTACTCAGCCAGACAATCACTTTTCCAGCTCAATACAGAGTAGTCCCATTATTCATGTTTTCTTTTGAATAAGAACTCACACTGTAATTCTAAGCACTTGTGATAATTACAAAAGCTATTTTTTTTTCTTTTTCCCTTTAAAAGGCTTTTTTTTCTCCCCATTGGCATTATAACAGAAAATAGAATATTATGATCAGATTAAATTCTAGTCTGGGTACTTGCATTTTGCCTGGCAAATTTTACCCATTTTCTTCCTTGACTTTTGTGTTGTACAGCTGTGTGTTGTTAAACCACTGTTGCATATGCCCCAAGTTTCATGCATTTCAGAGCTTATGAAAGATGTCAGTTATGACTGTCCAACAAGTGATTTTATATATATTAAAAATGACCTTAATATATACTTACCGAGATAAAGCCTGAGGCAACCAATAATTGAAAACATGAAGAGACTAAAAGGCCATTTTATATATATATGTGTGTGTGTGTGTGTGTACACATAATTAGATAAGCAAGTATCATTACATCCTTACAGACACGGCTGCAATGAAACCTTTCTAGCAGTTGGTATTATCTAATGTCTTACATAAATACTTATTACAGCTGTACTTCTGTTATGGTGATGAGAGGCTTCAGCCCTCAAACACATCTTCTGTGGTGTTTCACTCTTCCTCCAAGCTGGCTCAACTCCAGAGCAATGCAGCAGGTTTGTCTAGTGGGAAGGCAAAGCCATGAGAAGCTGATTTGAATGTAAGCTCCTCTTTGCTGAAGTTGTGTGATGAAGCCAAGGCTGAGATTTTTTTATGGCTTACAAAGACAGTATATCGATATGGTCAATGGCTCCAGCTGCTATTTGGCTTCTCGCTTGCTGTGTGACTGTAAGTCAGATATTTTCAAAAGTAGTCAATTGTTTTGGTCTCTCCAATTTTCCGATGTTAACCGTAGTATTTTGAAAAAAGTGGCCTAAAAACTTTGAGTGGAGATTCTTTGGGTTTAGGACAGCAGACACCTTATCTCAGCTACTGCCTTTTTATAGCTTGAAAGTTTTCTGAGCAACTGCAACCACCACATCACTTGTGAGGAATGTGAAGGGTAGGTGGATATGATATGGATGCCCAGCATTTCTTATCGAGACCTGCTGAAACCTATTGGTTCCTTTGCCCTCAGATAGTCACCTCAAACATAATGAACCTTCCTTTGGAAAAGCCTCTTCTCCAAATAGTCAGTAGAGATGTAGAAATACCTGGATCTCTGTCCTTAAAATTCCAGATGTGTCTTCTCTTTCCAGGGACTGCATGGGGAATCAATGGCTATGTTAGCCACGATAGATTTCTTACCTGTCTCTCCCCTCCTAAAACAGTTTTTGTACAGAGCAAAAGCATCAATCCAAGTAGATTGGATTTCAGACCATACTTTAATTTAGGGTAGTTCAGTGTAATAGGTGATTAATCTGCTTTTTGATGTGCTGCTTTTCCCCCCTCCCCCACCTCTTTTTTTGGAGGGGGAGTAAAGAGCAATGGAAGTAAGATACCCTGTCATCAGTAACTGGAGACAGAGATCCAAAAGGAGAAACTACTGCTAAAAGTATAACCATACCAGCTATTTTTCATTCACTGATACCACTCGGTGTTATGCGCTTTTGGATTTAATAGCATTTTTATTTGTATCTACATGATCTGGTTATCACTGAAATGCTACTAGGTGAGGAGATCAGACAGAAAAGTGTATTCTTGTTATACAAGTAATTTATAACATTTGAAAACACCAAGATAAATGGTGCTAATAGTTGCAGCCAGAATTCACACAAACATTCCTGAAAGTTACTGATGATCCTGGTACTGTACAGTGTGACTTTTCATAAAGTTTGCAATGAAAAGTGGCAAAGCAACAAGGACACCATGATGAATGATTTCAGCAGGTGATGAGGCCCATGAGTACTTAACAATTGTTATTGTGGATTAGGCGGCACTTCAGAAGCCTGAGATAGCTGTCAATTTTGTTGGAATCTCGGCGGAAGCAATGCAGCAGGGTGTAAAAGGCAAAGAGTCTGGAGTCCTCATCAGCAAGTTGCAGGGATGGAAGGCCTTCCCACTGAGAGTAAACTTCGTTTCCGATCTCACCAGAATGAAACTAGATGCAAAGTGATACTGTAGTAAATGATAGTGAATCTGACTGGATGTACAAGACGGCATTTAAAATACTGGTCTTGAGGAATGCTAGTTGCTAGTGTACAACTTGTAAAATGTTTCCTGTTATGGTTCCCACTATTCTTTATAATGTTCTATATCTTCATTAAGATTTTGAACGAATTTGTCAGATTTTTCAGTTTATTTCCCTAAAATATGTGAAAAGCTTAACTGTGTCAGTAGTGTTTTAAGAGAACTAGTGTGTTAACCAACGTCCAGTGGAATCTGACTTTGCAGAGAAATCAAACCTTCCTTCATGCATGGACTCTTCACTGATGTCTCTTTTTGTTTCCCTCTGCCTTGAAATCTTTGCTAGCACTTGTTCCTAGAATTTCTTTGTGTGTATCCCCAGCTTTGTCTCAGCCCATCTCTTAAGTGTTGTCTCTGATACAGGCAGCTTCAAGAACATGTTACCAGACAAATCTCTCAACAGTACATCTTCAGATGTACTGTACATCAGATTCCATTAAAAAAAATTAAAAATGCTGAGTGATACAGTGATACTCTAATGTTAGAAAGCTACATGTAGGCATTCATATAGTGAGTTAGCATCTGAGGTGAAGATTGGTTTAGGTCTCCTTGTTTGAAAGAGACAATCATTGATTTTCTCATATCACAGAAATCTACTTTTCATAGCAGGAAGGAAGTCTGTGCCTATTGGTGCTTGTGCATCTTCCTTATTTCCCACCAGATTTACTTTGTAAAAGCACATAGGAGAGTATCTGTGGAGCCTCTATCACTCAGTTTAAGCAATAGGGAAAAAAAAAAAAAAAGATTAAAAAAAAAAAAAGACCTACTATCACTCAAAAATGTGGTTTGACACTAATGAATTTGCCAGTCTTGTCTTCAACCTCCTTCTGTAAATAATGTGAATGAGAAGGTGGTGACAGGGTAACTGTAGCAGCACCTGACTTGTACTGTTATCTTGTATCATTGCCTGCACCATTTTTACACATGGATATGGGAGAGAGATGTATTTGATTACACTGATAAATGTATTTGTGGATGGGATAAGGTTTCTGAGTAGAGACACCTAACTGAAAGAGAGAGAGACCATGAGTGATCCAGTGGGAAGTGGTGGATACAGTCATGGTGGCACTCAACGCTGTTCAACTGTTCAGAGCCTAAGCAAAAGCCAGTAAAGTCAGAACCTCTTGTTAACATCCAGCTCACTGACAGAATGATATATTCAGGGACTAACAGAGCCCCATTAAAAATCAACAAGCTAGAGCTGATTTTCTTCACGAAAGCTTTCAATCAATTACTGATAACGAGGGGTATTCGAGTATGGGTTTTGTCAGCCTTGTTGTCTAACGCTACAAGTGTAGGGGGAACCAAGTCAGAGTCAAGAGTTCAGAGGAACCAATATGGTGCAAAAAGAGAAATGAAAGATACCACAATTACTTTACTGTATGCCACATCTTTGCAATAGCCCAGACTTCCAGAACAGTTTTAAAACTATCCACAATACTTATATGTATATGGATGTGTCTAAATATGCTAAACCATAAATATAAATGTGTGCATGTGAAAAAACACAGATGCATCCTTAAACAATCAGGACTGCAAATTCAAAATAAAGATAGAATGACGATTACCAGTCCTGATGATTACACCTTCCCTTAAAGCAGGACTGGGGGTATGCTGGATTATGCTATGCCAGTCACATCACATTGTCTCTTTAGAAATTGCAAGATAGCAGAAGACAAGAAAGCTGAAAGAAGCAAGCTGCAAAGTTCTCAGATTCAGCTATCTTGGCTCCCTTTTATTCCTTCACATCTACTGTTTCCTTTCCTGTTCCAGATAGGGAGTGCCTATCACTGTATGTGTCTTCCTTACAGAAACAGGCTGGAAGGATGTTAAGGACCTAGTACTTACCCTCCCAATTATTTTCTGAATTCCTTCTAGAAGCCGCTTGTTTTTTTCCTCAATCTCTACAGCCTTCCAGAGGATGGTGTCTGGAGCTTCTTTGATTCTTTGTACTTCAGAGGCCAGATGGATCAGGGGATCATTCCAGGAGCGCAGCACTCCCAGTATTAAATTCAGTAGGTCTTCATGCTGCTCACCCACATTAAGGAAAGGCAGTTAAAATAGACTAAATGCTTGCAGCATTAGGAGGCATTTAGAGCAATGTCCTCAGACACAGTGATTTGGGAACTTATTCCAGGACCTACCACATAATGTGCCCTATAGCCCTGTCTTAGATACCTCTGTGCAATTGCATTTTTTAAGTTTGTCATTGTTGTCATCATGTTTTACAATATTAGCACAAGCAGTTACAGTATTGTAATGGAAAATATCATTAAATCCTCTCCACATTAAAAACTAGCAAGCACAACTGTGTTTCATCTCTGTGAAAAAAACAGAACTCCTTATCTGTTTTTTGATGAACATTTTAAAATACAATTTTTTTTTTTTTTTTAAATGTTTAGTACTGAATGGAAAGTGTACATTATGATAAACCACTAAAGAGCTTTTATTGCCTCTACAAAACTCATCTGTCCTTCCCTTTGAACAATGGTGCTTCTGGCAATAGCTCTGGTTTTAAACATTGTCCTTTCCTGTGGACAATAAAATTTCATAAAGCTTATGGTTATGGTAGTATTCAACCATTTATTCTTTGCTATGTGCATGGGATCTGAACACAGCCAGACTTGTTATGTACCCAGGGCTGTGAATTCTGTTGCTTCCAACAGCATTTCTGAATGACGAACTGTGATGATGGCGATACTGGGTTTGCAAGGATATCACCACCATGAGACTGATAAAGATTTCTCTCTGGCACACCCCCATTCATACACTGGTGCTTATTTTTTTCGCCAAAGGATTTTCAGATTGTATCTGTGAGCATATACTGAACAAGACCATCTTCCCTTAAGTTTATAATTATTAAATTGACATATGTAGCATGTTTCTCTTTACAAGTATTTTGCAATATTTTGCACTAAAGTCTTTGTATTTGGATGGTGATGTGACCACTTTTGCCTGTTGGCAACAGCAAGAATATCTATTTATCATTTGTTTAGTAATGTCAGTGTTTTCAGTTACTGGAAAACTATTTACCTCTGCCTACATACAGTATTCACTATATAGCCAATGTATTTTTATGTTTGTTAATATAATAATTGTCTATAATGTGTTTTAAGATAATGTTCAAAGGCTGTAGTGTTCTCAGTACTGTACAAGCATGGTAACCAGTGTTGCTCTGTGAGTTTATATTGTAATTGGAAATAAGATGCAGTGACTGAATGTAACATACAGGACGAGGAATGGAAGATGAAAGTTACCAGAATTTATATATTCTGTACAGTCTGTAACTTAGTATCAGCAAATGTTAAATCAACTTTTCTTGGCTTTTTGGTGCTTTCTTCCTCCTGGCTTTTTTATTCCAATTGAGGTGATTTTCTCTCTGTCTGCTGCCTCTCTATTCCTTAACTCTCCCTGTTCCCTCCCTCCCACCCTCCTGCTCTCTCTCACACTGAATGACATTAGAAATGGAACTTACATGAGTCTGCTGAGCTTGCTCCTTATCTTCAGGAGTAGTTAAGGAGGCAGTGTGGCAGCCATTAACAGCTCTTGCAATAAAATCCCGGCCCTGAGCATAGCGTTCATCCTGCAGATCAGCAAGGACAGGCATTATTGAAACAGAGAAGCAAGAGCTTCAATTCAAACATTCCACCCAGAGTACTGCATCCAGCTCTGGGGGCCCAGTACAAGAGAGACATGGAGCTGTTGGAGCGAGTCCAGAGGAGGGCCACGAAGCTGATCAGAGGGCTGGAGCACCTCTCCCATGAGGACAGGCTGAGAGAGTTGGGGTTGTTCAGCCTGGAGAAAAGGCGGCTCTGGGGAGATCTAATTGCGGCCTTCCAGTACCTGAAGGGGCCTACAGGAAAGATGGTGAGGGACTGTTTATCAGGGAGTGTAGTGACAGGACAAGGGGTAATGGGTTTAAGCTGAAGGAGGGTCGATTTAGATTAAATGTTAGAAAGAAATTCTTTCCTGTGAGGGTGGTGAGGCACTGGAACAGGTTGCACAAAGAGGTTGTGGATGCCCCATCCCTGGAAGTGTTCAAGGCCAGGTTGGATGGGGCTTTGGGCAACCTGGTCTAGTGGAGGGTGTCCCTGCCCATGGCAGATGATCTTTGAGGTCCCTTCCAACCCAAACCATTCCATAATTCTATGATTCTATGATTAACTAATTGTTCCATTTATCACTGTTTTTGTGCTGTAAAGGTCAAAAGTTTCTGGTGAGTCTTTAGAGGGAAACTGGCACCCAGCAAACACAAACTTGTCCCACAGGTAAATAATGATTGGAAAATGGTATCTTGTAATACAAGTGTTGGGGATCTTAGCGATGGTCAGCACTATACACAGATTTGGTCGCCATTGGAACTATCACTGTCTCTGCAGCAGTCATATTTGTTTACTTACTGAAGGATTTCATATATTAACATATGTTTGTGCTTAAAAAGTATTAAATTGCATTTTTTATATTTTCTCGCTCTCAGGAAAAGGCAGAGTACTTACAAATTCATTGAATATTTCTGTAGAGAGCAAGTGGATGTAGTGTGAAAGTTTAACTGCTCGTTCAAAAAGTTCCCCGAGGGAAAGTTGGCAATTGACAGATCCATTGGGGCAGATTGGCAAGGAGGTCACTCCTTCCTTTGTCAGTAGCATGTTGGACACCAGAAGGACTGCCAGCAACAAACCTGTTCAGGTGTAAAACAAACCAAAATGGAATTGCATTGACTTGTATGTGCATTTAGAAGTAGCTGTAAGAGCTAGATGCTGGGTGATTTTGGCTGTGCTGTCACATGGCTCAGAGTACCCCCTGTACTGGCTGTTGAACATCAGTGGAGGAGGGAAGCATTGTTATTCTGTTGTCCTGTCTCCCTTCCTGACTTTATAGCAGAGCCTGCTACAGAATTTGAGGAGACAAGGTAACCTGTGTTGCAGTGTACACTGTATTCCAAAGTTTCTTACTATTGTGCCTGACTTTATTATATAGTGATAAATGGAAGAAAAATATCAAGCTTCTTCACAGTGTAAACATAGATTTGTAATTATATTTGTACAGATATGTAAGTTTGGAAAATAGATTGGTCTTTCCATCCACACCCCCCCCCAGGTTCTTTACTTGTTTGCAAACATTTGGAGTTTAAATTAACTTTGTGGGAGGGTGGTTAGGTCACTCTCTTAAGGTTTTGATTGTCTTGGGAGTTCCTTCAGAAGATTTCCAGCAGCTGCACTGCTTTGCTGTTTAGAGTTTAACCCTAAACTCCCTACTGCCAAGAAATCAGAGAGAACTTTTGTCTTTTCTCCTGAGCTTCTGAAACTGATATAGAGGACTTCTTATTATCTAAACCACAAAACCTCGTCTGTTTAAAACTTTTAATATTAATTTAACAGCGTCAAGTTTTCTATTCAGTGAAATAAAATATGCACAGAAAAACAATGGAAAAAATTAAAAGCAAATATTTGGTAAATGAATGGACTTATTCAAAGAACACTGTTCTGTGCTCTGAGAGTTTTAGTTCTGGAAATTGGCCTGCTACCTGTATTGGTTCACTAGACTTATTTTAAATGCTGAATTAAAGGGTACTCCATAAATCAGCAGAGCTATCTCTAATGTTATCATGTGATAAGTTTCTTTCTAGCTCTAAATTAAAGTGCATTTACACAATATTGAAGTAAGCCTTCCTCCCCCCCCCCCCCCATGAACAAGGTACATGTCACATGCTGCAGTTAGGAAAGTACTCTGAGGAATAATTCTATGAATAAGAAAACTTGAGACTTGCTGGCTTAGAAAGTTGAAGTTTGTTATGAAAACATTCACTTCAAAATTACTATGTACTTCTAGACTTGTGGATAATGACTTTTAGTCATTGCCTTCTGAGTGGTGTAGCAAAGCAGTCTGGATCCAGTCTTTCATGTGTCGGTGTCATCCCTCAAGCCAATTTTCTGTGACACTGCCCAATGCAAAGATAGTCTTAGGAGACAAAAGACTGAGGAAAAAGGGATCAAGCTGCCTTCTAATTCCAAGCTTTGGACACTAAACTTTTGAGGTGGAGGCAGGTTTCACCATTACTGGAAGAGCAGATGGCTGGAATACCTCAGTTTCTAGAGCTGTTACATTTCAGTTACTTCCTAATTCAATCTAAATTTAAAGAAATATAAAAATTATCAGCAAGTGAATGGTAAAAGTCTTACCTTTCAATGAAGCCCCCTTGTTGCTCATGGTAGGGATCCTGTATGATGACTTACTCTACCAGAAAGAAGTCTGAATACTTGCTCTTAGTCTCTGCACATGCCACTTTTATATACACCATCCAGGGTCCATTTTGCATACATTCAGCAGGTCGTGGAGTTTACCTCGATAATTACAAACATCAAATTGCCTTTCTTCCACATTCATATTCAGTATTTTTTGGTTTTTATTTTTAACTGTGAGAGGGAATTTCATTAACAAGTTCAGCTGTGGGATCCTAAATGTGGTTGGATGAAGAGTGCCAAAATTTTGTCCTGAATGAGGTGCGAATGCCGTTGATCTCAGAAAGCTCCAGTTCTCATTTCTGAGACAGGTATTCTCAATGTTTCTAGCCTGCTGTTCCCCCTCTTCACAACTGTCTTCTCATCCTTTCTTGTTTCTTCAGCCATCCAAGCTTGCTTATGTTAAAATTCTGGCTATTTGTGGGAGGCAAACAATATTTTATAATGTCCACAGTGAGAGAAACAGCATAAATTGTACTGAAATTTATCCAGAGAAAGGGAATGGAGGCTCCTGGAAAGAGGTCACTATCTGTAAAATTATACATATGACATTTGGGGTATGTAGCTCCATACAGTTAAAACAGATATTACACACCACAAATCATGATATAACTGATTCTCAGTCTGAGACATGTTTAGAGAAATGAGGGCAGTTCTTATATTAAAAATGTAATAATTTGCAACAATCTAAGAGGAAGAAGTTATATGTTTGCTGTTTAATCACAAATGTTTCATGAAAAGCATTATTTTAAAAAAAAGGGGTTATTTAAAAAAACAAACCAAAAACTCTACAAAACCATGAGATTGAAAACTCTCTGCGTAAAAGATGTGCATTTCCACTATACGCAAAACACATGGTGTCATAATCAGTGGGCTTTGTTTCCAGATCTGATGTGTCTGTGGTAATCTACAAACTAGTCTCAGCAGGTTGGCCCTGTTTTCTTGTTGTGTGAGACTCATCTGTATGAATATGTTAGCAAATCTCTCATCTGTTTCTCAGGTCCGTTTACCCATGAAAAGACTTTCCAATTTAGTTGATTATAATGAATAAGTTATACAGTGTTAATGAATTTTCTTTCCCTTAGACAACTTGTTCTGTACTTGTGGAACAGGTACGTATGTAACCCTGAATCCTTTATTATTTCATAACTATGGACATGATTCTTGAAGCAATAATAAACAAGGGAGAAGAAAGGTGGAGTGTTTAGGGGGTAAACCATGGAAAGCATCCCTTGGGAAGCAATAAAAGGAGATGCTTCAGCAATAAACCAGAACCTGTAGCAAGTGGTACATGTGCTAAGTTCTAGGATGATTGCTAGAACAGTTTGTTCTCCTTAGAGGCTGAATTTTGTTTGGAAGTTGAGGCCCTGCTGAGTAAATGAAGCAGTTGGTGCCTGCAGCAGGGAAGAGTGGCAATCTGATGGAGGCAATAAAATTAGAATAGGGCCACAGCCAAAAATCTAGAATGGATGGTAGAAAAACAGCTGTCTTCTAAACCACAGGCACACGGCTTATGATCTTGATTTAATTCAGCTTCATGCCGAAAGAAGGGCCTACTATATGCAGACCTTATTATATAGATTTTAGCTAATTGCTCATGCTTCATAGGCGTTACATGTAACGTATCAGTATTACAGATAACAGCATTTAGTGCTCATTTCTCAGTAATCTTGTCTTTCCACCTCATATCAGGTTGCAGACCATGAGTTGGACTATCATGTTTTGATTAAGAACTATTGATCAGTACTGGAAGATCAAATATTGCTATTCCATTTTATTTTATTTTGAGTTTTTGAGGCATGCAATGTTGTGTCTGATTGATAGCTACCACAGAGGAATGAAAAATCTTCTCTAATAGAAGAACAGTTCTTTGCAGAATACTTATTTTAAGTAGGTGAATCAAAGACTGGGTAATATAACTTGATTTTGTCTTTTACTTACCTGGTAGTATCTGTATTTAATAACAGGACATTAGTTAATGCAGAAGTTTGAAATGCCAAGTTTTTGGCTCTGTTTTTGAAAGATGATCCCCAAGGGATGTATGCAGATGACTGAGCATGCAAAACTGAACATGCGGAAAAATATTTCTATATGTGATCTGATTGTCTGACTTTTCTGATACACAATGAAACAAAAGGTTTTATGTGTTCCTGTTTTGCATATGTAAATTGGAGTCAATACTGAAAAATATAGTTGCTCTTGTCTTCCTTTTATAGAATAGTTTACAAAGTTATCCAGTCAACTTCATTAAAGGGTTGGCTTTGGAAAGATACAAAACCATTTAATCTGGATCAAAAAACAATCCTCAGAGCACTTTAACTTTTCAAACATGTGGAAAATACATTTTGAGGAGGAACATAAACCGACTATTTTTTCAATCTAGATGATAGTTTCAAATGACAAATATTTTGTCTTTTCTGATTACACCCTATAATCTCCATCAAACTTTTGTGCAAAATTCAAGTTATTTTCTAGGATTTTGTAAAACAAGGGTTCTTCGTCTCCATCTTCTTCGCATAGGGAACAGAAGAGTTTAAAAAGCATACTCTCCAAATGTTTGTCTCAGCAAAACCAGCAAAATGGGGATTGAGTACTTAGTGTGATCTCTGCAGGAAGGCTGGTAAAAAATAGATAAGAACATAAGGGAAAATGATTCCATATGGAGAAAAAAAAAGAGGTGGGAATCTTTGGGAGATTTTCAGTTTACTTTTAATTTAAGTACCAGTATGGTTTCATACAAGTAGACATAAAATTAAAATGGCAGAACATGTTTCAAAAATTATTTATCAACATTGTTGCTATGATGACATATGCCCAAGTGCACCATGAAATATTAAATGTGAATCCCAAGAATTCCAGCTAACTATAGCAAAAAGAAAAAGAAAAGAGAAAAGAAAAAAACCAACCAGGGGAATTTGCAAAGAATGGTGTAAAAGCTAACTAGTATATATTGATCCTGATACTTGAAGTTGGTTGAAGCCTGTGGCTCTGTGTTCATTAGTGCTGTATTTGTGTATTATCAAATAACCTGGCAGTATAAATTTGATCTGGATCACACATAACTGCATTATGGCACTTCAGCTGAATTATCGAGAGAGCACATTCTGGTACTTACCCTGGCTTGATACTTGATATCAGATTTATCTGACTGGTGGAGGTCTGATGATAATGATCTGACATTTGCTAGGACAAAGATATCCTACAAAACTTTTTGTATAGAAGTGAAATGGCCTGTGTTGGTTAAGCATTTCACGTCACGTGGCTGCAATATTATTTATCCTATACCTTAAATCCCATTTTTATATTTTCAGAGCTTGAAAAGTAGTGATTCTAAAAGTGAAGACAAATAAGTGGATCTCTACCCTCCAAAAAACCTTTAGAATAGATTCCTGGGAGCATTGCTGAATAGTTGAGGATTTGAGCAGTTCTGACAGCTTCTTCTGTCTATCCAGTCTGAATCTTATTCTACTTCTGGGATGGTGGAATTACATACTGGGCCATAGTTGGCCTGATTTCCAAAGCTCTAAGTTACAGTCCAGTCCAAATGGAGAAGTATTGTGAGCATGTAAGTATTCGCACGCTTTGACCTACATGATACAGTTACTGCTATAAAAACATTACTGAAATGCTCTGTCTTAGCTACAAGAAAAAGTATGCCTGATTCTGAGGCATATTGAACATCGTAACTCCAAAGGCTGAAGACCTAGTGATTTAAATGGTTTGTATGTTTTTTGCTTGTTTTCCCATGCATTTGCTTTTATCTCTGATTTATTTTCCTTGACCATGTTCTGCTACAATCAGTAAGTTATTCTTCATAAAATCCTGATTTCAGCTGGTCATTCTTCAGGATAAAGTAGAATGAGTTCCAAGAATTTACTTAGGGTAGGCATGCTACAGTGGAACTTATTAGTGGACTGGGTAATTATTGGTATTGTTTTAAGTATTATATTTGTGTAACACCCTTTTAATAAAAGGTAATAAACAGTAAAATTGCCACCAGAAGGCTGCAATTTTCCTGCTAACAAGTGGGCAATAGGAGAAATAGGAACTTGGTTTAAATATTTGTGTATTTTTAATTCTATGGATAAATGCATTACTGGAAAAACATTTCCTTAAGTGCTTTGTGGAACTAGAGTCTGTAAAAGTAAGGGGTTTTTTAAATTACAAATACACTGAAAAGAGCACTGAAGTATGCACAGAGATTTTAAGCACATTTCAATAGCTAGGTATTACCAAGGGTTGTGGTAAATATGCTCTGTTTTAGCATGTAGTGTTTGATTTTACTAATGGATAGTATCCTGAAATGGCAAATGGAGATTTTGTCCTGTGCTTTAGAAAAAAGTGCATCTTCCTGAAGATGCATTTTTTCCTCATGTTGAATACTTTTTGGTGAGATAATTTCTGATATGTACATAAGGATCGAATGGAGAGGAAAAGGTGAGTAGAAAATTTTTTAGGGGTGTGGTATTAGCTAAAAGTCAAATTACAAGCAGAGATCAGTGCTGACATTCTTGCTTCTTTGGGAGGTTCTCATTTCTAGTTGTGCACTTATCAGAGAGAGGAATGCGTATTGCTGCTCAAAATTCTCCATTTCATAATGGGATAGAAGCAATAATGAAACAATGTGACCTTTACTCTAATTGTCTTTAAGGAAGCATTCAATGTCAGAGGTTTCTCTTACTAATTCCAAAACCTAACACATTTTCTTTTCTTCATTTGTTTGTTACTGTTTCTAAACCTAAATAAAAATACTGAAGGGGTGAGATGTATGTATATTGGGCATCTCCTGACTCATAGGAAATTTGGAACCTCAAATCTTGTTTAGTATCTCCTTAGAATCTACCACATTTTGTAGATATTTTAATTAAGCTTGTAGTATTTATTGCACCCACACTAGAAATTAATATTGACATAGATTTTTGGAAGACGTGAAATTGCTTTAGTAAAATTCATTCACCCTCCTTCCTAAAGCTAAAATGTTTTCTTTGGGGAAGAAAATGTGAAAAGAGTTATTCTGTGACTATATGATCTGTGCGATTAAAAAGAAATGTATGTTACAAGGTGAAAAATGTGTGGAAATGCGTACAGATATATAAAAGAGGCACAGCTTATGGTATGTTCTGTGCAGAGGTTGTCAGCTATCCCAGGGTATCTGGCAGGATTCTCTTATACCTTAAATATTTATAAATGATAGCTATATTGGACATCTAGTCATATAAGCAAAGAAGAAATAAATGATTGTGAGTAAAAATTAAAACAGCTGAAGAGTTTGAAGTAAACATTTTTAATCAGAAATAGAAAAAAAACTATAGTCAAGAAAACTTTTTGGTAGCAAACATTGCTAACCACTCCTTAAAAGGTCGAATACATTAAATTGCACACCTGCAGCACATTCGAATGTTTAAAAAATTCATTAAAAAACATTGAAGGTGCATTTCTGTTCAATCTCTTCTCTAATGAATATATTTGCATGTAATCACAGCTTTTCTCCTTTAGAGCTTTCTTACTCATTTCCTAAGTCCTCAATCTGTAACCTGATCTTGTGGGATTTACAAAGCTGAGGCCGAAGTCATCATGGAAATGTCATGACATTGCCATTATCGGAAGTGCCTAGTCATTGTAAATGGCTGACACGGGATAGCTTCATGACTGAGCAAGAGCAGTAACCTCAGATATACTGTGCCACTTCTTACATTAGCCATAGATTTTGTGTAGATAGGAAGAGGTAAAGGAATGGTTGCCTGTTTTTCTCCAGACCCTTCATTAGTGCCATTCAGTGCAGCGTGTTCATGAAACTTGAAGACATGGGAGACACTGCAGTGCTTGGCAGCTTATACATAACCATCCCTGATGTCTTTACGCTTTTTCATTGTGATCTATGTATTTTACTTCAGTTTTTTGAAGTGTGATTATAAAATTATTATTTGAGCTACTTCAAACACAGCTCTTCCCAAGGGATGAAGGCTTCAATAGTGTTACAGTGTTTCTTGGGGAAAAAACCCCAAACGAACCAAAACTAGAACAACAAACCAATAGGAGAGAGTGGAGTGCAGTGCAATCTTGCAGCACCTTCTCCTTACAGCTTTTTGGTTTTGGCTCTGGTTTCAAAGCTTGGGGTTAATATTCCCTGTGGAGCGTATTTCAAGAGTGTTTGGCTTTATACCTGTGAAATATATCAATACCATCCTACCTTGCAGATACCAGAAAAGATCAATTGTTCATAGTGAATAAAATTAACTAGTTTGTATCCTTCATAAAAATGAATATGCTAAATAGAGGTAATTAAGTTTTTTTAACATTATAGACTAAAAGTAATCCTTATTAAAGGACTGAAGTTATACTCAGATTATGACATTCTTTCCTTTAAAAAAAAACCCCAACAACCTGTCACAAATTTTCTGCAAAAATTCTGCTTTTCTGAGTGTGTATCCTGTCAACCTCCTTAACCTTATGAGTCTTTAAGTCAACCTTGTTGTGAGGGATGCAATAATAATGTTAAAGATTTCTAATATTTCTTTATTTCTATATTTCTTTAAATCGTATAATAAAAAAGTATTTCATGTGTGTGTGTGAGAAAGAGAGTCAGGTTACAATTAAAGATGATTGTAGAACAGAAGCTCTCAGTTTTGTAATGTTTCTTTCTTGTCTTTATAACAGTGGAGCAAAATTTTGCATGTTGGCTTGCAAAATTTGTGAGAGAAACAGTGTGCTATCAGATTGCAGCACATTTTGCCACTGCGGCCCTTGAGTTCATGTGTAGGCAGATCCCGTAGATGGATCCATTATTTGCAGGTGGCTGTGAGATGGGGATTCCAAATGATTGAAATAGGATGACCAGGTAGCAGAAGTTTTTTTCGGTGTACACCAGACTTGTTCTGGAGATAGTAATCTTTAGGTAAATCAGATAATATAATCTCCAAAATTCTTCCTGTGGTAGTCAGTTTATCTTCCACAAAATCTTCTTTCCTACATGGTTGGATGCATGACAGAAATCTATGGCTGTTAAAAAACCAAACACACAACTTTCGTTTTGAACAAAAATCCTTGACATCTGGAGAGAATTTCAAATTGCCTTTTTCCTTCTGAAATGAAGTCTGCAGTTTTTTTTAAAAAGAAGAGTAAAAGGATCAGTCAGCAAGAGATACAGCTAACTTATCTGACAGGTCCATGATGGTGTTCAGTGCTCTCACTGAAGATCTTGCGGAGGCATATGATTAGTCTGAAGGTTTTTCCTAGGAACGTCAGGTCAGAGAGGCCTGCTAGCCTCTGAATAAAAGCAGACACAATTGCTCTCACATTGTCCAGGACTGCATTACACATACGTGCCTTAAAATGACAGTGGAAGAAAAAAGTCTGTAGTTAGTATAAATCCCTTCAGAAAAATATACTGCTAGTGTTCCTATTTTTTGTGTTTTCTGTGGGGAGATGGCCCTAATTGTTCTGATTTGTGATAAATCTAAGAGATTGTGGAACTAGTTCTAGAGGTTTGGGGTAAAATATGTCACTATTTCTGCAGGAGGAGTTTTAACATTGTATCTTCTAATACCTTTGGAAATGGGACTATTTCTGTAACCTTAATGGAGTATGACTTTCCTATATCCAAAGGCATAGGTTATGTACATAAACTCTGCACATAAAATATAAGATCCACTCTACATCTCTATTTTAAATCCTACAGAATCATCCACAGATCATACAACCCTATTTCATTTGTACTGGCTTTGGTTTTCCTTTCTCAGCTTTATATATCTTCTGTTTCTACCCTACTGTGACACCACATGAGAAGCATACTACTCTTTGCTACAAGACAAAGATTGTTTACCCTCCCAAAATCCATTAGTCTGCCACCTGTGTTCATGTATCTAGATGTAATAATGCATGTACTTGCATGCAACTCACAGGCATACCTCATTTGCTTCTGGACACATGGTCTAGATCAGTCCAGAAATTTGTTGCACAGACACATCTAGCCATACGCATACCTAGAAACATCCCATAGAAGCATGTGTGCTTGCAAATCCAATTCAGAGGTTTACTCCACATAATGGCTCAGTTAAAGGTACAGGAAAAATTAGTAGGCCACTCCATGTTGATTTGTAATGCTTTTGACAGAGTAAGGTTCTACGCAAACAATGAAATGAGTCATCTAGCTGCTCGTATCCCCATCCGTCACTTGAACTCTTGTTGCTTTCATACTCTATTTTGTGTTAATGGAAGACCAGCTAATCTTAGTGTATTGTCAAGTGAACTTGGACCAGGTTTTTCAGTAGGTCATGATACACTTAGGATACATGATCCTATGTCCAGCATTAGAAAAATGCTATGGTCTTTCCTAGGAGAGTCTTGATATGATACTGAATTAGTGTAATCTGTGGGATGCAGCTTGATACATCTCCCCTTCTAAACCGTACTTCTATAGATTTAGGAAAGAACCAAGTTTCAGATCCTTACTTTGAAATGGTAGTGAAACCTACTGTTTTGAACAACACTGATAGGGTTTGGCAAAGAAATGATAGAATTATAGGGACATAAGTATTTTTGCCACATTTATAATCTTGGTGCTAATGAATGTTGTCCACATGAATGTGGCAGGTAATAGGGAAATAATTTACCTGTCACTTTGATCCGCTATTTGAGAATCTGAAATATACTTGTTTCTCTGGCAAACCCTTAACTCATTTTAATTTGTGATTTTAGTTCAGAATTTTAACTATTGCAAGTATTGTATTGCCTTATCCTGTTGTTTTAATCTTGGCAAAATCAACATAGGATCTAGCAAAACTGAGAATAGTTATCTATCTCACTGCTAATAACTGAAAAATGCTATCATCAGTCAAACAAATCTTTATTATTAATGATGTATATATTTTCTTGGCAGGATAAGAATTACATGTCACATTCCCTTGAGGCTGTTTGCTACAAGCTAGTCTGATATTTTTTGGAACAAGCTTCATAAAAAAGAAGAGTCATGCATCATTCCCTGAGCTCTATAGGTTGCTGGATGACTCTGGAAACAATTAGTCCCATATCCAAGTCTAGTCCCACGAAGATCCAGCCTGCATTCTGTCAGGTCTGAGATCCTGCTCAGATGTTTTATCACAGCATATGGTGGAATGAGAAGGGACTCTTCATATATATATATATATGTATGTATATATGACTAGATGAGTCTATTTAAGGCTGAAAAGATAAGGACTAGATATTTTCATGTACTTAAAAGAAATTGTCAATAAAAAATATTAGTGTGATGTTCTGCCCAGAGGACTCTAGCTTGGGAACTGGCTTGCTGCAGTTGGAACCCAAGAATACTTTTCACATAGTCTTAAGGACAACATGTGCTAGAGGTATTTAAGATACTAGCACAGCCATGGACACCTACTGCCAAATCCAGATCTGGCAGTCACTTTGGAATTTGGCCAGTCAAAGAAAGAGAAAGAAGAAATTGTATCTAACAATTGCTTTTAACTGTGTGTGAGTAATAATGAATCCAGAGAAACCTGATGGTCAGGCACCACTATGAAAACTGGAGCATGAATTCTATTACTGAGGAGTCTACAGTTTGAACTCATTCATGATAGTGTTGCCTTCTCCTTATGAGCCCCAAATCACCTCTTTTGTTTAGCCTGAGAGCAGTTTCTCAACAAGGTCCATAATTCTCAGAGTTACAGGATCAAGAAAGCAATACTCTAACACTCCTGAGTTAAGGGAGTCTACCAATTGTCTCCTCTCCTGTTTCTTTTCCTGCAGTTCAACGCAGAATCAGAGCTAGCTCTAGAGAGTGAGTGAGGAGAGATGGAATCTCTTTATTACTTTGATGGCTGTAGACAGCAAATAGTTGCAATGTTTCAATTTTATACCCATCAACTGTCACCTAATTTAGTGGATACTCATTGATCTCCAGCAGAGAATCTTGAAATTATAATCAATATGAAGATGCCATAGAGGAATAATAATAAACCTCTTAGGAGCTGGAAGTACATTTAATGAATCAGGAGGTTTAGTAAATAATACCACATGTATGTGGTGGGAGCTGTCTGGATAACTGTGGTTATGGCTCCAAAAAGCTCCTAAATAGCCTACAAAAGAAAAGAAAAGGAGATTTAGTCATTATTATAGGAGGGTCTGCTCACGGGACTATGTAAAATGCAGTTACAACAGCATAAAACATGAGAAACAGGAAAGCTCTTCTTGTTTCCCTTTAAAAAATAAAGTGATAATTTTATTTGCTTTTCTGGCAAAGTATGTATACGTTTGTATATGTGAGATGGATAAAGACATGGAATGAAAGCGGGCAAAAGAGAGCACCAACAAAAAGTAAGGAACACTTATTTCAGAGGAAAGAGTATTACCCAGCTGAAGGATTGGCAATAAATGCTTGAGTGACTCTTGCTGGTGTCTAAACCACTGCTTCACCCAGCTTCAGGTACCTGGCCCAGTGGCATACCTCCTCAGCTGGAGTGGCTCAGGCCACAGAGGTGGCCACTTGAATAATCTGAACCACAGAAAGGGCTAGAGCATTTAGGCCAAGCCTGTGCTGTGTCATCCCAGCTCTAATACTGATCTAGGCTTCCTGTGTGGCCTTGGTCACATTCCACAACATTTTTGCCTCATTAGCTTAATCAGTAAAAGTGGGTGATATTTATCTGAGGGCTTCATAGGAATGTTATTAAAACTAAGTCATCTTTAAGGAGATGTAATGCAATTCCTGCACTGAATCTGACTGGACAACACCCTCACCCATCAAGTGGCTGGGGATTTAATAGCCTACCCTCAGCCAGACCTGTGACATAGTTGAGCAGTTGTGTGTGATCAGTGTCTACCGATCCATGTGTGGGTCTCTGTGGTGGGTGCTGTTTCTGAAGAAGAGAGGTGGTAATGGGCTGAAAATTCCAATCCGTCTGGCTTAGGCAAAGCAACCGAGTTAGTGGTTCCACAGCTGTTTTGGCAACCCTCTCTCCACGCTGCTTTTCTGTGGGAGAATGTGTGGAGTGGAGGGAACAGACTGCTGTCAGGGGGTTGACTACGTGACCTCTGAGGCCCTTCCAACCTGAATGATTTTATGATTGTATGATTTGAGGCAAGTGGGAAAGTGAGCTGTTTTTAGAGGTGTGATTAGGAAACAAAGAAAGAAGCCAGAAGTCTATGACCATTTCTTCCATCCTTGCTGCTTTATTTTTTGACAGTTTCAGATTAGAAGACCATGTGTATGCATGTGTCTTGATTACAGAGTGGCATCTAAATGAGCAGTATCCAGCCTTTTTGGCTGACTTAATATTAGAGGAGGATTGCGCATGGTAGTGCTGCTCTTCTCACATCACAGAAACTACAGGTTTGATGCTTTCTGGAAGTGTACTGCTCACATGCTCCACTGTATACATGCACAGGTAAACCCCTATAAGCTCCTGCAAACAGGAGCAAACAGAACCAGCAGGTTCTGGCTGCAAGAAGAGCTCGTGCTATGCCTGACAGCTGCCTCTCTCAGTGGCAATTCACATACAGCAGAAGCAAAGGTGCAGGGCAGGTGATTTGCTCTGGTTATAGCAGTTTATTCCCAGCTGCCACCTTTCCTGAAGACACCTTGGCCCATGCCAGACAAACACCACCAGTGATTCATCCAACCCTGATCCCCCTGCCTGCCCCTGGCAGTCTCCCAGCTTACCCCAGAGGACAGATGAATTGCTCCAGTGAACTGTATGTGGCCCATGAGCTGTAGATTGAGGAGACCAATGGCTATTCTGCATTGGTGATGATGATGAGGATGATGGCGATGATTAATATTGCTGCTATTTCAAAGGCCCAAGCAGTGGGGAGAACAGATTCACTGAACGCTTGAACTCTTCGCACTCTTTTGAGCTATGTGATGGGCAGTGTTTAAAAATAGAAACCCCGGCTCCCCTGTGCAGCCCCTTTCCCAGCGATTCCTCCCGGTGGATGAAGTCATGCCCGCAGCCCGGTGCCTGGTGAACGGGCAGCCTGCCTCTGGCAGTGTCAGCAGGAGCCGGCACGGCGAGCTTAAAAGCCTGTCAGGGGTTGGCGGGTCATCTGCCAAAAGGCAGGAAAGAAAGGGGGGGTGAGGGAGAAAAATTGAAAAATAACCACAAAGAAAACAAGCTCTTTTTTGAAATTGGAAACTTTAAAGAAAAGATTTACGAACCTTTGGGTTTATGAAACCACCTGGTGCTTTGGAGTTTGCTGCTGGTTAAATTTGGTGGTTCAAAGTTTTGTGGTTGTTTCCCTCCATGAAAAAAAAAAAAGATGTTTAGAATAGTCTAATGCCATGTGTGCATTGATCTTTTAAAACTCATGCCCCCTTAACTTTGAGCTCAACTTGTAAAAATCAGAAAGATTTAGGTGAAAAAGCCTGTTACTTTTTAAGGCCGGCTTTACCATTTGCAGGGCATTAAGAAGTGCAGCCCCTGAACTCTGCCTTTGCTGTCTGCTTAGTTTCCTCGCTGGTGCATGGTGTGACTTGTGCTGTGTTTTGACAGTTGGTGACCTCTGACCCCTGCTCCATAAAATGTTTAGGCTGTGGATGCCTGAGAGGAGCTCTCAGATGTGATGGTTGGGGGCTTTTTTGAGACAGGCCCATCATCTTTTCCCCCAGCCCATATACAGCATCCACATTTTGCCCGTAGGTTTTGCTAGTGCAGCAATTTGGGTCAGAGACTTCCCCCCCCATGCCTCTACTTCTGGGTTTCCAAAGAGAAGGGGGGATAAATGAGAGGAGGGGAGAATAAGCACCTCGCTCTGCCTTTAGGGTCAAAAGATAATTGAGCTGTGTGCATCTCAGCCATGATGCACAGCAGCAAAATGCAGTTTAAACTCTGCTCCTGCAGGGGCATCTACAACTAGGGAGGGTTTCCAGAGAGTTATGAAGTCTGTCCTTTGGTACTGAAACTGTGGTAGTAGTACTTTGTTTTTCTGTGGCTCATTTCTTTCTGGTGTTTATACCAGCTGATTACATCTTATGACAATATTTGTAGAGAGGGGTAGTTATTAGATCTGGATGAATCATTCAGAAAGAACAATTTAATCAGCATGTTGCTTATTTTTCCCTTCATAAGTTTGCAATTAAAAACTGTGTTACTCTTTAAATGCATTCATTATTTCAAAATTAGTTGTCAGTTACACGAGTGAATATTCTTGTTCTGAGTTAATTTGCAGTCATTTCCATGAAAAATATTTGTAATTCACTGCTCTGGCTAGCTTCGGGAGTCAGGTGAGGCCATCTCTGTTCCCTTGTTGGTGATGCAAGTATTTAACTAGCAAGAATGCTACTCTGGAACTGTGTGTTTGATTCTCAAAATCAAACTTAAATTCAGGACATTAAGGCTTAATTTGCATGTAATCAGGTATTTGAGCTTAAAGTTACTCTCTTCCCAAGCTCTCACTGAAGTGTTTATAGAAAGTGAAGGATGCTGGCCTGTAAGGACAGCTAATAATTTAAGAATGTGTATGAATGAGTGAAAACCTCAGTTTTATAATTGGGAAAATATAGCATCTATTTCTTTTATCTGCTATTAATTCTCCTTTGACATAGCCAATCTTGTATCATAAACGAGAGCTTTCTTATCACAGCCTAATGTCTGTCTATGGCAGGAGCTGAAGCAGTCATTACAGCTTAAGCAAAACTGAAGACTTTCTTTCATTTTTTCAGACAGAAACAAATAAAGCAGGTGGAGCTCACTCCTGTAGCCCAGCAAGAAGGCTTAAAGAGCCAGTCTGTTTCTAGATTTTTCCTGTGACTTCTGACCCTCCTGCCAAAGGTCATGCTTGGCAATGTTAGCTTGTCCTTTGGCTTATTAACTCCTACCATCACCTCATATACCTTGCTCTCCACAGTTTGAATTTCACTGATTTGGAACTTACTGACTCAGTCCCTAATTGCTGAGATCCATATGTAAGAAATAAAAATGTGCCTGTGAAAAAAAGCTTTAAATGGCATGGGATTCTTTTTTTTTTTTTTTTTTAGCACAGTGATAGTATTAATCCACATGCTAATTCTGTGTTTTTACTCTTCACTTGGCAGCTTACAGCTCTTGAAAGAGAGTACTATGTGCTCTGTCCTTCTTTTTCAGAATAAATGGGAGTTTTGCGGCTTGTTCAGTCTTATGCCAAAAGTCTGCGATAGAGATAAAAGTTATTTCTCCATATGCTCCATGGTGAAAGAACTGAACTGATTTCCTGGAGATCTAGGTTAAACTCCTGACTCTTCCACAAACTCCTTTATGTTTCTGTGCAGGTTACTTCACAAGTTTCTGCTACAGTTCTCTATCTGCAGAGAAATTGAGCTTATTGCTCTTCCCTGTCACCCTTTATATAGCTATTTAAAACTGCAGAATATTTAATCTGAGGATCACACCCACTGTATGCTGGTGTAGATCTTAGCAAATTAAGATTATGACCTTGTTTGGGGTCACACTCTTAATATTTCTAGGAAGTGGACAGAATTAGTCCCATTTTTCTAATGGAGAAGTTGAGGAAAAGGAAAGGTAAGAGATCATTAGGAGTAGAAGGTAGGAAGGTAGAAAGAGATCTGGGTATATCCTCTTCCAGTTCTTTGCTTTACTTGCATCTCAGGCCATCTTTAGCCACAGGCAAAAAGTGGGCACTCATCTTGGAGATCTGACTACAGGCAGATAACCCTATGAGCCTTCCTTCCTCTAATGAGAATGGCTCATTCCTTATCGTGGGGACAGCAGAAGCTAATTTCACCTGTGCTGCTAATCCCTTGATCCAGTTCTCCTCGCTTTCTTTGCTTAAGAACAAAGTTACCCTTCTCCGAAAGGTACATATTCCCTATGGGCACGTATTTTCTACGAGACAAAAGTTAGGTTCACTTCCAGGACAGAATTACATATGCCAGTGCTTGGAAATATTGGAAGCATTTTTTTGATCTTTTTGGTGTAATATTTTCATATATAAACCTGGTGCCACAGAAGGAAATACTTCTGTCCTATCCAATTCTAAGTAATTTAGTGGAAGAAAACGGCGAAAAGTGAAAGGGGAAAAACTGATCGGTGTTGGAGGAACTGCTCACACTTTCTGTGCTGTCCTGGAAACCTAAACTAAAATTTCTGGCTATTTGGAGTCAATGAGAAGTCTGTCATTCAGTTCCATAGGCCCAAGTTATCATCCTCTGTTTATTCAGTTTCAGTCTCCTTCTGTAAGACTATCAGGAGCCAACTGTGGAAACAAATCTCTCAGCTGCTGGAGCTATCAAGTAATCAAGATAGGACTCAAGAGGCAAAAGCTCTTCTGACTTTCAACCTGGGGTCTGCAAGACCGGTGTGAAAGGATACTTGCCCCACCTGTGGCTAATTAACAAAGCCAAAGTGAAACAGAACCCAAGACCTGTAATAATTTATTTCCATTCCAAAAGGATACTTTGCCTCCACTCCCCCCCCCCCCCCCCAAAAAAAAAAAAAAAGAGGGAGAAAAAAGAGATGCACCAGGCAATAGCTTTGTTGGGGAACACAGTCACATTGTGGCATACAGTACAAATTCCCCACACACTGCTGGAGGCTCAGGTCAGAAGTGCAAGCATATGTGAAGAGCGGTGGGAGGAGAGGTCTGGAATGAAAAAATGTGTGCATCCTGCCTCAATGTTAAGATCTGTGTGTTTCTGTTACTCCCTCAAAGGCTACTCCTGGGTGGTTCCTGGGACAACCATGTGCCCCAGGCCCCTGATGGGATTCTCTTTCAGATCTTGAAGTGGTTTAAATATACCCTACAGGCAGAAAAATATGTACCACATAGCTATAACATATTATAGGAGTAACGCAGCCAGAATATAAAAGAAAATACTTTTACATTACTATTTATTTAATTACCTCTATAGTTTCTGTTACCTTGCTTTATAGAAGCAAGTACTCTTTCAATGTTTACAAACTGAAATTAGGATATTACGAAGCATTTGATGACAAAATTCAACTTTAATACATTATGTGTACGTATACAATAGATACAATAATATGGATTATAAAACTTTTTATAACTTTGTGCGCACATTATATACCTACAGATATATGTGAAAACAAGTCAAAAAGCTTTGCTCAGTGTGATTTTTGCATATGGACCAAGTAAAGTTCTTACAAATTTGTAAGTGATAAGTTAGAAGACACAGATTTCATTGTATCCTGGTATAATAGAGAAGGAGAATGGTGTGAAACTGTATCAAGAACACTAAACTATGGACTAAACAAATTATGATGGGTATCTAGGAGAATTTCCCAGGTGAATTTTATCTCTTTCTCACAGCTATGTGGATTACAATCAGTTTGTCTGAATTATTTGCCTTTTAAAATTATTGTCATTGAGGCTTAGCTAGTCCCTTTTGCTTGTGGTGCCTTCACCTAGTACTTATACAGCACAGCAGGGGCTGTTGTGTGGAATCTTTGAACCTGAGCTTACGGGATATGACCTTGATAAATGCGACTTCTCTTTTATTTCCAGTACTGATATCTCCTAGAAATTTGCTCTGCCTGTTTTTTAATGTAGTGCACAGTGTCCAGGTTTTGGTTTTGTTGCTCTTTGTGCACCATTGTATCTATGGGCACCTATGGCTGATGCAAATTACATGTATGTATACATACAATAAATGAAGCATGGCTTTCAATGTACACTGGTTAATAAAAAGGAATGTTTATGAACATGTACTGTAGTGGGACAACTAAACACAAATCAAACAAGCATTTTTTTTCCTTTTGAGAATAACTTCTGTTAAACAGAGAGAAGAATAATTTTTCTCTGACTTCACAGTCTCTACAACCCCCTAGCTTGGCCATGATAAGAAAGCAGTAAATGCTTGGCCAAACCAGTTTCTAGGATGAGTAAGTGCAACTCATATTCAAGACAGCTGAGTTTTGTGCAGTATATGGTAGGAATATGACACTTTCATTTGGCTTTGTTCTCAGATTTGCCAAATTAAAGAAAAGAGTTTCTTT
Organism: Balearica regulorum gibbericeps; assembly: GCF_011004875.1. Classification (NCBI taxonomy): domain Eukaryota; kingdom Metazoa; phylum Chordata; class Aves; order Gruiformes; family Gruidae; genus Balearica; species Balearica regulorum. The sequence goes on from NC_046185.1 coordinate 102,237,829, forward strand.
TCTTACAGCAGATACATTTGGAATGTCTTTGCAAAACTACACAGGGAAAAACAGTAGTCTCTATAGGTGGTACTCTGAGGATCCTGAAGATTTATGCCTACACGTTTTGACTCAACAAGGAACTGATCGTATATGCCATTATGTTCTTGAACAAATGGCAGAGTGTCCATGTAACGAATGGGAACACTCTTTCAGTTAAAAACATCCTTTTGCATGATAATTGGTTTCTTTTGATCAGTTCAGAAGTCTTTTTACCCCACAGATACATACTAATATAAAGAGCCAGTAAAATGTAACAGTGACTGATATAAGCAAATAGTTATGTCCTATAAATCCTAATGCAGTCATGGTAAATATACGATTTGCCATCTGCTTTTGTTTATATCAGGTAAGCAGAGCTGAAATTTTCAAACTGTGATTTATGGCTAAAGGAGAAATATTTAGTCACATCATGCTGGTTCTTGTTCTGTTTCTCACTGAGAGAACCTGTGTGGAAGGGGTAGATGAAGTGTAGAGTAAAATTAGGTCACCCCAATCCATTGAAAAAAAAGACAAAATATTTAACGCAAAATTAAAAAATCTTCATTAAAACATCAAAACCCATATAAATGCTTTCCAATTAACACTTTTCTGTGAAAACAGTTGCTGTAAACTGCAAGTGTATTACTGTTTTCTGTGTTATTATAAAAGAGAGATGTGTTTGCAACAAGAGTTTGTTAGAGTGATAGTGAACAGTATTTGCAAATCGTTTTTCCAGAAGAATCCATTCTGTTGAAAGTTTTGAAAGGTCCTGAGCTGATCGATTTGAGCAACACGGAGTCTCTGTCAGAGTGGTTTTTCTTCTAAAGTTTTGTTCTGACGACACGGCTTTGGGAACTGATGGTACATCGCTGCTATTAATGGAGGCTTAGCCAGTCACCACTAGAGCTGCCAAGAGCGTACCGTTTGCTGCTGAATTGGCCATGGCTGGACTGAACAGGGACCTAGTGTTTTCTATGAGCCATGCTATGGCAACAGAACATAAGCCTTCATTGCACAACAGCAGCAACAGTAAACTTTGTGGGGTAGACATGATGTGCTTTATGGGGAAATTGTGACTGCTTCCTATTCTACTCATGCAAAGAAACCAGGGCCTAAAATTGCCTTTGCACAGACAAGCATGGAATATTTCCTCTCTGAGGTGATGTAATCTAAGATACAAACCGTCAAGTCCCTTCCTCTGTTTTAGTGTAGCAACCAAATATTATTTCATCATAGAATAAAGTATAGCGTGCCTTAGAATGATAGAAAACTTTCCTGGTTCCCACTGAGAAAAAGGACAGATTTTTGCTTTCTTTCACAGCCTGACCTGTTACTTTCCCTGTAATCTTCACCTGTCTAAATTCAGTAATGTAGTCTGTAAATTGATTACATTTCCTCATGATTTGTTGGGGAATAAGTACTACTAAGTCTGTGTGGTTGGGCTCAGAATAACTTCATCTGATTTCAGGAAAGTTGTCCCTGATTTGCATCATTTCAGTTGAGAATATATTGAGAATGTCTGAGTAATGATGCAATTTAAATATTTCTCAAATTAGTTACTAGTATTTGAAAACTGTGAATAGGTGCAGTTGATGTAAGAGTTTCTCATCTATTGTCTATACAAAAGGACAACTGGTCACCTGCTGAATGTGGTCTTTTCTCCTCCCCCTTTTTTTTCCTCTTATGTTCTCTGGAGAAGTGTGTTAAGGAGCCATTGTAGCTGATGATATTGTTTCATCAAATTTATAGAGAGATAATAACGAACATTGCACATTCACTTATCTTTTAAGTGCTCACGCAAACCTGTTATTAGGAAACTTATGGTATTACGATGCTACTTGCACTTATTTCTGAATACAAATTATTGACCCACAGCTGCTTAAAAGAAACAAAATCCTTCCAATCACTTACAAAAATACAGAAATCTGCTCCTAAATTAGAGGATTAACTGGCTAGGATTGACTTTGCATATGGAATGGCAGGAGGAAAAGGGCAGCCTGAGTCATGTAACTGGCCTTGTTTACCTCAGTGAGAGAGAGGAAAATTTAATTTAGTGCATGCAATTTAGCATGCAAAAGGTCAAACTGGTGCATGCCTGCAGGTAGTTAATCAGAAAACTGCTGTAATTCCCAACCCAAATAATGTTAAGCAATAGAAATGCAAATATTGACCCTTGCTCTTTGAGGCTGATTTCAGCTGATGTTCATAAACCCCTCTTGCTTCTGTCCTGAGTATCTTACGTGATATAAATGATTTTAATTAAAAGAGAAGGTGTTTTTCCACCCTCAGTTCTTTTATTGTCTCCAGTAGTGTTGGAACAGAGTGTACATCAGAGCAGAAGTGCAGCTGGGGCAGGATGCCTCTTGGGTGGACTCAAGTTTGTTTTAATTGAATTTAAAAAAAAAAGGTATTGTCTGACACATGGTGTGTGCCACCTGACAGCAGACAAAAAGCCTCAGATCAGTGACAATTGAGATGGAAGAAAGACAGTGGCTGGATCAGCTGAAAGCAGCTCTTAGTCTAGGTGAGGGAAATGTGTCTGTGCAGGAGTTACTGGGAAGTCTTTTGTAACAGGACACTTCCCTCCTCTCTCCTCTTTTCCCCTTGTCCCCGGTATTTTATATTCTCTATCACTTTAAAGTTCCACTTGGCACTTTCAGTGCAGACCATCATGGAGTAGTGTCGCGTCTGAGTTAATTTTTCTGCCTGCTTTTTGTTTTATAGGCTAGTAACCTGGGAAACGTATTGCTTTGTTTTTTTAAGACACTGAACATCTTTTAGTTCTTTTCAATTTCCCAGATGTATGCTGCAATTAGCCAAAAGATACCATTCTTCTGTCCCATTTTTCCTTTTGTAAATATACACTGAGGAGCTTTTTTTCCCCCCACAAGGTCTCATAGGAAAACTACTTTCCTTCCAACCCTAATCTACATATACATTTCTATTCATCTTGTAGTGCTGCTCTCTGATACTCAGTTGCGTCCTGTTCAAAATAATAAACCCCAATCCCAAAATAAATTGGACTCAAATCAAGTATTGCTGTTAAATCTTAGATCTGATTGGGACCCTATATGTGGCAAGCTTGGAATTCACATTTCCCTCCCAGATGTCAGAAAACGGTGTCTGCCTGCAAAACCTGAAAGTTCTAGAGCTGATGGTACAAATGCCGCTACTTTCTTATTTAGTGCAGCTAGTCACAGGCAGCATGTTATTTCCAAGGTCTGCCCTGGCTTACAGAGTTGCTTCAGGGCTTAAAGCATTGATTTTGATCTGTAAACTCACGTGTGGTTTTAGGTGCTGACTGTCTATGGACATCATCCTTTCACATACTGAGTGCCTTGTGGGAGGTGCAGAGTTCCTTCAGCTCACGACGTATTTAACGTAAGTGCGAGGTAAATGGAAAGAGGCAGTAGAGACCTTGAGAAAGCCTCCCTTCTCTATGCACTATGATGATATACTTGAGCTTTGCTAGGCCCTTGTAGTCTCTAAACATTTGGCAACTGAACTCATAAGACATAATCTAATGTAAAGCTCATTTATTTCTCTTCCCAGAAGGGAATAGATGAGGAGGCTAGAGTAGTTTTAATGATCTCGAACTGTGTATGGATGTCGAGGAGACAACACCATTGTTCGGTGTGGCAAGTGTTTTCATTTTTAAATGATGAAGATGTACCCAGACAGGACACGTTCAGGTCTGCTTCATGACTGTAGTGTGCAGCGGCTGGTAAAGGGCCAGCACAAGGGCTGTTCTCTGCTCCTTCCTCTCACCCTGTGCCAGTGGCAGGGCTGAGCAGCTGAAGTCATATATCCTGGCTGAGCTGTGGGGCAGAAGCACGCCTCTCAAGGGAGATCTGCAGTGACTCAGGCTGATGAGTGGAGCCCTGGCTGCGAAATGCAGCTGGCAATTTCCTGCCTGACTGGTTGATTTTGCTTACTGCTATATGAAGCAGAGTGCTGTACGCCCACTTCTTCCTCTGCATTTCCTGTATTTTCCTACTGGTGAAGTAACCAGTAGGAAAAAAAACAAAAACAAAACAAAACACCAAACAACCCAGGAGGAAAAGAAAATATTGTGAGGGAGGGGGATGGACAAATGCAACTTTCTGTTTCCTTTTCATAGATCTAGAGGGAATCCATTGAATTTGACCCAAAAGGTCTAGCAAGTATTGACTCTATTTTCTGTACCCTGCTTAGTCAAAAAAATTAATTTAATTGAAAATACAGGTGCAGTCACTTGATGGCATTTCTACTGTTGTTGTCTAGGTATCTACCATCCCATAAACAAATAAAGGCTCTAGTCCAGCATCAGAGATGGTCTACTCCAAATTCCACAGAGGATGACAACAGAGCCCTGGACTGAGGAAGGGAGAAGCTGGAAAGGCAAAGTGGCAGTAGTAGACTCATATTTGGTCCTGTAAATAGTCAAATGCTTAAACTTAAGACCACAAATAGCTGCTTTGATTTAACTTAGGTGAAGAAACTTCAATGAGAAAGTTGGTATGTGTAAAATTAACCACATGCATAAGTCTGCAGAACTAAGGCTTAAGCCACACTCGATAGTCTGTCATGATTTTTTAGTTACATTTTCGTGCCACTTTCTGTAGGCTTAAAGGCAGACTATGAACGCTGAATAAGAAAATGGTAACTTTGTCTAGTGTTTCTCAACTTACTTTTTTTAATGCTGTAGCAGAGACCTTTTGAAGGTTCTAACAAGTTACATCAGTGAAAGATTTCAATCCACACAGCCAAATTTCCTCATGAAGGTGCTCATTGTATTTCTAAATCTGTAGCTCTCATAATAGGCTTGAGTCACTCTGCCCGAGAAATAAAGGGAGAATTGTGAGTCACTTGCAAAGAGGTTAGAAGCCTTGATCTGTGAAGCACAGAATTGTCACTTACGAGTGTCACCTCCCCCTTAAGAGAGTCAGAGTTGAGGGTGCTGCCTAGGTTCTAGACAACCAAGCAAAGCTATGACTGTTGGAGGACATTGTAACAGGAACACATGAATAGGTCAAAAGATTAATACAGTTAGGAAATAGTTTTTGAACAAGCATCCTTTTCCTAGTATTTCTCATCTTTCCCAGGAATGGTCAGTTGCACAGGGAGCAGCGCTAAGGTAAGTGTAATCTGTGGTTTTGGTTGTGGAAAATTGCAAAAGAATAGAGTAGTGGATTCATTCACAAAACCTTTCTGCACTAGGAATACTAAGGAGCAAAACCAAACACCACCAAAAAAACTCCACCTGCCTTAAACAAAGCACCGAAGATGTAGTCTTCTTGCTGGTAGCTGGTCATTAAGGCCTGACAAAATTCACATACACATGCACACACAAAACCTGCATGTGGACTGTTTAAATTTGACTCCAACTGTGATTTTGATGACTGAATTACAGGGTTAAATATTTTGGCAGTGAAAGCTGGAAAACGGGACTGAGTACTGAGAAGCTGCGTGGTGGGGAATAAGGAAGACAGTCTCCCCTGCAGGCCCAGGGAATTGTTCCAGGTGCCTGGTGGGACTTCAGACTCTTACCTAAGGTAGCAATGCACATATCAGATTCAGCCTTCTCATCAATGTTTGAGTGGGTGGTGTGGTGGGAAGACCCACGCAGCTGTGGATCCCTAGCTTTGTATTTTTCAAATGAATCATGACCATGTCTGCCTCTGATATAGTCCAGTGCCAAAAGTAATCCCAAAGAGACCTCTAAAGACTCGGGAAGTGTGAGAGATTCATGTGGATTTGCTCATTGTGGCAAATTCTCCTTTGAAATGTGCGCTACTAGGCTCCTAAAGAGCTGGTCTTCTAGTATGTGTTTGCCTCAGTACTACCAGTAAAAGAAACACACATCTAGAGAGAAGAGACAGCAAGAGCTGATTAATATTGTGTGGCTATGACAGAGTGGACTTGCCTAACGTGCATTTGCCAAATTTACAATACCAAGCTTCCCAGATCGAAGCTCTCACTACTTATAACAAGTAGATTAGTAGCCTTTAACGAGGCTCAAGGAAAATGGTTCCCTAACTCTTACTCAGACCTGTGCTGTGGTTAATGGGCATATAGATGCCACGAGCATTTCATCTTAGTTTTTTGAAACAGAACACATTACTCCGTAGTTTGACTGATTGCCCAAAGAGATGTTTATAAAATAGGCAGTCTGCTTACCATCATTCTGATTATATTGTCAGTCCTTTGACCAAATGCCTGGAAATCTTAGTGACCTGGAGAAATGCTAAGCAGAATGGTCACTTGATCAAATTGTTAGGACATTTTATTTTCTTATTGGTTTATTTTTTATTAGTGTGGTATATGCAGATACTGCTTTGCACCGTCTGTCTCTACTGTAGGAAGATAAGAATTTTGATTCATTTGACATTATGACTCATTTAGCTTGCCATATATACTCGGATTAAAAATTGCTGAGCAGAAGGGCAGAGAATTTGTGTACTTTTACTGTCCTTTGGCATATTTTCTTTACAAAAAACAGTTCACCAAAGGAGCTTCATGAAAGGAAATAAAACAATGCATTGTGGAACAAACAGGATGCTACCAAAACTACGCAGCATACATGGGACAAACTGTCAACAGAAAGCAGATAAGCCCAGGTGTTGCTTGAGTGGTGCATCCTGCTTCTCTTGAAGTTTTTGTTTTTCCTGGTTATATAGAGAAAGAACTGTGAGCCCTGTGTATTGGAGGTCTAAAGCCAGGATTTTAGGAGTTGCTCACAGGAGTTACTCCTCCTACAGCAGTACTGACACCAGTCTTTGCTGTGTATTTATTATGTGCTGTTCTTGAACAGACAATGCACATGCCATCTTACTACAGAACACCTGACTAGACTTTACGGAATATCAAGGGAGCTCAGAGTGAATTTCATAGGTAGAGCTGCTTGTAAGCATGATTTATAGGGAGCAGGGCATGTTTTGCAAATTATTGAAGATGGTGGAAATTGATCTGGTAATCATAGCAGGTTTATGTGATTTTAAAACATTATAGGAATGCTGGTAAAATACGGGTGCTCTGAAGTTTAAATTCCAACTTCATCCTGGTGAGCCTTGAAGCAAAAATCTAAATTCGGTCCTCAGCCTAATCTAGAAGTAGATCCTGATGTAAAATGAGTTTACATAGCTGAGTTAAGGTCAGACAAAAACAAAGAGGAAAACACAAACATAAACTCTCCCTGGAAGATAGAGAGAACGCAGTGGGTGTGCTCATGGAGCCATTCTGATATGTAAATAATGGAAATCGGTGAAGGATTAAGTCCATGATGTTCTCAGTTGTTCAACTCATTGCTAATGCCAGTGGGAGATTTTTCTTTTTAATTCTGGAAGAACTTGAAGGATTTAGTTGATAAAGAAGGAGAGGGAATTAGAAATGTGGTACAGCCTGAATTTAGGACTTGATAGCACATTTCTCAAGAATCTGAGGCTGCAATGTGATCCTAAGAAATGAAGAAGGGACTTTATTAATTTGAGGTAGAAACAGGCTACACCTAACTGAAAAATAATGTTAATAATTCCACAAAAGAATAAACATTTGAATTAGAATCCAGACTCTTATCCAGTATTAAATGGAAACACATGCTTTGTACTAGGAGCTAGATCAGGGTGGGAGGAGGAGGTGGCAGGAAGCCCCAAGCTCCTTTTCATTTCAGTGTTATACTCAATCATGGCCACTGCCAAAATAGCCCACAAAGTTGAGCCAATTCAAAACTGTTCAGTTCAAGGCTAAAATATCTCTCTCTCTCCCTCTCTAACCGTATTCGTAAACATGCTTCAGTCAGGTGTTAATTACAATCCCCAGTAAAGCCTCAGCGCTGCGCAGATTCTCCTGGGGAAAATGGCTGGACTCAGCACTTTGCAGATCTGTTTATTTTACTTTACTGCACTTTAGTTACCCCAGCTGGCTTGCTACGTACAGAGAAGAGAGGGGAAAGCCCGGCATACAGAAGACTCCAGGGAAAGGAAAGAGTATCACTCTTCCAACTGAACAGCTTACATGAGAACTGCTTGCCCGTAGTATGTTGATTGGGCGGTGAAGTGTCCTTTCTCTGGGGACCTGACCTTTCAATATCCTGAAAAGTCTACTTCTTGCCAGGTCATTCCATTCTCTTGTGCCATGCTTCGCAGGCAAAAAACAAGTGTGAGAATATCTTGCCACATATTATTTATTATTGTTAATAGTAAGAATTATTTGCTAATCTCTGATGACGTGAGCGGCACTGAACAGGACACGGATAAGCACAGAGCATACCCTGAGGAGTTTATAATTTCGAAGACAAACATAGATGAGACAACATGCACTTGGAAGACCCTGAAGTGGATGTTGACCTACTAAGAATTTAGAATGAATTAACTGGGAGTGGGAGATGATTTCTTTCTGATGTAGTCTGTTTTAAAGAACAGACTTTTTTACTTGGGCTCTAGCAAGAAAATATTGCCATGAAAAGCGTGCATGTCTTACCTTACTATGCCCCCTGGGAAATAAATAAGGCCATACTCTTACTTACCTAAATTCACAGACTGTTTTTGAAGTAGATGCAACTCTGTTAAGTTACACCAGGTGGGCATCTGACTGCAGAGGTACACAGGCACCTGCACGTTTTAAGATATGCTGACAAGATAATTGTTCTGAGCTCACAGAGGACTGAATATGAGTTTGAAATCTTGTGTATCAGCTTGCTTTCCAATTCTTAGAATGTGCATTTTTCTTAGGCAGAGAAATATTGCTGTACAAGTGAGGAGAAATTCCTGATATTTTTATACCACCTAAAATGTGCAAATCAGAACAATTGATTCTGAAGTAAAACTTGTTTAGATGGCAAATTAGCTTCACTTCTAACAGCGGCTACCTAGGTACACATATAACAACAACAACAACAAATTAATTAAGGGAAGCAATACTTTCTTTTGGGTAACCATTATTCCTGTTGAGGTTTTACAGAAACTTGACTGTTTTAACTGTTGGCCATTACTTTCTGGAAATCAGGCAAATTCACAATGCAAAGGGTTGTCTCTACAGGTAAATTACCAGCAGTAAACTAAGATATAGAATGACACTGCATTAGCTGCTCTGCACTAACCCCCCCTATGGACATGGAGAGGGCACACTAAGAGTTCCTTTGTATGAAGCGGCTTCCTCAACTGCATGTAAAAGTACACATGCCAGGAGCAGCCAGCATGGTGTAAATTCACACTGTAGCTTGTAAATTCACACCCTACTTCCCTTGTATAAGCAAGCCCATAGTCAAGGCCTTGCATTCATTCCACTGGCACAAACCTGAATGAATAGATGAACCTTACACCTTGCCCTGAAGGTAAACACGTTGAGGCTAACGTGATGCGTAATGGAGGGAATGCTGTCAGAAGCCAAGGTGCAGTCGTAGGTAATCTTGGGAGAGTTAGTAAAAGTACTTCAGAAATTCTCAATGGCCGTGAGGGAGAGAGGACATTCTCAGTGTTAGAAGGAGAAGATCACCTAGCAATCCTGAAGAACATGAACATGACTTAAAATACAGCTACAGATGTCTTGCCCTGTGTGTCGTTCCTTAGTTTTTAAAGGGAATCTTGTTGTTGAATAGTAGCTTTCTCTACCATTCTAGGCAAAATGAATATTATTTATTTATTATCTTTGGCAGTGAAAGTTACAGGAGTGCAGCTGAGCTCAGACCTGCCAAGTCTCGTGTAGCTGAAAAGGACACTTTCTCACAGCAATCTCTGGGCCTTTCCTAAAAGTCTCCCTCTCTAATGAGTATTCCTCAAGGTTCTTGAATGAAACATTTAAAATCTTTTTCAAGTACTTTGAACTATCCTTCCAAACTGCCACTACTTGACAGCCCTGTAAGACAGAGTCATCCAAGGCTGAGCTGATTCCCATCTGCAGTAGAGCAGCAATGGTGATCTCGTCTGCTCAGGTTTCACTGAAGGTCAAAAGCAGTCTAAAGATCGGGGGGCCCTCCCTGAGAGGAATGAGCATCTCCCTTTCCTCCTGGCACTGTTACTTTTGCGGGAATATACACAGAGCTGCCTTTCACATTTTATTAGATTCTTATGTGAAAAGAGTATCTTTGTCCAAACACGCATGAGCCATCAGGCTGTTTTTCCAACCTCTGTTATTCGATGGCCTCAGGAACCCATTTGCAGAATGTGATTTTACCTAAACATACGTATTTTACTGTGAAGTATTTATCTTTGATTAACAGTCTAAGAAGTTGCACGTTCTCAAAAATCCACTTACTTGTCAACAACTGGGGCTGCAGCAGTTTTGTTAAAAATACTCACTTGCTTGTGTTTTGACCATACAGCTTAAGCGAGCTGTGAAAAAAGCATAGTGACTAAAAACTTCTCCCTGCATCCCTGAACGTATGCCCACAAAGTGAAGTTGTGTTCATTGCAGACTGGGGAGGTGACAAGCATGAACTAGCTACTACGGTAGTGGAGGCAGAGTGCTACTGTAGGCTTCAAAATGGGCAAAGCACAAAAGCTCCTAAAACCTGTGTATGTGGTTACTACTAGCTCATGCCAAAGGCCACATCTTCAATGCTATAGTTAGTCAAGTGAGCCAGACTAATTCTTGTACAAATTTATGCTTTTTTATTTTGCAATCATAGCTTCATTTTGCTGTCTACACATTAATTTTTTTCAACTTTGGAATTGGATATCTCATCTGAGCAAGTTTTAGCTATCTTCTGTAACGCTCACAAGGCACACCCATGGAACAATGCATCCTACTTGTCTCAGACATCTCTCACACATCTCTCATAGTGGGTTGAGTTCTACGGAGATTTCTCTTGCTTCCTCCTTCCCTCTACTAGAGATGGATCTTAGATAACTAGCTTGAACCGAATGGCTAGCTCTTAGCCAGTCAATTTTAGAAGAAAGCAAACCAGGCCCAGAGAGTGAGCATAGACTGTACGATCATGCACCTGCAAATTTAGTGTGCAAGAAATAACCGTGGACTGCCATACTTATTCATTATTGGATAGAGAAAAGCCACACCATTTCAGTAGGTGCTAAATAAAGCAGTCATATTGGTGATGGCTTGCCAGAACTGAAATGCTTCCCCGATCCCCACGTTAACCTCTTGAGTCTCTAGTGCCACCTGCTCCAGAGGTGTGTTTTATATCTTTCAAAGGACAGCCTAGGCAATATGACAGTATTTATGAATGTACACTGGGAATAAACTCAGAGTAATATAATTTTGGGGTACTGACCCCATGAGGGCTGCCATTCAATTATGCCTTCAGCACAGGATGTTAGAGTTTATGACTGGCTGCGGAGATGCTTCTCCACAAAGGATCTGCCAATGAAGCTGCACAATTGTGTGAAGAGTGCAGACCAAAAAGTGCTTCAGTCTTAGTAAGTGTAGGATCTGTGACAATTTCTGTTCTGATCATTTGTCCCCTATCTCTTGCTACGAAACTCATTAAATGATCCTGATAAAAATAAGGGAGTGCTGTAGACATCTTGTGAAAGCACTTTGTTTTGCCTATAGGCAGGATACCACAGTCCAAGCTTAGGTTCTCCTCTTGGGACATTTCACATCTCAGTTGCTTGTGCACTGCCTACATTCCACAGCAACCTGAACCTGCAGTCCAGCTCTTCTCACTGTTCTTGGTATTGCGTGGTTGTATTGTGGAGTTCTGAGGTTTTAAATCAGAGCACAAGCAGCACGAAACTGTGTTGTCTGTTCTGTTTTGCCATCTGGTAGAAGTGAGCTCCTGGTGGCGATGCAGAGTGCCGTGGTCAGCCTTGAATATGACACCACAGTTCAAGGGAACTCCAGGGAGCCTTGCAATCTCTTCTCTGTTTTGACCTTTGTGAGCGAGCAGGTTGTGCCTGATGGTTACATTAACAAAGCATTTAATCTAGGATTTTGTATTCCAGGTTAATTTTAGGTAATTCTTACTACCTATCCTAAATTTCTTCAGTTCTATTAAATATTGTTGTTTAATTGCTTAATATGTGAATAAGTCAATAAAATCATTTACTACATCAGATCACAATGGACAGAAGCCAGCGGCCAAAGCCTTCACATAGCCTGGCCACTGGGACATGTGAAGTATTTGGCTGAAATGCTAGCATTATTCCTCACTCTTTCTGTAAATACCATGGGATCTGTAACTGGTAGCTGGCTGGCCACAGGGTACCTGAGAAGCAATGTCAGTTTTAGCATGTCAAGTGTTTGTGCTCCCTGAACATTGTGTTGTTAAACTCCTTGGGTATAGCAGCAAAGTGCAGACACATTGAACTCATTAGTTACATGCAAATGGTTTGAACAGAAAATAGCCCACATTAGTATTATTTTTTAAGGAAAGATGAAGTAATGTAATGCAATTATAAGAGCCTGAAATATGGCTGATTTATTAAGAGACACCATATTTGGCTTCAGTGACACAGCTGAAAAAACCTTGGAAGTAAGAAACACAACAGGGACACTTTTGGTTTAAAAAATACTTGATGTGAAATGCAGGTTTTGGAAATGTTGACACAAATTCTATTTTCACTCAAACATATGTGACTTAGTTAATTATCTATGGGCAGAATCTGGCCCTCTTGTTTATTTCTCTTATTTTTCCAGCCGAGGGCACAGTTCTCAATTATACTGCTGAAAGTTTGGGTAAAGTGAGATTACCCATATTTGTGTAGAGCTTAAATTGACCCTGATGGAAATAATTGAAAAGAGTTGGTTTGTTCTTCATCTCTTGTTCTCTTGAGCACTCTGGGTTCTAAGTGAAAAAGAAATGGAAAAGGTGTAATGTGACCTGAAGGAAAAGCTGCTCCTATAACACCTCCAGACCACAAAGGTTTAAACCACATTTTTGGAGTACTTATGCAAACTCAAACTGTGTTGTGTGCAGTTTGCTGTTCCACAGATTTTTACAGTCACTGAGAAGTCACTACAATGAACTAGTTGTTCCTTGAGCATATTAGCATCCTTCTGTTTTACCTAATTCTTCCTGTGTTAAGCTTGTACCTTTCAACTAAACTTTTGTATATATTTGAAAATTGCTACTAAAAGTCCAGGTTTTCATTTTGCTTCTAAGCATTGTTAATAACAGTAAAAGACTTCCTAACTGAAGAAGAAATGGCATTTTCATTTCTTCTCCTCTGAAGTCCAGGGGTTAAGAAAGTAAGGTGTATTGTGGAGGTCTGGGTTTAGGTCCTTTCTGCCACTGGTTGAGAATGTGAGTTTGAAGGACGGACTCTCCTGTAAGAGCACCTTGATGGTAAGGCTGAAAGATATGGCTGTATTACCATATTAAAATTAATTTAGAGGATGATATAATGCGGGTGCTTGGCTGGAAGGTGTGGTACTCTTGCTGGTTAGTATTCTAATGGCTATTTTAAAAAGCCTTCTCAGAATGCCCCTTGAGACTGTATTTAGGGTGATTTGCTGGGGATTGTGGGTTCAGGAGTGAGGAACTGAATTTAGATCTTTTGTTTCTCTGCAGAGTATTTTAACATTTAGGAAAAACAGGTACACGTCATCACACCATCTGTTCACTAATTTTTTTTTTCCCCATCAGCTAAAACCTGTAAGCAAATCAGCTAGACAGCTTCAATCACATTTTTTTTTTCTTTTGCTTAGAATGCTGAAGATATAGTAAGGATGTTTTAGATTTATCTTTTTATCTTATCTTACATCCCTACACTGGGAAAATGGATTTCTAGGTAGAATAAAGGAGGAGTTTTGCAAGTTATCTTGTATAAATCCTGTGAGTTCCCTATGCAATCTGATGGCAGATAAATATTGAAGACAGTTATAAAGTTTTATGATATGTTGGCAGTGCAATCAGAGAGAAGAGCAGGTATTCTGGGTGCTCTCTGAAATGGCTGCTGTGAACTGAAATCCGTGCCACCAACAGTCAGTCTATCCTGCCTGTGATAACTGATCCAGAAATCACCCTGTCCGCTATGACAGGGTCACACCTTCCTAGGCTGAAAAGCATCAGGTTAATTGCAAGATTTGCTAAAGTATTTAACTGATAGCTTTCAAGCCTACTACTCACTTCCTTCTTAAGGAGTCTTGTGTTTACTAAGTACATTTATTAAATTCTCTAGCTGGATCACCCCTATTTCTTTCTATCCCCTACGTTCAGCTAAGACACTGTGTTAAAAGCGCAGGTGCTCTGGGCTCTTCCTGTATTCAGTGGAGAGTGATACTTCAGGAGCCCACCTAAGGACGGCTCCTAGCTTAGGTGCCATCGTTCCTTGTCTAAAACTAACCATGGTGACGCTGAGGCGCCTTGCGTTGCTGTATGCTGATGCACAGTCTCTCAGTAAAGTCTGCTTAGATGCTTCTCGCACAAAAAAAGTGCAGTCCAAGTGCCAACAACTACAACCTGCCCTTCTGTCGATGGCTATAACTGGGGCAGAATGGAGGATGTGGAGACGGCAGGTTTTAAAATATTGTCAGACCTTTTGCTGCAAAAGTCTGCACCTGCCTGTAGAACCTGTAGTACCCTTTTATTCTGCTCACTAATCATTTTTCTTCTCTCTACCCATCTATTTCCTTGTCACTTCAAAAAAAAAAAAAAAAAAGTCTAAGCAACACCAGTTTCTGACTGACAAAATCTGTGAGCAGAACCGCTCTGCTGCATTGTCCCCTTACTAAGGGCTGTTTTTCCACAATACCATACGAAATCTTAATACTTGGGTAAGGTAGAAGAAAAGAGAAGAGAAAAAGAAAGCATGTGTGTGGAGGATATACCCAGAAATCAGAACCATGCCATGTAAAATTGTTACAGCTGTTTCTGTTTTTATTGACTGTTTCTTTTGGATTCATTTCTCTGACAACTGCTGCTCATGTGAGCAGGAAGGCATGCAGCATGACATTGCTGTGGGCTGCGGGGTCCTCGGGCCAGGAGTAGGTGGGGAGTGGAGGGAAAGGAAGAGGGTGTGGTGGTGAGGACGTTTATGTGGGACACATCAAAGCACATCCTCGTAATATGGTACAGTAACCCAGGAAATTCAGTGCAGATGCACTGAATAACCTCCTGGCGATCCCAGGTTTGTAACACCGTTACAGCAGCAGCTGTCACACTACTTGATTTTTGGGATTTCCGTGGGCCACTTCTTCCCCTGCTCTCTCATGCAAGTCCAGTCTTCGCAATTTTTCTCTTCAGAGCAGTCTTGCTACACCGTATGGCATGCAAATGAGAGTAAGTGTGCTACAAATGAATTGACCTGCTCCTCTAATAAGCTGGGAAGGAGTAAAGAAAGTGATTGTTATAGCCTTTTTTGATTTGCTTGGATATGACATTAAAGAGACTGTTCAGACATGGAAATAGTGAATTAGGTAATTCTGTACATGGAGGGAAAGAGCAAGAGAGAAATTTTTCCATGTAGGTAGTAATCTTTTTTTTCTGGGACAATATGAAGTATCTGCCTCCTTTGATAGACGCACTAGATGAAAGCTGAAAGATAGAAAATGTTTTAGATGCTCAACCCAGTTCACTGACCTAAGAGGGAAAAATCTAGAAAAAACTCTGAAAAGCACAGTTGGCTTTTTTTCCCTGCCCTCTGTCCCTTGGAGTTGCTCCATTATAATCAGGCTCCTTAAGTAACTGGCCAGTCTGAAAGGGGTAGATCTTGATATTTTTTGTTCCATACACAAAATGCACATACGCCCATATGTTCATAGAAATGGTTTGGAATATACACACACCCTTCATATATCTTACTCAGCTACTATGATGTTATATCCCATGGATGCATATGTCAGTGACTTAGATCAACAAAAAAGCTGTATTTAAAAAAACCCAAACAAAACAACAAACAAAAAACCAAAAACCTACCAAAAAACCCAACCCACAATGTTAAGTTTTTATTTTGCTAACCAGTGTAAAGAAACAAAACTGTAAATGAAGGGAAAATGCATCTTGTGATATGTATTCATTTGAGATGAAAATGAAATAAATATAATGCATTATAAATAAATGAATTATATGTTATTAAGCATTACTTTTTGCTCAAAAAATTGTACTGTAACTCCTTCTTCCATCTGTCCCTGGTTTTCATCCATATGTGGAGCCTCAGTGTGTCCCTGATATTTGTCAATGTGTCAAAACTTTGGCACAAGGAGGAGGAAAATAGACCAAAAACTAGAATCTTCAGTCAGAACACACTGAAATCATGTGGATTGGATTCAAATCCCAAAGCCAGTCATACCTCTTCAGCTTTTGATTAGAAGTTAAACTCAAAACTGAAGGGCACATAGCTCTAAGGTTCATTGCAGCTTTAGCTAAAATGAAGACCAGAACCAGAGACCTGCTTTGAAAGAAGCCGTACTTGATCCAAATGTGACGAATTGATATAAGTTACCATAAACAAAAGTCGCATCTAAATACAAAGATCAGGTAAATTTATTCACACTGTGAGAACACCAGTTCAGAGTGGTACAAAAATTTATGTTTTCGATGTGCAGATCATGGCAATTTTGCTTTGACTAGACACTGACTTTTTGAACGGGAGTCTATGTATATAATGCTCCTTTTTCCTGAAATGTGTCTGTTTGTATGTACCAATTATGGTTTTACCTAGCAAAATACCCCATACTGTGACCCTATAATATGCAGTTATCTGCTTTTACCCATGTCTGTTTACCTATGACTTTTACCTGTGGAGGATTTCTAACTAATGAGTCACTATGAAAAACTGCTGCTTTACAAGCAAGAGAGATGCTGGGTGAGATGCCTGTGAGTCCCCGTACTCTATGTTAATGCCCAGAGCAAACCATTAACAAAACATAAGCATTCTTTTAAAAAACTGGGAGCAGAACTAAGCTGTAAAAACAACTAGTGAGGTATCTTTTGTGACTATGCATTTCCAGGCCATTGTCTTCTCTGCTGGATGTTCTCCATACAAGTGATTGAAAAAAAGTAGATGGGGCGTAATGGGAGAAAAATACTTTAAAAATGAGATTTCTAGCAATTCCTGGCTATAGATGAATCAGAAATACTAGTATAATAGGGATTTTTTCCAGAATTTTGGGATGTTAGTTTTAGGTCACATAGAACTGTTTGAATAAACAAGTGAAAAGTTTGAATAAACAAATCAAATCCCCATCAGACATGAAATAACTGCATCTTCTGAAGTTCAAAACTGGTTGACAGTCATTGAGGTAACTTTCAGGTTACCTTTATGTAAATGGAATTTGATTGTTCACTCCTAGCAATAAATGCCTGCAGCTCCAGAGATCCTCATAATGATAAGATAAAAATACTAGAATTGTGAGGGTAAAATATAAATGAGTGTATGTGAGAATCCTCTGCCTTTCTTTTATTCTTTCGTTGACTTATTGGGACAGAATACTTAATACTTAATACTTATACTTGGGACAGAACTTAAAAGATGTTGTTTTGGTTTTTGCTTGAAAAAATTTTCAAAGAAGAAAAGCTTTTGATCACTCAAGGATGCTGGGGCTCCTTTTGTTCCTAACAGGTTATGTCATACTCTCCACTTGCTCTTTTTTCATTCTCTGACTTTTCTTTTCTTCCTGCCCAGCATATACCAGGAAAATAATTTCTGCTGTGTTTACAACTTCTGCAATGTTAATAATTCAGCCAAAGATTTTTCTTTTCTGACTGATTTTCCAGTATTCCCTCTCAGATTGTTATGACTTAGCTTTTGGTCTTCAGAATATTGTTATTTCCTCACCTGCTATTTTGTTCCTAAGTTCCTTCTGTTTCTAACTTGCAATGAATTACATGCAATCTCTGCTGAGCCTCAGCTGAGTCACTTGAAATGTTCCTGTTGGGTTCTTGGCTGCTGATTAGTATGTGTCAATTTTATTCCATTGGTGTGACCAACATCGTGTTTAGTAAAGTAGGAATGAGGCTATTACAAAGTGAGCGAGCATCTCTGAGAGTCTCATTTTAATAGAAATAAAATTCACATGCCCAAATACCTTGGAAAATCTGAGGTATGAGCCTTAGCTTCTGCCTTTTGGTTATTCTCGTCTCAAATCACATATTGCAGGTCAAAAAAAGACTTACTGAGAAAGACAACAATCTTATCTTTGCTCCTTTCTGGGTCAGACAGAGTTTTAAGGGAAACAAGTTAGCTTAATGGGGATGTGACAACAGTCATTGTTGGTAGGGAACAGTGGCAGGAGCCTGGTTGGATTATATGAAAGATTGTGGGAAGAGCCAAGAGGAAGATGCCAAATAGGCCAATAGGTTGCGTTGGACCTGGAAAACACCGAAGCAGGATTTTTGGGGGACTAAAGCCAGTCACTATACTGATTTTCATTGAAGTGATGCAGATGCTTGTTAGCAAAGGAAGTTGGCAATTTCTGTCATGTAGGGGGAAAGTCAGGGACCAGTGAGGGCAGGGACTGACTGCACGTGGTAGGCTGGTTTCTTTGATTACCTAACCTGGTGTCTCTGCTGTGCAAGCTTCTAAATCATATCCATTTGATGATTTCTTTGTTAAATCAAAGCAAAGTACTGAATATGGGGAAAAATATTTCTCCGTGCCTAATATTTAAATGTTCCTGATTTGCCCTGGCACATGGATACCTGCACAGAAATGCTGCTGTTTGTTCAAAGTCCATTCCCAGCTTTACATTCTTTTCCACAGGAAAAGGGGAAAACTGGAGACCAATCCGCAAATTGTCATACATTTTCACAAACTCTGGAAGCTGTCATTTTCTTGCTGCTTATTATTTTGAAGAGTCTTGCCCACAGGAATCTGCTGTCTCTGATATAAAGTCAGAATGTCTGTATCTTGGGATTGCCTCAACAGTAAATCTAGCTACCTCCTGCTTCACTAGCCCTGCAAAGTCGCTGCAATTGTGACTAGACTGGACAAGGTCAACCATAAACGTGACCTTGAGCAGATGTGTGCTTTACTTTCTTAAAACTTCATTGCCAGGAAAATTGCCTAGCAACTATTGGAAGAAAATTGCAAACAGGGAATATGTTAGATCCGGTTACCTCTCTGTGTCTGAAAAGAAAAAAAATAGATTAACTTGTTTGGGTTCTTTTTTACAGTTCAAACAATATAACTAATATTATGGCTGTGGATTAGTCTTGTGGGCTAAATATTTAAAAGTTGGCTTCAGATTAGCTGAGGGATAAACATGATTGTTTTGATGGAAAAAACACTTTGATCAAGCTGCAGGATCAGTACACAGAAGGTATAAACTGCAAAGAGAAGCAGAGAAAATTGTGACTGATGCTAATCAATCACTAAAGCATACATTTGGGATGAAATAAACTAACCAGAGTTATGAATAATAGTAAAGGTGTAATTTAATTAAAATAGCATACTGATATTTTGGAATGGAAGGAGGTCAGTTTTCTTTCAAGGCCTCTCTAAGCTTGTGTTTCTACTCTGTAGTGGTTTATTTATTTTTTATTCCCTTCTAAGTGCTAGTCTCCTTTTGAACAGAGTTGCAGCTTTTACTACGGCCTTTTATAGGGTGTTCCACAAGTTAACCCTTTCAAAACACATCTTTTTTCAGCCAACCTCAGGGTACAACAAACCCTCAAAGCTATAGTGGAATTCTTCTAACCAGAATGGCATAAAAACTCTCTAATGAATTAGAAACAAGCCTGACATTTCACTTATTAAAGTAAGGGGTGGGGAAAAGAAAAGGAATAATGATTTATGTTCCTTTTTTTTTTCTTTTCTTTTTCTTTTTTTTTTTTTCCCCCAGTTTGTTAATGTCATGCAAGTTCTAGAATTGAATTAATTTCTGGCACTCCCCACACTCATGTATTCAACAATATCACAGCCAGACAATGATAGGAGGATAAAATAATCCAGATGTCTTTAGTTCATGCAGAAAAG
This sequence comes from Balearica regulorum gibbericeps, assembly GCF_011004875.1. Taxonomy (NCBI): domain Eukaryota; kingdom Metazoa; phylum Chordata; class Aves; order Gruiformes; family Gruidae; genus Balearica; species Balearica regulorum. The sequence goes on from NC_046185.1 coordinate 102,257,643, forward strand.
AGAGAATGTTCTATTTCACATTTGCAACTAGCTGTATATAAATAAGATTAATTTTCTCTAAAAACAATATCTGCATGCTTTTTAGTTAAGGTTGTTTCTAAAATCTGAAGATAGAGATGAGCCTTACCAATATCTGTAACTATGCCAGTAAGTGGCTAGTACAGATATACTTTTTCAGTATGCATTTTTGTGTCATTTTCAGGTGTGAAGGCTGTTAAAGAAACACATACACAAATGACATAGAGATCAGCATTTTTTATTCCCTTTTAATCAAAACCCATACATTTCTCCAGACTTTTTGCTAACAAAATGATTTCCCTGTCTTTACTGATGCATCTATTGTAATACGTGCTTTATGTGAACTGGCTCATTTCTTTCTTCTAGTGTTCCTCATTAGCATTAGTATCCAAGAAGACAAAGCTGAGTGCGGAACTTAGTTAAAGCTTTCTTTGTTCTATTCATTTTGAGATTAATTTTTTTCCTTGTTTGGAGGTCTCAAAACCAGTGTTTGGTCTTACCTGGTTGCCTTCAGAGAGGCAAGAGGGTCAAGGCCCCTCTCTGTGGCCTCCTTTGCAGGGAGATGCTGTTGAATGTGTTGCAGAGGTGCCCCGTCTGGCTGCACATAGTGAGCCCGTTTCTTGAATACAGCAGGAGCTGGGACTGGTGTTGCTGGTGTGTTTCCTTGTCCTCTTAGAAGCCTTCTTAGCCCAGATCTTCTGCTGATGTCTTCTGCATTGTGAGGCAACTATGAGTACTAATCTGCTACAAATCTAAAACCATTCTATGAGTCTACCTTATTTCGCATGTGAGCTACAAGTGAATTTGAGCATTTTGATTTATTTAACATATATGGCACAGCATATCAACTAGCCAATATCAAAATAGGCTCTGCATATTGTTCCTGGTACACAGAATACTGTCCGTGAGACTCTTGGGTCAGCAGTTGTTTATAAGCTTCTGTGTTGCTGGACGGACTCATGGGTTTTGCTGCTTTATCATAGCTGTCTGAAGCGGCTCTCACAAGCACTTTTTCTATGTTTGTGTGCACATGTTAAGAGAAGCAGGCATAGGAGGGAGAGGTGACTTTGGTCATCTTCTGCCCATTTGTGGAGGAATGGGATATTTCCTCAGAACTCCAGTTACCATCTGAATCAGGTTTATTCTTGCTGCTAGACTTGTGATATACTGTTTTATGCAGAAAACATATTGCTCTGCATTTCTATACCAGGTTGTAGGTGTGACATAAAATTCTCTTGGGGGCATTTTAAGGTAATGTTGTTACTTTTTGTTCCAGTGAAAAATGGGTAATCATACCACAGGAATAGCTGCATTACAGAATTCCTTCATGACATTACACTCTACTGAACTCCAAGGAGTAACTTATATCACACCTAAAGTGTCATTAAGTGTAGAGACAAATTGCTTCATAGAGGCAAATCTTTTGTTACTGGATTTTTTGTCTTTCGTGTTAGTGTTCTCTTTGCCATATGTGGTCTGTGGAATAATATCTAGAATTGCTATTGGAAAATGATTCAGTTGGCTTGGTTTGAGAAACCTCCACTCTCATCTGTTGTAACTAAATTTCTGAAGTAAATTATAGCCCTGTGGAGCTACAAGTGGAGAAAACAGCAGCCTTCAGATGACATTTTGATAGTTAAAGGGCCTAATGCTGTAGTAATACTTGCACCACTGATTATTTCTGTTTCTTTATTTACAACTATAAAATTGTTAGCTTTGCAAAGGAGAACCTGCCTCAGGTGAAAAATAATGATTCTTAGTTAAGGCTGGACCCAGAGGGAGTGAGAATTTCTCAGAGGAAACATAACCGCATTTTGTGCTGTACTTTAGTGCCCCACAGATCCAATCTAGCATGCAGACAAATGGAGCTAAATACAGTGCTTAAATGTGCATGTTAAACCCTTGCCAGAAGCTACAGTTATTAAATAATACCAGGATCTCCCCTAGTCTTCCACTAAAACAGTTGGAGCTGGCTGCCAGGCTCATGTTTTCTGGGCAGATTATTTCAATCCTTTGGGAAAAGGAGAGCCACTCTAAGAAGTTAATACCTCTGGGGCAGTATACTGGAAGGCTTCATTTGATCTTCTCTGACATATATGACAGTATCTCATTTTCAAGCTGAAAAGTCCCATCCATGGGTTATGCCACTACCAACATGCATAAATAAGGCTCCAAGTAGAAAAGGGAGAGTGATAGGATATTGGAATGAGTGGCAAATGTTATCTGAAGCTCTTATTAGAATCCCACTATTAAAAAACATGCTGACAAAGCTGTCTGGGATAACTGCGGTACGTTGCTAGCTGATTCGTGCTGTTTGGCTGAGTGGATGGTAATTGTCAGCACAGGGATGGTGTCAGTAATCAGGGAGTACTAGTGTTTTAAACCTCTCTGGCCAGATCTGTTAAAGGGCAGCTCACTGAGATCATAGTCCTCTCCATCGATTAACCATGTCTCACAATTCATCACTGAACGGCACTAATTTTGTTGTGGTCTAATGTATAGAAAATAAACTGTTTCCTCCAAGGACCCCTGAGGAAGTTATTGTATAAGCCTAGTGACAGAGAAAAAAAGGATGGAGATGTAGAAAGAAAGAAGCTCCTTCCACAGTCCACATCAGGCATTAAGAGGCTTTATTAAAAATTGCTGCATATCTCCTCTGGGTGCTAGAGGTATGCTGGAGAATGGCTGCTGCACAATAGGTTAGGCAAATTGAGATACAGAGGCAGATGGGGGCAATTTCTTGCAAATCCTTGACTGCCTTGGACATCTGGTCCTCCTGGAGAAGGATATTTCCACACATGTTTTTTATCAGTGAGACAGAATTGCTGCACTATGCTGTTGATTCCAATTACAACACTGTGTTTGAAAAAGCCTTTAAAAGCAGCACCTACTTCTCCCCGTTTCTTCAGCTCTCTAAATCTTTCTGATACTGTTGGCTCTGAAATAGGTTGAATGGGACAACGGGAAATAGCATTTCAAAATCCTTCACTGTGCAAGGTTTTCTGTGTTGGTTTTTTTTTCTCTCTCTTTTTTTTTTTTTGGTGGTGTCCCCCCCCCCCCTACTGCAAGTAACAGCTATGTGATTCTGCCTTCTTGGCAGTATAATAGCTGATTCAAACTGAAATAAGAAAATTGGGACCATTAGGGCAAAAGTCAACAAACATTTGCAATCCATGATGCAGACTTCTTATCAGTAGTGGGGACAAGATATTCCTGGCCTATTCTTCACTGAAACAAATACAGTTCCAAGACGGACATTGCTTCTAAGGGCTGGTGTTCTTTCCTAATTCTTAATCCACAGAAAGGTCCCTGTTTTTAGGAAGGAAAGCCTTTTTGATACTGTTTTCTTGCCTTTCCTTGAGCACTATCAGAAAATATTTGCTGTGTTTAAAGACTGGAAATTGTTGTGGGTTTTTTGGGGTATTTTTGCCAGTCCTGTTAGGGCCTCTCTGATTTTGGGAAAACCATTTTTCCTCAGTTATGCCTTTGTGAAACAGAAGCAATAGTACATCTGCTTTCCATGCCTCTTGGGAGACTTGATTGATGACTACAGTGGGCTTGTAGTTTCTCAACTGGAAGACAAGGAAGAACAGCAGCGTATTACAGTGGTACCAATTCAGGGGTCAGTGTGTAACTTTCTCTTCTTGCAGAGCGAAGGACAAATCTACTGCTATAACTTAGACCTTAACTGAGCAGTATGCTCAGAGTATGCTGATTTAAACTGTGCAGGCCTATCTTCATTAGAAATGAACAGAATTTACAACTGTTCGTGACAAAATTCTCTCTGTAGAACGGATTCATGGCTTTCAGTTCACTGGGAAGGGGAGGGCTGACAGAGCTGCTGATATGAACCGGCAAAGCTCCTCTATGGCCAACGGTGCAAGGGAAAACTTGGTGAAACTTGGCCCAAAGCTTTCAAGGCTCACATGTCAAAATCAAGTCAGGAAGAGAGAATTAGAAAAACTTACTGAAAGAAAAAAAAAAAAGACACGCAGAAAGCTACATGTCTGTATTGGATAATGTTATTACACAGTTACATTGCTGACATAATAACAAATCAATGAAAGGAACATTAAATATTTTAAGAAATGAATAACGTAGTAACATAGCATGTAGCTTTAAAGTGTATTGACCTGGATATATCAGGCCTAAGCAATCATTTCTTGGCTCTTGTGAGATCATTGCTTGACTCTGAAATTAGAATCATTTCATGAGTGTGTGGAAACAAGAATGAGGTCACCTTCATCTTAATTAGAAAAGGATAGATCAAATATCCAAGGCATACTTTCTTGTTTGCTGTTGACTGAGTTAGATTGGTGTGATATAGTCCTGGGGCAGTATTTTATGATAGCCTATTTTGCTGCCATATGTATTGTACTTTTTTTTGCCTTTATTTCTGATGATAATATAGGGTTAATCATGCTTAAAAACCTGTTACATTCATTCTATTTCTATCTGAAAAAAGGAATGAGGTGAGTGAAACATTCAGATGAATAACATTTAATGCAGGCTTTATATAAGCCAGAGGTCTCAATAAAATTTTAAATCCTTTTAGTCAGCTATTCTTCTAATTACTTTTTATTTCTCCTCTGCTGGAAGAGCTTTCAGGCTGTGTACAATGAACATGTGGGTCTTTATTTCACATTAATGTGTTCAATAAAATAAAATGATACAGTTGAGTAATATGGATCACAAACTAACTTATATAAACATTGATTGTTTCAGAGTGCTGGGGAACTCCTTTGTCTTGGTCTGTATGACTGCATTTCAGTAAACCTGAAATATACTCAGTTTTTAAGACCATTTGTTTTCCCATTTTTAAAAACTCTGATGTGGAAGACATTGACTGACAATTGGTTCTACCACATTCCTCCTTCCTAGACTAATGAAATAATAGCCTCAAAATGTGACTGCTATCTTTCCTATTTTGTTCACTGAGTACCTGAGTCAGTACTCTGAAATCCAGTGATAATCTTTCACTGACAACAGTACTGTATGAGTAATTTGGGGGTTAAAAACCATAATAAAATACTTTTAAATTCACAAAAAAATCTTTATATTAAGCATGAGGCTAAGTCTTTGCACTTTGATGCCTGTAATGAACCTGCATGACTGAACTGTCATGCCTCTACATCCCCCTAAAATATACCCATGTAAAATGAGGCCAAAATCTGCAGTTTCAATTTTGCCATTGATGTCAGTGTGGCCAGGGTTTCTTGACAATTACTAATCAGTGGAATCTGAGCTGTACTTAGATTGGCACCTGGGTCATCTGTCTTCAAAGATGTGCACACATCTGGGATTTCAGCTTTATTTAGAGATGGTCATTAGAAACCTTAATCCTAGGCCACAAAACTTGGAACTCAATCAGAATATTCAGCCCCCAAGTTTCCAAGTATAGGGTATTAGTAGTGACAATAAGTCAACACTGAAATTCAGTAGTCCACACAGAGCTATGATGAGAGCACAACATCTATTTGGGTCCAGAATCATAGGCAGGCTCATCTCCCTAATAACAATAATTCAGTATGGTCATTGTCTCTGTTAAGCTAGAGCCCAGTCAAACATTCAGTTAAAAAAAATTCCTGCTGCATGGAAAATACACGGTATGATAGCCAAGACCCTTATCACTCACAAGCAGCAATTCTACCAGGTGAGGTATTCTGAGAGAAAATCTTGCAGGTGCTAGGGTAAGCTTTTCTTGGCTAGGAGCTGATCCAACCTTTTGTTGCTGAATGCTGTGTCAGCTAGCCCACTTAGATTGATCCAACTACACATGAAGTTGCTTGTACACCCTGCATTCAACACTTCCAGTATGCTTCCCGGTGTTTGTGATTTTTAATGCTCACAGATACAAGACAAATAGAACAAAAGGGTCAAACGGGAATCTCAGCTACACAGGCAACACTAAACTGTTTACACACAGGGGTGCCTTGAAGAGGAGAACAAAAGTATTTTGTGTTACACATTTGCACCAATAAAGAACTTGACTTTTGTGAATGGCCCAGACCAGCACCTCTCTGAAGCATGCTCTGAGTTCTCACAGAGCTGGGTATCTGCACCTTATAGTTAGAAATACAGAAAGGCAGCAGTAACAAAACTCTGCAAATGGCTGTGGGCTGCATAGCAGATAGGTGAGGGGGAAAAAAATCTGAACCCGGTCTTTGGCAGTGTGGATTTTGCTTCAGAATATGCTGCATCAGGCCCTTCGCTAATTAGTTCCTGTGGGAAATGCAGAAGTTGACTGGGTGGAAGATCCCTGTAACAATAAGGTAGCTGCTTTGGTGGGATTTTTTTGTTGCATTTTTTGGGGGGGAAGGGGCTGTTGCCTTGAGTGTGGGTGCACAGATCTTATATGATTTGTGTGAGTAGATTCAATTTTGTGTTTCTCTCATTTAAATGGCATAAAATGGCAAGAATCATAGGGCATAAGTATGAAGAGAAAATGAAAGCTTTTACATAGCTTTCTGGGAACATAAATTGCCCTAAAATGGAGTTTAATATTTGATTCAGACATGCAGTCACTTGGAATAGTAAGCTGGATTGCAGCAATGTACTTAACAATCTTGCAGGCTGGAGGGATGTCTTAGGAAAGTGTTGAAACATAAATCAGGTAGAGAATGATTCTAGGAAAAGGAGATCTGGGCTGAGCAAATCTAAACTTGCACAAACCTGTCAAAAATGTGTTTTATTGTCCAATGTATTATCCTCCTATGATTAATGTGAATTGGAAACACGTTATGGTGTGTGATATGTATGCATGCTGCAAATCCATTAAGAACAAGCCTTATATGATTTATTTGTATTAATGTCATATTAAATGCTAAAAATAGAGTTGATGTTAAAGCACAGGTGCAATCCAATAAAAACAAGGACAATTTGAGTTAGGACAGCCTTACATCAATTTTACTTCCAGCAGATTCGTTATGTAGCACCTACACTGTGAACTCTAGGCATAGTAGGCTGTTTTTCAAAGTGCACACCCAGAGTAGGAACACTGGTATAGCAAAGTTTTCAGACAATTTAGCTTTCTGCAAATACACATTCAGTAATTAAATCACATTTCTTTCTTTCTTTTGTTTAATCCATGAATTTATGCAGACCATAGCACAGATTTGAAACACTGGGTTTTAAAAGCTGGCTTGAAACCCCTCTAAAATGTATCTTAATAGTTGAGCACGTAAAACCACTTGTTTATGCAATGTGTACTGCATTCCCAAGGGATGAAGCCTATGCTTTCATACTGAGCCTTCTTTTTAGATAACCAGCAAAACAAGGTAAAAGCATCATGCAAATACTAATGAATTTGTTCTCACAAATCCCCTGAGAAGTATTACTGTCATTTTGGGCATTATATTAAATTCATATATGGGCCACACTGTATTTTTAAAGCTCCTTTTGGGTGAGATCTGACAAAATCTGTGATGAGACTGCTTTTTTGTAATAATCCTTGTTCATTTTAAAAGTCACTTTCTTCTTCCTGTGACAGAGGAAAATGACCTTTTTTCTGTGAATCCTAGAGGCAGAATCAAATCTGTGGAAGGACTATATGAAAGTCTCAACTAAAAGGGAAGCTAGAAAAGGAGGCTATTAAATTAGCTGATAGCTCCACAAGGAGTGCAGGCTGTAATACAACAAATTAAAAAGGTTTGTGCTTAAGCCAAAATGTAAAATCATTACTAAGCACTTTTGCTAAGCAGTTTAATTTATGAGGGAACATAACTTCGTAAAGCCACTACTCTGCAAGACTCGAAATATGACAGCAGTTTTAGAGTGAACAAAAGAGGTACTAAACCAGTAAATCCCCAGCCCAAAATATTCTGAATCCCACAGCAACATGGCTTTAGTCTGGCATCTCTGTGACTTGTAGTGTATGATTATAATCCTTTGGAATAAATTGACACTGACTGCTGTAACATCTTAAAGCTATTCAGGCAGCACATACAAATTGAGAAACTAAATTACAGCCTGTGTCCAAGATTTCACCCAATATATTTCTTTAAGTGAAGTATCTCCTTGGAGATAGTGAATTCAATTCTTTTAGGACAAGATTTAGGGGCACATTGAAAAGATGGAACCTTTTCTTTGAAGATAATTCAGATTATCTATAGAATCTATTTGTGGCAGCTCAGTCACTATAAACACCATTAAATCAGACCTGGATATCTTTTTAGCTCAAGCGGGTTAGAAGTAGGAGTTGCTCACTGAAGTTTTATGGGCAGAAGGTCAGCCTAAATGACAATAATACCCATGAGGTGTATTAGAGAGAAATGCAGGTGCCTCAAGTGGGGCCTAATGCCATTTTAGATGCCCTTAGATGTCTTGTCCAGCCTCTGGCTGCCTGGTCATGAGGGTAGAGACTTCTGTGCTTTATCTGCAAAATCTATACAAGCGTCTTAGATATCTGATGACACACAAGTGGCATTAGATGCCTGTGTTTCAGCTGCTGAATACCAGCCTTAGATGAGCAGGTTTCTATAGGGCTGAGGCCAGACTGCGAAAAGGCATCGAAGGTATTGAACTCTGAGCAAAAATACCAGTGGACCTAGAGCTTCAGGTACTATTTGGTGCCAGGCACCAAGTGTGCTTACTGCAGATGTCGTTGGGTTGCTGTGATTTTACTGTTCAGTATATGTCCCTGTATTCAGTTACTTGTAGTGAGTTCTTAATTATCAATAGTCACTGTATATGAGATATGACTTATTTGCCCCATATGTGGAGTATCCATTCAAATCTGACAGAAGCAGCGCTATTAAAATAAGATTCTGCCAGGCTGCCTCAAGCCCAGAAGCAATTTAAGCTATTTTTGTATGGTTTTAAATACAAACTACTATACTATACCAGAGGAAAGCAAGGCAGAGCTAGCATTGCACTGCAGGAATTGAGGTGCTGGGTATATATCACTCCCTAGAATGAAGCACGGGATGTTGGGACTTAGTGGTTCATCCCTGGCTCTGTCACCACTAGCCCCAAGCTGGCTGCATGTGGAGCTAGTTAATAGCCATGGCAGTGGGAGCTGGGGGGAGGTGAGAGGGAGGTGGAGAGTTGGCTGTGGTCTGCTTTCCTGACTGTGCAAGTGGCATTTCTGAATGCAGCCAAAATGTCCATACAGCTCTGAGTCGTATTGTTTGCCATCGCCTGCAGAAAGGTGTTCATTTCTTAGTTCATAATACACTTTCTACCTGAACTTATGGTAAAAGAGGTCTTGGAACAGTGAATTCCTCATATACTGAAATCACGATCTTCCAGTGACACAAAACCACTCAAGATTTGGAATATTTCAAAGGAGAGGACTAATATATTATCTTAGTTTAACAAAAGCAAAGAAAAAGCTGAGAGTAAAAAAAAAATCCAAAAAATAACACACCAAACCACAATAATCTTGTATCAAAAGAGAAACAAACAGCTCAGGAATGAGTTTACATTAGTTTTATTCATGCAGCAATCCTTCATAATGTCCCGAGGCCACTTGCATGCATCTTGCGCTAAAACTGATGACTTAAGGCTTTCAGAATCTCTCAGGCAGCAATACATTTGTAACTTCAAATTTAAGGAAAGCTTCTGCTGACCGCATGTGTAGAGAAGCAGTTAGGTGTTTGCCACTTCTGACGCTTACTACCTCTCAGGAATAACCAAGGCCTTTGGCTGCAAAATGCCATACGCTCCTGTTGTGCAAGAGAGTAACACGTGCGTTGCAGTTTGACCAGCGCGCCTTGTGCATAGGATCTGAGCTTCGTGCTTGTAAGTGCTAGAAATTTCCAAGTGGCTATTTCTGCCAGGCAGCCTTGCCACTACTCTAGTGCAAAAAGGGCTTGTCCTGGATGTAATTAACCGATGTATTATGGCCTCAGACAGAAGGGAACTCCTTCCCCAGTTATAAACCCAGCAAAAACAACTGCTTTGCAGCAGAGAGAATGCAAAACAGAGTCATGCTCTGCCAAACCACCACTGCTGTAAAAGTCCAGCTTGTTGCATAAATGGCAGTAAATCCTGGGCTGCTCCAACTGTCTTTGAGGCTATGCTAGTTCAGGATCTAGCTACAGACAATCCCTCCCTTTCCCACCCCTTTGGTCACTGAGCAGAGCCAGGCTGAGGATTGATCTCTCTTTGTTTGGGCACTTATGCAGTTGAAATTAATGTTTGCTTGGAAATAACAAGCAGTTTTTAACTTGAACATACTTCAGAAATACAGAAAGCTTACTGTGTGCAGGAAAGCCACTGGGGAACGGGGCCTGGTTTTTAGTTTGGAAAGGAACAAGTGAATTGCCCTGCTCTGATCACATCCTTTAACCAGAAAATGTGGTAGTGTGCTTCTCCTCTCCCTCTCCCTCTTTCGTATTGTATTTTTTTAGATTTTATTTTATTCCAATTCTGACAAGGTGTTAACTGATCTGATTCACCCACACTGCTGTACTCTGCTTCAGGTCACAAGTGGGCCACAGGATTTTTGGGAGCACTTCTCATACAGTTGGGGGAGTTCCAAAATCATACTGTGCCAAGTGGAAAATGAAGCTGTCATCAGTCCAGGGTCAGCTCAGCATAAGGGCAGAGGAGCTCCTTCCTCTCGCTTTATTTCCTTTTAGTCTGTGGTCCATTTTTATTGCTGGAGAATGTTTTCAAGGGTAGTGAAACCCTTATGCAGCACCTCTTGGCTTTGGATCTCAAATCTATAAAGGAAACTTCTTATATTTGTGTGCTTGGCTTAAATGTATTCCTCCAAGGGAAAGACAGTTATTAACTTCTTGGTGGTGATTTCACCTACACAAATTCTCTTGTGTTCACAGAGCTTTTATAGCAGTATTTTAGTGATATCAGCCTCCAGCTAATGTGGGGCTATGTTGGAAGATCCAGCCTTTAACTAAAGAGCTGTTGTTCAAAGCTGCTTTAGTCTTTCTTGCTTTTATTTTATTCAAAGACCACATTGGAGTAGGATGTGGTAGTCACTAGTCAGACATCAATTGTGTTGCCTTTATTTCCTAATTAGTAGTCCAGCTGTGCAAATAATTGACTTGGGGTTTTTTTTTTGTTGTTTTGCTGGTTTAATCAAGGGTGTGGAGGACTGTTCCAGGTTAAACATTTGGTTTCATTTTAATTTGTTGATGAATAAAAAGTAAAATGTTTTCAAAACCTTTCGAGACTAGAATCTTAGTATTCTGTTTTGAAAATCTTGAAGTGAAATGTTTTGGCTTTTAGAGAATGTTTTTGGCTGTGAGAATCTGATGAGCTTGATGTGTATTTGTGATAAGTTTGGGTAATCCAAATTTATATTTTGTTGGCAGACAACAGCCAGCTGAAATGCCTTCTTTAGCTCTAATTGCTATTTTACATTGTGCGGTACAATCAAATAAATCCATCGCCCATAGTCTTCTCTAAGAAATTGTATCAAATCTATACCTGCAACAGAATGTTTGTTAAAGCTTTCCTCCCCCCGCCCTGTTTTTTTTTCGTTTTTTTTGTTTGTTTTGTTTTTTTGGTTTTTTTTTTTAGTTGTTGAACTATTTGAAAATACATCTGTTAATATTTTTCAGGTCAGTACTAAAGCTGAAACAGCTGGCTAGAAATACTCTGCTTGTTTTTGTGTTCATCCCTGCACTCTTACACAAGGCATCTTGAGCAGCCAGTAGCTGAAAACCTGACCACTTGCTGAGATCCATCTTTCATTTATTTTATCTCCTTGCCCGCGTTTACGTCTGGTGATGTGGTAGGCTGAAGAAAGAAAGTTGAGAAGGTCAGTCTATTGTGTTGCCTCTGGAGCCTGTGTATTTGCCCTTCCTGAGTCTGTTTATTCTCTGAATCATTTGACATGCTGCACGTTCTGCTCTGACCTTCAGCCTATTGCTGACTTCATTGCCTCGCCTAAGGGCCATGACTCTGCAATACAAGAAACTTTCTCTGGGGTGTCTCACCCCAGATTAAAATCACCACCACTCAGAGCTTTGGTCCAGTTTAACCTCATGCTGCTGAATCAAAGTTGCTCAAAAAAATTTTCCAGCTGAATTGCATTCTGGCAAAATTCATGGTCCTTTTGCCTTGTGCTCCTACCAACATCTGATGAAACCTCAACCAGTTACTGCAGTGGAAAATCTGACAAGGCAGGCAGCCATGGTTGTGGTTGGTTCAACTCAGAGCTGAACTTGGTGAAGATGAGCACAACCCACTGCCCCCCTGCACTGCACATCGAGCCCCAGCTGAACTGTTACCTCCATTCCCTTTTCAAATGGTCCTAAAGACCATAGTCTTCTTAGAAAAATTCCAATGAATGTACAATATGGCTGTGGAAGCTGAACACTGTAGCCAAGGTTACGTATATTGGCATAGCCCTTTAAGAATTTTTTGGGGTCTCTCTCAGATGTTTTATTCTATGTCAGAGATCTGGAGTAGAGAAATGAACGTTGCTGGCAGATAGGTGAAACAAATCATCTCTCTACTGTGTCTGCCTTGACTTGCTAATTCTTAGAAATGAAATGGCACTGTTTCACAATAGCCTAAAATGCTATGCTAACATTATATAGAAAGCTGTTGTTTGGAGCTTTTATTGTAGAATGGTATTTATTTTATTTTATTTTATTTTATTTTATTTTATTTTATTTTATTTTATTTTATTTTATTTTTAGTCGGGGGAACTCCATGAAGCTAGCATTTCTACACAACTGGGAAAAAGAAAAAGTCTCTCTGTTCGTTATCTGGCCCTATTTTCTTTCAGGAAAAGCCTTTACTAGAGTTACACACGTCAGTCTCTTACATTGGGTAGATTTTGTTCACTCCTGTGTTTTCCATGCGTACTAATGTGTGCTTCAATAATGTCTGCTCTCCTGTAATTACTGTGTGGGAGCTGGCTCTGCTAGATATATTACACAGAAAAACCCAAACAATACTCTTCATGTGTCTTCTGAAAACGGAAAAGTGGCAAGGATTGAATGATAACCCTATTTTATGTGATCAGTCTTATAACCTAAAGATTGCATTGAATTATCCCCTGCTGTATTATGATAACACAAATGAAATAAGCATATCTGAAAGGGAAAAGAAGTACAAAGATGCTGAAATCAAAAATATTTGTAAATGGACAAATGTTATTGCCTCAGAAATCTTTCCTGCCCTGGCATGGTAGGGCTATTTTTACATCTACTGAAGGGCATCTGTGAAAATGTAATCTACTATTTAAAAGAAATACTTAGAAGAGCATTAGAAAGGAGAACAAATAAATCATGTTGTCTTTCAATTGCAAACCAGGCTTTAATTTTGCACATATATGTCATAATTTGCTATGTTTTCCTTTTATATTTCCAACTGGAAATGAACCTAAATGCCACAGGTTTCCAGCAAGCACGTGGGATTTCAGGCTTGCTAGAATCTGGATGTTCATGAGCCTCTCCCTTGCAGGTTTGCTTGTTCCTGTGCCACGCTCCATCCACTGCTCCTGAGGTGCCTCTCTTCTGATGCAGGGAGCGAGTGGTATGGGAATCTGCCTGAACTCATGCCATTTTTATTACAGAGTAGAGAGAGCTTTTTCCCAGGCAGCTGGCAGGAGGAGTGCCATGGCCGTGCCATCTGTTTCAGTGCTGCCTGCTAGAATTCTCCCTGCGCTTGATGTGCCGTCACCGTCTAATCAAGATATGGAAGTGGTTAATGTTAAAGGGGCTGTCATGAAAAACACTCTCTCCAGCCTGAAGAGCTGTCAGAAGCTGTAGCCATGACTATTCTTCAGCTGCTGGTCCTCTTGCTATTTTTTCCACACCTCCTTTTTGAAAGACTTTTCTGTCTTGCTGATCTATGAATCACTGTGTGTAACTACAGATCCATATGCTCAGAGAAACTGTTGTGCGACACTTTAGATGGACCCTGAAAGCATAAGATAATCTCCTCTTAATTTTTTTTTAAGCCTTGTATCAGCTTCCTGAGGTATACACAGGAACTGATTACCTCATGCAAGGCAAATGTGAACTCCCTCCCCCCATCGCCCATAAATAATCTTCAACGCAACAGTAGACACTGACATATTTATCTATGGATCGTGAAGGCTGAGGTCTTTGGCAGCAGCTAGGAGTGAAAAACTAGAGGAAAAAAAAAAAAGACGCAAAGTTCCTTTCCACCTCTTCCCCAGTTTACAGGGACTCATCTGGCTGCAGGCCACTGGATGATGCCGAGTACGCCCTACAGGCAATTCATTATTTCATATAAGTAAACTACAAACAGTCACATTTGGGCACACGATAAATTCATTATCTTACTGTCTTCTCCAGGTTATAGGGGCCCCAGTTCGTGTATTTGACAGCTAGTTTAATCAAGAAATGTGCTACAGAAAGGTCAGCTCATCAGGGAGAGTGGAAGGGTGTAAGCCAGGAGATTCCCTTGGCCTTTGGGGTTGGAAACAGACTACATGGTAAAGCAGGGATGGTTGTCTAGGCATTCTTATAACCAATAACCTGGATGTGAGGTTGAAAGTCAGCCTTTCCAACAGACCAGTTCTTTGGACTTCCTGCCAGGACACGAGGAGACAGTATCACCTGCAAAATCAACAACAGTGATGAATGTGTTTCTTCACATCCTGAAGAAATTAGAATATAGCCATTATTTGGAGTGCATTATCTGTGAATTCTTAATATGTTAATGACTTAAAGATAATATGTCTCCAATTGCACTTATTGCCAAACAACTTAGGTGGGAGCTTCTGTGTGACAGCGTAGCATAACATGATACGAGAATGGCAGGGTGGCTACCATTGGCTAGTCACTGCTTTATAATCACTAGAAAATGTAAATTTAAAAAAAAAGCAGTTTCTTTTCTAATTATTAAAACAAAGAACTTGCCACTGATTTCACTTGCTCTATTGAAGTTTCAAAAAGAAAGTGGTAACTTTTTATGTGTAAAGTTCTAGCACCTGTCAGAACCTCATCACATCCTTCTCACAACATTAAACCTTTTCCCCAGATGCCAAATGGGAGACCATCTGAGATAAAATTCACTAGTTTGCTGTACCGCATCTGATTTTCTAAAAAAACCCCAAACACCAGCCAAACAAAAACTTTTTTTTTTTAAAAAACAAAAACAAAAACAAAAACCCTATCTTGGTGACCTGCCTGCAACTCTTGTTTTCAACTTTTTACTGTTGGAACCATAAATGTAGACTTCCTGCATCCTTTCATGGATCTGGGCAGCAGGTGGAGAGGAAGTCATCACTGAGGAACGGGAAACAGAAGGATTAGGAAACAGCCAAGGTCTACTCAGGCATGATGTTAAGGGCAGCTACAAGTGCTCCCCAAAGTGAGAGGTACTTGTTTCTCAGTGGGATCACCTGGACAATGTTGTAGCAGTTAACGTGCGGTGCAATTAGGCTGAGTCATCAGGAAAGTATATTCTGCAACTAGGGAAATCTTTGATAATCATCACATTTTACCAATGGTTATCTGCCAGTGAGCCACATACATTTGTCACAAGGCAGATCAAAGTGGAATGAAGGGTATTTTATAGTGGTGGAGAAATTCGAGGATGCAGGATGAGGATTTCGAGAGCTGTTGCTACAGATTGCAGGATTTAAGTTTCATCTACTCTTGATGTCACAGAGTCTTCATTATGAAATGCAGCAAACCATTTCCAATACCATTTTTCTTTTGTGCTTAACATCAATCCACTTGCAGTAGAAACCTTCTAGAGAAAAAGGTCTTGGTTCTGCTATGCTTCTGTTTTTCATAAACAGAGAGTTACTTTTCTGTTGCTTTTAAGCTACTGTACCAAATGGTTTGAGTATAGTTCAAAGTTGCTTTACATGTAACAGTACTAAATGCCAGAGAGTTAAAAGCATTGTAGCATCATCTAGAGGCCAGACATAAACTACAGTGCATTGTTAGATAGTCTTTCAGTTGACACAGATGCACACAGATGGATGTTGAAAGATATGATTACAAGCAGCATTTTCCAAAGAATATAAATATGAGAAAATAGGTGTTTTCCAATTAATTTCTTACCAGCAGAGTTACAGTGCATAAATATACTATGTATTAGTAGTTGTGTTTGGACAAATTTGCATTTTCCCCCCCACAGGTGTAAATAAATAATCAAAGGTGGTAGAATAATTTATAATCTGAGTTCCATTTATTTGCAAATTTGATGGACAGCTGACAACTTGAATGAAGAGACAAGTACATATGCCCTATTGTGCAGTTGCCGCATGTGACAGATTCAATTTGTGTAGCAGCTACATGAACCAAGATTCTAATTTTATTTAATATATGAAGAATAAAATTCCTTCTTTCCATTTGCCAGTTGTGAACTTTGTATTTTTCTGAATATATTTAATAGCCAGAGTACAAATGGCCTGTTTGAGAGTTTAATGAAGAATGTCTTGCCAGCAAAGTGCAGAGGTTTGAGAAGTTTATCAGAAG
Source organism: Balearica regulorum gibbericeps (assembly GCF_011004875.1). Taxonomy (NCBI): domain Eukaryota; kingdom Metazoa; phylum Chordata; class Aves; order Gruiformes; family Gruidae; genus Balearica; species Balearica regulorum. The sequence continues at coordinate 102,274,043 of NC_046185.1, forward strand.
CGTGTGCATGTGTGTGGGCAGGAAAAGTGACATCAACAAAGAAGCCTGAATGATTTAGGTGTTCAACTTCCACTGCTATGCAATGGGATTTGGAAGATTTTCCTGAGGCTCATTTGAAATTTGTTTAAAATGAAATTTTAAAGCCATTCAGGTAACTGAGAGAGCTTTACAAATGTCAGAAAGTTATGCCATTTCCACTGTGTAGAATTGGAAACTGAGCAGTTCGCTGATTTATTCAAACTCATTTGCCCAAATTGATATGGTGAGTGGGCAATGTTCAAAATGAAGCTAGTTCCCTTGTGTCTTATTCCTGTGTACTGAGACCTGCTGGCCCCTCTAAGAGAATGGTTGGTATGGCCGACCAAACTAATTGTCTACAGATGTATGTGAGACTGGAAATACAGATGCAGGAGTACTGGCCTGTTGTACAGATTTACTGCCCTTTAAAGCGAATGTTTCTTTCTGGGACATAATGTCTGGCTCAAATCAGAAAATCTCACGAGAAGCCAACACTGCAGATTGTTACATTGCACTGGCAATCTCCTGAGGAGATGGGCTTTTCCTTTTTCAGTCTGAACAAACAAAATAGGCCAGTTGAGAGAGCAACCAATGAGCAATTACCAGATATGAGGAACTAGGGAGAAAAGAGGCAGACTAGCTGAAGTACTCTCCTAAGCACTTTTTGCTTTGTGTGCGATTGTAGTTTTGGTGAATACCTCTGAAAGGGTCAGTGGTGGGGGTTCTTCTGCCTAAACCTCAACAGTCACTAGGCATGTCAGTGCGGGAATAGGATTTTGGTTCTTTTGGAAGCCAAAGACTTGTCTCTGAAATATTCTCCTCTCTAAACGCACAGTTTTCTTCAAAACAAATCTCATCAGCTGACACTATGTCTGCATCTCCCCAAAATGCAAGGTCCTGGGTTCAGATTTCACATGCAAAACCTTTTGTTTGTTTTGGGACTTTCTTCCCAGCAGGGATCCATGCTTGTGCCTGTACGCATGTTTGTTGAGCAACAGAGATTTGGTTTATATCTTGTGTGATGTTAGTTTGCCTAAAACTATCCTGTTTCAAGTATTAATATAAAATCTCTGGAAGCACTGGAATCCAGCAAACCGAGATTATTAAACAAATAGCCATAGTTAAACTGAAGAGTTCAGAAGCTTGAGCTTATAAAAGATAATGAGAATTTGGGCTTGTTACATATAATTGCATTCATTTATAATTAAAATGGCACATGCAAGTCTTTACATATTCATGTTTAATCAGGTGTATAAATATATTGAATTAAATAAAAGCTTACTTAGTGTTCTTGTTTTGCACATGCTCTATTTTACTTGTATGTGAAGTAGCTTTCAGAACATTAAAAGCATACATTTAGTTGAGAGATATTTCTCCATGTGTAGGGTTAATAAAGAGTACCTCATGAAGAAAAATTAGAAGTAGAAATTAGATTCTAAAATTAGCATTTCACTGATTTTAGCCCATATCTTTTTCTTTCTTTGGGACATTCCCTTGGAAAATTCCATAATTAACCCTTTGCCATTTCAAATTAGATTTTCTACTAAAACCCACAATATTAAATTAGAACAATTAAAGTGATAAAGCTTATACAATAACACTTCTTAGACTAAGAATAGTAAAAGATAACGCAGAGAAGCTAGGCAATTAAAGATATATGTGCATTGGAAGTAAAGTAGTAAGAAGTACTAAAACAGCTGTTGCTGTTTCATAAACACATGCATATAAATTATTACTTTCAAACTTTGGTGAGGTCTATTGGTTTAAAAACGTTAACCCTCCAGTATGAAACCTCTATGTGGAAACAATAGGATGGTCCAATTTCATGTCCCATTTTGTACTTTCTCTATCACTTTTCTATTAGAGATGGACTGTGATTAGATCCTTGAATAAAATTCAGATATTTGTCTGCGACGGCAGTTTGAGCCTGTTTTTATGATGGCCTTAATCCCACTGTGAAGCCATCAGCTTGACCTTTGTGGAAATTATTGATTTGTAGCTTAAATTTCTACTCTGACAGTTTTGAGAAGATGGATGCATGATTTCGGTGTCAGTGTTCAGATTTCTGTGAAGAAGGATGCTGAAAACCCATTGACAATTGGTTTTAACCACAAACTTCACAACTGGAGCTGTATATTACTTATATGAGTGATAGTTTCAGAATTGCCTGAAGCACTGCTCAGGTTCAAGGGTTTCCTCATGTTGGTTCCGTCTTGTGGGTTTCCTCATTAGCAGCTCCATGAATGAAACATTAGCGGTGTCTAAAAATTTGGTCTCAACACCGGGCCCTGATGTGACTTTTCCTTTATCCACACAGGCATTGTTGAAGTCTCCTAATATTATTGTTTCCTGCCACTCTAATTTATCTTATATCTATCAAAGCCAGTTACATCAGCCTAGTGGGTGGTCAGAAGGCTACTCGCCTACTTGGAGAAAAAAATTAGACCAAAAATATGATGATATGCAAATACTTGTTTTAAATTGCTTTAAAAATAAATGAGGAAAGGAAGGAAGCATGCACAAGCATACACAAGCACATGTGCACATATATATGCATACGTTCCCACACATGTACAAGGTAAATCACAAGGTTATACATTCTGTACCTAACAGTGCAGCTTTCTTAGGAGTATGGTACTGGGGTACATTCTTCAAAAAGAACTGACTTCACGTTCAGTGAATGTGACTTCACTGAAAAAGTGCTTATCTCTTTCAGAAATGAAATTCTAATCAGCTGGTGTCTTTACTTAGTCTTTTCTGATTTTATTTTAAAATATCAGCACCAGAAATTGCCATTGGATATGATGTAACACATTGCTGATGAGATACAAGCAAGTACTACCTAAGACAAGGAACCCTAGCATTCCAGAATAGAAACACAGTGTAAACTCTCTGTCCCAGTTCCTGCTGGCTTAACCGACTACTACATTTTTATTTACCTACTCAAATATTTTTGGCCATTTCATGTTTGAATTCTATGAAATCTTTCTTCTCTACCATCTCCTAGAGTGTTTCTCTTTGCAGAAATTACATTCCTTAGTTTTACCACTTCAAATCCTACATCAGTTTAGCTAGACTGAGACTTCCTGGAGACTTTAATAATACTGGGAGGTCCTTGAATAGGTATGTATTTGTGGTGATTTTTTCCCCCTAATATTAGTGTAAAAGGTGGTGCTGAAACATTCTTCTTTAGGACCTCATTAGCCAACAGGCTAGAACTGTAGAACATGTAAATATATATGTTAGTTAAGAACAAATTTTTCTATGTTGTTAAAACAATTAGATTAATATAGAACAACTGTAACATTGATGTGTTGAATGGCATTGATTCAAAAATGCTGTGCCAGACCTTAGATGGTTATAAATAATATTCCCTTCTATACACACACATACACAGACGAAAAAAAATGTAGAAGCATTTCCAATCATTGGAGGATTTGGTTAAACAGCACAGACATATGCTACTGTACTTAGGGTGTTCAAAACTCAAAGGACACATAAAACATTTTGTAGTCTTGGGAACATTTTCAGAAAAAAATGAATTACTTCAAATTGAGAGTGTAGCATTTCTCTGTTTTCATCTTATTTTCTAGACATTTTATTTTTAGAAGTCCCTGCTTCCCTCTTAACGTGACTCTGCTGTCTCCAGCTAAATATAATACTTATGCAAGAAATTACTGTCCTGCTATCTGAAGTCCCTATGCAACAAGTTCAGTATAAATATTTCTCTTGCTGTGCTTTAAGAGCTGTAAAACCTGGCTGATGAGGCCATAAGCCAATCTTTAACTAGAATACATTTTCCCTTTGGGCATAGTTGCTTACTGGTAGCTGCTAACGAATGACCAAAATGATATGTGCAGCTGAGTCTAAGTGAATCTGAAATAGGAAACATCTTAAAACTTTCCTGGTTCTTCCCCTCCTCTTTTTATTCCTGGACTTTAAGTCATTTGAGCACTCTGTGGCCTGTGTGTAACAAGCTTGGGCATTGGTAACACTCCACCCTGCGTACCATACGTGGTGTCTCTCGCAAACAGACAAAAGCAAATAGAAAAATGTGTATGCAGGTTACTTTAAATGAATGTGGTTTTGAATGGAACTTTGCACCTGGTGGAGGAGTTACTTGCATTAAAATCTGCTTGACGGTTGTGGTTGAAATTTGTAGGTATTGGCTTAAGTGAGACCGCTCATGTGCTTAAGCAGAGCCTGCGTTTGGGCCTTTTGTTAGGAATCACAAAGAAAGTTTTAGGTATGTGTCTTCCACGCCTTGCTACCTGTTCTTGTGACACTGAAGTCAACAGCACTATCATCCATGAGAGCAGAAGTGGAATGTTTTATCGTGGTAGCATAGTATCATAGAGCAAGACTAATACTATGAAGGACCTATCCCCTGTTACTCCTTAAAAATCTTAAGCAGTATCTGTGATAGGTGGTGTAGCTGTTTAAATGATTCCTATAATTGAGATAAATTGATGAATTGTTACAGTCCATTAAATATCAGTCCATTAAATATCAGATTAAATATCAGTAATGTGTAACAAAGAAAACAAACTCAATGTATATCCATTACTTTATGACTAATGCTGAGTTAACAGAAAGTGTAATAGCATGTGAAAACTAGATTGTGCCTTGTGGAAGAATAACATTACCTGAAGAATTATGCTTAAACTCTGATTTTTATATGTTGTTAGACTTGACTAATATTATGTTTTGCAATATCTAGAGAATTAAATAGAGACTTCTTAATAACTAAGATAAAATATATCTATTAGAAAAATTCTTCAGCTGAATATTTTAAGAAAAGAATAAAATTGGAAGAGAATGGAACCAAAACAGTTTTACATACATGAGCTGGATCATGCAATGGAAAACTACATAAAAATGGGGTCTTATTCTTATTGCTATGTATCATTCCAAACATATGCTTTTTCCATTTCTGAGATTCATGTAATAAAATATTAATGGGGGAATGAAGTGACTCCTTGAGGAAAGGGAGGACGTTCCATATGAGAACTAATTTTACAATGCTCTGAGACCTTGGGGGAAGTTTTGCCCCTGACTTCACATGAGTAGGTCATGGACGAAGCCTCTCTGAGGGCTGCTGAGTTCAGGAATCTGTTTTGCATGAACCAAACTACAGGACCATGAACCTCCAGCAGAAAAAATGAGGAGCAAAAGTCTGCTGAGGTTTATAGCATCAGAGAGACATAGGCATAGGCTCTTTTGCTTCTAGATCCTATAACAATGTATACTAATATAATTCATATCTTAGTACTATAACCCCTTGATCTTTTATCTGTCTGGGTTATTCCAGCCATGGATTTAGAAGTAGCTTCTGTTGTCAGTGTTCTTCATGCAATTGCTAGTGTTTAATGAAGGTACTCGCTGCAGAATACCAGCAAGCTTCGAGCTGTATCAGCATTCTCTGATCAAAGCCCACAGCTCCACAGTGAGGTAGCTGGCCATAAACACTTAAATTTTGGAGCATTCTGAAAAAGAAAAAAATTGTCCATTCCTCTGGAATGTCATGTGTTCACCTGGGAATTAAAGACCTCTCTTTTTATTTTAGAATCATGTAAATATATTTATTGAGATCTGCTTAATCAGAAGATGGTACTAGACACTTTCAGATTTTACTGACTGCATGTTGCTATGCCTTCCCTATGCTGTAAAAAAAAAAAAAAAAAAGAGTCAAGACAGTTCCCATGGGAAGTAAGATACAAATTAGCAAGAGTGAACCACTGGACCAGATGATACAAATTTACCATCTTTTGGACTTCCTAATATGTTCCTAAAAGATAAAAAGTCTGTGGAGATAACTCTAGTTCTACTCAGTTGATCATAATTGTCTCATTATCATAATACTCCCTACAGGGGCCCACAGTAGTCATAACCTGCGCTCTCTGTAATACAAAACTTGCATCCCTCAATGGGTGCCTTCTGTGTAGAGGTGGCACTGTTTCTAATCCTTCATCTCAGTGCATTACAGCATTGGAGGATGCTCCCAGACCTGCAGTATAATGTGAAAAAACTTTGAGGTCTGAAAATACTATTATCAAACTTTTAAATAGGAAAAGACATTCAGTATTCTTAAATACTTGAATTATGCATTCTCATTAGAGAAAGTAGGTATATGAATTGTACTTAACTCAGTGATTATTGTTTTAAAGAGATTATTTCTTCAGTAATGGTGCCCTAAAAGTAATTTCTTAGGCTGGTTTTAACAACAGTAGGTATAAATAGTAATCTAATTATACTTAGGAGAGATTTATAGCTCTGATTACTATCGCTTTAAAATTTCAAAGGGACTGACGTGAGCAATCAACACATCCCATACCGTGAATTCATCTTGCTATTGTAAAAACTACCTGCCAAGTGCTTGCCTGCAGAATGATATGCCATACTGCACATATTATTCCAGGAATTAGTGATACATATGCATAATTGCCCTGGTTTCAGCTGAGAGGGTTCATTTTCTTCACAGTAGCTAGTATGGGGCTATGTTTTGGATTTGTGCTGGAAACAGCGTTGATAATATAGAGATGTTTTTGTTCTATGGACTTATTGTTGAGCAGTGCTTACACAGAGCCAAGGCCTTTTCTGCTTCTTGCACTGCCCTGCCAGCGGGATGGCTGGGGGTGCACGAGGAGTTGGGAGGGGACATAGACGGTACAGGTGACCCAAACTAGCCAAAGGGGGTATTCCATACCATGTGACATCATGCTCAGCATAAAAGGGGGGCTAGCCGGGGAGGGGTAGCAGCATTTCCAGGACGTGTGGCTTGGGGACAGTCTGGTTTTGGGAAGGGTCTGAGCATGCGGTCTGAGTTGTACGGTCCTTGGGTGAGAAACTGCATTCTGTATCACCAGTTTCGTACACTCTGTTAAGTACTGTTTTGTTTTGTTTTGTTTTGTTTTGTCTTCCCCTCTCCCTTTGCTATCCTAGTAAACTGTCCTTATACCAACCCACCAGGTCTTGCCTTTTCCTTCCCATTCTCCTCCCCATCCCACTGGGGGAGGGAGGGGGAAGAAGGACGGGGGGGGGGAGTGAGTGAGTGGCTGCGTGGTGCTCAGCTGCCGGCTGGGGCTAAACCACGACAATAATATATGCATTTTGTTCAATGCCAAGGCATAAAATCTGAATGCTATCTAATAGGAGAACTCAGATTTCCAGTCCAATGATTGTTTCTTGTGTTTTATTTCTTCAGATATTTTTTCTTTTTTTGATCTCTTTCTGGATTTGCCAACCAACTTATTATGCAGGGCTTGGTGTCCCTATATGAATTACATAACACACAGACAAATGATACTAAAAGCACATTATTGAACTTTCAAATACATTCATTTGCAAACACCAGATCTGAAGATACTACCCTATATATACATGATGATGGTTTTTATTTACATAACACACTTCTCACATGGAATGCTAAGTCTTATTGGCTATACCTATTCTACGAAATGAAACAGGGAAAGTGTATGAGCTTAAGCATGGGATTACAGTTCTCCATATTGTTTAATTTTTAGCATGACTTCCTTGGTATATTTTTTTACTTAAGCTGAAGAACATCTGCGCAGTCAATGCCTGAACACAAGCTGGGGATCCAGGTCATTTCCTAATAGATAGTTTAGATAACAACCAGACTGTTTTGGGGGAAGGAGGAGAAGAGTTTAGCCATGTAGATCTGGACTGTGCTGTCACTTGCTCTCAGCCAAAGAACTGCCTGGCTTATTTTTTTCAGTAACAGAGACAGAGGTGCACACTTTATTTTGGGAATTAATGAGGACTCTTTCAGAAAAGGGATTTGTTCATAGAATTTGGCCCGTCTTCTGCATTTGCTGCAAGAGTAGAAAGTGAACAGGAAAAAAGAAAAAAAAAAAAAAGGACAGAACAATCAACTGCAGGAAACAAGAAATCCAGGAAAAAAACAAAGTACTGAAGACTAGTGTGTTAGTTCAGATCTAATGCATCCTGATTCTTGATTAAGACAGATAGACTACAAATGTTATATATTTGTCCTAATGCATCTGCATGAGGGGCTTATACAAGATTGATACAGCCTTGATTCTATCATTTCCTTTTTCCTAAGTGTTTGACTTCACAAATTTAGCAATACTCATTGAGTATTCTTTGTGTACATGTATAATTCCTCTTTGTTTTGAAAATGAGACCAATGGTCTTCTAGAGTGATTAATCATAATGTTTTAGGAACTGCTAAAATTTCTGCTGCTTGCATTAAGGAATAATCGATTGTAAGTTGTTGTCCTGTGTGAATGATCATCACTAGATGAGCATAAGATATGTTGATAATATCATTTGTAATGGTCAAACAAAGTGGGATGCTGTGCTTCATTTCAGGCTCTGCAGGAGCACATTCTCTGCTGGGCACAAACTTTTCTACTCATTCCCTTTCTAGCTTGATCCCTTTTTCTCTTTCTCCTCTAAACTGTTTCTGTCATGTCTCCATTTCCTTGCCAGGCATCTTCTCCAACCTCGAGCTCTCTTAGCTCATGAGAGTAATTTTCTCCATCGTTTGCTTCCCCACATTCTCCCAGTTCGTAATATATTTGCCTAGACGTATCTTTACGCCTATTTTTCTTGTGCCCCACTCCCTTGGTTTCACTATTAAGTTTTTCCTCTTATCCTTCCTGCATTGGAATGAGATGGTTTCCTGCCATATACTGCTAGCAGGGGGATTACTGCGAGGGGTGGAGAGACAGGTTCTTGGTCACAGTTCCAGCCATTACAGCGAAATCCTGGCTCTGCCAGCCACAGCAGCCTTGGGCTGGAGCGTATCCGCTGGGGTTGCACATGTGCAGCCCGGTGAGCGTGGGGAGCTCTGAGGGAATGGAACATACTCACTCACCCTCGCGGGGGGAGGCACGTGTGCAGCCTAGGAAGCGGTCGCTACTGGGAACCGTGAAAGCCTCAAGCACATTTAACGCAGAGAAGATCTTCAGGGGCTTTCAGCTAAGAGAATCTAAAGTTTCTAATGACCTTGTGTAAGCTGGGGCTTTTCTTACCCCTCCTTCCCTGGACTTGTGTCTTTGTTGAAGCAACAATAGAAGGCATACCACTATTCCGCTGACTGGCCCTTTTAGAAAAAAACACATTGCCAGGATTTTTAATATTGTAAGTAATTTTCTTCATTGCTGGAAGCAGCTAAATATTTTTAGGGTAAATTCCCATTCCCTCCTTCCTGCAAGTAATATGGCTGGCCTTTGCTGCATTCCATTTGGGGAAAACTTTATTTCCTGGCCTTGTCAGACCATCTCATAAACTTTTAAAGGGATTTAATTGAGTAACTTTTTTACTCATAATAAAATTACCTAACTTCCTTCATGTCCTCCCATCTAACTTCAGTGTGCTCTCAGATTTCTTGTGTGCTGCCACTCTTTGGGCTGTGTGGTCATGAGTAGAGGTGATGTATTGGTATGATTAAGTGAAATGCACATAGTTGATTAGCTTTTCATTGGGCAGCCACCCAGAGCACTGAAACTATAGAGTGGGAATGCAATACTGAGGAAAGCTTTGCCTAGATATTCCAAAATGGAGAAAAGGAGCTGCCAAGTGTAAATGAAAACCATTTGGTCTGAATACTGGGGATAATTGTCTCCTTCATTCACCAGGTTTAGATATAGTCTGCATTGCTTGGATGTTTATTTTGTATCATATTCTGGTTCCACCATTAGGCTATTATATGCAAGTCTCATTGAGCATACTTGTTGAATAGTCTTACTCACCCCTGTGGAACAAATCTTCAGATCAATAGCTCTTCGTATATTACTATAATCATACAAAGATCTGTTTCTCTCTTCAAGTCAGTTTTATACTGCTGTCGTTTTGCTGCATTTAGTGCTACATGTAGATGTAAATGAGACAAGAAATATGCCAACTGCCCTTTCAAAAAAAAAAAAAAAAAGCCTCTTCATATTTACTTTTATACCTCTCTAAACCTGCTGTACTTTGGGAGAAAAAGGTGGGCAAGAATACCAACATTAAAGCACCCTTGGATACTAGCCACTGTACATGCTCCAACCCTTTATGCTATTGAGGCTCGATGGAGGGAGATCTTAGTTAAATGTTTTTAAAACTAAATTTCAGGTAGTTAAGGACACCACATTGACACAAGAATGTGTATAACAGGCTTGTAGATGTACATGCACACATGTATGAAGGTATGTACATGCTCACACAAAAAGTTATGTGATTGCACACACACACACAGAGTCAAAGACTTGGAGAAGCTGCCTGTCTGCCAGTTTTTATCTTAGCTTCTTAGATTAGCAGATAAGCTCTTCTACTGCTCTTCTGACAAAAGATGCAGAGGACAATTCTGTTTTCATAGACATAATAGCAGATCTAACTTTTTTTTTTTTTTTTTTTTTTTTTTTACCCACCTTATCATTAGAAACATTTTCCTAATGCTTATTCTGTATCTTTGCAACTGGAGTTTAAACCTATTATTTTTATCCTAGCCTTAGTGGATAAAGAGAAAAACTGGTTCTGTTGTGGCAGTCTTTACCATTTTTTAAGACAATTATGTTTCTTCAAGGGCCCTCTTCTCTAGACTAAAGAATCCCATTCTTTCTTTACAATGTGTGTTGTTCTCCTCTGGACACTCAGTGGCTGCTGTCCTGCTAGAAGAGTGCTCCTACAGCTGACACAATGCCCAGCTGTGAGGCTAGGAAAAGTGAGAGGATTCCTTAGTTTGCCTTTCTTATAATGCTCCTATTTTTACATCTTTAACTGGTGTATGGTATATTTTTGAAACAGCCTGACTTAGCTGACTCATATGCAGTTTGGAATCCCTCAGATCCTTTTCTGCAAAGCTTCTGACCTGCTGGATTTTCCCCTATTATATTTATAGAGTTGTTAATTCTGATTTAAGTGCAGGAGTTTGCATTACTCCTGTCTGTCCTTGTCTGTATTTCAGAGTATTGCTCCAGTGGACAAAGACCTTTTCCATTCTAGTCTTATTCTCAGCAGTGTCTGTTACCCACTCTGTTTGATGCTGTTTTCAAAGGTCACAAAGGTTTTCTTTACTCCATTTGTTAATGAAACTATATAATACCATGGACTTCAGGAGGTCATATTTAATAAATATGTCCTGTTTGACTGTGGATGCTGATAACTACATTTTAAATACAGCTTTCAGCCAACTGTGCACTCGTCCTAGACTAATTTCATCTAGGCCGTATTCCCTGGTGCACTTGAAAGAGTTTAGGAAGAGATTGACAAAGGTCTTACTAAAGGCGAGATCTGTGGCTTTTCAAAGGCATTTACGGAGTGTCTGTTGCCTGTCACAGTCCATCAGACCCCACTGATCTGTTTGTCACCGAAGGGTGGGTGCATTACAGAAGACTTTCGTTATCGATACGAATACTTCAGTAGCCTCATTGCCAAAACTGGAAAAACAATTTCAGTGATTATGTGATATCTGTGTGTGTTAATAGAACCATCTTTGAGATCTCAGTATATAAATGCATGTGTTGTTTCATGTTAGGAATACTGCTGGGCATTGAGAATACTTTTGTTGGCATTCTTTCAGCAACAGTAAATTGACAAACACCTGACTTTGAAATCATTGCTGGATTTGATTCAGTCACTCACAGAGTACCAGCACTGTAGAGTGGTCTAATTCTTGCTGTCCCTTCAAGAATTCTTGGTAGGGTTAGAGATGTAAATACGTCAGTGTCACATGAAGAACTCCTGCTGGTGTCACTGACAATCCTGTCTAAGGAGAACTCTCAGGGAAGGCCTTTTACTTGATAAGTCAATCAAGAAGACTTCAGTTAGGGTGTGCTAAAAATAGTCCAAAATTCATATCATTAGAGGAGGAGAGAAAGAGTATTCTGCCCATGCTTAATGTCTCCTTTTTTCTCTTTGAATTAACAATTGAAAAACTTCAAATACTTAAAGGGGCCTATGAAAGTACAAAATGTAAGCACTAGATATTGCAGAAGAGTGTTATTTTTTTTTTACATGATGAGGCTTGGGGTTCACTAGTTTTGTTCACGTCAAAGTTCATTGCTAAAGTATGTTCTTGTAATAAACATTCTTCTATGCTGATATTAATGATTGCTAGTGGCAGTGAAACTCCTTTGGCTTTAATTTCTTATGCAGGTTTAAATGAGAAAAGAATTAGACTGATTGCTTTTCTTTTTTTTCTTTTTCTTTTTTTTTTTTTTTTTTTTTTTAAATGCTCACATTTAGTGCTGGGCATATAAAATGCAGGCCTTTTGTATTTAAATATACAAGTAACACCTGACACTTCATGCTACAGATAACAGAAACCTCTTGTTTGTACTTCAGGCTCATTTGCTGCCAATTGGGAAGTCTGGTTCAGCAAACTGAGACCCTGATTTGGTGAAGTGTTTTAATTTGTGCAACATTTAAAGTCTGTGAATAGGCCAATTTTCTCCAGTGGGGTTATTTATATTTTTAAAGGATGTTGAGTATGTGTTCCTTCATGAGCTATGCTCTGGTGAATGGAGTATTGTTCTTCTCAAATGAGGAAAGATATGACTGAAATTAGCCATTTTGATTATAAAGCAGACATTTGATTGTAAAAGTATTCTCATATTCTTGATCACTCTGAAGTTTATTTGTGTCTCCACTGACAGAAGACCAGTTCTTTTTTGACGAAATGTGCTCTGGAGGGTAATGATGGCGTAATTTTAAGTCCTTTGTTTTCTGATCCTCAAATTGTTTGAGTTGGTGCATAGTCCTTTCTTGGTTAGTGCTGTGGAGGCATAATCTCTGGTGGGGAGGCTTAGTTTTCACATGCCTTACTGTATGTCCTCACTTTGCAACTTACTGTATTCTAAGACCATCACATGGCTGGTGGTACAGTTTGTTTACATTTGTTGGCTCCTGGGACTGAATTCCAGTGTGACTCAAAAATGCTTTGTTTGGGGACTTTGAGTCATGGATGTTTTTTTTTTATCTCTGGCACAATGTTAAATTCCATTCTTGACTGCTGGCTCAGTATTTTTGGAGAGCTGGAGATCATGTACCAGACACTACTTTTAAGTGAACTAGAGATTTGAGATACAAGGCCTAGTGGTATGCTTCCTGCTGTTCATAAGAAGATTAACGTGTGTATATGGATGATGTCATTATTTTGAATCTCCTTGACTGTATTCCCTCATTCTATGGGAACACTACTAAACTGGTGGGGTTTTCAGATGCTGAGCTTTCCTTCTTCCTCAGAGTGCTGGAATATTTCATTGCTTCTCATAGCTGAGATAAATTACCTCAGAAAAAAACCTATATATTTTTAGGAACAAACCATTTTTCTATTGTAAAGAGAGATGACTACAGGTTTCCTAGTGATAGCTGAAGATTCTTCATATTACTGGAAGCACTGTATACAGTGAACAGCTGGGACCTCTTCTAGGGAATTCCGTGGCAGCCTTAGTCAAGGCTGAACTTCAGTCATTAAAGGCTCCTAAGTGTTCATACTTGACATTATTTCTAAATAGAAATTCTTGTCTTGTTACAGCCTTTCACCTTCTACTCCAAAACTGCTTTGAAGATGGAAGGTGTTGCCAGTCCTGGTGGTGTAACATTGCCCTTTGCACTGCTCTTCTGTTTTCCTTAGAACCCCAAACTACTAGCAACATCAAAATGTCCCAAACTGTAGCTGCACATGATGGAGTTTCTGTTTTCTTATTGTTTTCACCTGAAAAATGAAAGGCTTCTCTTCATTTGGCTTTCCAAAATATTTTTATTTTCATGTTTGAACCTAAGGATATTAAGAAGACAAACCGAAAGGTCTGCTCCAAACGCATATCAGATGCACTACAACCCCAAGGGGGACTTCAACTTACCAGATGTCTGCTGGAAATACAATACAGCAGAGAGGAAACAGTCTAGGAGGTTCCTGGAGTGTGTGGAAAATAACTTCCTGACACAGCTGGTGAGTGAGCCAACTAGAGATGATGCCCCACTGCGAACAGAGGAGGACTTGTGGGTGATGTGATGGTTGGAGGCCATCTTGGACATAGCGATCATGGAATGATAGAGTTTTCGATTCTCGGAGAAGTAAGGAGTGAGGTCAGCAGAACTGTCACCTTGGACTTCTGGAGAGCAGACTTTGGCTTGTTTAGGAGACTGGTTGACAGAGTCTCTTGGGAGGCAGTCCTGAAGGGCAAAGGAGTCCAGGAAGGCTGGACATTCTTCAAGAAGGAAACCTTAAAGGTGCAGGAGCAGGCTGTCCCCATGTGCTGACAGATGGACCAAAGGGGAAGAATACTGGTTGGCTGAACAGAGAACTTTGGCTGGAACTCAGGAAAAAAAGGAAAGTTTATGATCTTTGGAAGAAGGGGCAGACAACCCAGGAGGACTACAAGGGTATTGTGAGGTTATGCAGGGAGAAACTTAGAAGGGCCAAAGCCCAGGTAGAACTTAATCTGGCTATCGCTGTAAAAGACAATAAAAATGTTTCTATAAATACCTTAGCAACAAAAGAACGGCTAAGGAGAAATGGTTAGTGATCTGTTATACCACTTAGACATATACATGGCTGTACAGGGCTGGATGGGATCCAACCAAGGGTACTGAGGGAGCTGGTGGAAGTGCTCACCAAGCCACTTTCCATCATTTACCAGCAGTCCTGGCTAACTGGGGAGGTCCCAGTTGACTGGAAGTTAGCCAGTATGACGCCCATCTACAGGAAAGGATGGAAGGGGCATCCAGGGAACTTACAAGCCTGTCAATCTGACCTTGGTGCCAGGGAAGGTTATGGAGCAGAACATCCTGAGTACCATCACATGGCACGTAAAGGACAACCAGGTGATCAGGTCCAGTCACCACGGTTTTATGAAAGGCAGGTCCTGCTTGACTGACCTGATCTCCTTCTATGACAAGGTGACCCACTTAGTGGACGAGGCAAAGGCTGTGGATGTTGTCCACCTAGACTTTAGTAATGCCTGTGACACTGTTTCGCATAGCATTCTCCTGGAGAAACTGGCTGCTCACGGCTTTGATGGGTGTACACTTTGCTGGGTAAAAAACTGTCTGAATCGCTGGGCCCAAAGAGTTGTGGTGAACGGAGTTAAATCCACCTTGTGGCTGGTGACAAGTGATGTTCCCCAGGGCTCAGTACTGGGGCCAGTTCTCTTTAATATCTTTATCAATGATCTCTATGAGGGGATTGCAGACACCAAGTTGTGTGGGAGTGTTGATGTGCTGGAGAGTAGGGATCTGGACAGTCTGGATCGATGGGCCAAGGCCGATTGTATGACGTTCAACAAGGCTCAGTGCCGAGTCCTGCACTTGGGTCACAGCAACCCCAGGCAGTGCTACAGGCTTGGGGAAGAGTGGCTGGAAAGCTGCCTGGTGGAAAAGGATCTGGGGGTGTTGGTCGACAGCTGGCGGAATATGAGCCAGCAGTGTGCCCAGGTGGCCAAGGCAGCCAACAGCATCCTGGCTTGTATCAGCAATAGTGTGGCCAGCAGGACTAGGGAAGTGATCATCCCCCTGTACTCAGCACTGGTGAGGCCGCACCTTGAGCACTGCGTTCAGTTTTGGGCCTCTTGCTGCAAGAAGGACATTGAGGTGCTGGAGCATGTCCAGAGAAGAGCAACACAGCTGGTGAAGGGTCTGGAGCACAAGTCTGATGAGGAGCAGCTGAGGGAGCTGGGGTTGTTTAGCCTGGAGAAACAGAGGCTGAGGGGAGACCTTATCACTCTCTACAGCTACCTGAAAGGAGGTTGTGGCCAGGTGGGTGTCAGTCTCTTCTCCCCAGTAACAAGTGATAGGACAAGAGGAAATGGCCTCAAGTTGCGTCAGGGAAGGTTTAGATTGGATATTAGGAAAAATTTCTTCACCAAAAGGGTTATCAAGCACTGGAACAGGCTGCCCGGGGAAGTGGTTGAATTGCAGGTATTTAAAAGACATGTAGATGTGGTGCTTAGGGACATGGTTTAGTGGTGGACTTGGTAGTGTTAGGTTTACGGTTGGACTCAATCTTTTCCAACCTAAACAATTCTATGATTCTGTGATTCTAAGTGATATTAAAACAAGGACTGGCCCTTTTGACAGTGTTGAACCATGTATATGGAAGAGTCATTTGGTTCATGAGATCAGATGAAGTCTGAAATAAAACCTGTGAACTGCATAGAGGAGTCAGCAGTGACTGTTTCAGTCGATTATCTACTCTGTCAAATCACTTGCTAAACATAGATATAGCTGATGACTGATGCTTTCCAGTTCTTAGAAGCTCTTCTTTTGTTGATTAAATCATATTACCCTGATACCTTTGAGAACTAATAAGGTTCTAATGGCCACCATATTTTCCTAACTAATAGCCAAGTACAACATACTTTAGAAAGTCCAAATTATTTGAGACTGCTCACATGTATCTAAAATGCTTCCAAAAAGGATCATGCAAGCCATAAAGTGTGAGTTAGCTTTAGCCACTGTCAGTTAAATCTATTAAACTTTTAGGTGCTCAAATCAACTTTGTCAAGACTACATCAGAGATTCTTCTTTAATCTTGTATTCTTGTCATTCCCTTTGGTCTCACTTGATTGATCTCTTTGAGGATTCTTCTTGAAGTTCTTAAAGAGTTCATTATTCATGGAGGTCAGACAGGCTTCTTCAAACTGTAGAGATCCCGCTTCCAGAACAGACAATGCATATAAGCATTTTTAAGTGCTGCAGTACTAGCCTTTTGTATGCTGGAAATTAAACAGAGTTTTAGAAGATACTGCTATAGATGTTTTGCCCTGTTTGAATCATGAAAGATGATGATGGCATGCTTTCTACATTTGAGTTATAATTAAGATGACTGTTACATGTCTGGGCTAGGTAGTATACAGGACAGAACTGGAGCTTATAAATTTGTGATAGGGCTCACACTGTGCTGGGGCTTAGGCAGGAGGATGTGTATCTAAAGTAGAACAGTCATACAGCTTTCAAAGAAGAGGGAACTGGCTGCCCTACTTATGACCCTTCCCTGTTGGCTGGGTGAGAAGGAAAAGTAACTTATAAAGCCTACCTTCCTAACTTCAAAGTAGAAAGGAACTGGGAAAAGGACAGAAAAAGGAAAAAGAAACACAGGAATTAAAAGGAGCACCCAAATATATTCAAAATGCTGATCCCCGCCTTCGGGAACTTGTTTTACTGCTTTGGTTAGCTGAATCATGAGGTTGTTTTTATATATTCCCCCAAGACATTCAAGCTCTTAAAAATTCTTGGCAGAATTCCAGTTATTCTCCAGAAATCTGTTCCACTCTGCCTCTAGGATTTCGGCATGGGATTTGCTGTCAGATTTTTAGGGCCTGATTTATAGCAAATTTTCACATCCCTTACGTAGGACAATTTAAGAATTTACCCAGAGACGAGAGTGGATATATGTAGGGTAGCAGCAGGAGACAGACATTTCTCAACTTCCTATAGAGAGGAGAGGGAGAGGGGAATTTTCATAATAATTTCACTAATGACTTCATGTATTGACTTCTGTACTGCTCAATACTTGTGCAAGTCCTCACTGCACAGTGAGTGTGCAGTGCCTTAATTGCCTTGTTAAAGAAGAGGGGAATCTCTCCACAGCTGAAAAGCATGAAGTCTTGCAGGCATCTCATACTGTATTAAAGGTATTGGATACCTTAGAACTGTAATTATTTGCCTTTCCTGCTTGAAGGCTCACTAATATGTTTTTCTTAGATAACTCAATCATTCTGTACTTTAAACCTCACATCAAGTTCTGACATGGATGGTCTGAACTTGGAGTCAAACATCTGCCCTGGGAAGCCATCCATCTCAGTCTCAAGTATCTTAGGTGTAGGTTCATCTGTCTTGTCAGAGTTCAAAGGAGCACCGCATTGGTTTTTTCCCCTCTTGCTCTTGCCTCACTTAAAACCCATTCCTTGTAATTCTACTTGAATTCTTGACTCTCTGACAGAGGATCCTTATATTGTCAGCAAAATCTTTCTACTGTATTTCCCAAAATAGATGAGAAAAAGAAACCTGGAGGTATTAATTTAAAAAAAAAATAAATTCCAAACTAGCTGTCTCTGTGAATCCAGATGCTGAATTTCATAAATGTTGACAGAAATATATCATAAGGCTTACCGAACATTTGCACCTGCAATTCTACGCTGAATGCTTTCTTTTTTTTGGTTGTGAGTAACTGGTTTTTTTTTTTTTTTTCTTTCCCAGTGACTGCTTTCTGGAGGAACAATATCCTATATGAAGCACACAGACACAGTGAACTGGAATTAAAAGGGGTGTGATAGCTCTTGGAATACATCTACCCAAATAAAATCTTTATTCTTTGTATGTGAATATGTGTCTCTGCATGTAAATCCCAAGCAAGAATGAAAAAGTGAAGAAGTGGTGTCTGGGATTTTATATTACGCTGTAAGCTCATTCTTTGAGGATGTACAACATTGCATCAGCTTTGGGTAAAACATTCTTATAACTTCATTGTTTCTTCACTTTCTAGGGTCTTTTATAGCGACATAATGAAGTATCCCTAGAGTTTTCTTTGTAGTGCACAGAAAAAATTCCAACATAGGATAAGAAGTTAGGTCACACATTTCATCATCACTGTCCTTAATAGACAGTGGTGGTGTGTTGTTTATTTTATAAGCAGGGAAGTTTTACAGATCTCTCTCCACACACTGTCCATGTCCACACCTACACAAAATCTGCTGTATTGTTTTGACCGGGAAATGTCAATTACCCAGTGGTTTCGGGCTGGCAGTTCATTTGAGTTGTCAGTAAATTACAGACCACTAGTATACTACCAGCATAGATCCTTGCCAATCCCCACCAGAAACCACACACCCCATCACACCAAGCATGCAGAAATTAGGGGATAGGTGAGGGGTCATTGTTGATGTTAAAGTTAACCAACACGTACCAAATTTCTAAAGTTAAAAAAAAAGTCAATTGTTCGTACAGACATATCTACTATGGTTTGAGTTACCTGAAAGTTTTCTGCCTGGCTGACAGCCAGGTTGTTGTGGATTTCTTTCAGGTCCTGCGTAATATCTGCTGTTCCTGCCTGGATGTGTTAGACACCCTGCAACATCTTAAATGTCCTAGGCACTATATGCCATGTGTGGACAACTGAAGCATATCCTCAGTGTTCAGATTTCTAAAAATATGAAAAAGAATTTCTTTAATGTATTACAGGTTGTATATCATATATTAGTATGTAAGATATATATACTGATAGGCTTGAGGGGTGGGCCCGTGCGAACCTCATGAGGCTCGACAAGGCCAAGTGCAAGGTCCTGCACGTGGGTCAGGGCAATCCCAAGCACAGCTATAGGCTGGGCAGAGAATGGATTGAGAGCAGCCCTGAGGAGAAGGACTTGGGGGTATTGATTGATGAGAAGCTCAACATGAGCCGGCAGTGTGCGCTTGCAGCCCAGAAAGCCAACCGTGTCCTGGGCCGCATCAAAAGAGGTGTGACCAGCAGGTCGAGGGAGGTGATTCTGCCCCTCTACTCTGCTCTTGTGAGACCCCACCTGGAGTACTGCATCCAGCTCTGGGGGCCCCAGTATAAGGAAGACATGGAGCTGTTGGAGCCAGTCCAGAGGAGGGCCACGAAGCTGATCAGAGGGATGGAGCACCTGTCCCATGAGGACAGACTGAGAGAGTTGGGATTGTTCAGCCTGGAGAAAAGGCGGCTCCGGGGAGACCTTATAGCAGCCTTCCAGTACCTGAAGGGGCCTACAGGAAAGCTGGAGAGGGACTGTTTATGAGGGAGTGTAGTGACAGGACAAGGGGTAATGGCCGTAAACTGAAGGACGGGAGATTTAGATTGGATTTTAGGAAGAAATTCTTTACTGTGAGGGTGGTGAGGCACTGGAACAGGTTGCCCAGGGAGATTGTGGCTGCCCCCTCCCTGGAAGTGTTTAAGGCCAGGTTGGATGGGGCTTTGGGCAACGTTGTCTAGTGGAGGGTGTCCCTGCCCATGACAGAGGGGGTTGGAACTAGATGATCTTTGAGGTCCTTTCCAACCCAAACCATTCTATGATTCTATGATATATCACTCCTTCTGGGAGTCAGTATGCTTTGTAGCCAGCTCCAGATTGAAACATATAAATGTGTCAGGTGCCGTCTGAGGCATCCGAGCATCTGAAACTTTCCCATGGGGCTGACAGATGAGATGTGATGCCTACAAGAGACCCTCCCCTCCAACACATACATGTTTTCTGGATTGGCAGTGGGATGCCCTTGGGCATCTAAACCGACAACGATGTTTAGGCAGCTGGATCCCATTGCACAGCCTAATCTCAGGAGAATCCAGGTCCCTGAATTAGGAGTCATTCACAGGATCCTGGCTGTGGCTGTGTAGTTCAAAGGATGTTATAGTGCAAGTATTACCTCATGCCCCTGGGATGTCTTCCATCTCTGCACCCTCAAGGAAAAGCTCTGTCTTCCTGAATCTCTAAGAAACTGTCCTGTTAAGGACACAAGGAAGCAACTTCTGGGTCACTGACTCTGGTCACCCCTGCTCACCTCAGAGCACAGTGTCATGCAATCCTTTTCCGAAGCTGTGCAGTCCTTTTCATGGACCGAAGCATTCCCCGTCTCTCTCCCGACTGCCCCATTCAACTGTGGCCCACTCTTATCTTCCAGCTGCACTCAGCTTCCTGGACTGCTGCCCCAAAACATTTCCCCCTGGTCTCTTTAGCAGTTGAAGTCAGTAGAAGGTCCGCTCACAGTGTAAATGTTTACACAATAAACTTTGCTCTTTCTATACTTAAAGATAACTCTCCATGTTTTTAACCTCCCAGTGAACCTCACAATAATACTAAGAAGTCTGTCTTCTCAGTGAGGCTTAGAAAAAAGGAGAGGAATATGTAGGTCAGGCTGTGTTAGAGAGCCTATGAGCTGAGGTGAACAACTACCTCAGGCATCAGTGTGAGACAGACCATTTTTGAATTCTGCTGCACAAGCAAATCTGATTATTTGCATCATGAGGTTTGTGGTGTTTGATGCCTTTGTTAAAGTTTCCCATCCTGGAGTCCTGTGATTTTGCTTTTCATTGATAAATAAATTAACTCCTCAGCCTTTATTATACTATAGGAAAGCTGGAAGATATGAAACTCAGAGGTGCAAGATTTCAAAAGGCAATTGAAGATACAACCTAATTGTTAGTATTTTGTAAACGGTAGAGAGAAGATGGAGAAGATCAAGAAGATTGAGTCAAGATTTTTGAAATCGACAAGATATCTCTTTTCCCTATACTTTTCTACTAAGCCTAGCCAACTTGCTTTTTTTTAAAAAAAAAAATAAAAATAGCCATTATATATTTTAAACATTTCTATGTTCAGTTTGGTGGCCTTTTATTTTCCTGTCTCTGAAATTATCTTGCTTTTGGGTTTTTTCTTTTGTTTTGTTTTTGGTTTGCACATCATAACAAAGAATATTTTCAAGGTGAGATTTGAAAACAGATAATGTGCAAGTGGTGTTAGTGTTGACAGGAAGTTTCTTACATGTGAAGGGCAGCATAAGATAAAACTGGGTTTTTTTTTTCAATTTTCAAACAAGTGGCTGATAGAGGCTGGTATCTCATACTGAAGGGAAGTAGAAGTTGACATGATTTTAAAACAAAGATGATGGGGAAGATGGGCAAGTTTGGGCTCAGGATGGAAAGCTGTGTTTTAAGCACTCTGACATTCAGTATAGCTATTTATTGACTGGGAGATGTCAGAGGGAAAGCTCAAAAAAGAGAAAAGGAGAACATCTAGGTTCTTCCTGGAAGACTAATCTAAGTTAACAGGAATCAAAAAATGCTATCAGAACAGAGCAGCCATTTGGCCTGGTTTTGCATCTGGAGGCAGGCTTGTGAATATCTACCCTTGTGATGGACTGTGGCTGGTTGGGAGAGGGCTCGGGGGAAGCAGAGGGCACGCCTGTCTGTTCATCGAGCTCATTCTGCGAAGGCACGGTTATGGAAGTCTCTGTTCTGCTGAGTGTGTAGATAAAATCAGGATTTGTGCTTCCAAGTCTGCCCTTCCAGCACTTCCCATGTTTTCATGCAGAAACAGGTGAAGAAAAGACAAAGAAGTCCATGCACGTGTGCATTTGCTTGTGGGTAAAGCTATTTTGAGTTAGTTGTTTTTCTTGGGTTAGCAGGATATCCAAGTTAGTTTTCTATGATTTATAGTGGGATTTTTATATAAAAAGCCCCACTATTTCTGTAAAGTATTATACGTTTCCTTTAGGGAAGGCTAAATCTGCCATATTAATTCAGTTAAATTCAGACTTCTGCGATAAATGAAGGAAATATATTTTAGATAGTCATAGGAAATCTACCCAGCAGTGTTGTGATAGTCAAATGGACAAATAAAAAAAGAATTGGTTGAAGCTGAATAATAAAGACTCTGTCATAGCAGTATAATGTAGTGGCAAACAAGGAAAACAAATGTGTTTATTTTGAGAAGTTACTATAAATCACCAGTAGACCTAGAAATATTTTTCCAAAGAGAGCACAGAAAGAAGTAAGGTTGTACAAAAGCATATGCATAACAGGTTGAAGCAAATCAAAGGCTTTGAATCAAAAAGGAGGAGCTGTAGCAAAGCCCCAGGGAATTGTTACTCTACTCTACTCTCAGTGGCTTCTTGGACCATATGTTTTTATACTAAGGCATCACTTCTGTATGTGCTAATGTAAAACCTAAAAGAAAATTTGAAGTTCCTATTTGTGAACACATGACAGCTCAGCTCTATGAATGTAAAAGCTCAGGACATTAAGAAACACCAGTGTAAAACTGCTACAATATACTCATCATTAACTACTCATATAAAAAAGCATTTTTAAAAAAATCAAATTTCAATTTGTTTCATTACATGTAAAACCATGTGTAATTGTCAGAAGGTTGATACAGTTGATACACTGACATGTATGAAATTTTCCTGAAAGTAGTCTTCCCTCCCTTCTCAACCCTTTTGTCCAGCTAAACACCTCAATAAGATGAAACTGAGGTTTATTAAATGAAGCTTTTATTGTTTGCACTGATTTCCAAAATACAATTTTTCCACAGGTTTTTTTTCAGTATGCTCTGTGTTGCAACTGCAGTTAACAATGACACACTCATGTTACGAATCTACAGTGGTTTGTCATTTCGTCAGCAGCAGACTTTGGTAAAAACCTATTTGTGGTGTTTACAAGAATTACAACAGCACCAGAGATTTGGACATACAAACCAGAGGCAGATAGAATTTCTTAGACCAGCTGGAATTTAATTTCAAATAATGAACAAAAACATTTGGTGTTTTTAATGGGTTGAATTTAGCAGAGTGTGTTTTGAAGAAGCTTGCATCAGCTTAAAGAAAAGTCTCTGCAGTCTTCCTGATATGGTTTTGCTGTGACATATCAACAATCCAGCACCATATACCTAGTTACACATTAAAAGCAGAGCTGGAACATTGAAAACAAAGATGGTGCCAAAATGCAAGGGCTCAGTGTCTGTGGCAGTGCCCCTGGCAGCACTGCGAGCTCCCCAGGCTCCATTCTCATTGGAATTTCCCTTTGCTCTGTGCTGCGGTCCTGTGATGGATATTATGAGTTCACAAGTGGAGATACTGGGAAAATACGGTTGCATAACAGAAGGGTGGAGGGTAATACAAATCCTGGGCTGCTAAAATTGTTTTATTCTAGTTCTTTGCATTTTTTGTAACTGAAGTTGCGAGGCCCTAGTCCCTGAGTGTGCCATAGCCCATCAGAAAAGGAAGCTTGCCTGTTCTTTCACCTGTGGGCACCAGGTATGTTTCTAGAAGTACTTTAGAATAAACTGACCTTATTCTACTTCTGTGGAAGCACAAGTTAGGTCCATTTCTCCTGTTTCTTTCCCTTCCTTTTTATTAATCTCTCTCCAAGAAAAATGTATAAAACACCGTTGGCAGATCTCTTTGGCTTTCCTGGAAGTACTCAGATGCAGTATATCAGGACCTGTCGTGTGGCTGTCCCATTACTGGATACCACTTGACCAACTGAAGTGTATCTGGTTGTACGATGGGAGTGTTCATACATGTGAAGTCTTGCATAGGGGCTGCTCGAATGTACTATCGTAACAAAATACTGGAGATGAGTGCAATTAATGCCTTTTATGTGATGTGACGTGCTCATATACTCCTGCTACCTACATGTACACACCCTTTGCTGTACAAAACAGCAAATGCCTGCCTTTTGGTCACTGTGTTGGTAGAGAGGACACAGGGCTCTTGGGAGAGAGAGTGCCAGGCAGGGTGTCAAAGGCTACTTGCATAATTTTGGCAAGCAGGATTTGGCCTGCAGGTTAAGCACTCCTGGTGTAAAACATAGTGGGAGAACTCCAAGATCTAGAAGTAGGAGGTTTCTAGGTAAAGCCTGAAACTGGAAGTTACAGAACTTTGGAACTAGAATAACAAAAGAGGTACGGTTTCTTAATATTGCTTCTGGAAACAATATTCCAAATTAAAACCCAGTCTCTCGGTACTGAATTTTTGTCAAGCAGTAAGGGCTGATACCTGTATAAATCGTAGAGCTGGTAGATATCTTAAATTGGTAATCTGCAAGTTAACTGTTTATGAGAACTGGAAAGATAAATTTATCCTGCTAAGTTGTTCAAACTTCAGAAATTTTCTTGTTGCACCTTGAAATTTTAAATGATTCTGTAGGCTAGAAAAAAAGCAGTGTCTAGGATGTTGCCTCAGCTGTAAGTCCCCACTCTGAATGAAGCAGAGCTGGCATTTGTGATGGGATGCTCCAGATAACTTCCCTGAGAAGTATGTGAATAGCTGCTCTTACTGTGTGCAAAGGTCTCCTTTACTTCGAGCAGACACTTTGTACATAGCTGAAAACGTGTGGTCCACTTCCACAGAAAGTTTTGGTCCTCAGGAATAGAAAATACCCCTACGAAAAATAATCAGGGAAAAAAAAAAAAAAAAACCACCAGAAAGTATTTCCTGAGACTTTTCCCAACTGCCTCTGTGGAGTAGTTTTAATTTCAACACCCCCAAAACTATTTTTAATTTGTACCACCCAAGAAGGAGCACAGGAGGAAGAAAATAGGAATGGCTCTGTGTGATGCATGTTAATAGCTAGAACATCCCAGGCTTAAATGTGGAGTCTGAACAATGTGAGTATGGAGCAGCAATATAAAAAGCTGGTTGTTATGTGCTGTATATTGATGTCATTAAAATTAGCCATAAGAAAAAGAGTTAAGGAAGGTTTATGTTTGTTGTGTGAAAAGGCGAGAACTTTCCACACAAATTGAACTCAATGCAATAACATGCAATTTACCTCTACATATTTAGTCTTTGTCCTATTTCATTTCTAGGGGTAAAGCTTGTGTTTTGTTTCTGAATGCCCAAACGTTTTGAGAAGAATGAAGATTAATTGCAGAAAAATGTTTCTGGAAGGAGGCATTGTGGCTGAAATTCCACTCCCTTGGCCTAATGCCGTTTCTTTGCATGCCTAACACCCAGCGAGTGGGGAGGTGAGAGGTCTCTAAGCGTGCCCATCTGTTGAAAACATGATTGTGACTACCTGTTTGCTGGCAAGAAACCCTGGTCACTTGGTTCTCATATATATATCCTTTGGCTCCCCACAGACCTAGTGCCATTGAGGCTTTCTATATACCCAGCATGTGCTGGGACCTTTGCTGTAGCTATGTCCCAGTAATCACCGAACTGACCTTCACCACCACTGCAGAGGGGAAGGAGAAAGTCCCTCACAGTCGGCATAGCTATGTGTGATGTTTGAAAAATGTGTTACCAAGTCTTACGGTTTCTTAGCTCAGATCCATTTGGGAAAAAAAAAAGTGAGTCTGTAGCCTTGGTGTTTGTGAAGGAAAGCTTCAAAAACATGACCCGAACTCACCCTGCATTAAAAAGCAAATAAACCACACAAATGTATTTATTTATTTTTCAGTAACTCATGTTACAGCTAATCTCATGATGTTTTGTGGCTTGACTCACGGCTTTCAAAAGCTTGAGGTTGGCAATAGTGACTAATACATAGAATGTCACATACAAAGCAAAACCAGCTTGTACTTAACTTTTTAAAAAAAAAAAAAAAAAAAATTCAAGGTTTATATAATGCCAAAACCAGATTCTGCTGTGGGCTCTAGCCTGCTGCCATAGGAACTGTGTTTGGCAGTCGAGGCCTCTGGCTTTGGTAAGAAGAGCTTGAATATCAACAGCTACATCCTATCCTTAAGGATTTAAAAAAAAACCAACAAAGTAAACAGTTCTGTAAGACATGAAACTAGTGAGCTCTGTTTCCTTATGGATTTGTGCTCATGATCTTTGAGAACATCATCTTCATCATTTTTGGGGCTTCTCTTCAGGTCTAACTGAAATCGGCTAATAATTTGAAAACACTTGGGAGAGATGTTATCTGTATATACATCTTGTTTTATTTGGAAATTAGACTAAAAATAAAGGCTTCTCCATACAATATATGAGAAGTTGTGAAAACCAGGCAAAGGATAAAAGTTAAAGCCATTAATTAACTAATTCTATTGCTGGTCTCATGGGGTATATTTCAACTATAACTTGGATCTATTTTCCCTTTTCTATTTGCTGCTTTTGCACTGGAATTTTATATGGGAACATGGGCAGATGAATGTACTCTGAAAGGAAATCTGAAATATTTAAAAATTATTCATTTTCCAGATCACCTATTATGATTTCATTAAATCCATGGCTTGCTTTTTATAGCATAAAGAAAGGCTTTCAACATAGAACAATGATGAAAGAGCGAATTAATTGTCTTAGCAGCCATTATGATTCACTTAGTAGCACTAATTTTGATTTTCTGCAAAAGAATGCATTACCACTATGTTATTATCACTACTAGAGGATGCTCAATCTGGACATACAGAGGTGTACAACATTACTGTATTGCCACTGGTTATTGCAGTGTGTTGCCACTGATCATTTCCAAATGTTTTACCCCATGGGAGTGTAGAACCTTTTGTGAATCCCCATCTGTGCAGCCAGAGAAGGACTGGTTATCTCGCGCTGCATGCAGTGAGCATAATTGTCTCTCAGCCTATTTGCAGGGATTAATCCCCAGCCTGTATCCATAACTGGTGAGATAATTAACTCTTTAATTATTGATTCACACTTTGTGCCATGCATACATACAATAATTATCTTCGTGTTTTCTTCTATTACGTTGTCACAGATTGGAGCTGCTTTTAGCTAGCCAGGGTCTTTTCCAACTCTTCAAGAGAATGGACTCTGAATACTGAGATGTCTGCCCTCTGTGAGCCCTGCTGATATAAAAATCAGCTTCTATTTCGCTCCTATCAGTAAACATGGAACATTATGTTGGTGAAAAAGGTATGTTCATGCTTTTGTTATTAAATATTTAGAAATTTCTGAATTTTTGCTACTAAGAATAAAATTCTGATGCATTTTTTACTTTTAAAAATCTAACTAAGCTCTACTGCTAATTAATGTTATCAAAAGACATAGCTGGATTATTCTGGTGTCTTTTTATCTCTGCATGATGAGTATCTTCAAATATCTTCCCTTCTCCCATTAACAGTAGGATGTAATTTGAAAACTGAGTAATAATAGTAACTATTCTCAGCAGAACTGTTGAAGCCCTCCCTCTGGAGGCTGATATACAATAAAATATGCATTCCACATTTCAACCATAGAGGTACACATGGTTAGAATTCTTTTTTTCCACGGTAATTGAAAAGCTAGGGATTTGCAGGCAAAGATAGCTGCAGGATGTCTTCTCAGGATGAAGAGGTTGCAGAGGTTGGTCAGAGGTCAAGATCTCATGGACCTTTCCATACTGATTTCTTAATATACCAATAAGAAATTTATCTTGTATAATTTCTCTCCCTCCCAAGAAGCATTAAATCTTAAATTTCTTGG
Organism: Balearica regulorum gibbericeps; assembly: GCF_011004875.1. NCBI lineage: Eukaryota > Metazoa > Chordata > Aves > Gruiformes > Gruidae > Balearica > Balearica regulorum. The sequence goes on from NC_046185.1 coordinate 102,301,913, forward strand.
TTTGTTATCTGTGATCACAACTCTCTCTCCTTCCCCTCGTCATTGTGCTTTTTTTTTTTCCCCCTCCTGATAGTGATAATGCTACACTCTGCATATTTCATTTTTGCAGTTTAAATATAAGGCAAGAAATCTACCTGTATTTGCAACAATCTATGTCTGTACTCTTTATTAGGTTGCTCCTCTGTTACTGTGTATATAGTCTACATGTCAGTGGTTGACTTGATTGCAGCATCTCATACTGACACAAGAGGTATTATGCACATCATTATGCATTTAACTATAAGTCTTCATGCTTCTAATGGAAGAAGTTAATACCAATTTCATGTGTTAGTTTGACTTCTTGAGTATGATTTTAGTGGATAATCAGATGCCACCTGTGGGAATTATGGCTTTGCTCTTCTTTTTGCAGTATTTTGGGTAGAATATATTATAAGAAGTCCATGCACTACAGTAATTTTTCTGTAAGGCTCAGCTTGGATTTATAATTCACCATCCCTGTGGACACCTATGTTAAGTAGCTGACTCCTCATCACCGAATTTGCACAAGATCTTGTGTTGACTTCAATGGAGGGAGTATCAGATCTTTCTATTTTTAGTGTTATAGGGGGCTTTTAATAATCCACCTTGACAATAATCTTCCCTTATATATCGTGGTAGTTTATACAATTAGTGGAAAAACATTTTGAAACAATCATTTTCCCTGTTGTCTGCTTTGAGCTAAGATTTTTGTTGCTGAAAGCACAGCCCTTGTACTTAGATAATTTACAGTAAACACACGTCCTCTTAATTACATCATAGTAGCTTAAACAGATTTGTAGAGCCATTAAAAAATCAATACTTAGCTTTTAAGTGATGAATTAATTAATGGAGTGTGAATGCTGAAAGTTTGCTTTATCCAGCATGCACTGTGACTTTTCATAGCTTCAGTATCAATAGGGGCAAAATTGCATGAAGTTAATAGGTCAAAAATGCTTATGAAAATGTATCACTTTCTGTCTGGCCTAGATACCATTCCTGTAAACCTTTGTGTTAGTCCAGAAAACTGGCACAAATGGTTTTATATAGAAATATAAGTATAATGCCCAGAAAAATCTATTGCCCCCTGCTCTAAGGCCTGTATTTTTCATTTTCTCTTTGTGCTAAACCCCATTTGAAGTCAAGGCAAGCTTTACATAAGGACTTAGTTTGTAAGGGTAACTTGATCAATTTTGCAGAAAGAAAATGCATACTTAAAGCAAACTTAAAAGGTGTCTCTAATACAAGTTTGAATACATAAGAAAACAAACAGAGTGACAAAATAATGTTTTTATTCTTTTTTTTTCTCAATCTTTGCTGCATTACAGCTAGATCTAAAAGAAGAAAAGCCAAACATTGGGAGAATAAGTATTAACATATTGGTTTTAGGGCGACTATGGGTTGATTTCAGACAACTCACTGAGGGTATTTCATTGGATCATTTATAAGTTTGTAATCAATTCTTTGTTCTAAATTGGGATGAGATAGAAAATGCTGAGACTGGTAATTACCATTGCTTTTCTTCTAAAACCATTCAGGATTGGTTAAAACAAATAGGCTACAAGATTACTCCAAATAACAGCTATTCAGCTACCATTACACTGACTAGCTTGTAATTCTCAGGAGTCTAAATAAGTCTACATATTCAAAGTCCTACATATGTGATAAAATCCTTGCCTATCGAAATGCCCATTCCTGACTTCTGTTACTGTCCTCTATTTATGCAGTGAAGTCCCTTTAGATTTTTTTTTTTGTAAATGCAACTTTATGTCCTTGATTTGATGTTTTATGTCCTTGATTTGTGGTGACACAGGAGAAGAAGCAGAAATTATGTTGCTCATTGTAAGTAGAGTGTTCAAGTGATCCAAGTGATGTGTTAAATGGTTATACCAGGAACAAAAATCTGGAAATTCAGAAGTATTAGATATTTCTAAATTATGTCACTGAATTAGTTCAAAATTTAGTTTTGAGTCTCTACCAAGAAAATTCCACACCACCCAAATACACAGAATTGCTGAAGATGAAATAGCAGCTGACAGTAGCATCTACTTCAACACAGTCATAGAATCATAGAATGGTTTGGGTTGGAAGGGACCTCAAAGATCATCTAGTTCCAACCCCCTCTGTCATGGGCAGGGACACCCTCCACTAGACCACGTTGCCCAAAGCCCCATCCAACCTGGCCTTGGACACTTCCGAGGAGGGTGCATCCACAGCTTCTCTGGGCAACCTGTTCCAGTGCCTCACCACCCTCTCAGGAAAGAATTTCTTCCTAACATCTAATCTAAATCGACCCTCTTATAGTTTAAACCCTCTTTTAGTTTTAGTTTACCCCTTGTCCTGTCGCTACACTCCCTGATAAACAGTCCCTCCCCATCTTTCCTGTAGGCCCCTTCAGGTACTGGAAGGCCGCAATTAGATCTCCCCGGAGCCGCCTTTTCTCCAGGCTGAACAGCCCCAACTCTCTCAGTCTGTCCTCATAGGAGAGGTGCTCCAGCCCTCTGATCAGCTTTGTGGCCCTCCTCTGGACTTGCTCCAACAGGTCCATGTCTCTGTTAAAATCACTAAGATGCATTTGATGTTCACTATCTGGGATTTATAAACCATCTAATTCTTTAAATGTATGGCTGTGGTGCACGGCATATCTGCCCTTCAAAACAGTTTTATTGTTTAATTATTAAATGCAGTCTTCGTTCTGTGTATATGTGTGTGTGAGTGGTTAATGTAAACATAGAGTTAATTTAAAGGGTTATTAGTAATAGTGTTGTGTTGTACCACTTGGTTGTATTTTGATAATATAGTTAGCATATTCATACCTGTGTCAGAATTTCAACAAGAAACTTAAAAGAACCCCAACAGGTGTGTCTTTCATGCTGGGCTTCTTATCACTTAAAGTCCCTTGAGCAGAAGTGGGTCAACTGTGCTGTAAAAGGGGATTTTTCACTCAGCTTTCAGGTGTGGGAACAAAACATGCCAGCTTTGAAGTGTTCAGGCTTTCATTTGTCTCTTGGAAGGCAGACCACGCTTTCCTCATTTGGCTGGAATTCGTGCTTCTACTGTATATACAAATAAAATAGAAAATATCTGAACCAATTTTTTAATGAGAAGTGATGGCAGAACTGGAGATGTGGCAGCATTATTTGATTTTAAAGCTTTGCTTCTGATTGGCACACTATGTTGCGTTTGAAGTCTCTCTGCTGTACTACTGGCTGTGGTGCATATATGCTTCCTGTTGTTTTATTCTTAGCTTCACTCTTCTGTTCTGTGTTTAGAGATATTCTTCAGGAATCGACAAGCCTGCTCAGATAAAATACAAACTACCACATCCTGAGAGTAGCATTTTCTGACATTCAAACTTAGTGTTAAATAAATATGCACTTTTTTCATATTTGGGATCAAATAGGAAGAGAGAGCATAAAAGAAAAAAAATCTTTTGAGCTATTTAGTTGTGCATACAAGCGAGGAAATCCTAAAACCACACTCCTTCTTTTCTTTGTGTGCAATTTTCAACACTCAAAGATTCAGCTAAGATTTGTTAAAAACAAGGCTTTAGAGTGCGTGTGGGAACAGAACTGAGATAAACCAGATTAAATGATGATCTTTAAGGTCCCTTCCAACCCAAACCATTCTATGATTCTATGAAATAAGTGAACAGTGTTTCATATTCCAGAGGACTGTAACTTTATCTCTTCTTGCTTCTCATTGAGCAAAGACAGTGGAATAGTGTCTCTTGCTCCTTTCATCAATTTGTTCTGGCTTTGCCTTCTCTTTGTACCAATTTTGCTGGTCTTGTAATACCTACAACTGGGCTGTAGCCTTCCTCTCCAGGATACTTTTCGTACAAGCATTAGGAAAGAGAAGCCAGCATTGTCAAGGCTTCATATGTGTGTCTATAGCTAGGGCTCACCTGACAGCTAATATTTTGTAAAGAGAAACTTCCCATATTTCTAGTTTTTCAGTGTTTGTCCGCATCTACACGTTAATCTTTCTGGTTTTGTTACATCAACATTAATCTAGCTTGTTTGTTTCCATCTGTGAATTCGTTTTTACACACAACTCTTCCTGCCTTCTTTCATGCTGTCCTCTGTTTTCAGTGACCCACCAGCCCTCCCACAGAACAGCTTGCCAATAACTTCTCTGCATTGTTATCCATGCTATAGGTTCAAGTCTTTACAAAACCCATTTCAATCCCACTTTCACTCCAATGTTTTATAGGAGGAAGATAAAAGAATATTTCAAGTCTATACCTTCTCAGATTCTCTCAGTAATATGTCTGAAATGATAACCAATTCATTGTGTCTTTTACATCAAAGTTCATTTGCATCACTCCTTAACAGAAAAGTATTGCTCTCAGCAGAAGTAGTAATAGCAGTGATCTTTCTAACCCGTGATTTTGGAGAGTGTCCTTCCCTGTTCTGTGGAACATTTGTCTATTTAATAATGCAATAATATTTCTAGGAATATAAAAATCTTAGGAACAATCACTCAAAGCTTAAATATAATATACTATGTAACATTTATTTGTTCAGCTCCCTTGATTCTGCGGTGAATGAGGGAATAGTGAGAGGCATGTCACCATGTAGGGAATTGCAGGAACGTGAGACCACACTCTCCAAAGCAGCAAAGGCTGATGCACACACCACCTCATTAAAAGGTAAATTCCTTTAGTTGAGAGTCAGTAGCCTTGGGCCCACATTTTTCTAAGGCAGGAGTTTTTCTTTTTGATAATTGGTTCGTCATTTCTCAGGAAACTGCAACATATATTTTTTAAACTAACAATAAAATTGATTATAATAATAATGAAATTCCTTTATTTCTGTGGTATAACTGTTTACGGTCATTTAGTTAAGTTAAAAAGAATAGAACAGATAAACAATAATACTGTTATGTCACTACTGCGTTATTATTAAGCAGTTATATTGGTTTATTGTTGAAATGTTAGTCATTTTTGTATGGCAGCTTTCAAGGTGCATCATCAACTTGTAAGGATAAGACTAGGAGGTGTTCAGACACAGTTCTGTTCTGATGGTACTGAGAGTACAAATTAGAAGATGAAGACATTTCAAGCTCTCCAAATAGTTTGGAGTTCACTGGTTGACTAGTAAAGCAATCATTTGGTAATAGTTTCCAAAACTTTTGTCCCATATACTTATACATGCTTTCAATGTGCAGGAGCCATTTCATGTTCAACATGTGAATTAATGAGACCTTTTAGTACATATTTTGCATTCACACACAGGAAGGGAGCCTCCAGGTTTTTTGGTTGTACCCCCCTGCCTGGTGTGTAGTCATGATGCAGAGGGAAGAATTTCAGCCTAAGCTTTTTTTAAAAAGCTCTATCATTTTCATTTTCTACCTCTTTTTCACTGTGAGCACATGGCTTCCTATTTCTTTTTCGACTTCAAACTTAATAGCGAATGCTTCCTCAAAGCCAGTGTAAAACTGGAGTCTTAAAAGAACTGGTGAGGCTGGGATCCATGTCCCTGTGTTCAGTGATGCCAATGTCAACAAATGCCAGGTTCTCAGCAGACTGGCTATGTGCTTATTATAAAGGAAGCTTTTTTCCACTGAATGTCTGGGAAATCTATCTGTTGAAGAGAAGCACATCTCATGATTGAAACTGTAGCCTCACAGCAGGACTTCAGAATAAATTGAGCTGCTGAACAATTTTTATGCTCTGTGTGATTAAGTTGCTCCTAAATAAAGCGTACAACAATTAATCTGACAGAAAGGAAACAATTTACAGTACCTTTTTCTAATAGTTACAAATGTACACAGCTACCCATTACAAATTGTCCCCTTGGAAGGACAGGTCACAGGGAAGAAGCAGACCTTGACCCTGACATCCTCTGCTTGAACTTTTCCTGACATGGTACTGCAGACTTCAGTGCAGAGCCATTTCCCATCCATCTTGTTTGCTCTTCAGCTACCACCACATTGCTGTTTCAGCTGCAGAGAAGGCAGAGCAGGCACCTGATGCTGTTTCTGCTGTGCATTTGGGCAGGCGGGTGACACTGTGCGCCTCTTACGTTGGTGAATAGTTGCTACCAGTTTTTCTAAGTTGATAGCAGGAAGCAAGGTAACAGAAAGTGAATTTATAGTTTGAAGAAAAGAAATTAAGACAGAGTAGAAGATGTTACTGCTATTTTTTTTTCTTCCCCCCACTTGATCTAGTAAAGCTTATAGTTTAGTGTCAGAAGAAAGGGCTTTTCTTTCTTTGATGATTTACCATTGACACGTGACCATGTGTGTTGCTTACTATGTTTCACATGGCTAAACAATTTGGTTTAGAAAATGAAAATTGTGATTGTCCTAGCTGGATTAAAGCCCAGACTGAAACTTGCTTATTGTTTAGAAAATTGGAGAATCCCTTAAAGATTCCCTGCCAGAGAACCATGGAGATGACATATCCACAGTGTTTTGTCTAGGTCTGAGTTTGGTGGTCTGGGGACTCTTTGGCTTACCTGACTTTCCCACTGATGGAAGGATTGCTGTTGAAGAATATCTAAAAAAAAAAAAAAAAAAGGTTTTGTGATTACCAGCTCTCTCGGGCTCTCTGTAAGACAGGTTAAGGATGCCTGTTTCTAATATTTAACAATCCCTGAAATTTAATGTCGTAACCTATGGAAAGCAAGAGGGTATTCCAGTTCCACTTCTGTTCCCCATGCATAATGGCAGGACTGCTTTTTTATTGTTCCAAAACCTGTTTGTTTATGCTGAATAATTTTTATGTAGGTGAAAACACAGAACGTGCCTTATCTCCCCCGTTGGGTGTTTGCAACTTTAATTGTGCAAGAGGTTCTCAATGTTACATCTTTATTATAACCCTTTCTTTCATGATACACCTTAATGTTTGCATTTCTTCTGTAGTTCTGAAATAAGACAATGTCTTTGACACTGCTGCGTGCCATTGTTTTGCAGCTTTGGTCAATACCAATTTTATGTCTCTGTGGATAGTTAGCTTGTAGGTCTTTTCACATCATCTGCTCCTGCTTTGGTGGCTGTTTCTTTCTGATCTCCTCTGTACTCTGCTTTGATCTAAGTTAGTTTCTGTCAGATGTGGCATAAGAGTTTTAAGAACAATGGCAAGCTCAATTTTTCCACTTGCCTTTCATCACAGGTGGCCTGTCTGCTGGTGTCTGTGTTCTGATTAAGAGCAGTAGAAAAAGATGCTCCTAAAACTGTTGAATATTACTAAACTAGTGGACCTCATTATCTACTTCATGCTGCAGTCTCCTCTGGCCTGGTGTCCTGGTGATTGCATAGCATAATAATCAAATAAAACTTATATATTTTTCAGGTGGCCCATAAAGACATGCTTCCAGGCCAAACATTCAGTATTTTTATTTGAAATGGAAACTGAAAACTCCTAGTGTTTCTTTGTTATTGTTGGGTTTTTTTTGTTCTTTCTTTTCCTCAACATCTCTCCCTCTTATTGCTCCCCTGTTCCCCTATTTTGAATTTGTTGATTCTTTTGTCTACTACCTGAGCCAGAGGGAGCATGGCTGGGCTCGAGCTCCAGCTGATGTGGGAAGACCTGTGTCAGCACACGGAATGGGCAAGTCTCCTTTAGTAGGTTTCAGTACTTCGTAGCTGTCAAGATGGGTGGAATAGCAGAAATAACACCAAAAATCATTCTGTTCATCCTGCTTTTTCACCAGCTCACTGTGCAGTTAGCTCTGTCTTCACAGGACATCTGTAAAGCCACATCTGAGCAGTGTTGTCATTCCCCTCCTGCTCTACACCTGCCCATCTACCTTATTTTTCCCCTTTGAGATTACCTTCCATTTTTAATCAATGCCAGTTGATTCCAGATTATATGTAATGCAGTTAAGGGTAGACTGTCTATGTTTGAGCCTTCTGTATGGATTTCATTGTCACAGTCACTTGAAACAAGGACCATTGGATTCTTGCCTGAAGAATAAGACTCAGAAAATGAACTTGGTAAGAACTGTGGTCAGAAATGGATCAGTCGGTAAATTAAAAATCCGGTTGCTTGATGAACTAAAACCACAGTTACACCAGGTAATGAATAGAGGTGTCTATGTTGAGAGGCTGATAAACACAGTTTTGCTTATCAACTGGTCATTTGTGAAAGGAAACAAAGAACTAAGTCATATGGTCAGAACCCTCTTTAGTAGCTTTATATCACTTTATGAATTTCCATTCCTAGCCTTTCTGTAACAATGTATGTGTAAATCTCTTTGCTTTAGTGGCAGACAAATTCATCTCTCATGCCTTTTTTAAATGATACAACTCACAGACCATGAAACTTGAAAAATTTTCTTTAAAACAAAACTTCATATTTAAGTTTGGTATGATGTGGGTTGTCATGCCAGCAGTATCTCAAACTCTATTTTAAAGGAAATTTTACACCATGTATTTATACAGCCCTTTCTTCTAATTTTGTGGCGGTGTTTGATGACATTCTCAGACCTCAGAGCCATCTTCACTTTTTTTCACAGGAAAAAAATGACAAGTCTGTAATCCTAATATTTCCATTGATCTCTTCTGATGAGCAGCCAGAGTCAGACACTGTTGCACTGTTGTTGTACCGTGATTCTGGTACAAATAAAACTTCTGTTTGTAAGGGTAGATTTTATGTATTGTTACATATTGCCCCAGCAAAACCATGGGTAAGTGGCATAAAATCTTTCTCTGCTCTCTTCCGTGTGACTGCTATCTTCTGTGTGGCCTATGTCTTTTTCCCAGCTTTTATACTGCACCCTGACCTTCTACAGATACTGTTGATGAGCTGTCTTTCATTTCTGCTGTACCTTGGAGTTTATATTTAGCATCTCTGCACATAAACATATCCTGTTCCTTGCCATCCTTGAACACCCACCACAAACTTCCTCTGCCTTTGTCACTGTCAAGTTCCTTCAAACAACCACTAGCTATTTTAGACACTTTTAAAATTTATTTGTGCACAACCTGACAACGCTCCTGCTTGCTCTGTTTCTCATTAAAATGTTCCCGCAGGGTTGGTTTGATTATTTTTCTTGTTATTATTAATTCTAATATACAATGAAGCAAACCCTGCCTGCTCTTTTTGTTCTTCTCCCCCTGCTCCACTGACACGGTGCGCTTTGCTGGTGATAGATCTGTACCCCAGTTCTCCAGAGGGACACTAGAGTTACGGACATAGAGCAGAATGGCAATGCGCAGGAGAAGCTAGGAGATGCCCAGTGCTACTACAGGTACGTGAGAGTATCCAGACATCCAACAGACAAACCACAGAAGCAGATCCTATCCTTCTATGTCGAGAGCTGGTAGGTATGATATGAAGACTGGCTTAATTGAACGTCCTATCCCTCACCGACTGGAGGAAACTATTTTGGTAAAGGTCAGAAGGTAGAAAACTTACAATCTTACTCTATGTTTATTGCTATTGTGATCTACTTCTGTGGAGCGTTTAAAACACCTGACATTGTCCTAGGACTCTTCCAGATGAACGCCTGTTTCCTTACAAGGACTGTCCACTGCACTTCTGCATTAACTTCAGTATAGTTTAGCTGAGCAGCTGCATTCAGCTACGCTGCTTAACTGCTGAACCAGGACCTGAAGATAGGCAGAGTAACAGAGCACTTGCATTTTCAGAAGTTCTGTCTGGGAGTGTGGGAGCTGGTATAAAATAGGATTTTTTTCTTTAAATTTGTGCATGTTTTTTTAAAAATATGTTACCTCAACAAGATGCCCAGTCCTTGCAGAACTAATATCACTAAAAATTATCGCAGTGGCCCTAGTAGTTCACCTTTTTTTTCCTGAGAAGCTATCTCATCTCATGTTTCACTGCTCTCCTGAGTTTCCAAAATGTCGTTATTCAGCTTTTTTCACACCCCTGGCCAACTCATCATCATGGTCATTATCCAACCTCTTGAGCTGTTCTACTTAACACCTCATTAAAAAAAATATGTTCAGCTCATCTCCTCTCACTGCTCTTCACTTGTCAACAAGTCCTGTTTTTCCCCTTTTACATGCAGTCCTTTTGGCGCTTAATGTTTGTCAATCATTAGTTTTTACCCTCTGGTGGAGTTTTCTCATGCTGCTCTTACTAATCATCTCATCTGTATTATATGGCATGGCCTTTTTATCTCACATTATGTATCTGTATATGGAATTTCTTTGTTCTTGTTTATCCTTGAGCTTGAATGCTAAAGCCAAGCCATGATAGCATATTCAAATATATCCTCTGCCTTTTTAATGTATTTTTTATTAAATATATTGTTATTTCTTTGTTGTAGTTGTCAGAAACATTTTGGTTGAACTTTTCTGTAAAAATGGTTTTCTTACTTGGCTACATGATTCCATATTTCTTTATGGAATCCACAATTATTTCTGAAGGAAGCTTGTTAAAAATAAGCTCACAAATAAAAATACTGGAGACTGTGGGGGTTTGTTTGTTTGTTTGTTTGTTTGTTTACTGTGAAGCAGTTAAAATGAGAACGTTAACAGACAATTTTTCTATTTTTTTTCCTCAACAGAAAACAATTAGGATTCAGTGATATGGAACATGCCATCCTTACCTACAGGTAAATGCTGATTTTGTAAAGCTGACCATTGTGTGTTTGAGTAGCCAGAAAAATAGCAGTGATGTTTGTAGCTGTCACCTGAACATGAGACCAATAATATTTCCCAGAAATTAGAATTTCCTGGTACCTGACAACGTTCAATTGCTCCCCATCCCCCAAATATCAGTGATTTTCTTTCATGAAGAATGAAATTGTTTTGGCACTTTGCCCATGTGAAGATTACAAGGATAACAATTACAAGCATCGTGAACAAAACTGAGCATTGCAGGACTAGGTAAGAAAATTTTAAAACGCCCAAAATATTTTAAAGCATTTTCAAATGCTTCAGTAATCTTGATATTCTGGTGTCTTCTTTGGTTCCTCCAATACTTTGTATGGTGAAGTATTTTTATGCAGGCAGCTTGCTTTTCAAGGAGATGATACCTTAAACATTTCTTCATTTAGTGCACTGAAATGTTAAAGCTGTGAGGTTCTAGACACAGACTACAGTCCTGGATGAAACTGTTGAATTCTTAGGAAAATTTTCCTGCAGAATCAGCTTTGCCGAGCTCAGTTATGACTGGAGTAGAGTGGTTCTCGTGCTGATGTCTGCTGTGAACCTCAGTTTTAAGTTAAGGCCTGTATTACCCCCATTATCCTGAGCAAGACAGAGCTGCTATTGAGTATACACAGGAATGAGAAACAAGGAGGAAGAAATACCATAGTACACTGTATACCCCTGCTACAGCCTTTTCCTTTTTCTGTCTGAATTTTGGCTAGAACTGAAAACCTGGTCTTCATTTTCAATACTCTGGAGGAAGGACAGCAAAGACAATCTGACCCCAAAGCATATGTTCTTTCATCGTTTTCCATCTCATAGACTTCTACCTGTACAAGTCCTGAGCAGGAAAACTTCTGGAAGAGGAGGAAGTCCCCAAGCAGAGGGTGCTTGGAGGAAAAAAAAAGAAAATCTCACCATAGTCAAACCAACATGCTTGGAACCTGCTAAGAAATCTCCATAGTGCGTGAAAGTAGAATATGATAATTTGATTGTGGTAACGTGAGTGTGCCTTTAAATAATTCCCTGTCATAGCTAAAAAGTGAAGAATAATGAAAAAGGTGAATCAGAATGCTGGAGGACAATATTCTGACTATATCCATCACCTCTTAGCTCTACCTGTCTGTTTATGCATGCCATCAATGTCATAACAGCAACTGCCTTCAGAGAAGCTGTGCATAATGAATCCTTTAGGTTGACAATCTATTAAAGGCAACTGTTTGTTTCTCTTTCTCATTTTTTTTTTTTTTTTAAAATGCACTTAAGATGGCTGATGACTTGACTCTTATGATAGGGGACTGTTAGCTGCACCAGCATAAATAGTTCATTTCTATAACTATGCTGGGGCTATAAAAAAGAAGAGGAAAAAACATTAGCAGAGCAAATGTCTAGAGGCTGAATTATTTTTTCTTTCCTTGCCTTGCTCAAGAGTGGGAGCCACAAGGTACTATACTGCTACCGTTGCCATCACCTCACTGCAATAGCTCCCATTATTCATAGGAGGTCAGCTGAGGTCACTTCCATGCACTTTGTACGAGGAACCCTACTATTCATCCCTTACAGTCATCTAGACTGTGAGCCATAGCAAATGAATTAGGGAAACAGTCTATTCCATCTCCATGAGGTATAGATTTGGCTTTGAGTTATCCTTGTGTTTTCTAGTGCAATCTTATGTATATTATGCGCAAGACTTTTGAGGAGCCTTCAAAGCATAAGATGAAACTTTTTTTTTTTTTTTCTGTCATCAGATTAAAAATAATATAGGAAGACCAAACATCTGCTGGATTGTGGAAAGCTTCAAACACATTTTTAGATGACTGAAGCCTAAGGGCCTTCACTGAAATTGCAACATATTCTTAGCAATTAGATGGAAACTGGCCATACTTCAAATATGACATAAAAATGAAATGTCCTCCAAATCAAACTAACATCGTAGTCTTGGAATACCTGGTGTGTTGCATACAATGTTGTTTTCTTGTCTCTGTCTTTTCAACCTCAATACTCTGATCAAAAAATGCATGCCTAGGCAGCCATGGTGACAAAGGACAATGCCTTTCTTCAGATAATTGAGGCTGAATAGAATGCATGAAACATTGGCTAAATTTGTACATCTTCCATTCAGTGATGGGTACTTTTGAGCTCTGTCTTTCCTTAGCTTCAGCTTAATAAAAGATTTGCAAGGCAGATGCAGAGAATGCTTTGTAAACCAAAGGAAATGTCCCTGAACTACAATTATTTTGATTAGTTATGAAAAAGTTAGGGAAGATCTTGGGCTCCTTAACTGAAAAGCTATAATAATTTGCTTTTACAATGTATAGAATAGAGGGTTTGCTGTGCTGTTTTTTGATGGGATGATCTGGAACACTTCATGAATGAAACGAAACTATAAACAAGAAGTGTTGGGTTGGGGTTTTGGTGGTGTTTTTTTTTGTTGTTGTTGTTTTTTGGTTTATTTTTTTTTCCTATCCAGGACTGCAAAATGTCTCGTTCAGTCAACAAAGTGAAATGGCTGATAGAGAACATGCAAGCATATTTCGACAGTAACAGCAAAGGAGAGAATTCCATAGTACTTACTAAAGCTTGCTGAACAGTTAGTTTTCTGAGAGCTGTTTAAGTTCCACGGGGCACTGTTTCTTCCACTTTGGCCACATCTACTTGACTTTCCAGCAGCAAGGCACTATCCTATATCCATTACACCTACCTACATTATGCTCTACTCTTGCATTGCATTAAAACCCATATGAAATATTCATTAGAAGAACATGGAAAACAGACACATAGGCACTTCTTAAAGCAAATGGAATTCTACTACCTCATGTGGAATATATGATCATATTAATCCTTTACTTAATCAGATATGTCCCTGCATCTCACTGAATCTGAGGGTATAGGAAGATTACCCTTCACTTAAATTTGTCTTTGAAACAGTTGATGATGAAATTTATTTTTAAAATGCAGTTTTCCTAGGGAAAAAGAAGAAAAAGTCTCAGGCTGGAAACCCAGAGTATACAGAGAAAGAATGTACAAAAGGTGGATTAGCACTCTGGCACTGTCACTATTTTAGAAAGGTGGAAGTATTACAGAGGAAACTATCACAAGTTAATATGCCAAGTGTGGTTGCTCCTGTGTGATTTTATTAATGTAAGAAGTTGTGATGTATTACCTTTCAAAATGTAAGTTTTATTTCCACTCTCTGCCCTGGTAGTGGAAACAGGTTCTTTTAAGGGTAAGCATCATTTACTTTTGAGCTAAGCCCCCTCCACCTGGTTCCTTTACCATGGAGGTAGTACAAGGGGCCTTGCGGCATCTACTTTATTTGACTGAGCACGATGTTACGATCTTTCCTTTAGTGTAGATCCAGACCAGTGTATTCATTTGGTTTTGCACGGCATCTGTACAGGTTTACCAGCATGAGTCTGGGAGCAGCATTCAGTATTTTCAAGTGTGTCTATTTTATTCCCATGTCATGTCTAATCAGCACTGGTGTCCCTACAGCAACACTTCCAGGAATTCAGGCTCTGGATTTAATGCCAGTGGAAGTGACTTGGTGTTGACTGTTTCTATGGTGTACGTATATTCTGTATTGTCCTTGGTATATAGGAAATTCAGATCAAATACTTCACCTGACTAGGTGTGCAGTGTTGTATTTAGTGGTAGAGCAGATGGCATTTCCCTTCCTGAGCTGTGCAGCACCTTTGCCTTTGAGAATTTTGTGACTTAGGGCTAAGACTTTCCAGTGCAGTGCTGGATGTGTTTTAAGTCTCTCAGTAGCTGACTGGATGTGTGTAAAGCTTATTTGCTTTTGGCAGTGCAGTGGAAAACCGTGTTTTTCACTTTCTTATAAAACCATGGACAAGTTCATGTAGTGTGTTTCTTCTTGTCAGTTATTTACAGCATGTAATTTAAATAATAGCTTTTGCATTTGAGAAAGAGATGTAGTAAGTACTGTTCACTCCAGCAGTAGTTGGGCATATTAGAAATCTTCCCAAAATCTTCCTGTAGTGAGGAAGAAGGATAACATATTAACTTGCTATTAAGGAGTATTAGTATGTTAAGATAAGTAAGTGCCAGTATCCACTGAAGTATCCATTGGACTAATGGATTGATTTTTATCATTATCTTACTGTTAGATTGCAAAACTGATGTTTAATGACACATGATTGTTTATTTGGTTGCACTCATAGACCTTATTCTTATAAACTACAACATTTAACATCCTAGTGTATCATCTTCACCTGTGATTGCTGATGCAAGAGTTTGTCCACACATGGGAATCTACAAAAGAGCTGCTCTGAAATAAATGCTGCAAAGAGGTGTTAGGATTTTCTTTTCTTCTTCCGGAGGTGAGAGTGCAGGTTATATAAACCCTCTGCGCTGATATTCTTATTCCAGAAAAAAGAGTCCACACAGGGACTTGTTCTAAAAGAAGACAATAGTAGCTAGTTACTTTAAGAGGCAGCATGGGTCAGGTTGTTGCTTCCTTCTGATAGCTGAAAAAGACTTCATATGTAGTTTTTAAAATCTTCCTTACTGTATGTGGTCATATACCAGCTAATTGCTTTGTTACAGAGCCTGGGAATTTATGTCATCTGTTAATACAAATTTCGATTCAGAAAACAGGAAACATGAGGGTAGTGCAAATGCTTTTTTTTTTCTAGTGGCTCTCAACAACCATGTCATGTACAATCGCATTAATGAATAGCTTTTGTACCATGAGAAAATTAAAGTACACACACACACTGATTGTATAGCATCCACTTGCACCTAGCAATGAATTATAGAATGTCCTGTCCCAGCAGTGATGTTACAGGATGGTTTTGGATTTTAAAATAAACTTCTGTGATTGGCTTGTATAGACAATTCCATAACACATGCTACTCTTTTTGCTTTATGACCTGGTCCCTTGTAATACCTAATTAAATATTGTAAAATTACTAACTTGTCTCATGAAAATGGGCAGCTTTTGCCTCTCTCTGTGTCATAGCTTCTTGGGCTTACCACTGCAAATTGTGGTGGATGGTTGGCATCCAAGACTTAATGGAAATTGATACAAAATTATTAGCTTCAGCATGCAATGTTACCATCTTCATGGCCTGCTCTTCTGCCTCTGAGTCTTAATGCAAAGAGAACACCTGCTTCCTGAGGGTTCTCTTCTTAGAAATATGTTAACCATAGTACTAGATCCAAATTGCAAATTTGTTTTAACTCTGGGAATTTTACGTGAGTGGGATCATCAGATTTAACTTTGAAAGAGTAAGTGGTACTTTTATACCTAAATCTTCTGCTAACAGAATCCCAGAATAAAGCTAGAAAAAAAATCAAAGCTTTCATGTCTTACTGACTGAGAGAAGGATTTGCTCAGCCTTTAATTTTGCAGGTGACAGTAACAGTAGTAGTGTACTCTTGTTCCTCATTGATACTGACATCATCTACCTGGACTTGTGCAAGGCATTTGACACTGTCCCGCACGACATCCTTGTCTCTAAATTGGAGAGACATGGATTCGATGGATGGACCACTCGGTGGATAAGAAATTGGCTGGATGGTCGCACTCAAAGAGTTGTGGTCAATGGCTCAATGTCCAAGTGGAGAACAGTGACGAGTGGTATCCCTCAGGGGTCGGTACTGGGACCGGCACTGTTTAACATCTTTGTCGGCGACATGGACAGTGGGATTGAGGGCACCCTCAGCAAGTTTGCTGACGACACCAAGCTGTGTGGTGTGGTCGACACGCTGGAGGGAAGGGATGCCATCCAGAGGGACCTTGACAGGCTGGAGAGGTGGGCCCGTGTGAACCGCATGAAGTTCAACAAGGCCAAGTGCAAGGTCCTGCACGTGGGTCGGCGCAATCCCAAGCATGACTATAGGCTGGGCAAGGAATGGATTGAAAGCAGCCCTGAGGAGAAGGACTTGGGGATATTGGTGGACGAGAAGCTCAACATGAGCCGGCAGTGTGCGCTTGCAGCCCAGAAAGCCAACCGTGTCCTGGGCCGCATCAAAAGAGGTGCGACCAGCAGGTCAAGGGAGGTGATCCTGCCCCTCTACTCCGCTCTTGTGAGACCCCACCTGGAGTACTGCGTCCAGCTCTGGGGGCCCCCGTACAGGAGAGACATGGAGCTGTTGAAGCGAGTCCAGAGGAGGGCCACAAAGCTGGTCAGGCGGATGGAGCACCTGTCCTACGAGGACAGGCTGAGAGAGTTGGGGCTGTTCAGCCTGGAGACGAGAAGGCTCCGGGGAGATCTCATTGCGGCCTTCCAGTACCTGAAGGGGCCTACAGGAAAGCTGGAGAGGGACTGTTTATGAGGGAGTGTAGTGACAGGACAAGGGGTAATGGGTTTAAGCTGAAGGAGGGTCGATTTAGATTAGATGTTAGAATGAAATTCTTTCCTGAGAGGGTGGTGAGGCACTGGAACAGGTTGCCCAGAGAGGTTGTGGATGCCCCCTCGCTGGAAGTGTTCAAGGCCAGGTTGGATGAAGCTTTGGGCAACGTTGTCTAGTGGAGGGTGTCCCTGCCCATGGCAGGGGGGTTGGAACTAGATGATCTTTGAGCTCCTTTCCAACCCAAACCATACTATGATACTATATGATACAAATACCACATCTTTTAGAGATTAATTTGTTTTAGACAACGTTTTCCCCTACGTAAGCTGAACAAAGCAATTTGGAAAACAAACTGGAAGAACAGTTATGTCCTTCCTGTTGGTCATTGGAAAAATTTGACTCCTTCAGATCCTTCGAAGGCCCTAAAAATAGCTTGTGTGACCTTTTAGTTTACATGTTTGTGACACAGAGAGCATGATAAACTTCCCACTGGAACATGAAATCATCTGGTACAGATGCCTACAGTAATGTAAATGATAGTTTTATCAGAGCTTTCCTTGGGCTTCTGAGCTGCGAGTCTGTCTTTTTAAAATAGAAATCTAATTTTTTCTGGTTGGAATAATAAATCCAGCTTTAACACTTCTTATCCGCACTACTGGTTTTAATGCTTAGGCAGGTGATTTGCTTGGGGTACAGGCCCTAGATAACCTCAAAAATCTTTCGTGTTTGATATCATGAACACTTCTGCACAGGATGTAGTCTGATCTGTGTGCTGAAGGTTAAGTGACACTAAATTATTAAGTGGCCTGTAGAGCTGAATACCCTACTGAGTTTAATCCTATAGTTAACAACCTCACCATCCCTCCAAAAAACCTCCCAAACCTCTGGAGAGAAAGCCTGAAGAGTACAGCAGATGCCAGACACATTCTGATAATGTTTATGTTGCTTTCTGAGCCTGGTGAGAGCCTGTCTGAGGAGGGAGAATACAGAGGTTGGGGAAAGCCAAGCACCTGGGAGAAGCAGCAATGCCTTGTTGTGGAGGGTGAACCTGTCCTGCTGTAAGCTCTCACCTCAGCTAGCTCCTTGTACCCTGGTTCTGATCGGGCTGGAGCTGTGAGTGATGAAATGCTACAGCATGACTGGGACTTTCAGCAGCGTAGCTTATGTTATCGTCACAGGCTTGGCCCCTGCAGCTGGTCCTCCTTGCCTTAGCCCACCCTTCTGTCCTTTCTGGAGGGGGGTGGAGCAAGTGGCCTTGAGCTGGCGGAGCCTTTTTTGTGCTCTCTGCAATTGCCTGATACCAGGGTAAACACCGCAGGTCTCAGCAGCTTTGTCCATGGAATGATAGTAGTAATAATACCCATTATTACTACTACCCTGAGCCTGATATTCTTATTTCATAGAGCTAGAAGTACTCATTGATCAAAATGTTCTACTTTTCAAAAGTAAACAACCAGATCAGACAGGGCAAATACTCTTAATTTGGGTGCATATGGGGCTCAGGGAATAAGCAACACATGAGTGTTAAGAATAAGATGTGTTTCTTCTAGAAGCCTGGTACTTCCTAAGGCATCCTGGGCCAGGAATTGCTATCCAGAAGAAAGTTTAGTGCCTCTGTTCTTCGGTTTTGCTGAGCTCATGATAAACAATGAGAATATGTTTCTGGAACCTTAACATCTCAGATGCTCTGTGCAAAAAAAAAAAAAAAAAAAAAAAAAAAAAAAAAAAAAAAATCTTATTTTACCTTAGAAGCAGATGCTTCTCAAAACAAATGGGACTATTGCAGTGTCTCACAATCATAGGAGATCAGCTGATAAACTGATCCTAGCAAGGGCAGGCTTTCCATTTGCTGCCGAAACTCCCAATTTCAAAGGTACAGCAATGGATATAGTAGGTTATGCTGAAGGACAGCAATAATTTGTGAGCCACTGTACACCGCTTGTGTTATCTGTAGGATGTCTGAAAGCATTAAAAATGGATGATCTTTTAACAAGGAGCTACAGCAATAACAACATCAAGCTCCAGAATCAGCAAGCAAGAGTTTACAGGTTAGTGCTTTGAAATATTTATTTTGTCTGACTTTAAAATGTTTAGTCTGGAACATTTAAAATGATACTTTCCCACTGTATATATTTGGCTTGTGGAGCCCCTCTCTCTGACTCTGGACAAGTATGGACTACAAGTTACTGTATTTTATTGTTTAGAAAACCAGTCTGTGGTTGAAGCCTAATGTAAGAAGCCAAGTGTCCTTTTGAGAATGCCAGGGTCAAAGCGCAAGGCCAAAAAAAGGGAAAATGAGATAATAGGAATCTTGTGAGATTTCTCTGGTGGGAATAGAGACCTCTGAAGTCCAAACACAGTGGAAATTTATAAAATAGTGTCCAAATGTGCCAACAGAAGAAAATCTTCTGCGAAGTATCATGATGAATAATATAGAATGATAAAATAGTAATTTCTCAACTGCTTAACTGACTTGGCTTTTGTTGTGACCAGTGGGAGTTTAAAAGTCAGTTTTTAATGGTTTAGTAGGATTTACTGTTTCAGTTTTTGAAAGCATAGCAAAGAAACTAGATTACAAACAACAGAAATACCCAGAACCAAGTTAAAAGAAACATAGAAATATTGCAGTAACATACATGGAAATAAAGCAATTAAAGCTGCCTGCTTTGATTAGGCCTGGATGCATAGATATATAAGTGAGGTATGAATACATACATTGATCTATATACTGGATGACTGGATAGTGAGTCATATGTGATGGGAATCAAATATTTCAATATATAGGCACAGCTTCTTAATTCAATTACAGCCAAGTCAGTAGGAATGGGAGAAACTTCCTGATTAAGCATCATCAGCTAGAGAAAAAGTGAGGCAAGTTTTTCTCTGTCTCACTTTCCCCTTTTGTGCTTTCCTTAGGTGCTTGCTTTTCTCCGAACTTCTTTTGCCATCCTTTCTTTTCCTGTTCAGGGCCAACTCTGTTTTCAGTTATAAACAGAAGGTACATCTCTTGGAGTGAGAGCAGAGATTGGCTCTGTTCTTGGGGGGTAAGTTATAGATTTGCCTGTAATGGCACTTTCACTTGCAACAATAACTAGTGATGTGGGCAGTCTTCCACGCAGAGGGAGTCTTTTAGCTGGATTTAAAAATCTCTTACTATTTTTCTCCTGAAGATCCTAATGCAAACTCTCCAGGGTACATCACAATAAAACTTACACTGATGGCAGACCTGCTCTAGTTCAAAACTGTGTCCAGCTACAACCAGTTCTCATGCATATTTGTTTTTCAAAATTAAGATGGCCTTCACCAGTATTTTCGGTACTCTTGAGACATGATGACGTTTAATCATGAAAAAAGCTTTAGACACAGCATGGGAAAGTGCTTTATTTTCTCTCACCATTTCCCTTCAATTATGATATAAGTGAAACCAGATAGAATGCAAAATAAAATCTACTCTACTGAAATATTTGCAGTCTTCGTATACACGTATTCTCCCACATTCTGGTAAAAGTCTCTTTTTCTCTGTTCTCTCCGAACTTTAACATGACCTTTAGAGCTAATCACATCTCTGAAGGCTTTTCTTTATTATTTCTTCACAGGCAAACAGATAAGTAACTGCAGTATTTAAAACAACGTATTATGCTCAATAGGCAGTGACTAGTGTGTGAAAGAAGGGAACTGCTGGAACTGGACGAAGAGTTCTTGTTAAAAACTTATCTATGGTTTGGTGATCAGTTTCTGACAATCTGTTTGCACTAGAAGGCACAGAAAAAGTTTGAGTTGCACCCCTACAGTGGCACTTTTGCAGTTTCCCAGCAAAGTGAACCTGCCATGTTCCGTGTTGTGTCCCTGCAGAGAGTGTCCCACGTCACACCAGCAGTGCTTGGCCAGGAGACTTGCATGTCCTTCATGTTCACAGCTGAGACAAAAAAGAAACAAACTGGTTGCATGGGAATGCTTCATGGCCTCTCTCTAAAGAAAACAAGGCTCTGATTAAAGAAGTCACTCAGGGATGTGTATTTACAAAATCCATTAACCATGGAAGTAAATGGAGCTTATTAATGAGTTTAAAGATGGGTCATCCTTTCTGAAGAAGATTAGTGTCCCAAATCAGACTCTCTTGACTTGCAGTTGGGATACTGGCTAGCTACAGCCACATAAATTCACCAGTGCAACTGTGATCAAGGCTTACCATGTCATTTACGTATACAAACAAGTATTTAGTTATAAACAAGTTAGGGCATTGTAACAAATGTGGCTAAGAGCTGTACTATGGAGAAGAATGAAAGTTTCTGATATGTGTGTTTTTTTTCCCCAGCTTCCATGTCTGAACTACGTTAGGAAGTCTTAAAATAGATGGGGAAATATGGGCCCACATTTTATTGCCTATGAAGTATATGGATAAGAGGTTTTCAGGGTTTTTTATAGATCTGAAATGCCATTATGTATTTATGTATTTTATTAGTGAAAGAACAAGCTGGCAGGAGGTGTATTTGTGACAAGAGAATTGTATTTCTTTTATAACAGGGATACTTTGGCTTCTCTCGCCAAGTGTGTTCAGCCTCTTTGATGTATATCATTATTCACTACAGAACTGAACCCTTCTTTTGTGTTCTTCCTTGCTAGTTACATACTTTGGCTGATGTACTACTTGTTTGTTCCTGGTGCAAAACTTTTTTAGTTACACCAGACCAGGGATAGTTTTTAGTGGAAACACAGTGGACAGTGGGGGGTATATCTGTGGGGGTAGATGTTATCATGACAACAGGAATCTTTGTAACCATAAAAAGCAGAATAAGACCTGCCCATAAAGTAGGTGAGCGGTATAAGACCTATGGAGGAAAACTGAATACTGGGGGAGATGCGTAGAAGGCATCGAGATGCTCAAGAGTCATAAATAGATTAGGGTGCATACAATGGTGGGATTAATGTGATTAGTTGAGGCCGACCTAAGATCATTGCACCGTGATGGGTGATGCAGAATATGACTTTCTTACGGACTGTTTGAGGGAGAAAGCTGAAGAGCTCACTGGAAAAAGCAGGAGTAGCAGCATCAGAAACAGAACTGTCAGATAGCTTTTAGTCTTCAGCATTTTGGCGAGTCATGCTGGAGAGAAGGTAATTGGTGGTAGCTGTGCTTTATTTAGTTACTTAGATACTGTATGGAAATCACCACTTGTTTCTATTAAGAACATGTTGTTTAAGTGGGATTAAGAATTTAAAAGAAAGCTGCCTGGGCACCCAGCCAAACAGGAGATATCCATTTATAGTTCAGCAATGATGAGCCAACATCGGGAATTACTAGGCCAAGTTCCGCCACGAAGTAAACTAATATAAGCAAGCCTGAGGCCCTGGTGCATGAAGCAAGGCTATGTTTCCCCAAAATGTAACAGATAGATACAAAAAAAGCTGCTTGTTGTCAGCTTGTAGAGGTTCAGTATTAGCATGAGAAATAAGTGAATTCTGGCTGGACAGACATTTGCCTGCTAAAAACAAGGTTCGTACCAGGAAGGAAAGCTGCCAAGGAAACTGTCTTTTGGTGCTTAGAAAATGAGAACTTGCTAAAAACATGAAGCTCTGCACTGTGAGAAAAGGCAAGGAAGTATCCCCCCACTCTCCTGTGCTACTGAGCTCAACTGGGAACCTGATTTTGAACATTCATTATTTCTTGATAAAATGATGAATCAGCTGGATATCACTAGATGAAGCTGTGAAATATGAAAAACACCTACAGCAAAAGAAGTTTTAACACAGAAAAATGTAGATATCTCTTTCCCCCCGTTCTCCTCACAGCTGATTCCCAGACTTAAATATTTAAATAGCTGCACTAGTTATTCACTAACTTGTTTTATATGAATGCATTTGCTTTACATATTGCCTCATCCAAAATTAGCCTTAGCTTTTTGCCCACTGATTCCCCAGTATCCTTTTCTCAAGCAAATGAATGTAATAAAAAAGATATGCAATATTGGTTTTTTTCACCATATAAATATAATATGAAATCATAACACATTGAACAAATATGATCGTTCCTTTCTCAGCTCTGAGTTTACTGTATTATCCTGAATTAATTCATTTTCTAAAAGCTTGAAAGCTGTGCTGTGGATTGCCTAAAATTCTATAAATGGTCCCAGACATTGGCTGTCAACTGTCTGGACTGCTCTCAGTTTAAAGGAACTTCAAAGACCTCTATGGTCTCTTGGGACAGAGTTGCATCCTTGTGACTTGATACACCAGCTGAAGAAAAATTGATATAGCATGGAAATGTATTGTCAAGGGCTTATCCATTATTTACTGTTGATCGATGCTGAAAGTTGAAGTTTGAAAGTTGAGGTCAGCAG
Organism: Balearica regulorum gibbericeps; assembly: GCF_011004875.1. Taxonomy (NCBI): domain Eukaryota; kingdom Metazoa; phylum Chordata; class Aves; order Gruiformes; family Gruidae; genus Balearica; species Balearica regulorum. The sequence goes on from NC_046185.1 coordinate 102,325,156, forward strand.
TTCTTTGTCTCAGATGTTTAACAGAAAACAATCAGAGGAGTTGGAGCTGAGAGGACAAGGGGTCCATTTGATGAAGCACCAATTGATCACTCGAAGACTTCTCCCTTTGGGAGTGGTTGTGTGACACAAGTTTGATTCATCATCTGTCCTGTAGAGACAGGGAGTAGTGAATGCTTTGTTGTTGTCTTCACCTTTATTTGATTAAGCACTGGGGACTGTTATGTCATATGGAAGGAGCAGACAGGAGTGTAAACAATTGATAAGATGCAAGGGGTTGTGGCAACTCTTTCTCAGATGGGCCTGAATATTTAGCTCTGAATCTGATTACATAGGATTTAATGCAATATCATTAACTCAAGAATCCCTGTGTGTGAAAGAGAGGGTACTCTCTGTATTGTGGGAGATGCGCTGGCAGGAGAGGCAACAGGTGACTGACTTACCATCTTTTGAGTGAGTACCAGCCTCCACAGTAGCCTCATGCACTGGGAATGTTGTATTTTGCAGTTTGCTGACCTACTTTCCATAAATTACTTAACTTCTGGAAGCATAAAGTGGTTCTGTCATGACAAGTGAAAGAAGAACTGGACCCAGAATGTCTAACGCCATGAAAAAAAAGGCCATCTGTGATTACAGCGTGCTTGTAATGTAAGTCTTGGGGAAATGAAGCATATACAAAACTTGTGCTAGATCGTGAAGAACACGTAAGTATTTCAAGAGGAGACAGGAGTCGGAAACCTGTGTGGTAGTACTGTTTGGAGACGGTGAGAGATGGGAACTGCTAGGAACCACGTGTGGCTGGGTAGCTACTAGGTACCTGAGAGCTGGGCTGGCTTGCTGGAGGGCTGTCCTTCTGCTGTGCGCCGCACACGCTTAGTTTGTCAGCTGCTGTAGCAATAGCAAGTGAGGCTCAATGGGGCAGCAAAGCAAAAGCCTGACAAACATGCTAGGAACACTGTAGTTTTCTGTTTTCCAAGGTCTTGATGATACCTTAAGTCTAAAGGTTAATTAAATGGCTGAAATTACAGGAATGAAGGGAAACATTTCATGACTTTTTTTTTTTACAGCTGCATTCCGCACAACAGGGACTGTGTACTTTGTAAACTTTTGTATTATATTTGAGCGTCAGTAGGATGTTTGCAATATCTCAAGGCACACTGTTATCTTTAAAAAAGATCCATTTGAGGTGAGATAGTTCGCTTTCAAATAACTTGCCTTAGAATATAGGAAATACGGCTGAAAATTTGGTATTTTAAGACATTTTCCATTTGATTGCTGTCTTCTGTCCCACAAGGATATCAGTGTAAAAACGCACGAGATTCTCAGTACTTCTTAGGCTGAATCATAAACAAAATTACACTTTTAATACTGTAATAGTTTATACTCTCATGCTTGCTAATTCTTTGCAAAATTATGCCCTTGAGAAAGAGTGAAGTTAATCATATTTAGTTTAAGGGACAACAGAAATTCATGACTGATACTGGAGTTATTAATGATATCTAATTAATATACCCATTAAAAGTTTGCAAGATTAATCTAACAAGTAAATTGTAACCTAGTTTAAATTGGAATTTTCTCTAAAATTGGCTTTCCAGACTTTTAGGAAGTATCTTAAATAGAAGTGCTGTAGTTAATAAGAAATCCCAGGCAGTATTATGTATATGAAGTAGCAGACTGAGGGATTGGTAACAGGATACTAAATCTTTTTTCTTTACCTTACTACTGTGACTGTAATCCTTGGTGGTTTTAATGAATAATTCTTACAAGCTGTTGACTATTTGCTAAGATACATTAAATTACTAGGTCCTGGATTGATTCAGCTGGGCAGCTGGCCATGCTGCAGAAAGAGCTGGTGTTATCTGACACGGATCGCTCATGGAAGGAATGCCAGCCTCTCCAGAAGGTCACCAAGGAGAGACCGAGGACTGAACAGAAGGAGAACAAAGAAGATCACCGAGATTGTGCCGGACCTACTCAATAAAAGGCCAAAGCCAGGTGCCATAGACTGGGTTCTGCGCACCCCATTTGGGGATAGGTGTAGACTTACATAGCATTTTCTTCTGTCTCTCTTTTGGGCATCGTAGGCTGCCCTCATGGCCTCATGATATCATCATTATTTTTGTGTGTAATTTTTTTCTGTTCAAAGGTTCTGAAAAAACCGGGAGGGCTTTGTAGCTGCCAGTTACCAAAATGTTTCTGTAGCATGAAATTGAAGGTATGTGTTAGGAGTATGGATGTGGCTTGTGTACATACAAGAGTGTTTCAGGGGGCAACACCCATAGAGGTTAAATTTTGGGATACCCTGGTCACAGATTGTGCTGGTTTTGGCTGGGATAGAGTTAATTTTATTCATAATAGCTGGTATGGGGCTATATTTTGGATATGTGCTGAAAACAATGTTGGTAACACAGGGATGGTTTCGTTACTGCTGAGCAGTGCTCACACAGAGCCAAGGCCTTTGCTGCTTCTCATACCACCCCACCAGCGAGTGGGCTGGGGGTGCACAAGGACTTGGGAGGGGACACAGCCGGGACAGCTGACCTCAACTCACCAAAGGGATATTACATACCATATGGCATCATGCTCAGCATGTAAAGCTGGGGGGAAGAAGAAGGGGGGGGGGGGAGACACACAACACGACAGACGTTCAGAGAGATGGCGTTTGTCTTCCCAAGTCACTGTGAGGCGTGACAGAGCCCTGCTTTCCTGAGGGTGGCTGAGCACCTGCCTGCCAGTGGGAAGTGGGGAATGAATTTCTTGTTCTGCTTTGCTTGTGCGTGCAGCTTTTGCTTTACCTATTAAACTGTCTTTATATCAACCCACAAGTTTTGTCACTTTTATGCTTCTGATTCTCTCCCCAGTCCTGCTGCGGGGGGAAGTGAAAGAGCAGCTGCATGGGGCTGAGCTGCTGGCTGGGGTTAAATCATGACAGAAATACATACGGTAATCCAGACATTGAGATTCCTTGTACAGTGAATAGTAAGTATATAATACGTCTAAGCCTGGCATGAAGGAGAGGTTGCTTAATCCAGAAACATAGAGGATAGAGGTGTTCATTTTTTTTCAGATTTAGACATTTTCTTGGGGAGGCTAAGCCAGCATGTGGATGAAGCTGGAATTTTCAGGTGGAAACAGCTTTTTGGACTGAACTTATCAATTTGCTTCTTTGAGTATGAACCTTTGATTCACTTTTTTTTTTTCTCTAAAGGCAACTGTGTAGTTAGTTTCACCTGTGTGATAAAAACAAGAATTACAAATTAAAATGCTCTTTTGTACATAAAGACAGCCATGGCATGAGACTAATTTGTGAAGTCCCAGGCACGGGGAGGAGATAGGTTGCAAGATTTGCAACTTGGTCAGAATGGCCTGTGGGCATGTATAAAGTGATGTGATTTACTTTGGTGGCTACAGAGCAAAAGCTTGCAGCCTTGCAAGTGTTCAGCTGGACTGCCAAGGAAATGCTTATTTGTGCTTAAGTTGCTTTATGTTGGGTTTCTTTGGCAAATGTAAACTTTGTGTACGTGGCCCAATGTGATGTGGTTGCAGTTACACAGAGTCTGTCACAGAGACCTGAATCCCTTCCTAGAGGCATAATTACCAGGCTGTATCTTACTCATCTCCAAACCCACTGAAATCACATGGATCTCTTTTTGTGTTGGACCATTTTGCGTTAGACAATTACAAGCAACTAAGTCAGTGTGGTTTAAGCAATTATTGCACCTTCTGCTAAATGTTAGTAATTCTTCAAAGAGAAAGCTGGTACAATGGGCACATTCATAGAAAAATGAAGCTGGCGACATGTCATTGCAGCATTTTTACTTATCGTTGGCTTGGACTGGCAGTGCAGGCACACATCGCAGCTGAAAGAGTGGTAACATGCAGTTGTCAGCAGGAACAATTTCTTAACATGCTGTAGCTCAGCTGCTTCAAATGGTCTTTACAGTACTCTAGGGAAAGGTTAGAAGCATTTAATGATATCTTGTCAAAATTAATAAATTATAAAATTTCAGAAAATTTCTCAATTTGTAGATGTACAAGAGAGTGAAATGAAATACGAGGAAATCCTATGAAGATATTCATAAGACTATTTTATTAGTTAGGTGCTGGCAAGGTGTAACAGGCTAGAAGTGGCCCTTTTAGTAAATGCATCATACCCTAGGTATTTGGGGAAAATTACTATGACTTCTAAATCTATATTTTCTCTCAGGTCCCCACTAACACATGCATTTTGTTTGAAGCAGTGCACCCTCCATGTCACGTGTTGGTAAAATTCAATCAATTATGTAGGACTGCATTTAAGGAATTCCAGCTTTTCAGCTATTATGTTACTCTGTAACAGTATCTGGGACAGAAAATGATTCATGATTATGGAAATAGTATTTTTTTTTTTTCCCTTCTCCTTTTTTTTTCTGGCTACATGTCTCCAAATTTCCCTGGAAAATCTGGAAAGAATTAAAGAATTTGTTTTGACCATGTACAGTTCTTCTTCAACATTCTGTATTTTTAAAACTCTGTGTACCTAGAGACCTCTGACTAATGAATGGGTTTTTTAGAATTAGTCAAAAAACAAGAGGAATTAGTAAGGAGGGGGAAAAAAAAATCTCTGCACAGAGCCACTCTTTGTGTAGTATAATTCTGTAATTTAAAAAATATTGGTCAAATTTTGCTTTACAGTGATTGAAAACTGGAATATATCCATGGATTTTGGAAATAATTTCTTCGTAAAACCTTAAGCCAATGGTTATTAACATCAATCTAAAAACTTCAGTGTGAATCTTTTGGAGGAAGTGCAAAACTTGATGTGTTGCACCTGCTTTTCTTTCCATTGTTTTAGTATAACTTCTTTAATACTAATTTAAAGGTGCGCGGTAGAAGGTAGTGGGTGTTAGAGATTTTCAGAAGTTTTTGTCTGATTTTTTTTTAACAGCAGCTGCCTCAGTGACTGTAAAATACTCTGTGATCTATATTATACCTGAACATTGATTACATCATGTCAAATTTGGCTTATTTTATTAAGGAAGATGACAAAAGTAAGTAACTATGTTCTTCTCGTATAAACCCGAATCAAACATTTCCTCGTAATTACAATGCATCTGACACAGGTCTAAGTGGAAGGAAAGATAACAATTTGCATATTTTAATCTGGAGGTTAGGGACCCCTGTCAGAGTAACAGCCTGGTCTGGGTCAGCCAGGAAAAATAGAGAGGAGAAAAATAATTGAAAAGGCAGTTCACAACAAAATGAAATTTGTCTCATTGTCACTTAAGGTTGTCTTGTCTGTCTGTAGGAGAGAGGTCAGTTTGGAAATGAAGGGGAGGAAGGGAACAAATACATCTCACTAAGGACCAAAAGACAATTTTCTTTTTCTTACTAAGGGGAGAATTGTAATATATATTTATGAAGAATACTAGGGAAGAGCCCACATAGCATATCCCCATTATAAAACACCAGGTGTCCTTTTACTAGCAACACTGGAGACAGCAGGTATATCTAAAGGTTGTCCTCAAAGACAACCTGTGTACAGAGCATGAGGAGTACTTAATGAAATAACTCACTACAATATATTGATTTTGAAGGCAAGAGGACAGGAAAAGATTTTCAGCAAAATGAAGATTTCTCAGTTGAAACAGCTGCAGTGGTGGGGCTCATATAAGCTTTTTGTCAGGACCAAGGGCGAGCTGAAAGTTTTCTCCTTTCCTGAGCTTACTAGGATGTCAAATGCAAAATGGCAATGTGAACTTTTGTGCCTGAGACTAGCTACAAATTCCACCGTCCCACAGTATTGCTGAGGGGACAATAACCTTGTGGAAGACCTCCACATTAGCTGCGGTTACTGTGCATATATGCGTGTGTTTAAATTCTTCTAGTATCATGTGTTTTCAGTTGAGTTTTGCATTAACCAGACCATGGCAACAGCAAGAGATGAGGGCAGGGGAATGCTAGTTCGAACTGGGTAGTTTTTAGTGCAGATTGTCATCTTGGCACATCATTTCTCACAGGAAATGGGAGAACTTCTGTTTTCTGCACGAATAGGCCATGAAAGTAGCCTCTGAGTGCTGCAGCATCCTGCCTCTGACAAAGATTGGAGTGATATGCCTCTCTTCTGAAGGGGTTTGCCTCCCCTGTTGACACCCTAGCTAGTCACAGCACCCAAGTGTGTTTGCTTGTGCAGCATATCTTTGCGGAAGTGCTAATGAAGCCTCTGCCATTCAAGGGACTGAGATTCTCTCTCCCCCCTCTCTCTTCTGCTGGAAGGCAGTATTTAGGTCTTCTCATGAGCAATGAGGCAGAGCAAAAATTAGCACGTGTATCGGTGTGTGGTCTTTTAATAACAAAGGTTCCTGAATTTTTATAAAATGCACTAAGTTTTCAGTCTTTAGGGTCTCCACTCATTCTTGTACTCAGAGAAGAAGGACTTTCTGACCGTATTTCACCACTGATTTGTTTTAAAAGATGGAGTGGATCCTCAAAAACAAAAGCTGTGTGACTAAGCAGTGGTATTAGCAGGGAAAGCAGTTTCAGTCCCCTTTCCACATTAACTAGTGAAATCACTTTACATCAGCACGGAAGATAGAAAGAGTAACTCTTGACTGAATATGCTGAACTGGGAAAATCTTTTGGAAAAAGGCAGGGAGGCTTTGAATTCCAGAGAACAGCAATGTGGAAGTGTTATTATTTTGGAAAATTTTCTTTTGGATGTGAAATTGCACAAAAATGTCTGGTGAAAAGACAGCATTGCAGCTGAGCATCCAGCTCTCCTGTGAGACATATTTTATTGTATATATGATATGCTTCTGGGAAGCAGAACTCTATTTGCCTCAAAAAAGTGCTGTTATAGTAAAAGTAACAATAACACATTCTGTGGCAGAATGAGACAAGTGAGATCAGGGTGCCATTGTGTCAACCATGGCAGAAGTACAGAGTATTGGGTCTGTCCCCAAACGTCTGTGATTGAAATATGATCGATTACACAGTAAGTTGGCAGTGTATCTTTAACAGTTTAACCTATCTGTATGTATGAGCAGCTGACAATTTTCACTCTTCCTTTCCTCCCCCTGGTAAAGGAGGGAGGTTTTATTCTCCCTGTGTTCACCCGTACCCAGTTAATGACCTTTGTGAGATCAGAAGTCAGTGGCAAAGCAGGAACTATAGCGTTGGTCTCCAAGGGATAGTGCCCTTACCGTTGGACCACCCTTCCTCTGTGTGTGCGTATGTGCCCATTTACAGCTTTGGATTGAAGCAAAATTGATAGGATTCATCCCTGGGCTACGTGAACTGATCAAATGAGCTGCAAAGGAGGATCCTAGTCAGCTGAAGCAGCAGTATCATGAGGGTGTACATAGTGTGCTCTGGTTTGCTCTTGCAGTAACATAAATTAGTATCAAAAAGAGAATATTATTGCTGATGAAGTTATCATCTTCCATTATCCCCCTTCCCCAAAGCCCTTGTTCCATTTTGTCACGCTACAAATAAATAGTGGACTGGCTCACAGGATTAGCAATGGGATTCTCGGTTCTAGGCAGGCTGCTCTGTGTCAGTGTTACTTGGTAGAGCTGGAAGCTGTTGCTTTCTGCTCTCTTGTTCATCAGCCTGTTGCAAAATGAGTTTGCATCATTTTGAGTGTGCAGATTTCCATGTTGCAAAGATCATCCCTGGTAAGTGCTGGGGTAGATTATGTGCACCCATGAATCACCAAATGTGTCCTGTATGTATCTAATATCTTCCTGTCTTGCTAAGCTGCACTTGTGTTTAGTTCCATTTCAGGACAAATCTGTGATAGGTCTGAATAGTTATATCAGTATGTTATGATGGCAAATGCCTTCACATTTGCAGTGCTTTTACACAGGCAAAGCTGCAGCACTGCCAAGACTTACTCAAGCTTCCCCAGCACTCCCCTGAGTATATGCAGTTGTGCTAGCCAAAGCATGCTTTTAATAGCATATCTTCATATAAACTTTTTCTTGTACAGTTTTGTTGTAATAGTATGAAGAGGAGAAACCTTTGACCAAATGAACTTTGCCAGCAAAATATGTACTGTAAATCTGTGTTCATCTACACGAATAAATTAAATGTAACTTTCTGGATACAGAATAGATAATGGCTTGTGTTGCTTTTTAAAACAGTGGCAAGACACGTACTGTATTCGTACAAGTGTTACTGTGGTGCACAAAGCATACCTCTGTTTTTAAATTTCTCCAGTTCTAAAATACAGATCTTTAGTTTTGTTTCATTGCTTTACCTCTCTGCTGCAGCAAAACTGATACCAAACCTCACACTTCCAAATAAGCAAACACAAATCCAGGGGAAGACCCTCAGCAAACTACCTTTTCAGATCTTAGTCTTAAGCAAAGACTCCAGGTTTTCAGTGGTGGCAACCTTCACTCTGGAAGATGGGCTGAGCAAACAAGTGAATTCTGGTTTAACCATAATGCCATGAATCTGCTGGAAACACAGAGAGCTTAGCTTACATTTAACCTAAGCTGCTATTGGCAGGAGGCAGCATTCTAAGACATTTATCCCTTATTTATTTATGAACCAAATGTTTATATTGCACAACTTTCCTCAACTAAGCTAGTGACGCTCAACTTCAGAATATTTATGTCCAATGAATGATGTGGCAATAGAGCAGACTCCTGACATTTCACCACTTCAGATGACGTATTTATAAATGGGAGAGATACGGTTCAAAGAAAATGTATTATAATAGCGTAAGATCTAACACATGTTCTAAGATGGAAATTAAAAGAATGCCTGCATGCATGGAGTTGCAAGAGATTCACTTGTTTATAGCAGAATGTTGCTTCAGTGTTAAAATTTCCACATTGCACATTGCCTTGTTGGCTATAATTCTTCTGGTAGGAATTCCTAGCTCAGCTGCAAATTCCTGCCCACCTCCCCAGCTCCCTCTGCCAGTAACAGTGTGGTTAATACCGTTTGTGTAATTTGGGTAAAAATGAATGTCTATCATCTGACCTGTTTGCTTTCATGCTGAACTGTCAGGATACCCTGTCTATAAGGCCCCGTTGTGAGATACAATGCAGTAGGCATGCATACATCCAAGGGATGCAAAATCTAACGTGAGTTCTTGTAATGGACGACTGGACGTCAGCGCTATGCACGGCTAGGAGGATCTCACGCTAGCCTGCGTGCAGTAGTAATCCAGCAGGCGAGGGAGGAAACCAGTTTATTCTGAGGGCATGAACTAAAGACTGGAGAGGCTGGTTGGGTGGTAATTCATGAAGTTCAAGTCCTTTTGTTATTTTGCTTCTTATGTATTTCAATAAGCAGAGCATTTAAGAAGTTAACAGTGCTTTTAATAAAGGTACTAGAACAGATCAGCACATTCAGACACTATGTGGCTCAGAATCTGCCCGAGCTAAGGCTATAGAAAGATAATCTACTGGGGCAAATCGGAAATTCTTTGTGACAGAATGGTTTTCATTAGAAAAGGCCAGCTAGTCACAAACAAAACTACTTCGTCCTTTCCCCCCAGTAACGTGTCAGTTTTAATATAAACCTTCACGAGGAGGAATGCTTGGCTACGGGATATAATTCTGGCCCAAAATAACAGGCCAGGGATGAAAAACCTTATGGTTGGTAGTTTTTCTGGTTTCATGCCTCATGGACTTAATCTCAAAACTATTTATTAGCTAGTTCTGTTTTCCACTCCACAATAAATGAGTGGGAGCTGTTTTTTCTATGAGAGAGAGAGTAAACAGGTTCTTGCACTCAGACACCCTGTGATGTGGAATGCAACCTCATGGCAGTATATAGTGTTCAAATGCAAAGGAAAATTAACTCTGTGGTTTGAAAAAACCAAAGCACTCCTTGTGCAACGTACTTTCTAAAGGCAGATCCCCAGAAAAGCCATGTGACCCCACTTGTCACATTCATGGTGAAGACCAGGATTTAAGAAGATGAGTTGGATAGAACATATATAAAGACAGATGAAGGCAATAATCTCTCCATATGATGTTTTCTTTTCATTTTCTCTGTAACATGCAATACTGCTTCCCCTAACAGCTTCATAGAAAATGAAGGAAGTATGGACTATGACGTGAGGAAAATGAAGGAAGTGGACTCTGAGGTGGGTTGAAAACTGGTTGAACTGATGAGCTCAGAGATTTGAGATCAGTGACACAGTTCAGCTGGAGGCCAATCACTAGTGCTGCATCCCAGAAATCACTTCTGCAGCCAGTATTTTGTGTCTCATTAATGACCTGGATGATAGGACAAAGTATACCCTCAGCAAGATTCCAGATGACAAAAAACTGGTTGATACGCCTGATGGTTATGCTGCCATCCAGAGAGACATAAACAGGCTAGAGATGGGTGACAGGAACCTCGTGAAGTTCAAGAAAGGGAAATGCCAAGGCCTGCATGTGGGGAGGAATAATCCCATGCACCAGGCCAGGCTGAGGTCAATTGATTGGAAATCAGCTTGGCAAAAAAGGCCCCAGGGGTCTCGGAAAGCACCAAGTTGACCATGAGCCAGCAAGGTGCTCTTGCAGCAAAGAAAGCCAACAGCATCCTGGACTGCATTGGGAAGAGCATTGCCAGCAGGTCAAATGAGGTGATCCTTTCCCTCTATTTGGCCCTGATGAGGTGCATCTGGAGTGCTGGGTCCAGATCTGGGCTCCCCAGTGCAAGAGAGACATGGGCACACTGCAGTGGGTCCAGCGAAATGCCACAAAGGTGATTAAGGGCTTAGAGCACCTGACATACGAGGAGAGGCTGAGAGCTGGGACTGTTCAGCTCAGAGGAGAGAAGGCTTTGGGAGATCTTATCTATATATATATAAACATCTGATTGGGAGGACTAAAGAAATGGAGACAGAGTTTTCATAGAGATGCTGAGTGACAGGCAGAGAGGCAATGGGTATAAACTGAAGTGAAGGAAATTCCATTTAAATATGAAAAAACCCCTTTTTTAACAGTGATGGTCAAACACTGGAGCAGGTTGCTCAGAAAGGTTGTGAAGTCTCCATCCATGACGATATTCAAAGCCAAGCAATGTCCTGAGCAACCTGCTCTTGCTGACAACCATCAGGTGTATCAACCACTTTCCCAGTTTTGTGTCATCTGTGATCTTGCTCAAAGCAGGAGGTTGCACTAGACAATCTCCAGAGGTTCCTTCTCATCTCAGCCATTCTGTGATTCTACGCCAAAACTCTCCACTGACATTACCAGCCATTAGTTTTCCAACTGTAGTTAGGAGATAAGTGAGGAACTGTGGCAGAGAGTTTTTGAGAAGGCAAGAAATGCACTTACTGTTCTTTTATTAGGTACCAGTTCCCCCTCTTACCCTGCACACATGCACATGTGCACACACACGCACACACAGACACTCCTTCCCTCTTCCTCTCACACAGAGAAACACACAGTGGAAGAGATGTGTGTTTGTGTGTGTTCAGTGGGGTCTGTGTATACATCCAGGTTGTGGGTTTTGGCTTTTTTTACTGTAAGTAAAATAAACCGAAAGGGTGGTGGTTTTTCCCTCTCATCTCCAATTCAATGGCACTCTACCCTGTTGGCAGTTTAATCTGACAGTGGAGCAGACAATAGTTGTAGGGAGAAATGGAATTACATTTTGCTCCCCTTTAGTTTAGGCAAATTTTCGAAATTAGGCTTTAAAATGCAAAACCACTGTAAGAATGAATTAAAATGCAGAAATTGCCACTCACAGGAAGCCTGCACAATTCTAATTCTAAACATCATTAGAAAAAAAAATAACATTCTGTGTCTAACAATCTTTTTTCAGAGAGGGGGGTGGAATGGTTAATTTGAATTACAAAAAAGCCTTGATAACCCCCCACACATCAATTTACCTGTGAACAAAAAGATTCACACAGAGAAAATGGGACTTGGGACTATTTGATAAATTACTGCAGACTGCTTGAATATTCCATTAGCAAAATAATAGCTCGTTATGGAACCCAGAAGAATGTGGTATAATTATGATAGTACCATCCCCCACACACACTATGGGGTAAGAGGAATGCAAATGTTAGAAATGATAGCTACTTAACCACAGCTTGGAGATAGGCCTGAAAACAAATGGAAGGGTTATATGATCTCAGGCATTCATAAGGATTTCTCCAATGTCAATGCCTTAAATTGCTGAATACATTCCAGCTAGCTGAAGGTCATATTATTAATAGTCATCTTTATTGTGGTAGAGTGCAAGAGCCCACAAAGAAGGAGGAGGCCCTTTTGCAGATGAGATGTAAACAAAGAGCAATTGAGAGCCTCTGCCCTAAAGTTCTTACAAGCTATAGCTAAACAAACAAGGCAAAACAAAGGGCTGCTGCAGTGACACAAAATAGCATTTTAGTCCCACATCTGGTTTTGTTTGTTCGGGGCTTGGGGGGGGTCACTGTGGATCTAAATGGAATGGGAAACCAACCAGAGTGAGAGACCACAGGGGGGAGCGGGGTGAGGGATTAATCCGTGACAAATAAAAATCATTTAAGGTTTAGAAACTTCTCTGAATATTAATTGCTTCTGCACTTGTGCCAATGGCCAGGGCTCCTGGCATATGTCTGTAAAGACAGTATATTGCACCGTGCCCAGTGTGCAGGATGCTTGGCATATGGTGCAAAGAATGAAAGGGGGTGTCTGTCTAATTTACTCAGAGTTGACCTTGCTGCTCCCAGCTTCGTAGTTTGAGCTCCTCCAGCCGGCAAGCTCCATGCAGTGCCTTCACCCCCTGCTCTGTTGTGATGCACATATAGCCCCTCCTCTGTGGGCACTTATATGGATATGTGAATGCAAATTGGAAGAAATACAAGATTTGTTTTTTTAAGACCAGGTACCTCTGAATTCAAAGATATGATTACAAACATTGACCGAACTGAGCTCACATTGGCTCCATCTGCACAGGAACACCTTTCAGTGGTTACTTAGGACCCCTCTCTTGGCACAGGGTGAAATTTGTGTTCAACCTTTACCTCATTGTATTCTGCTATTAACAGTTGGAGTCTACATAAACTCTTCTCTCTTTCTTCAGAGTAAGGGATTGGTCAGTCATCTTTGTATTTTCTTGTATGCAAAAAACACATGAAAAGAAATCTTATAACATTTTTTTAAAGTCCTTAAAACTTTAGAATCTGAAAATATCTTGAAGTGCATGGATTCGATTGATCTAAAATGATGGTTTTTTGAAAGCACTGCCAGCTAGCTAGGTAGCTACCCATGTTAGTCCTAGATTTTAAGGGTAGGAGGGAGAAGAGAGAAAGTTGTTTGCAAGCACTTTAAACCACAGCCTGTGTGTTAAGGCTAAGGCTGCTTTTTATTTCACAGGAGTCCCACACCAGCCTTCTGGCTTTAGATAGTGGTCTAATGCAAACAATGGGATGGCCATCATCTGATGGTTGGCTCAAGATTCGATTGAGTAGAGAGCTTTAGGATTTGGGTGTTAAGCAATTTTAAAGCATGATTCTTGGCGCTATCTTAACCAGTCACTAATGGAGTGACATCAAAGATTTCATATGGTGAATTATTGATTCTGTCTCATGAGCATAGGTACAGCCATACAAGCTGCACCAGAATGAAGAATTAAGTGCTTTTTATACACTAAAGAATTGTGTAGTTCTTTGCATTCTTTTCTATATGTTTCCAAGAAGGTAGAAGAGTTAGAAAAATCATGTGAGAATATTCTGTTGACTCCAAGGTTTCCTCAAATCTCCCAGTCACTGTTTTTATGAAAAAATTTCCAGGAGGCATTTCCAAAAGAACTAACTATCAGCATTTATAAATAACATACAGTCTAGGACAGGCTGTGTGTTTGTGAGAGTGTGTTAAAGAATAAATAGAAATGTCCAATGTGATGTGTTCATAAATATGTAACAAATGCCCTTCTCTTGCTCTCTGGGAAAAAAATAGTCATATTTCTTCAAGGCTGCAAGAATTTAGCTTCATCTGTGAGGTGCCAGAATGTTAAATGTGACATTCAATAAACCACCTAGGAAAAGCTAAACAGTGCTAATCAAGCCATTTAATCTTTTAGAGTTAAGAGCTGCAGTAGGAGAATAAAAGGTATAATTAATAACTCCAGCTGGGAAAGTAAGGCAGAGTAAAAACAGGAGCTAAGGCAAACATCTGGTCTTTGTTTCATGAAATATTTACCATGAAATCAAAACTTTTTTCCACCCTTGTGAAATGTGCAAAATTTCCTGAGTTGTAAGCTTCCACACTGGAAAAAGTTTGCACCTGCAAATAAAAACGAGCTTTTCACATGCACCTGAACTTGCATGTGCAAATAAATACATGGATGTGCACGCGTCTGCCTCTCTGTCTCCCTGAGTCTATCCTAATGTAAACTCTCAAGTGATATCAATTTTTGAAATTCTT